>NW_028230436.1:4834720-5471053 GCF_043228905.1 Azolla caroliniana | reverse complement strand
GCAATACTTAATACAACAGTACTAGGTGACATCCATCAACCATCATCTTTTTTATCTCTCAATAGAGGTTCCATCAGAGTTGAGCTCCTGCCCTTTGGTTTAAAACCCATTCATCCGCTTTTATAAAGAATAATAAACCTTCCTATATATGTTTTAATCTTGATCTTTCACACTTTGGATCACCTCGAGGTTTGTCATCTCCAGCAATGTATGCCAACATTCAATTGAAATAACAGACAAAAAATTGAAGCTGGTGAATATTTAGACTGACTTCTTTTGGCAAGGAGCAATGAAGAATATGAACAAATTCTAATGCATTATTAACTAACTTTTTTCAAACATCCATGTAAAGGTGCACCAATCGCAACGATGACAAGGGAAGTTCGGCCCTCCATTCCTTTTGTTTTCTTGTCAATACTCGGCCTTTTCCTGCTTGTTCTCGATTAGCCCTCACATTAGCAAGCTTCCATATGGATTTATCAGATTCGGCTTCAAAAGACTCTAATGTGAGAATGTTGTCTTTTAACACCTCTCCACGGGTAGCATCAGTTTTCTCTACATATCTCACAAACATTGGAAGGTCTTTGAACCTTTCAAGCTGGCCAGGAATCTCCACTACCCTCTCAGCTCCAGGAGATGAGACCTATACAAGAAACAAAACAGGACATGACATGTTGATGCACAATACATAAGCATTGCCTTTATATCTATAAGTAAATATATAATTTACAATTATATACAACTAAATGCATTAGTACATGATGGTGTAGTGGTAAGCCTTTGGTCACGCTTATGCTTTGTTGTCTTCTCTGATTAAGAATTCACGTCTACAGTGATGGCTAGCTCAATCATGTTTCTTTTTACTTTAGCAAACAACGAGATTGGATACCAAGCATAATGCATACACGATGTTTTAATACATCCATACAATAAATGAACTGCATGAACATGTTTTGGTGTTCTAACATATTTCATAATGATGTAGTGGGTAAAGCATATGGTAAGTAACATTTTATGGTTATGGGTTACAATCTAGACTCTGCAATGACAGGCTATTTCTCCAAACCATGGGTAATAAACCAACAAATTAGCCTTTAGGTCTCTGCATGTTAGCCAAAGAAATACATGAGATATATTACCTCTATTGCCAAATTGTCCGGAAGGGTTCCATTTTGACCCGCCTCCTCCAAACGCTTCCCATATATACCCGAAAAGCTTTCAATCTCGACCATCGTTGGGGATCCATACCTGCACAAAAGTAGTAGCATAAGTCGAAAAGAGATCTATAGGATTCTAAGGTGTGTGCTGTGTCCTGTGTGTTATGTGCGGAGTGGGGTGGGGTGTGTTCAAGAATATGTGAAAACAAGAATAATGAGGTTGTGATGCTTTGGACATTTTTTTAAAACCTTTTTAGCATTATTCTCACGAGAAATTTTTACCTATCCGATAACTTGTCGAGCCGCACGAATACACAACCTCTAAGGGACACCTTGAATGCATATAAAGAGAAATTACTTCCAAATTCTTCCAAGACTTCTTTGGCAATCGCCAATGCCTTCTCTCCCCATTGTGTCTGACCTAGGTTCACTCCACCCCCATCTCCTCCATCACCAAGCTGAAAGCAATTCACTCACTGAACTGTTATGCCTAATGAACATATAAAACTTATACAAAAGCTTTATTGCATTGACTAAGGTAGACCTAGCCATGCTTCTGTAAAAGCGATTTTCCTATCTTAAAAAATAATCAACCAAATGAAACTATGATAACATCCAAATTTACACCTAATTTGAGCTATTGCTATTCCATCATCCCTTTGAACTTCCTTCTGTTGACCTAATGTCCAAAACATTTACTCTTGCTCAAATTCGAGGACATTCTCATAAACTTTGATAAGTTTAAACATATATTTTGAGCATTAGATCTATGCTTGGCAATGGCTATTCTAATAAATCTCACTTCATCATGCTGAAGACTCTTTTGTTCATAGTTCCGAGATAAATGTGAGAGTTATTATTTATCATCAGTTTTTTCAATTCCCTGTTGGCAAAAAAACATAGAATATGGAAGAATGAGGCATACATGGATTTCACCATCCCCTTCTCCCTCTTCTTCAAGCATATCATCAATAAAATCATCATCCTCATAGTCATCATCACCATCTTCAAATTCTGCAAATTCAGAAAAAAACTAATGCTTAGAAATTTAATCATCCTTAATCCATTATGGAAGTTTATCATCAACACCAAATTAGTATCACCATATTCACCCTTAATCAGCTGAAAACTCTACATAAACACGTCCCCATCATCATATTCACTCTAGGCCAGCTATGCAAACACAGTATCAATATTAATATGTTCACAATCTTCAAAATACTATCATTATCATCACTGCCACCACCACAATCAACTCTGCAAACTCACCATCACCAGCATTAATCTCATAATCAATTATCATTGCCATGTTCATCACCTTCAAACTCAGTTTTATCCTATATGGCTGCACCATAATCATTTTTAATTGACTCTGCGAACTCCACATCATCAACACTACCATTGTCACCATCGTCAAACTCGTAATCATTTTATTTTTGCCATGTTCATCATCTTCAAACTCATTGTTCTCATAAATCGCACATCCATATTCACTCTGAATCGACTCTGTAAAATCATCTTTATCACAACCACAACCATCTTCACCATCTTTGAACTCGTCATTATCCTCACAACCTTTGAATTTGTATCATAATCACCAACACCTTCAAACTTATCATTATAACCAAAAGCATATCCACAGTTAATCAACCCTGCGAACTCATCAATGTCACTGTAATTTTCATCATGATCCCCACTCCAATTATACATATTCAAAACACATTCTCGTTGTTGAACTTCTCGCTTAATCAACCATATTTCTGAAAGTAGAGCTTCATCTTATCATCTATCTTATTTCCAACAATTGCCAATGCTACTTTGCATCATAAAAAAACTCATTTTTAGTCTCTCTCATTCATTGCACAATCAATTATTCATCAAATTCAATAGTCTTATCTCCAAAACTTGGAAAATGTCCTTATCCAATTGTTAGTAGAGTGCATTTAATCATAAATGTATTGATTTTATCTACAACAATTAGAAATTATGTCATTTCTTTATATGGCATTGCTAGATCGAATCAATATATGACATTGCTAGGTAGCTTCATCTTTGAATCAATATAAGGCATAGCTAGATCAAATCCTCATTGACTCCACATAATAATAATGAAATGATCAAAAAAGATAATGGCATTTACCTTCATCATCACCATCACTCTCAAAGTCCACGTCAGTATCTTGTTCTGAATCCTCTGCACCTTCATCAAAGCATTCATCTGATTCAACATTAATATCCTCAAGTTCTTGATCCACCATAGCTGTCATATTTTTGCGACGAGCCCTAGTCACTCCTTGGGAAGAAGAAGATGATGATGTTGTTGATGATGATGATGATAAGGGAGACCTCTTCGCCATAGCTTTTGAAACATCTTTGTGAGGTGAATTCTTTGAAACACCATTGAAAGAAGAAGAGGAGGAGGAAGAGGAGGAGGAAGAAGACCCCTTGGCTTTGGTTTGGACTGAACCTCTCTTTCTACTAACCTTCCCTTTCTCTGAGGAAGATTTAGGGTTAGTATTAGCATTAGGGTTGGAAATACTCTGTCTTATCAGACTACAAACTGAGCTGTGAAAGCTTCTCGTGGATCTAGCTGATGAGAAAGGCTCTGACGTCCCTATTTTCAAGCTTTTCCATGAATAGCCCAACGGAGGAGGAAGAGGACATTGGACACCAGTTGTTTTGTGAAGAGAAGAAGAGGATCCTATGTTATAGCAGAGATAATTAGGGTTTCCTCTGAGAGGATGAGTAATGGCTATTGTGATTGCACAGCTATTGCTGCTTATAGACCTGTACATCTTCATGGATAGGTATGGTCGCTCTCTGTTTTTCTGGTTTTCTGGTGGTCTCCTTAGCCAGATGGAAGTTGTATGGTGAAGAGGGGTTTAGGGTTTAATGGTGAGAGACCACAATTTAGTAACTACATAAATTTAGGGTTTAATGGCCCTCCATAAATTCTTCAAAACTTCTTGGTCGCATAATGCATTCTTGTCGAGACATTCTATGGTTGTCTCGGGGTGTCCGCGTGCCCTAGTGTTCTTCAAAACTTCTCATTGGGACATTCTATGGTTGTCTTTGAGACTCATTGCCCTAGTGTTTTTTTAACACGACTCTAGTCCTGAATAGCACCATAGGATGTAGCATAACCATAACATGGATGATGGATGTTAGGGCCACTTCAATGATTCCAAAGGTTTGCAAGTGTCTAAGACTTCTAGCACATTTGACCATTGGAATGTGTTGTAGTCTATAACCCTTCTTATAATGTCATTTGTTGGTGGGAAGAAGATGTCGAGTTTCATGTTACCCTTCATATTGGTATATGTGTAACGTCATGCTCCAACCATCATTGATGGTGTTACGATGAACATTCTACTGGGGTAATGTCACATCATACTCCAACTATAGTGGGTTCTTGGCTCGTATGAGTTTTCAAGATTGTTCTAAAACTCCTTCATAATAGCAATTGATGTTGTCATTTAACTAAAGAAACATGATATTGAACTCATACTCGAATGATCGTTAAGCACATTAAGAGGAGGGTTATAGGTCCATGTGTATTGTTCTAATAATGGTCACATTTGACATAGAAATGTCAAACATATGCATTTGATTAGTTATAAACTGTTGGGATATAATAGCAATTATATTATGGATCATACTAATCATGAGCATATGAATAAGAGATTAAGGAAAATAATAGATGAAGGATGCTTAACCATGCCAACCGCTCTCGATCGAGGGATAGACATAAAATACAATCCATGCCCCATACTTCTAAATAGAACCTTATGTTGTGCCTTATATTAGAGATTAGGTACTAAAGTAAGCATAAAATAAGGAAATATCAATGATAGATCTAGAAAGAATAGAGAGAAAAAGAGAGAAAGAAGGGTGCCGATCCACCCGACCACCCCCGAGCGAAGGGATCGAGACGGACTCGAGCCTCGATCGGCGTCCCATACCACCGCCTTGGCGTCGAGTCGTACCTGGACGATAGCGCGCTTGCTACAAGAGTCGTTCCACTCACGGACAGAGTCTCGACGTAGTCAATGCATGCCCAAATGAGGGTAGCTAGGCCTCTTATTTATAGTAATTCTCAAGGCCCCCAGCCATGTTCACACTTGGCCTCATGGGTTGTCTCAATCCCGAGGATTAAAAGTAATCCTCCCCTTCTTTAGACTCTTTGTTTAACCCTCACACTTATCCACGTGTATAGAATACTACGACAATTCTCACCACGGGATATTATATGGTCATGCCCGTAACATACTCCCCCTCTTTAAAACATTGCACTCTTGCAATGGAAAGTTAGGGAAGTTAGTTCTTAGAGTCGTTTCGCGTTCCCATGTGGCATCTTTGATTGATTTATCCATCCATTTTATTTTAAATTCTCGGATTTCCTTAGCACGTAATTTTTTTGTTTTAACATCGAGAATTCTTTCTGGTACATGTGGTTTAGAAGATAAATCTTCAGAAGTAACCAGAGTTTCAGTTGTAACTGTATTGTCGCCAGAACCTAGAAGTTCTTTTAGACGACTTACATGAAAGACTGGATGGATTCCAACACCATCGGGAAGAGCGAGACGATAGGCTGATGATCCAATGCGTTTGAGGACTGTAAAAGGTCCACAAAACCGTGGGGCTAACTTAGCGCACTTACCCGTAGACAATGTCTTAGAATTGTGAGGTACACGTAAAAATACCTTTTGTCCAGGGCTGAATACACGAGGTTGCCTGTGATGATCGGCATAAAAACGCGCTCTATCTTGAGCTGTTTTTATATTATCCCGTGCAATATGCAACATATCTTGCATATCCCGAAGAAAGTTTTGCGTACTTCGCAACTCATCATGATGTATATTAACATCAATCGGGGCTCGTGGCTGAAATCCATACATCAACATAAAAGGACTATATCCCGTCGACGTATGCTTGGAGCTGTTATAAGCAAACTCCAAAATTGGGAGGTAACGTTCCCATTTTGTTGGTTTTGCACCAACGTATGCTCGAAGCATGTCCTCAATAATTTGATTTACTCGTTCTGTCTGTCCATCGGATTGAGGATGATCCATGGAGCTCATGCTCAACGTAGTTTCTAACTTCTTAAAGACTTGCGTCCAGAAGTCACTAGTAAACTTCGGATCTCGGTCACTCACGATATCCATCGGTAACCCGTAAAAACGAAATAACTCATCAACAAATTGGTAAGCCAATTCAGGAGCTGTTACCGTGGTTTTAGTAGCAATAAATCTGGCCATTTTAGTTAGTCTGTCAACCACAACCCATATGGCATCATGACCTTTTTGGGTGCGAGGAAGGCTAACAATAAAATCCATGGATATACTTTCCCACTTATTATTGGGAATGTCCAAGGGATGTAAAAGTCCTGCGGCTTTAAGTCGCTCGGCTTTGTTAACCTGACATTGGTGACATTTAGTCACATAGCTATGTATGTCAGGACGCATCTTAGGCCAATAAAATTGAGTGGAGATGAGAACGAGTGTACGATGTATTCCAGGGTGCCCTGCTGAGGGTGCATCATGGCATTCAAAAAGAATTCTCTTTTTGACCTCAGGTAAATCTGGAACACAAACCTTCCCATTACGGTAGAGCAGACCGTTAGCAATGTGGAAGTATTCCTTCGAGGGTGTGGTGGTGTCTGTTCCAGACTCGACTCTTGCCCAGTATTTTGCAAAATAATTGTCATCAGGATACTTTCCCGTAACACCTTACATGTTGAATAACGGATCTAAATAAGAGAGCTTAGCCTCACCAATAGAGTTTCAACAACGTCTTAATATGTCCTAATGAAGGGGTTAACTAGTTCCCTCGTGTAGCTCAACATCTAAGGTTCCCAAACCACCACATGTCATATGTCCATATGGGTTTGTCCCAAGTCCTAGGAGACATGGTTTCCTAATTGTCACACCCTTTTTTCCATAAAAAACATCCTCCATTGGTAATAAAATTAAAGTAAGCAATATACATATGGCAATTGTTACGAGCATAATCGTAGTTCTCTAACCGTAAGGTCAATATATGTACGCTAATTCATTGGGAATGGAAGTTATGGATTGAGTTATTCTCAATCCTATGGCGGGAGATAACTTTGGAGTGTTTCATCACTTCACAACTTCTAATAACGTAGTCAAATGTGAAACAAATAAAGGCCCAGTGTTTGAGTCTATAAAAGAAGGCTAACTACCTTCATGAAAGGGGTCATCATATCACATAGAGACATTGACAAGGTGGCAAAACTCTAGGTCCATACACATGTTCCTCCTTTTGCAAAACACAAGGCACGATCCATAGTGGAACTCAGTGGTATGGGATGCTGATGGGGGAGGATCCATCTCTTACCTTTGTCGGGGGTGTTAAGAGTGATCTAACACCCAATTTTCTCCTTTCATATGACTGACATTAACTTAGATTCTTATAGTAAGCAACAAAACAATAAACTTTGATGGGTAACATTGAACATTGAAAAGTCCACATATATATATGAATCACACAAAATCTTGCATTTTGACAAACCACGACAAGTAGTTGGGTAGATTCCCATGTATGCAAAATTGCAATTGACATGTATATAAAAAACATAATGAACGGCAAGAAGGGAAAACAACAAAATATTTAGTTGTTTGCGGTAAAAGAGTCAATACATAAGGAGGGCATGAATAAATTGAATGTTGATAATTCCCATGCCACTAGGATCACAAGTTAAAAAGAAATATTGATGGCTCTTCTCTACAAACCATCATTGAAATAATGGAAACTCGGACTACAATTCGACGAAATAATGGAAACTTAAGACTATGACCCGATGTAATACATAAAGTAATTGATGAAATACACATAGTAAACGAACTTAAGGAGTAACTGTCCCCCCCAATCCTCTCTTAATTTGATAGCTCAGAGATTATACTGTTATTTGATGTGCCTAATGATATTGCAAATGCCACTTTTGTGAAGGGTTCCTCGATGCGTCATGGAGGTCAGAGAGCTGAAGCTGAGCAAGAGAAGAGATAACACAGAAGAAGCCCATCTTGCCCCTCTCCTTCTTCTTCAAGAGATTGTGAAGCTTGAACGCCATCTCTTCCCAAAACACGAGTCCCTCTCCAATTCTTTAGAGATGGAGGCCAGGAAGAAGAACACTGGAATCCTCTATGCCATGGTTGATGATCAGAGGAAGAAGCAGAAACGAAGGAAAGAAGAAGAAGAAGAAGAAGCAGTGGAAGAAGAAGGAGATCCACTGTTGTTCTCTGTTGCTGGCTATGTCATCTTCAGCTTCACATCGTCCATGGCCGCGTCTATCATCAAACTTGCAGGTTAGTTAGTTCTTGTTTATGCAAAGAGAAACCCTAAAAACATTTGCACCGTATTTCGTGTTTTAGAAAAGAAACCTTCAGATATGTTCGCACACACAAAAGAGAAACCCTAAAATACCCCCTCTTTCTTGTATGTTGAAAGGGAAAAATGAAATGGTGTACGCAAAGGCAGAAATTTATCAGGGCCATGCATTATGAAGTTGATGATTGTGCAAATTACAAAGCTTTAAAGATTTTGTTACAAATATTGAACAGAAATAAGCCCAAATGCTATGGAATGCCGAACAAATTAACCCCCAAACACCATTATATTTTTAGAGTTCCATAAGATGTGAATCCTTCAATGAGTCTTTGGCTTTCATATTTCCCTGGCTAAAAAGCAAATCAAACTAGCTATGATTATGCGTGATTATCATTTTTTTGTTCAGTGTCCATGGATAGTTCAAGGTGATTATCTGGCAATTCTAAGCTTACCCTTAAGTCAATTTTTTTCGTTGCTCAAGAGATTACAAGACATGTTTCAAAATTAGTTTTGTCCCCATTAGGTACATTGAATCTTATTCGGTTTTTCTCTTGCAGTGAGAGAATGTTGTCGTCGACAAGGTTATGGCGAGGCTTTGTTAAAGGCTGCGATTGCCAAGTGTAGGGAGAGGCCCATTTGTCGAGTGACTCTTCATGTTGACCCAACAAGGGATGCAGCTATGAATTTGTATAAGAAGGTTGGGTTCAAACTGGACACTGTAGTGACCAGTTACTATGCTCCACGTCGAGATGCACATCGAATGTTTATTGATTTTGACACTACTTAAATTTTGTTTCTTAAAAATTATGTTTCATACACCTTCATGCTCTTTCATTTCACCTCGTGTGGAGAGCTCCGATTACATAATAACGAATTTTTTCTATGAGGTTTTATTTAGTCTCGTAAACTTAGCCTTATTCTAGATGACTATAGAGATCTTTTGCTTAACAAGCAACAAGACTTGGTTGGGTTGAGTTTAAGGATTTCAAAACTTGTGTTGTCATATCAAGTTAATGCATTTATCGCAAAGCATGTAAAGAAAGGCATGACATTGAATCAATGTATGTTTGTTAAACCATTCTAGCTTTTCTTTGCTCCCACTTAATTTGTAGCCATCTACTTGAAATAAGTTTTGAATTCTATGAAGGGAATGCCAAACCCAAATTTAACTAACCAGACAACTACATTTCTTTGACAATGAGAATATGATGGTCTTGCTATTTACTCTAGCTCATTTGGTATGGCTAAATTAAAAGCGATGCAATCTATATATTATGGCTGCCCTTGTGCTTAATAGATGAAGTATTGATAACTATTATATTCCCTCGTCTTTGTTAAATGGAATGATTGCATTTACTTTGAATCACGTGGTAGCGAACATATGGAAGATTTACTAAATTATCCAGGATTTATTGCAACAAAAGGAAGGAAAAGCAATTTAAGAGATTGAGACAATTTGGGGGCATGAGCAACCATTACAAGCTCTTTGAAAGTAACGCAAATAGATGTGCATGGTGAGAAATTCATGTGTGAATTCCAAGCAATGGTGAGAATGAAAGGAAACCAAGGTACTTAATTTAAGAGACAGGATGCTCCGCAAGAGCTATACATTGAATTGCCTAGACACTTACAATTAAGACTTTGAGTTTTGGATCTTAAGATGAGATTGATTTAGGTAAATAATCAATGATATAAACTAATGAGAATGGAAGGTATTAAGGGAGGCTTAAGGTCTAGCTCAACTTTACTACAAGTCAAGAGGAAGCTTAAAAGACACCTTTTATAAAGCCATTGGGCCTTTCACATCACGCCACATGTATCATAATTCCTTTGTCCCTTTCCTTAGTGCTATAGTTGTTCCTTCCTCTCCTAATCACATCCAAGTGTACAGACATAGTTAATGCCACACCACCAGAACAATAGAAGGTATGTTGCTCTATAACAAGGCTTGGATGAACGAACAATCAATGGTACAAAGCACTTTGGCAAGGGATAAAACATGGAGAAGAAGACTTATCTATCTATCTAGCATTAGCACCAGATCACTGTGATGAATACTAATATGTACTACTATCACTACTAGTGCCACGACCCAGTCGGTAGAAAATGACACACTTAAAAAAGAGAAGCAAAAGAGCAGAGCGTGTAAGAGGGGTGGGCTGAAGACGACTTATTGACTGCTATTTAACTTTAACTTATTGCATATATGTATGTACCACACCACATACGTATATTTTACAAATTATACAAAAAGAGAATCGAAGGTTTCCGTCGTCTGCTCCTGAGTCCCCCCTTCTTCTTCTTCTACTACTACTGCTTCGGCTCCCGCGGAACGGCGAAACGAGATCGATTCTCTGATGACTTCTTCTGTCGCGCCGCCGTTGTTCCTCCTCCTCGCTCTCACTGCGTCTTTCTTTTTCCTTCCCTGCTTCTCCATCTTCGAGGATCAAGTAGGGATATGGGACTGGTAAGCATCTGTGTGTGTATCTGCGTGTGCGTGTGCGTGTGCGTGCGTGTTCTACTTGTGCATGAAAAATCGACTGTTGGGAAACCTCATTGCACATATTGAACGTTTCTTCTCCATGCTCTAGCGATCTGAAAAATCATCCAACAGGATCTAGGTCATGTCCAAAGCAAGAAATGTGAAAACTTGCGTTTCCAAGGGAGGTGATATGCATTGTGTACCAGATGCAAGAAAAGGTGAATTGTGTTGTATATCAGATGCAAGAGAAGGTGAAAACATTGTATCTATGATGCAAGAGGAGGTGAAAACGCTGTATTTCAGATGCAAGAGAGATGGATTTTTTGTATATGAGAACCAAGAAAGGTTAAATTTTGTAGGTATATCAATAATCAAAACCAAGATCGATGTAAGGAAGATAAAATATTGTCTAAGGACATGGTATATCAGGACCAAGAAAGATGAAAATGTTGTATATGCCTATCAAAAACAAGAAATATGAAAAATTTATATATCAGATGTAATAGAAGATGAAATATCGTCTGAGTATTCCAGATGGAAAAAAGGTTAAATATTGTATATCAGAGGCAAGAAAGATGAAATACTGTATACAGTTGAAATAAAGGTAAATCAATATTGGCTAGGTAAAGAAGCAATACAGATGAAATATTGTCTTTTGGAATCTAGAAGCAAGAAAGGGAATTTTACTGTGATGTTATATCAAAAGCAAGGAAGATGGATACATTAACATGACATCACATGATATTACAAAAGAAAGAAGGCATTTAGATAATTTCTCCTCGTTTTTTGAAATACGTGAATCGGCTCAGATCTGTTTAAACTTTGTTACAATTTATATGGTATTTTGGATGTTGACGTAATGCTATAATACTGCAGAAATCACATTATTATAAATCCTGTTAATGATGCCTATTTCTGGTTAGATATTAAGAAACCAATTGTTGAATCACATTTGAAGAGATTCAATGGTTGAGGACATTTTGTTTCGTAGGTTTGGAAAAGATTGTGCTGTTATTCATTCGTGTAGGATATTTCCTTGAGTTTTGTAGCATCCTGCGAATGCAGGTAAATGTTGTATGAGTTCACTACCTTGATTAAATCATGTAAATATGGAGAGGATAATTCTCGAATCTCACAGCTTTCTGTGAACAGACTATGCCGTATGCAAAGGTCGTAGACATGATAACGTTACTTTTTAATGGCAGTTGCACAAAATATTTAAAACATGATAGGATATGAAAATAGGTAACAAAATATTATGGATTTTTTGTGTGAAGATATACCTCATGTATAGAGCCAGTGAACGACTGATTGATAGTTTTTTGTATCCTCTTTGTTAACTTGAAAGGCGTGCATCCTCTTTGTCACTTGGCATGTATATGCATAGCTTTAGCATGCGATGTCAGAAGCTGATGATGATGCAGTACATGGTATTTGCATATGGCTCCCCAATGGCTCCCCATGTCTGTGCTAGGCTATCATTGCATCTCTATTTATGTATAGATGGTATAAAATGCCTCCTATCCATTTCCTGTGTGTAAGAACTCCCATATGCCCAATCTCGCATGCTTAGTAATCTGGGTAAGCTTTTTTTCTGTTTCTCTGTCTACAGTCCTCATTTGACCATTCTTGGGTGCACTCCCGAAGTGAACTATTCGTCATTTGCTCCTACCAGACAGAAGTGATCCAAAGTTTGTGTTTCTATGTAATTTGTGAAGGATGTTAACACCTATTTTTTGGAGTTCAAGTTTTAATATAACAGTGGTATATATGCTATTAAAAGACCTCTTATAAATCTTTGAATTTTTGTGAGTTTTATGTCACAATTTTGATCACACGTGGTCTGTGATGCAGGCATCAGCACTATCTCGGAAAGGTTAAGCATGCAACATTTCAGACACAAGGTGCTGGAAGGAAACGTGTAATTGTCGCCACAGAACAGAATGTACTTGCATCCCTCAATCTCCGAAGAGGAGAAATTTGTAAGGCTTTTATTTTTGGACAATGAAAATATCATACATATTTGTCTGGGCTTAATTTATTATTTCTTATCTGTTATATAACTGCAGTTTGGAAACATGTGCTGGGGGATTCAGATCCAATTGATGGCTTGGAGATAGTTCTTGGAAAATGTAAGGCAATTTGTTTAATACTGCTAAAAAATTAATGGTGGTGGCTAATTTTTTGACCATTTCATTTATTCTGCAGATGTGGTAACATTATCCAAGAAGGGAAGTATAATTAGAGCATGGAATCTCCCAGATGGCCATTTGATGTGGGAGACATTCTTACAATCTCCGGGAATACAGCCAGTACTTCATGTGTCATCGGTAATAGCAAGTGCTCAGTCCATTTGCTACTGTGCTGATATTATTTTGACGATCAAAATATGTTGATTAAACTTCTCACCATTTTAGCGTATGTTGAAGGAATAATTTGATTGGCACAAAATATATATTTCAGGTCCTCTAATCTGAGGTCAGAAATCATACTTGAAACATATTTCATGACTATTAGCCTGATTCCCTTACAAGAAGAAAAGCACTAGTGTCATAATACTATAAAAGCAGACCTGAGATTTCACATTGATTGCTTTAATGATATTTCAGCATAAGATAATCTATATGTTTAGTGGAATTTGTTTGCAAAGTGTGTAAAATAAATGTGCGCATATGAAGATCTGGTATACAGATCTGAATCTGCTCATTACCATCCTTGTCTATGAAGATATCATTGATCTTCAAATCATTGCTCATGAATCCATTTTTAAATGCAATGCATACTACTTTTAATCATCTGCAATATGGGAATTTGGTTTCCATAAGTTTGTGTTCGTTCACGATACAAAAGTTTTGAACTTAATCTCAGGTTCAACTACCTACCCGAGGGAAGCTTCTCTTGGTTGTAGGGGATGCAGTTCTACATGGTATTTCAAGCATAGATGGGGAACTTCTGTGGACAGCCAAGCTCTCAAAATCCAGGTATTGTTTGCAGATTTAGGTATTTGATTGATGACATGCCACAGTGGTAATGATGACTGGGAAATGAATTTGATCATGATTTTCCATTTGTATGTTTTGATGTGACAGTGATGACAGGGAAATAAAATTGAAAAAGATCATTTACTCTGGTGATGAGGAAAATCTTTATGGAATTGGATTTTTGGGCTCATCAGAGATTGCTATATGGGAGATAGATGTGAGTACTGGTCACAATAAGGTAAGAAAAATATTCAAGTATGAGGGAGAACTTTCCACTGGTGAGCTCATAATCAATGGAAATTCAGCTGTAGCCTTGGATGCTCCAGGAGAAAACCTAGTAATTGTGTCAATTGATCAATCAGTAGTCCATGTGATCAATATTAAGCAACTCATACCAGAGGGTATTGGAAAGCCGCAGCTACTTGCAGAAACTATTGATGCTATCTTTGCTCTTCAGTTTAGCAATCAATTTGTGCTAGTGAAATCAGGCCTTCCACATGATAATTTGGAAGTTATCAAAACATTTGAAGGTTCTACTGTGATCACTAATGGTCTTGAGCTACCAGACATAAAGAGTGCATTTTCTGTGGTGCAACAAATCGCTGTGAATAAAATTGCAGTACATATTATTCTGCATCAAGATGGAGAGAATAAGATTTCTACCGAGTTTATTGGACTTGCTCCTCAAAAAGGTGTTGTTCAGAGAGCTTACTTAAATGATTACATTCGAAATGATAAGTCTCATGGTTTTCGAGTGTTACTAGTGACAATGGACAGCTCTTTGACTTTGCTTCAACAAGGAGAAGTAGTATGGGATAGGGAGGATGGATTGGCTTGTATTCTAGAGGCTTCAACGGCTGAGCTCCCTCTGGAGAAAGAGGGTGTTTCAGTGGCAAAAGTTGAGCATAGCCTTGTTGAATGGCTGAAGGATCACTGGCTGAAGCTGAAGGCAACCCTGATGCTTGCAAACCCCGAAGAAATCACAGCCGTCCAAGCATTGCGATTGAAAAGCGGTGACAAAACAAAGATGTCAAGGGACCATAATGGGTTCAGAAAACTTTTGATTGTGGTGACCAAGGCAGGAAAGGTCTATGCCCTTCACACTGGTGATGGAAGGATAGTTTGGTCCTTGCTGATTCCTGCGTTTCAAACTATGGTTGGAAGGGTGAAAGTTTTGAAGCTTTTGGCTTGGCAAGTTCCTCACAAGCATGCTTTAGATGAAAATCCAGTCTTCCTTGTCGTGGCAGAGTCTACAGGGGATGATGAGATTGTAGGGATGCTATCATGGGTGGATGCCTCCAGTGGTGCAGAATTGAGATCAGTGAAGCTCACTTATCGTATTGAACAGTTGATTCCATTGCCATTCACAGATTCCTCAGAACAACGACTGCATCTTATAGTAGACGAACATGCAAATGTTCATCTTTTTCCTTCAACACATGAAAGTTTGCAAATTTTCCTTAATCATGCATCTAATACATACTTTTATATGGTTGACAATGAACAAGGGAGTATCACAGGGTATGCTGTGAGAGGTGTTGAGTCAGTATCACCAATAAGCCCTAATGATGGTTTCCTCTTTCAATCTCAAAAGATATGGACTGTTGTCTTCCCTAGTGATTCTGAAAAGATTATTACTACAGCAACCCGAAGACCAGATGAGGTAATCACAGAGTCCAACCTGAAAACTAAGTTCTTTGTTTTAGGGTTAAATCTTTTTAGTTGGATATATGTTACGACGTCACCTTGGTAGAAAAAAGAAGTATTTCATCTTTCTAAATATGGTTATTAAGAATGTAATTTGTATGCAATTTATGATCCATTAATGTTTAGGCAATAAACTAAATGCTGATTTTTTGTAAACTAGCATAAAGGGGATCTACGGTTTACCAATCAGGTATCCTACAGAAATAAGAATGTATTATTCAGGACTATAACCACACATATTTTTGCTGGTTTTTTGGGCAGGTGGTGCATACTCAAGCAAAGGTCTCGAACAATCAGGATGTGATGTACAAATACCTCAACAAGAACACATTATTTGTTGCAACAGTTGCACCAAAAGGCTTTGGAAAAATTGGCGAGTTATCTCCAGACGAGAGTTGGCTAGTTGTTTACATCATTGACACAGTAACTGGGCATATTCTATACCGACTAAAACATCCAAATATGCATGGTCCTGTACATGCGGTAATTCTTTAATTTGGATTATACTTTATGCTAGTAACTTCAATATGCACATCTGTAATTCTTTGCTGAGAGTATCTCTGATGCAGGTTTTCAATGAAAATTGGGTGGTATACCATTATTTTAATGTTCGAGCACACCGGTTTGAATTCTCTGTCCTAGAGATGTATGACAAGAACCGAATTGTAAGCTTCGTATTTCTAATATTGTTTGAAAATGCTTGGATTTAATACTTTATAGGCCATGCATGGTCAAGGAATGTTATGGAGGATAGATGCATTAAGTTTTGTAGTGGGTATAGGTTCTCGGTTTCAATACTTGCTTTGATGATAGTTCTACTCATACTTGAAAGCTTCTGTTTTTCACTTAATTGATAACATTATTTTCAGGATAATAAGAATGTATTACAAGTCATGCTGGGTCGGCATAATGGAAGTGCCCCGGTATCTTCATATTCCAATTTTGATTTAGAAGTGAAAACTTTTAGCTCTTTCTTTCCATATTCTGTGAAAGCACTTGCTGCAACAACAACCGCACGTGGCATCACTGGGAAACAAGTGTTGGTTGGAACTGTCAAAGATCAGGTTGTGTAAAACTACCTCTTATTTGCTTTTGGTTTTTGTCATTATTAAATTCAAGGAAATTATGCAAAAAAAGCTTTTGTCTTTGGAGTAATTTAGGTTCTTGCACTGGATAAACGATTCTTTGATCCTCGGAGGAGTTTGAATCCAACTCCAGCAGAGAGAGAAGAGGGCATTGTACCCTTAACTGATACAATACCTCTTCATCCACAGGTAATGTAATGGCAAATTACAGTTTCCATAGTCAATTCTGATCATGTATGCAAATATTGACTTCTATTTTTATTGCAGTCTTATTTAAGTCATTCTTACCAAGTTGAAGGACTAAGAGGCATCATAGCTATACCTGCAAATCTAGAATCAACAAGTTTAGTCTTTGCATATGGTGTAGATCTTTTTTATACCCACACAGCACCGTCCAAGATCTATGATTCCCTCACTGATGAATTCAGTTATGCTCTACTTCTGATCACCATTCTTGCCTTGGTGGTTGCTATTGTAGCGACGTGGGTTGTGTCAGAAAGAAAAGAACTCAAAGAAAAATGGAAGTGATATTTGTAGGGCATAAACTCAGATTTTTGACTGAGATCTAGTATCTATCTGTTTGAGAAATTTACATTTGAGGCAATTTATCTATCACTATCCGGAATGGAAAGATTTTTTTGGAAGGAAAATTCCTGAATTTCCTTATCATTCTGGCTGGGTGAAGAAAAATCGGGTGAATCTGGCAAATACCCATTCTCGTCTCATTAACAAAGATCATCATGCTCTTTTTTGTCACATTCTTAGGTCAGAAACATTGTACATTTCTTCTGCATTTTAGATCAGAAACAGTATATTTTTGCATTTTCAGATCAGGAATGTTATTTTGTTTTGGCCCGTTTCAGATCAGGAATGATGACTTTTACAAAGTCTACTGTATGATGATCAACGAAGATTTGATGAAAAGTGTTTTCTAAATTACATTGCATGTAGATAACATTAACTCTGTCGAAACAGATCAGGAATGAGTGGGGCATTTGATTGACTTTTACAAAGACTACTGTATGATGATCAACGAAGATTTGATGAAAAGAGTTTTCTAAATTACATGTATGTAGCTAACATTAACTTTGTCGAAATTTCAAAACTGTTGAAAACATGATTTAATTAGAAATGATTGAAGTTTAAACCCCAAAGGTTCAATGGGATAGGTTTAAAGTTGCATCACGTTGGGTTTTTGTTATAGGGTTTAGGGGCCATGGAACGATACTGTGTCCCTTTAAATCCTTTAAAAGAACATACCAGCCTATTGACATAATATTTACAGTTCCCAAATGCTTCAATACGCATATGCTCTCAATCAAATCTAGAAAAAATAAATATCATTTTTTATACCACCACAAATATCAACACAACAAATGTCATTTACTTCAAATAATAAGCAAGATTTACTTCAAACAAAAGAAACTTACATTTAATTCATAGAAGATTTACACAGTTCTTTTAAAACCTTTCCATATGCTTTGGTGCGCTTTAGCTCTCAATCGAGTCTAGAAATGATAAAAGCAAAGTTCACATACTACTGGGTTCATCGATTTTTGGATGCATACTTAGTTTTATTTTTACTTTTGGTACCACCACAAATATCAACACAATTTCATTTACTTCAAATAATAAGCAAGAACAAAAGAAACTTATATTTAATTCATAGAAGATTTACAAAGTTCTTTTAAAGCCTTTCCATATGCTTTGGTGCGCTTTAGCTCTCAATCGAATCTAGAAATGATAAAAGCAAAGTTCACATACTCCTGGGTTTATCAATTACATCATACAGTGAGAATTTTGGATGCATATATACCTACAGTGAGTATTGTGGATGCATATAGACATTATATAGGAACTCTCTTGACCTGGTATTATACAGAAACAAGAAAGAAAAATAAATCAGTGAGAATTTACTCACTTTTTGAAGTCTTTTTTTGTTTTGGAAATGCTTTGCTTAAACCCCTTCTTGAGCTTAAATGGTACATTAGTACAAGAGTACAATATGTTCGGGGAGAAGAATTGTAAATATGGAAGGGATCTCTTACCCTCCCTCTATTATATAGACTGTGTTATTAATTTATTTGTAGGGAAGAATAATAAATGTTGCAAGTAGATGAATATATACGTATATGCTAGTCAATTTGACATTCAAAAATTGAAATAATTAGTATCATGAGGATCAACGTGCCCATCTTTAGAGAGCATGGAGCGTGCATCCATGACTGAACGTGGTGCTTCCAGGTCCTTCTCCTGCAAGGAATGCCCTTGTAACTTCTGCATCTGTGATGCAAACACATCATCCAGAATCTGTACATTGACAGTGTTTAGGGCCTGGGTCATTAGACTTTATTCACATTTATACATACATATATACAGGTACAGCTACATGTTTAGATATATGGATACATAAATTTGTGATATATACAGGTACCAACCAAATTTGTGATAATGTGGCTTACCGAGAGAGCATACCCTGGCCCCTTATATGATGATCTGTTTTCTTTGGTTTCTAGGTATGAGGGTTTTGATATGTCGCTTACCGAGGGGGCATGTCCTGGCCCCTTATACCATGACCTGTTGTTCTCTTTGGTCTCAAGGAAGTGCAGTATATCCTGTAATAAATCTACAAAATATTACCAACTCATCTAGAGATGAGGAAATTAAAATTGGGAAAACCACCAAAATGCACACAATTGTATGGGTAGTCTACCAGAAATTCTGAAGATTACCATTAAGTTTGGACTGCAGAGGATTACTCAAATGTTTGGAAAACCCAGATCCCAAAAACTAAACAATGACACACCTGACCCATTCGATCCCAATAGCCTCTGCATACAGCCACAAAGACTCTTGTGGAGAATACATCGTGAAGATGGCTGATAGTATCAGTTAACTGAGAGCTCAAGAGCTGCATCCGTTCCCGAATTTCAGTCTCACCATCAGCATCCCTAGTATCCTGTAGTATCTTTTTCAGCCTTGTTGCTCTTTGCAGGCAACTCTGCACAAAGAAATAGTTTAGAAAGTGGGAAGTGTGCAAGAATATAAGAACGTTTAATACTTCCTAGAGTCCAACGTAGTGGGCTGTGTAACCTCAAACAAAAATGAAAATAAAACTAGACAGAAGAGAAAATAAATCTCTTACATTATCAAATAACTTCTCAATGATAGCTTGCAAGAAATTCTTATACTTTGCTCTCAGTAACACTGTCACTTCATTCAGTCTCTCTCCAAAGCTTAATTCTGCTGGCATTGGGAGGCATGCCACCCAAGCTTTCATTTGATTTTCAATTTTTGGTCGCAGAATGTCTAACAAACGCTTAATTGTGTTGAGAAATATACCTAGCTGATGCATTGCATTGCCCAAAAAATGTTATGAATAAACAAACTTCGAAAGTGTTGTCCAAAAGTTGAACAGTGCAAATATACCTGGTTTGGTACACTGTAGACAGACAGGGGACGTCTTCTAGTCAGTTTCTGCACATATTGAATACTGAACTTTTTGGGTATCATAACATCTTTCAGTGGGATAAGAACATCAGCAAATTGCTTCTCTAGTGCCACCACAATAGCTGTTTCCACATCAGCGATGGCCTATTTTGTTCATTCAACATCAAGACATCTCAAATGAACATGATAACTGTAGGCAAACAGCACATATAAATAAAACATTGGCTTACTCTTTCCAAGGGTATAGCATACTCTGGCCAACGATCAAGTAGTGTATGATACTCATTGAGTGTCTCTCTTATACGTTCATACATCTCTTCAACAAAGGGAGATGTTCCATGAGGAGTTGGGATTCCTGTCCACCGTAATTTCTCAGGTTTACACATATCCAGGAGGTTGAGTCGTTTATCTTCAAGCCATACAACTATGTATAAGTGAAACAAGTCTTTGGCATCCACTCCCCCTTCCATTGACCTGCATGATGGCATTAGATTAACATCTCTACAATCATGATAGCATGAGATATCTCATCAAAACATTATCAGTTGAACAATACAAACCTGATGTTCCAGAAAGATAGCTTTGTTTCGAATTCTGCAGTTGCTATCAAAAGATCTATTACCGGTGTACTTGGTCCACTTGGAGGGCAAGCAACTAGAAAAGATTTCAGCCTTTTAGAAAGCTCAACGCTATATACACTTGTTGCTATGCTGGGTAAATCTATACAACTGTCATAGACCACGCATGCATCAGAATTTGTCAACACAAAGGAAAATAGAAAAACTTGAGATATTTTTCACCTGGGTAAAACATGTTGACCATGTATTTTGATGTCTGTCTCAATCTCATGACTAAGGTTATTGCATAGGGTCACCATCTTACTGTAACTTCCTGAAGTAGTCAATGGATCGGCCAAAAAACCTTCATTATTGCTGCAAATAAATTCATCTGTATCTGACATATGTCTCTTGCACCTCCTCATTGCACCTGTCTGCAAAGTCATCCATGTTTAAACATAAAAATACTTTAACCACCCTGCTGTGATATACACCCAGAGTCTCTTTTAATTTCGCTATTTCCATAAATACACCTGATTAAACCGATTTTGAGAAATTATGTGTCATTTGATTAATTCAGCCTCTTCTCTATCTTTGCGGGGATTGGGGCAATTGGATTACCAAAATATAATCTGTCTGTATGCCGAATACCTGGAAATAGCGACGAAGTGCTCTTTGTGTCTCCGATGAAAGCACATCATGCAGAAGAGTATATAGCTTCACAGCTGGAGCTAATGCTGGGGATGCTTCTTCTGCAATTGAAGTTAAATGTTGAGCAATACCAGATGATGATGTCTCATCTAGAGACTTGTAATTTTCAAAAACCAAAGCAAGAAGTTGCTCCACTTGATCTTGAACATCGTGCATTATCCTTTTCTGCATCAAGTTTAGAAACAAATTACAAGAATAAGAAACTAGACTTCCACTGGAGAGAAAACGTAATGAATGGATTATCAGTATCAGACCTCCTGACGACTAAGAGTTATTTCCTGTTGCCTACTAATTACTGGATAGAATAGCTCATGAATCAGAAGAAGGCAATCCTCTGTTGGAGTAGCAACCTCCATAATGCAAGAAAGATATCTGAGCAAGACTCAAAGATCAATACATATCCATCAACAATCCTATTGAACAGTGACATTCTGAAGTGCAAAACTGACCTCAAGTTTGTATAGGCATCAGAAACTCCATAATACACTGCAAACTCAAACAATAGCCATTTCCATGTACCATGCAGTCTCAAATTTCTTGGGCCAAATTGTTGCATTCGCATTGCAGTTTCCAATACAATGTCATAGGCAAGCATCTCGGTAACAACACCCAGCTGAAAGTGCGAATGTAAGTTCAAACATGCTTCGTGAGTCCATTAAAAGCAGAAGAGTAACAAAATGCAAGACCTAACCAAATGGAACTCACCTTATTTGCAGATGAAACATTTGAATCGGGTATAAAGCTAATGAACAACTGAACCTTGCCAACACATTCTTGACCTCGTTCTCCATACAAAGACCACCAACGGACGCGTTCATTCTGTACAACAAAAACAATTGCAGAATTTCTTCATGAGTGGAACAATGCTAGAATAATGAGAAACCAGGGGATCCAAAAATTTTAAATTGCATATTTCAGAATTCTCTAAAGAGAGTGTACAGGAATTCGAGAATTCTTATAGATCTGTAGCAACAAACGAAATTTAAAATGCTTCTTTTAAGAACTTACTGGGTGTGCAAGGATTCTAGAATAATTTCAACCAAACACAAACCTGATCATCACTTAGTGAAACAAGCTGCACAAGGGTTTTTCCTTCAAAACTGCCCTTAGAATCTTGAACTTCAACCACAAGATCATCTTTAAGGCTTTCTGGGTGACTGCACAATACATGGCAGTGTCAGTAAATATACAGTAATGAAACCCTACTTCATCAAAGTGAAGACATATGTAACTTACAAAATGTGTGACACTCCTGATCCTGGATGCAGAGTAATAACCTCTTCTGCTGGCATACTCTTCAATTTTTAAATGACAACTATAAGTCTCTGCATGTACATTTCTTACGCAATTAAAATTTCTGGTCAATGATAATTTTCTATGAAGTTGAATCCCTTTAAAACATAGAAATGTGTAGAAAATTTACAATTTTCATCAATAATTATATACAAGGTTTGATATCTACTACGGACATCAATCTTTAAATTTGTCGACAATGAAGCTAAATACCAGCTGGATTCTCTTAAGGTGGAATTTATTCTCAAACCATGTAATTAAAAACTGTAGGTTGAATCTCCAATTTCATTGATGATTGATTATATCATGGAATCTCTTCTTGCAATAGGTAATTTGAATGTTTCATCAATGAATATTGCAACAGGTGGAATATCTTCTAAATGCAGTAATTACCACCCAGCTGGGTGGAATATCTTCGAAATGCAGTAATTACCTTCTGGAGCATCCATAAGAGATGTACTTCGCAAAGAGTTCACACTAGCTTTCAACAGTCCTGAAACCTGGCGCATGTAATGAGCACCAGCTTGCATATATCCATTAGCATTCCCTTCTCTATCAGAAGCATTTCGAAAAGAAATCTGACGAGGCAATGCACATAGTTTTTTCAAACTTTCCCATCCTGCCAATAGATCCGATCTAATATCTAGACCCGGACATGTCCTATCAAGAGATGGAAAGTTGCACCTCCTGGGAAGCCTTAATGTTGGCTTTACCTTCCGTACTGTCAAAAAGATATGAATCAGTAATAAGAATCTAAACCCACAGTTGTACTTTTTTTAGAACACAAGGCTGTATATTACCTGTCCAAAATCCCTCCCAAGTACAATTCATAGTACATAGACTCGGTTTGAATTAAGTTAATTCACTTAGAGTCTTAGATTTTAACAAGTATTAAGGATTTTGAGAGCATTAACCAAACAATGCTATTAAGGTCTTCATATTTCCACTCATCGTTTGCTTTTATATGACAATTTTTTGTTTTGTGATATTAAATTAAATATTTGCTATTCTTCTTTCATGAACCATAATGCTTCTAAAACTTAGTAGAAAATCAAGAGGTGAAGACATGCCAGCAAACCTTGAACTCTTAACTTTCCGGCTTCCTTATTTTGCATAGGTGCAGACATAGATTCTGGCTCCTCAGCAATCACAGCATTCTGTGAGCAGTCCTTTGGTTGGAGGAGAATAGTTTTCAAACTGGACGCAGAAGAATTTTGGCATTAGTCAAACAGCAGTCTAATTAAATACTTCGATGCAAGTGAAATGAATAGTTCAAAGAAAAATTTAAGACATGTGAAGAGAGCACTGCAAACAAAATTTTCGAAACATTTGATGCAATTAAAATGTGCAGTTCAAAAAACTTTATTGGATTCAATTGAAGTAGTTCACCCAAAGGAGCTGCGTAGCAATGAGCATTCATCAAGTAGGAACTCAGGTGCCTCCACACATCCTCTTGCCCATGCTCGGAGGCAAAGGCGGACACATGCATCATATGCTAGTACTGTGGGCCAAGCAGCATGCCCACTGTATAAAACAAAAGCAATAACTTAGAATTTAAAAAGCTATGTTCACATTAACCTTTTCACTGATTAATGTACTTTTTTTATGTCCTAAACACACTGATTAATATACTTTGACAGAGTTATAGGTCTTAATTATATCTAAAATCATCTTCCTGATGTACCTGGTGTCCCTAAAATAAGTCTGCTGCAATTTACATCATCTAAAAATTAAAATTGATAGCGTTAGTTATAAAGATTCTTCCATAAGACAATATCTATATACTTTTGAGAGTTGCTGAGGTGCATATTGTCCTATATATGTGTAAATCAGACTGCTGCACATTCAGAGTATGTACTAAGGTATGTGATTCCTTGGGAGGGGAAGAAATAAAAAATACTATAGTAATGCCTCAATAGAGGCATTAATGTCATGTTATATCTTAAACAAATCATTCATTCATAATGTTATGTGCTATTAGTCATCAAAAGATTCCATGAGAAAAATTCAACTAATTTTGAGGATCGCTCAGCTGCGTACTGCCCTATATATGTGTAAATCGACTGGTGTAGTTAAGTGTATGTACTGAAATTTGTGATTCCTTTTGGAAAGAAAGAAATAAAATCATACTAAATTAATGACTCTATAGAAGAATTAATATTATGTGATATCCTAAACAAATCGTTCCTACATCATGTTATGTTACATCTTATGAGAAAAGAAAACAGCACCATACTAAAGCTACCAGAAGTGGGCAGCAGAACATATAGTATCAGGTACATTATGCAGTATGGGATCCCAACAATGCAATGACCACAGAGAAGCATCGTATACAATAGTAACATCTGACACTTCAAAATAAATATTCAATGTAATTGTTCATGCTGACAACAGGATGTTCCTTGCAAAGTAACAATGATACGGTTTCAAATATAATATTGCATAAAACCATAATAAAGCATAAAGAAACATCAAATAAGAAAACATTACTCAGGGAAAATATTTGATGTTCACCAAAGTCATGGAAAAGCTAAATTTAAACAGCATAACAACATATATTTAGGAGCCTATAAGTCAAATATATAATATCATTTTTTTTCTCACTTGAAGAGTTGGATACATAGTAAGACTGCAAACCTAGTATGACTAAAATGTTGTTGGGTCGCTGAGGTTGACACTTGGTTGGCAAACCCCGTTTCTTGTTTTGCTGTATTTGATGATCCAACATCTTGCACGCTTGATAGAAGAAGAAATGCATGTTAGTTGTAGGACAAGAAAGTTTTCAGATATGAATGGCTAAAAAAATCATACCCTGCATGATTAGCAAAAAGATTATGTATAAGAGTGATCACACCTCATTTTCATATCTTCAAATGTCCCTTCAAATGTACAAGATGATGTAGGAGAAAAAGGGACATTTGAAGATACGAAAAATGGAGGGCATTTAAAGAGTTCCTTCCATTTTCAGAGTTTCAAAAATGCAACAGATAATTAAGGGAATTTGCTACAGGTACCTAGGGGTGATCAGTGAAATTTCTGCAATTGTAAACAATATACTATCGTAAAATACCAATTGAAAAGAAACTTTACATCCTATATAAAGAAACTTTACATCCTATTTAAAACTTTGGATATCCCATAAGATAGGCAAAGCTTTAAGAGAGAGCATTGAAAAAAGATGGGAGTTAGTGGCATTGAAACAATAGACAATGTATGTGTGTACACACACACACGCGATGTTATTCATATACACTCCGTATGGAAGTACAGAATAATTGAAATATTCCCAGAGTATCTAAGAACAACCTTGAACATGTTTCATGACTTCGATCTTCCTTTTGTTGGGTAGACGAGGCTATGGTTGGTCTCATAATCTCAACATAACAGCTGGTGTTCTCTCTTGAATTATCTGGAGGAGATAATTCTTCTTTACCATTTGATGGAGACTGATCATTTCCCGTTTTATTTATAGAAGGATACATCATAGGTGGAGCACTTGGTGAAGCTCCCGTTTTGTTGGAGTGATGAGAACTATTGATATGATAACCCTATAAATTATGGCACAAAAGTTTAGCAATTAGTTGCATTGCAATCTATAAATTACAAGAGACTAGACTAGTAAATGTTTTCCATCTGTAACTCTACATACATCAAACAGCAAAGAATTTGCTTTCAAATATTCAATTTATGGTAAGAATCAACTCAATCTGTAATAAATGACCTTCAGGTAAATATTCTTGTCTTAAAGTTTTAGTGAGAAATACATTAGACCTTACAGGTTCCTTTCCCTGTCTAAGCATTCTGTGTGGATGTATGTCTAAGAACTTCAATCAAATTAAAGAACACTCGTTAAACCTTCAATTCAATAGCTTCCATCACTGCTAGTCCCAGATTCTAATTGAGATAACATAATGTCACCAAAAACTAACCCACTGGTTTGACAGTAAAAACTGAAGCATAACTAAAATGTGCCAAACTTATTTAGCAAAAGAGAAGAGGTAACTAGCAATCAGCAATGGTTTGGTTTGAACCGAACCAAACCACGAAACCGCGGCTTAATGGCTTAACCTTTTCAACGGCTCGGTTCAGTTTCAACAGTCAGAAACTGCGGTTTAACAGGTTTTTTTTAACATTTTTAAAAATTTTAAAAAGTTGATTTTAAACAATCTTTTCATTTTTAGACCTTATTCTCACATTTTAGGAACATCTAATTTTAAAATTTTAAAATAATGAAATATTATAAAATTTAAAATTTGACCTAAGTTGAAAAGCGAAACCGAACCACGAAACTGCGGTTTTTACGGTTTGAAAAATGTTTAACAGTTTTGTTGTTCGGTTCGGTTTAGGTTTCAAAAAATTTAAAGGGTTTGGACCCTTTCAAACCGAATTGAACTGTTGCCGATTGTTAGAGGTAACAAACAAAAAGAAATGAAATTCTTTTATTTGCTAAATTTAAGTTGGTCACATTCATTTAAGAAAAGAAATGAGCTAATTAGTAAGATGCCAATAAGAATTTTCTATCCTTCGTATTGGCTATCTTTTCCCATATGAGTATCGTTACAGGACATATACAAACAAATGATAAAAAATTCTATCAATTTTTTTAATTCACTTTTTAACACAAAGAGCAGTTAATCGATCTCAACATGAAAGAAACCAATAAACGTTTTCTATCCTCACGTTGTGGGTACTAAACAGGACATATGGATGAAAAAACCTGGATATGAACATCAGATCTATAAGATGAAAAGGTTGTACTTCCAGCATTCATAGTTGAGAAGAATTTGCTACTACTTGGAGGCATCACAGATACCCCACTGTATGTATCCCAAGATTCTTCTTCATCATCATCAGACTGATCTTCCTCATCATATCGATTGTGTCCTGCTTCTTTTACCTTATGCCATCCTGTTGCATTGCGACCCACATGTCCAAAGCTTTCTTGTCTTGACTCAGATCTTGAGTTTGAATTTGAATTCGATTTTGAGCTAAGTAGACGTCGATCATATTCATAGTAGTATTCATCAGTGGTATTGTGACCTTTCCTGCCTCTATCTACCTTTCCTTTCCTTGCGTTCTCAGTGACCACATTATCTTGCTGAACCTGAGGAGACTCAGAATCCAAAGAATAACGTCCTGATTCATGATCTTCTGTATCTGTGCTATACTCGTATCCATTGTTTTCTGTGGCAGAGCCTGTGCTTTCTGTGGAATGATCCAAAGCAACAGACGAGAATTGACCTGGATTTATTAAACCTGAATGAAAATGTGCAGGTGGTAAATCTGCCCATCCTGTCCTTGATTTCTTCCTTCTATCATTCTCCCTAGCAAATCTTGCTGTTTGAGTAGATGCGAAAACAGGAGAAGCCACTCTAGCCTTCTGATTTAGGCCCTGGAATCAAACAGCACAAAAATAGAGCTAAGAAACCAGTGGATTTCCATCCTAACTTTCTGAATACTATGCATTAAGTTGCACAAAAATAAAATTCAAAGTCTACATGAACTACAAAGCAAAATGTGGTTTCACAACCCGTAACTTCTGATTTTAAGCCCTGGATTTGCTTGAAACTAAGCATGGCGATTACATGTTTATGTAAGCAACTGCAAACCAATCTGTGAGTTTGCAAACAGTAGACTTTTGCTCATGCCCTAAAATCTAAAAAACTAAGTTTAAACACGGTTATATGTCTATGTTTAAAAGGCAAAGCATAGGAAGCAGTTAAAATGCATAAATCAATGTTAAAAACAACTGACAAACAGTGACATGTGCCATACCATACAAAAGCATTTATAAATGGTAAGAAAACTCTGACAAATCTTACCTTCACAGTTACATGCTTATTGTTCATAAACTGCAAATCAAACAATGGCATGGTACAGAGTAATGAGTACTTGGTGTTGTTTATGTAAAAACTACAAAGAAATCAGTGGCCATAAATGAAACTAGAGTCATGATAAAAAAAATCTAGCCAAAATAGTGAGTACAAGCTGAAACGATAGCACTGGCCTTAGATAATAACAATGGTGAGACAATCTAACCAAAATTGTTGTTTGTGTACATAATAAGATGCAGAACAAGCAGTGTTCTTATGCTATGGATAGGCTAACAGTGAAGAAAATATCATCAGAGAATGTTCGTGCAAACTTCATAGCTGCTCAATGACCTTACAAATAATAAGAGTAAGCAGATCAAACCAAAAATATTTATGTATAAACTTCTAAGTGATCTTACATGGCTTAATGGTGAAGAAAATGTGACGAAAATATTTATAATGGCATGATATAAACTATATGAATCATAATGGAAGGTAAAAGAATTTGAGGATCCCACAGACCTGTTGCACCCACTGTACAGCAGAAGGTTCAAGACCTTCTGTAAACATGTCTTCTTTTCAAACAGTTCTGACCATTTCTATGCCAAGTGTTACTGTTACAAGAGAATCCAACCTCCAAACAAAGCCTTCTTGTCCTGTAGTTATTCTCTCTCTCTCTCTCTCTCTCTCTCTCTCTCTCTCTCTCTCTCTCTGTGTGTTCACTCAATCACAACATCGAGTGTCACTACTCAACTTCACACATATCAGTATGAAAATGTTTTCATTTTTGGTTCCATAGGCCATATTTAACCTTGAAAGGCGATAATAAAATCTATTATCTATGTCTCCTCTAGCTGTCAAATATTACTAAGAAAATTTCTGAGCAATGAGATCCTGTAGCCTCCTTCTTAGGTGCAAAAATATATTACCTATGGACCATATTTAACATTGAAAGGCGATAATAAAATCGATGAACTATGTCTCCTCTAGCTGCCAAATATAAGTAAGAAAATTTCTGAGCAATGCAATCATCCTGTAGCTTCCTTCTTAGGTGCAGAAATGTGCTAGCGATTGGGTACGTGAAGGTTTCTTGCCACAACCAATATACTTTCTTCTGATTCGTGTTGCGGCGCGACTGAGAGCACCACAGCCTTATCTAGCTTCCTCTCCTTGTCTGAGAAGGAATGTCTCTGGCGAGTGAAGAAGTTTGAAAGACGTAATCCTACAGCTATATAACAACTAGTAAGAAAAAGGCAGAGACTTTTCTTGGTCTTCCTCGGTCTAATCTTCTTCTCTAGCTTTCTAACAAAGATTCTAAGGATGTGGAAAAGACGAGGTTCCGGAGGAAGTGGCTGTGACGAGTTCCGTAGGAAGAAGATTGAACGAAAAAAATCCTGGTGCTCCATAACAACGAGAAAGAAAAATGTGGCGACTTTCGTTGATCTTCTTCGCAAACCAGGAGAAGAAAAAAGAAAGGAAAATTTTACTAGCGATGAATCGGTAGGTGGAAGTTTGCAAAAAGAAAGAAGAGTTTTCTTGATCTTCGTCGGTTTAACCTTCTTCTGTAGATTTCTCTCAAAACAGTAAAAGAAGAGCCGCTAGTAATATATCGGTGGGTTAAATTTTGCTAGAAGAAAGCAGAAAGCAGAAAGCAGAGATTTTCTTGATCGTCCTAGGTCGAGCCTTCTTCTCTAGCATTTTTGCAAATCAGGAGGAGGAGAAGAAGAACGGATATTAATGAATCAGAAAGTGAATGTTTGCAGGAAGAAAGCAAAACTTTCTTGATTTTGCTTCTGTGTCTGTCTCGTTCAAGCAGACTTCTAGAAACGAGATATTCAGTGTGAAAGAAGAGGTCTCGCTATGCTTAAATCTGACATTTTTTTATTTATCTCATTTAACAGAAATTGGGTAAAAAAATCGTACATATTTGAATTAGAGAAATGAAAGAGTTTTTTCAATCTTCCTGACCTTCTGCTTGTGGCGTGCTCGAGGATCTTCTCTCGCTCTGGTAAAGAAGACAATTTAGAACGTAAATTGATTTCTTTCGCTTCAAAGAAGAGGCGAGTGCAAGCTTCTGTGGCAGTGGCTATGAGGAGAAAAAGCTTCTGAAGATGAAGAAATCAGACGAAGACGCCTCTGCGAACAATGGCCATGGCAACTTCCAAATGGACAAGATTGAACGAGCAAGAAGAAGAAGAAGAAGAAGAAGAAGAAGAAAGGGAAATGGGAAAGGGAGAGAAGATTCAGCTTCTGAAGACAGTGACTATGGGAGCTTCCGAAGGAAGAAGAAAGTAAGTGACAGAACGAATGAGGAATTCATGAGGGAACGAAGAAGCTACTGAGAGAGAGAGAGAGCGCGGCTATGGCGACTGTTTTTTTTTTTGTCTGCCGCTGCTGCTGATGGTGGTGGTGGTGGTGATGGTGAGGTGTGTAATGCTTTGCGCTTCAGTTCAGTTCAAAACGGACAACCGGCAATACCGGCGACGCCGGTCATTTTCTAGCTGTTAGGACAGTCTTCCTCTGAGCTGGGCCGGTCATCCTTTTGTGGCTTGATGCGATCGCAGCCGTCGAAGTCGGTTTTGCATCCGACGGCCCCGACAGCACCTCGATTTAGTTCCTTGCTCCTTTTATTACCTATATTATTCTATATATACATGATTACATATCCATATATATATATATATATATGATAAAATAAAGAAATTAAGAATGGTAATAATGTAACGATTGTTTTGTATTGATAAATAAAAGCAAAACTTATTATCATACGTAGAATAAAGCTTCAAAAAACATTTTTATAATTATGGAAAATTTACGTTTTGGCTCTTCGTCTTCATTTTTCCTGGTTTTAGAATCTACATGTTCTCCTTCTTCTTTAGGGGGCATCTAGGGCTCCTTTTTGGGGATTCCTTCAATTTTGTCCATAAATCTTCTCGAAAATTTGGAGCATCAAATTAGTCATTTCCTCTCTTGTATCCATTTCTACTGACTACACTTCAAATCTCACTATTGCATTTGCAACATGGTTATCTTTGTGTATGTGTGCATGTGCAAGGATCCCCGTCCCATTGCATGTGCATGTGCATCTCATTCCCTTAGTGCCTCTTTACACCTTACATTGAAAATGTTGGTAGATTCTTCCTTCAATCTCTATATGTATTAACATATCGAGACACACATTCTATCACACTTTGCTAACATGAATTGTCATTTGAGTTCCATCCTTCATGGATTCTTGGATTTTGTGGTCTTCTGTCTTCTTGCAAAATGATTCTCCTTGTATTTTTCATTTATCATCAAGTGTTTAGGCTTTGGAATCCATTCGTATTACTCAATGTTTGCTACAAAATTTGAAGACGATCTTTAGGAATTTTGAATATATAACTTGATTAATATTTCAAAACGTTTTCTTGGGTGTAAGGATACTACTTGCCATGAACATTGAAATTCAATTTCTTCCAATATAGAACCATAGAAAATGGATAATATTTAGTTCAATTTATTCCATTAGAGGAACATAGAATATGGATCATATTCAAGATATTGCAATTATTTCATCGACACACACACAAATGATCATATATTCACGATCATTGTCTACCTATTCTTGAAGCCCGTACGGAGTTGGATACAACAAAACGGTTGACATATCAGTTATTTGTTTTGAAATAAACCTTTGAGGACTAAGATTAGTAAAATAATTCAATTCCAACCCCAACAAATGGTCAATCGAAGGTGCTCAATATCACTCTTCAAATGTTACCATCCTTACCAATTAAAATCCTTGATATGGTGTTTTAAATCCTAAATATGATGTTTGTGTTGGAAACAAATGTAAACACTTTTGCAAAGAGACGAGGGATTTGTTATGTTTGAAAATATTCAACTTAAAAGCAAATGTTTATATTGCCTCGTTCATGTTTCTCAACATACTACATCATTGTTTCAATGGAATCAAACTTAAATAACACATTTGAAATATACCCCTCGTTAGCTTTTATTTTTATTTATTTGTCGTTTCCTTTTTCCATGCCTCTTACTTCTGCCATTGCTTTATATTTTTCTCTTGGATCCCCTCTTGAGTTGTCTAATCGATTGGAGTTGCCTCCTCATGTTCAACCCTTGCCACCATGGAGGTTATTTTTTGCATCCTTGTGGCCAGTTGCAACATATTACGAGGAGAGCATACGACTGTTTTGTCAGAGGTTGAGTGTGTCCTCCTTAATCGTCTATTTCAATGTCATGGTTATATTTGTAGCCTGCAACTATTGGTTTTGTGCCCCACTTGTCTATAAAATAACACTAGTCCATGACTTTGTCTTCATAATCACCAGCCCACCTATATGCTTGGGCAATTGTTTTGCTTTTTTTTTATGCATGCAATTTTCTATTGATACTTATTGGATTGAGCACATAAGTGTCAAAACATCATGAACTACAAAAACATTTGAGGTCACAACAAAGTTGCACCTCAAAGGTTATATTACAAAATTGTTAATTAAACAACAACCTCGAATTCATAGCCCATTTGATAAGTATCTAAATTGACTCTACGATTGTGGCAATGCCAATGTAGGTAGACAATTCTAATCAAAATTTACATATTTTGATAGATGCTCAAGGATGGGAACATATAAAGAAATAGCATCTTACTTTTTCATGGGTAGTGCAAAAAATGGTGGTGTACAAACAATAGAGAAAATATACGAACATATTAAAATATTAGAAAGCAGAGAAACGGATAGACTTAGAGAGTGAGAGGTAACTATGTCAATCACGTCATAGTAGTGAGTTTGATACACCAATGTGCCACCTAGTTTAGGAAAAAAGTGATGTGTGGCATAAAAAATATAATGTTTGGATTCAAAATTAGTAGTTTGCGTCAATCACTTCATAGTATGTTAATTGATTATGATGAGTTAATTAATACGAATATATTTAAGGAGTCAAATTTTGTTTTCTCTATATGATCGATGGGATAGTTGTATTTTTGTTGAGCATAGAAAATATAATTTTGAATTTAATGATTTCATTATATCAATTTTCAATTTTATGTAAAAATTCTCTGGAATGCATTTCTCGATTGAAGACGTGTTCAATTACAATCTCTTGTCGTTTTCAACTTGGGGTCAATGTCCTTGTTGACTAGTTTTGAACATACGAGTCATTGACTACCTATTATTCTCTATCACATACTAATAAACCTATGTGATTTTGGGATGGCAATATGTAAAATAATCTTAAAACTATTAATACCAATATATCCTTGAGTGGTGCACACCTGTGGGGGGGGGGGGGGGGGCAATATTATGGGTGGGTTGTAGACAGTCAACCAATGTTATTATGGACAATATAGGATGTTGCAAATGCTTTGTCTATGAGACACGGTCTAATGCAAAAAACAACTATGCCCTTGAATCCTCATATAGAGACCGATAAACACGATATGTGTGTGGCAATTGGTAAGTAGTATAACAATTTAGCATATTTGGAAGGCCAAGTGTTTGAAATTAGTCCAAACAGTGAGAGGAATCCATGCTTAGATAACTATTGAAATTTCGACACAAATTATGCATAATCTTAGAGATTCTTTGAATAACATAAAAGGTAACACTCAATGGGTAGAGTTTCAATGTTGGAGTTTCATGCCATATGGGACAAAGGAATATTTTATAGGCAATTTATAGCGGTTATACTCTACACCAATGTATTTTTTAAGTCAATAATTAAAACTTAACCTTGATAAAAAAAGGGATGATTACCTATACATACATGTTTCATGTACATGTTCAGTTTCTATTTCTTAGTACTAATGTAGTATCTTTTATTGGGAAAAAAAGTAAACCTTGGTGGTGCTTGTATGGTATATGAAGCACCTTGTATGCTTAGTTTACACATGCATGATGATTTTTTGAACAAAATGTCATTAGATTATTTAAACAACCATGATTGCAATTGAACCTATGCAAATTCTTATGCTAATGAGGTTGTTTTATATGCTTACACACGTGTTTTTTTCATTCAAACATTGAATGACTAAATTAGCAATGTTTGTGGCACCATGAACACTTATGAATTGTGTATCGAGATGAGGTTTTTGCTCATGGCTCATTGGATATCAATGGTTGCTTTTACTTATGAGCTAGAAGCGTTAAACTGATTTAAATGGTTTGGCGGTTCAATGTAGTTCAATTCAAGGCTTGAGTCTCCTTAGTTTGCAAAGGCTCAAGCCAAACCGGTTCCTAAATTGGTTAAGGCTTAACCGATTTGTCCGAACTGGTTACTAAATCTATTTAGCATTAATTGGTTTGGCCAAATCAATCAAGCATTAGCCGGTTAAGGAGCTGATTTGGTTCAAGTTTGAAATCTCTCGAACCAGTTAAGGCTTAACCGGTTTGGTTTGGACAAAGTTCAAACCGATTAAGCTGAGATTGAACCATTGACGATTCCCACACACAACTTTAAGAATGTGATTGATTTTGCTTCACATTTAAGGTTTGATGATTCAAATACCAATATAGCAAAAAAAAATATTGTCTTTCTTGTATGTGAAGTTTAAAGGAGACTCATGATTGCTAGTTTTGAGGGGAGCAACATTTATTGGAAAATGTGAAATGTTGTTAATATGCACGATAATGGTACTTAAACATAAACCTCTTCGGACTTACAATTTTATGAAATAAAAATACCAAGTCATGACATGCAAATGTAGAACCCTTGGATGTGCATCGACAATATATCATTGATGTAGCATATAGAGTGGAACATGTTTATGTAAATGTGGAGTATTGCCAATATTTGAAGCTTAGATAATGACATGATGACAACATAAGAGTCATCATGTGTGACAGTAAAGTTGTTGGAGGAATTGTATTTCCCAAGCAAATGTTGGAAATGGTATCTCCAAAAGCTTGCATCTTCCAACACAAATACATTTACTCGACAACAATATGTTTCAAAAACTTCCTACTATGATAAAATTGTAATTAATGAAATTATTGTTGTTATAGTTATGAGTCATGACTAATTTGCCTCAAGAAGGAAAATGTTCCCATGAAAGGTATCGTTTATGGTAGACTTGAAAAAGAGGACAAAACATTTATGCAATTGTGGAATTTGGACAAGATTACATAAATCTCAATCAAAGACTAATGTAGATGAATTTCCCATTGGCAACTACTTTTTCCACGCATTACATGCCACTAGGGGGAACAATCATGTGAATATTTGGATGTATGGCTGCCATGAATGGAATTTACATGGTGCATTTTCAATTGAGAAGGACCTCAACAACCATTCTTTATTTTGCAAACAATTTAGGATAACGCATTGCCCAACAATCAATTAACATAATAAACTTGAATAAATAAAGGAATAAAATGTAGAAGATGTGCATCACATGAGCAATAAGAGGGGCATAACCATGCAATATGATCTTCATGAGTTGGGGTCCAATTGATCATTAGAAGCTACTCGTTCGACTTTCTTTGTACACATTAGAGCTCAATGCCAACTATTTGAAGGCCCACGACCATTAGTTTGATGCATCCACATGGCATATAGTTTAGAAGTAATACCTCATATTACAAATACAAATAGTATTGATGAGCAATGAGGTAATACTATTGAGATATTGACCCCTCATCAATAGAGTCTCAAAATGTTTGAAGATGCCTTAATGAAGTGGGGGTAACTAGTTCCCTTAACATATAGCTCAATACTGAAGGCTCACAAACCACAACATGTTCCCACTTCTCACAAAAAATAATTGGTTTCCCACTGATCCATCCTCAAAACCATGGGAATAAGCCTTTTGAATTGATCCCTAATCTTCCCACCACGAAAGAACAAGAGACATGGTTGGTGTCAATGCGTGGAGACACGAGAGGTCAATAGTTCAAATGCAGCAATGTGTTACATCGAGAGGAGAAGCGATATATGATGAAATAAAGACGTGGAAAAAGAGTGTGTAAGGATTTGAACTCACAATCAACCCGCCTCCCTCCCACTAACACTTGCCACTAGGGTAAAGGCCATTCCATTCATTGGTAACGAGAAAAAGCAAAACGCAAACTAAAAAACGACCCAAAAAGCAAATCTCAAGTGTTATTTTTTCAATATTCGTCTTCTTCTTGTTCTTCTTAATTGTATGCCTTTTTCGCTTGCAAGTTTTCAGAAGGATTTTCCGAGGCAAAATTTTCTTCATTTCGAAGCTCAGATTTCTCTCTCTCTCTCTCTCTCTGTGTTGTTTTTTTCGTTTTTCGTTTTTTCCTAGGGGGTGATTCGAGTTTCGCAGAGAGGAGAGAGAGATCATGAATATATTTCGTTTGTCTGGTGATATGTTCCATCTCTTCAGCATCTTGCTTCTCCTTCTCAAGATCCACACCATCAAGTCATGCGCAGGTATGTATGTATCAACATGTAATGTATATCACGTATAGTATGTATGTCATATTATGGCATGTCATGGAATAATACTGTATGGTAATGCATGTGGAACATGTCTTTGTGTACATGTATATATGTATGTTGTGCGATGGTATGATTTTGTGGAAACCATCAAATCACGTGTAGGTACGACTGGTATGTATTATGTGTCATGTGCAAAACATTTTATTTATTTGTTTCTTTTTGTGGCCACTTGCACATATTCTGTATGAACATTATGCATTCTTTTTTTTGATTATGTCTTGATGAAATTCTGCTTAGATCTGGTCTTAATTCTGCTAATTAAGATATGTTGTGATGTTGAAATCTAGATAATATCTCGTAAGCGATTAGAGAATTTATATTATGGAAACCCTAATTCTTTATTTCCATTGGTATGAGTGTGTTTGTTTCTTTCATACCTTTTAATGGGGAAAAACTAGAGAAATACGTGGTAACTGTTTCCAGAATTCATGGTTACGAAACTCACGTCTTTACTTATGTGAATGTGTGTGTGTTATCAGTTGCTGGATTTAAGTACAAATTCATATTTTGTGAGGAATAACTTCGTTTCAAGATCTACTGCCATATCTGTGGAAACGTGTGAGATTAGAGATCCTTCTATACACAGAAGGAAAAAGGTTCCTTTCAAGATCTCTTTCTGAAAATGTTGTCATTTGCAGATCTAGATCTTTGTATAGTCTATTGTTTAACATTATAATGTCTGGTTGTGTTTGGGCTACAGACGTACCAATATTTGATGTAGAAAAATCTTCTCTTCAAGGTCTTGTGAAGAAAATGTGGTCATTTTTGGCTCTATATCATTGTATAGATTAATATTTAGTGTCTGCTTTCAAAGCCTCGTGCTGCAAATGTGGTTATTTTCAGAGCAACATCCTTATAATAGTCCATCCTTTGTATTGTCTCAGAATGAGGAAAGATAGGAATGCTACCAAAAACTAGGTTGCCGTAGAATAAAATAGGCTAGTTTTATCAAATGGATGTAGAGTTTGATTTTCTCTACAGATACCTCAATGAAGAGGGATATGTGGTGAAGCCCCCATGTTTTTAGGTTTTTTCCAGGAACACATTCTACAAGCTGTGAAAAACATTATATGGCTACATGGTTGTATTCAATAACTTGGGACTTCTCTTTCCTCTTTTGTGAGTGGGCCTTTTTTTATGTAATCTTTTCTGTTCTCTTTTGCATTCTTTGTAGGTTTCTTTTTGTTTTCGTTTATTGTAGTTTTAAGACTTGTTGCATCCTTTTTGAAGTAATTATAGAGGTGTGTCTGTGTGTATATGTATTGTAATATGGCATGTGCCTTTTCATTGACATGGCTTATGAAATTGTCACATAGAATTATGCTACCCTGCTGTGATTTCTTATGCACTGATCTTCTAAATGGTTGTTCTGAGATCCTTTAAATACAACTGCTAGTATATGTTGCTCATTATGGTCATATTTTCTTTTTTGGGTTATAGAGCGTTCAATAAGTTTGTGTTATAGAGCGTTCAATAAGTTTGTGCTTCAGAGTTAGTCCCATGGTGATTCTGAGGGATTTTTAGCACACAGTTTATATAAGTGCTATTTTCTCGTAAAACAGAAATTTAAAGTAAGCATGTAAGTCAATATTTTAAATGATAAATAAATCTTAATAATTCATTTTAATTGATCTTTCAGGCATTTCATTGAAGACTCAAGAACTCTATGCACTTGTTTTTGCCACCCGTTATTTGGACATATTTACAGATTACATATCGTTTTATAACACGGTCATGAAGTTATTCTTCTTATGGAGCTCATTCTCAATTGTATGGTATATAAGGTACCATAAAGTGGTCAGACGTTCATACGACAAAGACCAAGATACCTTTCGACACTTATTTTTGATCTTACCATGCCTTGTATTGGCTATTTTTGTGCATGACAAGTTCACATTTCGTGAGGTAAAACTCAATTCTCTATATCTGTTTCATAATTTGCTTCTGTTTCATGTTTACTTGACCAAAAACTATTAGTTTAATGGAACCACAAAGAAATCTTGAACGTCAATATAGTGACCCAATTAAAACCTATTTTGGAACTGTCATTTGTCCCGCTTATGAAGATAAGGGCACTGATCCAACTTGATTTCAAAGTTCAATCGATTCTGGTGAAAACATCCCCTAAGGGTGTTGTGAGCCAGATTAAGAAGTGCCAAAAAACTTCACTGTCCGTCTATAATTTGCACAACATAGTTGGTAGCATTATAATATATGCAACATTAAGAATATACAAATTTATATGTTGATGACTACAGGTGTTCCATAGATTTAGGAGAGGTATAGGGAGTTGAGGGAGAGCTTGAGTGAAAGAGCATGTCTTTATGAGGTTTGAATGCGATGTTCTGGTAAAAAAACAATCCACAGTTTCCCAAAAGAAGCACAACATCCGAAAAAGAAGTTCAAATTCTTGATTGGGAAAAATGTTCTGAATTCCTTTTTTCCCAGCAATTCTAGAATCTCTGCTTGGGTCCAAAATGTAGTTTCATTAATAAAGCATCCTACATTTTTATCTTCATCAGTTCCCTCCAACTATTTTGACACTCTTGTCTGCTGTATGTGTTTATTTTTTATGTTTCTCTCTAAGTTATTCCACATGATAATTGGAGTCCTTTTGGACAAAAAAGAAAGTTTGAACCTGGTTGCAACACGGATGGCTGCTTATAATAATTTTCTATGAAATATAGGTGATGTGGACATTCTCATTATATCTTGAAGCAGTTGCGATACTTCCGCAATTGGTGTTGTTACAACGAACTAAAAATGTAGATAATTTGACCGGAAACTATGTGTTTTTCCTTGGGTAAGTTTTACCATTATTTATTATTCTTTATTCTGTTGATGCATATATTGATTTGGCAAATTTGTTGTCTGCTTTGCAGAGCTTATAGAGGGTTTTATATTTTAAATTGGATATATCGTTATTTCACAGAAAGCCATTACCGGAGATGGCTCAGTAAGTTTCTCTGCTCTCATGTAGTGATAGAAAGATAGTGATAACTTTTATCTTTTATTATTTTGATGTAAGATACCTTTGTTTAAGTATTCTATCCTTGTGAGTGTATTTTGTTTCTGTTAATAATTTACTTTGTTTTAATTAAAATCTTTTCGATGAGCCTCCATATAAGTCTTATGAACAACAATAGAATAATAATGATGACTTTTATCCTTTATTCGTTTGATGTCTTATATATTTATTTGACTACTTTATCCTTGTGAATTGATTTTGTTTCAATCAATGATTCACTTGAATGTGTGGATCTTGAGCAAGAAGCCAGTTCTCGATCTATATGATCCAAGACGTCCCAAATGAAAGCATCTGAACAAATATCTGTATGGATGAAGTCAAGAATGCTTGAATCTACACTTAGATGATCTTCCATAGCCTACACACACCATATGAACATATCTTATGATCAGTGTTGGGGTTAACTGAAGCTGAGCTGGATAATGGACATGTGGCCCTAACCTTTGCGTTTGATGGTTTGAGATATCATCACAAGTAGTTGCTCCTGTGAATACCATCAGCAATAGCATGCCCCATCTTCACTCTTTGTGCTTATTGTTCAACAAGTGTTTCACTGTGATACATTTCCTGAATCTCTGTTGTGCTTTTGATCCCATGTTTTATGTATTAACCTAGGTTCCCATGTTTATACCCCATAGAAAGGGTAAGTGTGACTAATAGGTTGAACAATCAAAACTTCGTATTGATTTTCTGGAAGTGAATATCATACTTGATACTCATTGATCCCATAAGCTCAAGACATGCCATTGGTAAGAGACGCACTCCCTTGCCTACACTAGAGATTGAGAGGGAGACTTGGAGAGGCATACTTGAGAGGAAGCATATGTCACATCATCAAGCAGAACTCTCGAGTTGAAGGAGCATTACATTTAAACTATGAGATTTGAGGGGGCATATTCTGTGCCATTTTAGAGAGTTTTTTGGGCCTTTAGATCAATTCCAGAGTTATTATGTCCACTTGAGATTCAAGAGCTCCATAATGAGGTGGACGCATCCAGAGGTTCCATTTAGCTACAGATATCACTGGATTTCTTCTGAGGAACCACTGAGGAGGATTAGTGTTAGTACTGCTACATGGGACGCGTCAAGATTTTTTCTCATACCTCCCACACATACTCTGTAAATCTTGGTATTTAACTTCCCATGGTGATGGATACGAGTAGAAATACTACTGTCCTCTCAACCTGCACCTAAATGCATATATTTGTTTTGTATTCCATAGACTCAGTTATTTTCCTTGTTGTTATCTGATCTCAGTGGTATGTAGTTTCATTGGTGTCACAAAACATTTTGGCCCACCATCTCTTTTTCTTTCCCCTTCTTTCCTTCTCTCTTATTTAAAATGTTGCAGAAAAAAAGGAGAGAAAGAGAGCATACTTTTTGTTTATTTGCAGCATGGATTTCTGGCCTTGTCCAGACAGCTTTATATGCAGATTTTTTCTATTATTACTTAAAAAGGTAATGCCATCTTTTCTTCTAAAATATTTATAATGATTTCATAATAAATTAATCATGTAAAGAGCTGATAGAATTGGGCAGGGAATTTGTTTATATTTATGATAACAGATATAAAGTTCTAAACTCATTAAACACTGTCAAAACATTTTTAAAGAATAATGAATTGTCTAGATGTCTAGTTGATTGATATCTTTGTTGCCTCCATTTCAAAATTGACTTTGCAATAGTAGCATTAGAGTGTCAGAGTAAGGTCTGTATTAGTTAACATAGTGATAGTGTTAAGCCATGTGAGTTAAATGATGGGATGAAATAGATTTTTTTTATCACTTTGAGGCGTTAATAGTTCCTTTTATTTAACCTAATGCTCTTGTCTAGATGATGACATAATTAAACCTGAATACTCTGGTTGTAACGAAAACCATGTACTAGTGTGTAGTATTATAGTCACCATTCCAAAGATTTTTAAAATGCTGAAATGTAAAATATTTCCCTTGTTTTTACAGCTGGAAGAATAGCGAAAAACTACAGCTTCCAGCATGATGTTTGAGTATATATTGCAAACACAAGCATTATACATCCATATGTATTTTTTTGATAAGCTGGGCTCGGGCTAGAACAACTAATACAAAGAACTAAACCAAATTTTTTCCTTTTCTAGTGTAGCATATCCATATCTTGAGATCTTTCTATGCCAGTCTAAATTATGACAAAGCATTAGAGGAAACAATGAAGTATTACCACAAATATACATTCCTGTACCCTTTCCATACTTCATTTGCTTTCCTTTGAGATTTGGATCAAAAGCATCTGAAAAAGACGTGATAATTTGGAGGGGCTTGATTTGGAATTTTTGTAATGTCTAATCTTTTCAAAGTGGACGTTTCAAAATTGCATTTCTATTTTCCAATGTAGTCAGTTGAACGGGATTTATGTTTTGGGAAATACTTCAAAATACTCTAGGTTTAATTTATTTCTCTCAAATGCATCTAATATTTTGTTAATTCTCGAGTGCCCCTACCTTTTTGCTTTTTCTTGAATTTTTTTTGTTAAATTTGCACATATAAGAGCTAAAATTTTAAGTTGTCCTATTATTTGTACCTTGGTCTTTGTATGAATCCATCCTCTAAGAAGTTCATGAGACGATTTTGCAGTTGGTCATCTTTTGGTGAAGAGGTTCCCTTATGTGATGCAATTCTTTTGGGCATTGAGTTGTATTATATCTTGCTGCAAAACATTGTTCTATTCATTATTTTGGAGAGGTTTAAAAATATTTAATGGGTGTCATTTTCGGGTTCTATTGTTAGCAGATAGTTTGATGTTAAAAATGGGTTCTATTATTGGCAGTTAGTTTGATGATGAAAATGCTTTAGGTGTAGTCCTTTGAGGAGGCATGGTTCGAATCTGGTTCGAATAATGCTTCTAGCATTACAAGGATGCTGCCACTTCAGCATAGATGATCTTGGGTGGAGTGGATCCGTTGCTCTGTATAATCCTTGACAGCATTATTACTAATGGACACCCTATTTATGTCCAAATGTACATGGGGAGGCCTAGAGTCCACATGGCTGTACCAATGGGGGAGAGATCACCATGGGGTCGAATAGCCGTACTTTGTGGTTATGAATGTGTCATCTACGTATGCATAGGAATCAATCAATTCAACTTGCCCTCATGATAAAGGACACCCTATTTAAGTCCAAATGTACATGGGGAGGCCTAGAGTCCACATGGCTGTACCAATGGGGAGAGATCACCATGTGGTCGAATAGTTGTACTTTGTGGTTATAAATGCGTCATCTATGTATGCATAGGAATCAATCAATTCAACTTGCCCTCATGATAGGGTGAAAATAGTTTGTTCGTGAGTTGAGCTAGATATGTGGAAGATAATGAACTTTGTTTCTTAGCTTTAGCCTAAGCCCTTTTTCACAACTAAAAAAATTTACGGCATTTAGATGATGATGTAGACCTTCATTAGGTTGAAGGATCAAGTTTATGATGTCATTAGTGTATAGTAGAATGTGGATGAGTGCACTTTGTATGTCAAATTCATTGCCGTCTTGACATGTGATGGATGTAGTTTGTTTTACTTAACCATCAACAACCCAAAGAAGTAGGGGGGAGTGGGCATTCTTGTTCAGATCAATGGTGATTTTCAATACTTTTGATAGTCCTCCAGACACCTACCTCCTTCCTACATCATGTTAGAGGGAATTTTGTTTCCATGGTACAATCTCCAAAGCCTTGTAGAAATCTACAAAGCATCCAATCAAGAAACGTAATGTAATGACACATTGGTAGAGAAGGCTCTTCTAAATATCATTAGCCTTGGGGCTCGTGTTGGGTTTTGCTTCAAGCACCATTTCATAAGGTTTAGTGAGTGTGTGGCCAATCAGGATAGTTTGATAGTTCTTTGGTTGAAGGGGCCTCCTTGACTTATGGATAGGCACAATAATATGCATAACCCATGTGTTGGGAAGACTCTAATTAACACGTGTATAAGGATAGGGCAAGTGTTATGTAGACATATATGAACCTTGTAATCCCACGTGGATAGAATTAGAATTAGAATTTTAGGCCAATTTTGACCTATGGGACAAGAGTATACATGTGTTCTTGATATGTGTCTCCTTCCTAAGAAGGGGTATTCATACATTGAAGCACAAGTCTCTATGTGTGAATAAAGCATACACACATGAGCTCAACCTTCTAGGTGGTGCCTTAAGTATGGCACTTAAGTTATCACTCTTAGTATGTCAACATATCTTGAACGAATTGCACTATATGCCGAGCATGTGAAGAGCAAGTGACATTCATCCTCTACCATGCCTTCATTGCCTACTTTACATGTCTTCAAATTCGTTACATTTTGATACCATGATGCAACTTCAATACCATAGACTTGTCAATGTTGAAGGCATCAGGTGGCCTTCTCAACTTTGTATGAATTGAGGAAAGTGGAGATGGTTGGGTGAGACATTGATGGTTATGGTAAGAGGTGTTGGTGAGAGTCATATGCAACCTTTTTGCATAAGAATGCCATAGATGTGGATTCTTGATTGGGTTTAGGGCTCTCTCATACATTGCTCGGTAGTGGCTAAGTCTTTGATCATCCAAGTGGTATAAATACCAATATTGTGCTTTCTCATAAATGTGATCTTTTTGGTGTTAAGGGTTCACATTTGTTCATGAGCTATTTGTTGTATGATCTCCACAAGACTTTCATTTGTATAAAGTTGTCGACGCATCTCTTTACATTCCTTGGTGTACCAATGATTTTGGGGCATATTTCCAAGGATTTGGCATCTAGATAGTGAGTGGTATGGAAAACTATTTGGTGGTAGAGGTGTGGAGTCTAGTAGAGAGTTGGAAGAGAAGGGCATCAAGGGCTATGGTTGGGTCTAGATGGTGGAATCCTTGATGAAAATGTTAGGTTATACTTTTGTTTTTGCTAGTTCATGGGTATACTTGTGGATGATTGCAAATAAGGGAGAGGGTGGTGATGAGGGTGTGTTGTTGGAAATGTTAGGGAAGGATGAATGTGGTTGCAATGATTATATGAAGCGGAATGGTGAATGTTGATGGCATAACTTGTCTTCAAGATAATCATGTATGGTCCCATTGCCTCCTTATTGGAAAATATAAGGTCATTAGAATCTAGCCATGACTTCATCCTATTGCAGATAGCTAGGTGGTTGATCTTTTCCATATATTTTGTTGTTTGGTCTAGAGTCAGTTGGGTAGTACAACTCACTTTTCAAGGAAGGAAATTCTTTGTATTTGTTAAAAAATTGTCATATGAGTGTGTGAGTATTATTGGTGTCTTTTCTAGCTCTTTACGATTTGATGAATGAGGTTGCTTCTTCATTGGTGTACACAATCTTGGTACAATGTGTCCTTTTGTAGTCAGGTGTGAAATTGGTGACTAGAGAATATTCGTGACACTTGCAATAAGTTATCTTGCATGCCTCATTTGAATTTCTTTAATTGTAGTTGTATGTGTTCAATTCCTTGTTATTACGAATGTTTCTTAGTTATCTTCATATATATGGTAGCCTCTTTTGCTTTGATTTCCATTTTAGTTAAGTCTATTGTTGTTTCTTCATCTATATGGTAGCCTCTTTTGCTTTGATTTCCATTTTAGTTAAGTCTAATGTTGTTTAGGTTGTTGACTTCACCTTCTTTGGCATGGGAAATCTTTATCCACCCTTTGGGCACTAGGGGTTCATCATCTTCTCGAGGCTTGTCATGGGTTTGGTGGTGTCTATCGGTGGGCATTGGTCATTGATAGTGAGAGAAAGAAGAGAAAAGGGACTTGAAAATCCAACAAACCCTAACAATCTGACGATGCAAAAATGCATCGTGAACAAAACCCTATAACATAGTAACAAATCCTAAATATAAAAATTGTAAAACATAAAATCCTTGTTATAGGGTTTTGGTGGTGTTTGTCATGGGTGGGTGGTAATTGATAGGGAGAGAAGTATGATTACTTCTAAGAAAGAAGAGAAAATGAGAAAAAAACCCAAAACACTAAAAAGCATTATAATTATGGGTTTGGTGGCATTTGTCTAGAAACCCGAAGAAATCTTAAAATATAGATACTCTAAAATGTAACAAGAAACCCTAAAATGTAGTAACCCTAGAGTAGCAAGAACCCCTAAAATCCTGAGAGAGAGAGAGAGAGAGAGAGAGAGAGAGAGAGAGAGAGAGAGAGAGAATGGATAGTGGATCCTACTAAAATAATTGACATGTGTGTTCATTACTTTAAGGAGTTGATTGGCCCACAATTGTTAATGACAAATGAGGTGAGTAGAGCACGTCATGAGTTTTATGATGTGGTTGGATGTATTGTGCATGACCTCATCAGTCATGAATTGGATGCGGATTTCACTAAGGATGAGGTGGACATAGTTTTAAGGCATCTTCTGAGTGGTAAGAGCCCTGGTTGGGATGGCTTGACAAATGAAGTTTTTAAGCGATATTCATAAATTTTAAAGGGGCCCTTAACTTTGATGTTTCAACATTCTTGGGATTATGGTCGTATACCTCAAGCTTGGAAGGTTGGTCTAATTAAATTAGTTCCAAAGGTGGCATCTTCAGAGTCATTTCATCAATGGAGACCTATTTCTTTGATGGGGGGGTTGTATAAGATATTTACAAAGGTCTTGGCAAATAGATTACAAAAGTATTTGCCAAAGTTGATACATCCCGCCCAATATGGTTTTATTGCAGGTAGGAATATATTGCATAATGTGTTGAATGTTCAAATGGCCATGGATTATGCTCGAAACACTCATCAAGAATTGATTATGGTGCAATTAGATTTGGAGAAAGCTTATGATCATGTTAATTGGTCCTTTGTTTCTGGGTTAATGCATACAATGGGCTTTGGACCTTGTATGTCTCGCCTCATATTTTTATTAGGACAAGATGCGGTGTCTCGAGTCATGCTTAATGGAGGAGTTACATAAGATATTGCCCTTACAAGATCCGCTCGTCAAGGATGCCTTATAAGCCAGTTGTTGTTTGCTATTTTTACTCATCCCTTGTTAGTGATGCTATCAAGGCTTGCAACAAATGGTGATATTGTGGGTCTACACCTTCCGTCTAGAGGGCAACTAGTTGCACAAGCTTTGGCTAATGATTCTTTCATGTTTCTACAAGCCTCACAAGAGAATCTTGAGAAGGGGATGCTTGTATGGAACCAATTTGCATTGACATCCGGATTACATATTAATTGGAGGAAGTCTAGTCTCATATCATGTACTGAAAGGGATTTGGAATGTTTAGGATGGCAAGGATCTGTGGTGAAGAAAGGCTCTATTTTTCGACACTTGGGCTATCCATTAGGAATGAATGTTACAAATGGTAAATTGATTGAATGGATGTCTAATAAGTTGAGGGATAAGTTCATGTATTGGAAATCACAATCTTGGTCATTTCATGTACGTTTGAAGGTTGTACAATGTATTATGGAACCTATGATACTATATTACTTGCCATTGCTACCATGGACAAAGAAGGCTTTGCATTCTATTTTGCAACCTCTTCAATATTTGTTGTGGAAGAAAAGGTATAAGATGGGAATCACTTGGGTTGCATGGAATCATCTAGCAACTCCTAAGCGCTTGGGGGGAGCTGGAGTATGAACTTATCTAAACATATGGTGGCTCGTAGATTTTCATTATTACAAGACATGTGTTCAACCTCAGAACCATGGATATCTATTGTTCAATATTGCATTGAGAACAAGGGTTTAACACATGGGAGGACAACAATTAAGGCTTCATGGTGGCAATTACTAAATGGATGTATTTCACTTAGGATTCCGGGCTCTACATGTGTTCAACACTTGGTTACCTCATGGCAAGAAGCACTCTTGTTATGTGTATGGAAACCATCATCTAGTAGAGAGCATTGTAATTCTTTGCAAAAAGAGTTACTTGTGTCTTCTCGGTTATTATGTTGGCCAGGAAAGGAGAGATTACGCTCTCAATTTAATCGTTTGTTTCGTTTGGGGGTCAAAGAGGTGGGAGATATAGTTGAGGCTCCATCTCAAAGAATTTTGGAGTTTGTTGAAGCACGACAATTATTATGCATTCCGCCTAATTATGGGTTTATTTGACAACAACTACGAAATATTCCATTGATGCAAGGTCCCTTACCTCTACAAATAGGAGAATAATCGTGGATTGATAGGTGTTTAAAGGGTCAAACATCGTTGTTACAAGTGACCACTAATCTTTTGTATCATTGCTCTGTTGAGTCTCTTGGATGGTTATCATCTAAGACTGAAGAAGAATGGAGATTACACAAATCTGATCATGGGTGGTGGCAAATCTTACAACGTAGTTGGCATTCTAAATTGCCACTTGTAGCAAAGGTCTTCATTTGGAGAGTTTTGATTGGAGGATTGCCTTTGGGAATAGCTCTAAAGCGTCGTGGACTAACAACGGGTAATTGCGCTTTTTGCACTGTTCAAATGGAAGATAGTACTCATCGATTTATACAATGCCCGATTGCTTCTCAGATTTGGAGTTACATTTCTCAAATTTGGCAAGTTTTATCACAATATTATTTGACACCTAGACAGTGGGTGTTTGCACAATTTACATAGGTGGACCCAAAGTCAAAGATGGAGATTGTTTTTCTATTTTTGAGATATTGGGGATTGTGTCATAATTGGAATATGCGCAACGCTTTTGTATTCGATGGTAGACATGGAGTGAAAACATATCTATGAAAGTTGAAGGGAGTACTAATGTGGCAATTTTCTTTATTGGAGCAAGTGGAAATCCTTTCCTCGGTGGAATGTTCGTCTTGCCTATTGGCAATTCAACATGTTCCATTACCCATGTAGTGTAGTGTAGTTAGTGGGTGCCCATACTTCATGGTCACACCCATGGTAAGTAGTGTTTTTTACACACATTTATTAATATAATTGTGTTTTCACCAGAGAGAGAGAGAGAGAGAGAGAGAGAGAGAGAGAGAGAGAGAGAGAGAGAGAGAGAGAGAGAGAGAGAGAGAGAGATCATAGTTGCATTGATCAATGTGTGTGAAAAACACTACAATAGTAGTACAACTAAGAGGTCTTATCATCCATGGGTAGTGGGCCATGTTGAATCGCTAATAGGCAAGATGAACACTCCACTGAGGAAGGATATTTGATTCTCTCCAATAAACAAAAACATACGCCATCAACACTCCCTTCAACTTCTATAGAGATGCTCTAACTCCAAGCGTACCATCAAATACAAAAGCATTATGCATATCCCTATTATGATACAATCTCGTATATCTTAGAAATAAGAGAATGATCTTCATCTTTGATTTGTGTGAATGATGCAAACACCCACTATCTTGCTGGCATCAAATAACAAAGACTTGACAAAACTTGTCAAAGTTGAGCAATGGAACCCCAAAGTTGATGAGCAATTAAAGATTGTAGGAAGTTATAATGAATACTATCTTCCACTAGAACAATACAAGATAACCAATTGTATGTTGCTAATCCAAGTATGTTTAGAGCTAAACCAAAGGCAAACTACCATTCATAATCAAAGTTAAATACCTTCCGTTCTTGTTCAACTTTAAATGATAGCTATAAAAGAGACTCAATGAAGCCATATTACAAGAGGTTAGTAGTCACTTTTAAAAACGGACTTCTGCCCCTCTAAAGGCCAATCAAGCCATAATTGGTCTTTAATTTGCAAAAACAACGTCCGATCTTCTAATTGTCAATCAAGCCATGGTTGCTCTTCAGATGTTGCATCAATCTTGTATTAAGTAGTTGTTGCCAAAATAACACATAATTAGTGGTGTATAATAATTGTGTTGCGTCAACAAACTCCGAAAATGTTTGAGATAGAAAGTCAACTACATTCCCAACCTCGATCCCCAAACGAGACAAGTGATAAAATTGAGAGTGCAATCTCTCACTTCATGCCATAAGACAAGAAGCGGTGAACACATGTAGATGGAGGAATTTTAAGTGGAAGACTTTTGTTTTTTTATTTTTGAATAAAGATTCACCTTGGTATTAATGGAAAGATGCCCAAAGGCTACAAAGAACTCGTACAATAAAATATAACCCTCATACCCACATCAACCAACATCTTGAGTAGCAAAAGCCCTCATGCATGGTCCTTCCAAGATGGGGGTTGACAAAAGCCAACTTGGTGGAGCATATCTCCACATTATTCTCTCCCCAAAAGAGGTGAAGACCTCTGCCTTTTTCCAAAATTCTTGAAGAAAATGTTGTTGCTTATGAAACACAACCTTAGGCTCACCAGTTATTGCCTCATATTGATCTCTTAGAGCATGTAGGAGCATCACTTCAAGGCCAACATAATAATCAAGAAGAGATGAGTAACTATTTTTGCAAGGAATTACAATGCTTTCTACTAGATGATGGCGCCCATACAAATAAGGGAAGTGCTTCATGCCATAAGAAAAGAAGTGTTGAACAGATGCAGATTGAGGACTTTTAAGTGGAGGACTTCCATTAAGTAATTGTAATTTGTTACCATAATGCCTTAGTCATCATTCTCCCATATGTTACACCCTCTTCCTCAATAAAATATCGGTGAATAGATATTCACAGATGTGAGTGTGAATACATACTTTTCAATAACAAAAATATACAAGTCATCATATGAATAGATGAGTCCAATGTAACAGCCCCCCCCAACGCTTAAGGGTTTCTAGATGGTTTCATGCAACCCCCACCTTATCCCTCTTCTCCACAACAAATCTTGGAGAGAGAGAGAGAGAGATTTTAAAATTGCCATAGGAGACCGGTTGCAATCTATGAGATGGGGCCTGGCCCATGGTAAGGATTATTGAACTTGGGTTCTCTAAATTTTATGACTTACTTTGTGAATCAAACTCTACTCTAGACGATTCTCTCAACAATTTTGAGACTATGAGGATCTATGAAATTCATCATTAGTTTACCATTAGGAGAAAAATGATAATTTGGTATTTTGAATATTGTAAATTTCCCTAAAAATTGAAATAAGTGAATTGGGGACCGGGGTGATATAAACAAGCTAGATTTGCTATGTGGCTCTTAAAATGTATTGTCATAGGTGAAGGCATCCTCCTAACAATAAACTATATGTGCATGTACGATATGAGAGGTTGCCTTTATATAATATAAAAAGATAATCTAGAAATCCCGCCAATTAGTCTTACAAATTATTGCACTAGATAATAATATACAATTCTTATATTTAAAAATATAAATATGATACTTGTAAACCTTAAGGTTGAAGTATGTTCATGTCTTGATCAACAAGTTTGAGGTTAGGTTTCTTATAAAAAGTTTTCATGTTTTTAGCTAGATATAAATAATTGGCTTTACAGTTGACACTGAAGAGTTGAACAATAGCACTCCCTTAAGGCAATGCAAAAAAGATACTTAGGTGATCGAGAAATTTAATATGAATTGTATCGGCAATCACATATTAGGATTTGTAAAGTGCTCATTTCGAGGTGTTGGTGGATCCAAACCCCTTAATTTTCTCTAAAATTATGGTGTGATATGGAGGATGTCCAATAAAATATCTCCACTTTTCATGCATAGCTTGGCATCCACAATCATTTATAATGTGTGCTTGATTTGAGTAGAAGCTAGATTGCATAAGACGTTGATAGAGGAACAAAACGAAGAAAGGGTTTGAGTTTTGCATAGACTAATATTGAGATCGATTTGTCGGTAATTCCTAGATATATTGTGTCATCTAACGATGTTGTAGTTATACTTATAAAATCTATATCTCATTTCCATATGAAATGAAAATGATACATAGATCTAAGGAGCATGCTTGAGGTTTTCAAACTTGAACCCTTGCCTTTGGAATTTCGTAGCCCTTTGAAAATGCATCCATTTTCTCAAAAAGAAATATATTTACTAAAATAACCTCATTCAGGAGACTTGTCCCTTTTGAAAAATAGTTGAGACTTTCATATCAATGTTATTTTAAAAGGGATGTGAGACTTTCAAACCTTCATTTGATGCTCCATTATAAAGCTAGATGCCTTGTAACAATAGCTTAAATGGTGCATACATGACATTATTGATAACACACCGGTTCTGGCTCTTGATATTTTGTAAACTTGAGGGATGCTTTCTCACTATACTTGTGCCCTTTTGATATTGTGTGTGGAGAGATGTTGTAGAAAAATTGAAGCCTTTTCTTGGTATACACAAGGAACAACTGAACAACTGCTTTGTTTTTTCTCTATGAGTGAGATTGTAAAAATAATGAATGTGCATTTTATTCACCTACCCATCAAATCAAAGGTATGCTATTTTATTCAAAAGGTTGGCAATAATTTCTCTTTTAAGTGTACAAAGATACAATTTAAATTAATGTTAAGAATGTTTTGAATGGAAAGTTGGCCAACTCCATCGCTAAAATGAGACTTGTAACAATGGCACATAATGTATAAGTAATGCTAGAAGCCAACACAATGGATGAAGAAGATGGTGTTTCAGTGGTAGTGTTAGTTGGGGTGGTGTTTGAAGGAGGATCAGAGGATGGTGATATCGCAGTAGTGGAGCTAGAACCCAAAGCTTGATAGACACATGTGCCATTGCCTACAAAAAAGTTGACAGATGGATTAATTAGTGATACATTTTAGGATGATTTTGAAGTGTGTTACTTTACATAATTTGGTGAACACAAGAAAAAATGAAGATGGATGCAGATGATAAGGTCATATCATGTGTACATATATGACACAATAAACATTGATAATAATCTAGCTCCATTTATGAGAGTTTAATCTAGGAGTTGAGTACTCCACATGCAAGCATGCATTCAATTATAATTTATGACAATAGGGTCACGCATGTTGGAGGATGATATAGGTAAGTAACTTGAAGTAAGGCCCGAAGCAACCTTGACATTGACATAAATCTTGCCATGCAAAAGTTGACCAACAACCCAAGCATGGAGTAAAAATGTGTTTCCTATGCATAATGCTCAACAAAAAAGTAATATAGACAAAACATTTGATGGAAGTAAAATATTACACGGTTTTGTTTTCAATACCATTACTTTTAGTTGATATCAAGGTGCATTGCATATTAGTTGAGCAAAAGTACTAATATGGACAAAAGTTGGAAAAGTGGAATATTTCATGATAAAGTGATTCAACGAAAACTCAATGCCCTTGCCATGCAATAATTGAGATGGCATTTTTTTGTAACTATTGTAAGGTGAAAGATGTATGATCATGATTCATGACAATCAATGTTGGGTAAGGAGTCGCATATGACAAGAAATACCAAATTGAATGTTGTTACATAACACTAGTCATTAGAGGTAGACGTCAAGAAAATAGGAGCATTATAGTGTGACTTGGACCAGGTGTACACATAAGTGTATTGCCCCAATTGAAAAGATGGAGTTGAGAGGTCTTATAAGTAGAGCTCTATTAACGTTTTTGAAAGGCTATTGTCCTCTTATTTACAAATTTTTGGGGATTATTGTGCATGAATTGGGGAAAGGCAACTCTACGGAGTCAGAATGTTAATGATTATTGACGCACAAAGTTTTGATATAAGAGAATTTGCCACTTTGCATATTATTTAACTTTCTAGGACAAGTGTGAGTATCTACTATGGATCATTATTAACATTGTTTATATAACAAGACACGGCAAAAAGTGGCTCAATTGATTTCTATCACATCTAGAGAGCTTGACATAAAATCAAAATGCCTCTACCACATAAGTTTGTATGTGATTTCCTTTCAATGTTTAACTACCAAACAAGGGGGTTTTCTTTCCATAAAAACGTTTTTAGAGTTCATTTGATGTTTGAGAAAGCATCTTCAAACCATACATCAATATTCAAAAGAAACAAAACAAGAAAAGTGGAATTTCTTATTTCTAGGACACACAAAATAGAAGGAATATTTTTCGAAATCTTTATGGAAACATTAAACCTTATCCTATTTTAGCATTGAAAACAATAAGAAATCACTATAGCTTCCCTTTGGGCATGCCGACCATGGCTTGTGAAGGTGAAGTAGCTATACAATGCTTCAAGCAATCACATAGACTTTGGTGCAATTTCATTGTTTCTTTGAAAGAAGTACATTATAATGCATGCCTTTGAAGTTGAGAATAAAAATGGTAAATTACTCTTGAGAAGATGACCATTCTTTATATATATCTTTTATTTATGTATTAGAACGTCTATGTCCTTAAATATGTTCGGTTTATGAAAGGGCTTTGGTAATAGGCATGTGACTATGACTTGGGCAAACTTTTGTGGTTATCCCCCCTAGTTTCTATGAAGCAATCAGGTATTGTGAATAAATCAACATTTCATTTAACCAGTTGGACATTGCTCGCATGGCACAATAGGCCAACAATAATATTCCATTATATAAACACACAAGATTTCAGACAATTATGATGTGCCACTTTCAAAACTTTATTGTCTGAAAGAGCTCAAATGTTGGAACACCTTAGTTGTATGTGCGAAAGTCACGCTCAATCAAGTTTTCCCTAAATGATAGAAATGTGAAACCTCTTATACAATGTATGTATGTGTGAGGTGTGTATATATACTACATATATAGCTCAAAAGCAAGTGTTATGGGCTAAACTAAACAACTACGACAAAACTAGAATGATTGTAGACCACCTTGTGATGTTAGAAAGTTGATCAAACAAGAGTGGTCACAACTAAAATCTAAAAGTTTAAGCTTGACTTGACATGTTGTGTGAATGTGTGAATGGGGGGGGGGCATTGGGAACTAAAAAATAGTAGGCAAGCCGGAGGGAGGTGTATTGTGCATGTTGAGATATAATAATAATAACATGAACCTGAGCAAGACATAAACCTTAGCAAGATTGGAGATCAATAAAAATAAAAATAAAAATAAAAATAAGGGTAATTAACATAAAGTTCCTTTAAGCAAGATTGGAGGTCAACAACAACAACAATAAGAGTAATTAGGCATAAACCTTAGCAAAAGATTGGAGATGAAGAAGAGAAGAGAGGAGAAGAGAATGGGGGGGGGGGTGGGTTTTCAAGTTCTTACTTGGGTTGATGGTGGTGGGGGTGGCGACGCCACTGAAGCTACACGAGCCGGTGGCGCCGTTTTGGGCGAGGTAGTAGGAGTTGAAGGCGTAGGACGCGTGGTGGACAAGGTCATTGGGCTCGTAGCAGCTCCCGCCCTCTTGCAACGGCCCGCAATTCACATTTCCGTGGTCCTGGCTGCACGCCCAGTCGAGGGCCGCCTGTAATGCCGTCTGGTCGGCCGTGCCGATGGCCACGCAATACGTCCCCGCCTCCTGGAGCCACCGCCCCCTACTAACCCTACCACAACTCCCACTTTGTAGCATGCCCTTGTCATGAACAACCTCCGACACCGCACCCGCCTCCCTCTCGCCGAATCGCATCTTTAAGAGACCCCGGCCGAATGCCGTTTGCCGCCCTAGCTTCTTCATCAATGGCCATCCCCTCGTGTATACACCACCGCGAGCTGCGAATCGGCCAAAAACCAAAAATCCGAGACTTATTAACCAATCCATAGCTGCATCCCCTTTACATACATACATACTCACTCATTTTTGAGTGCTTAAAATCTTGAGGATGTTATATGTTAAATCAAAGTAGCTGCTGGGAGAGAGGGGTACTTAGTGGGTTGTTTAAACTAATCAGAAACCTTCACCTAATTAGTGCTAACCCAACCGAAGATTTTAGGCCAAAATCCCTTTTATCAAAAAAATTTCCCCTCAAAAAAAGGACCTTTTCATTGGCTCCGATTTATGGTAGAGGAAACTCAGACTCCTGAATTCCTCCCAAATTGATAAATTTTGTCGTTTCACATAATTAAGTTTATGACCTCATAACTATAATCCCCTAATCCTTTCAAAACTGCTGCAGCAGAAGTCTTTTCTAATTCTCCACATTCTTCTGGTCCTTAAATTAGCCCCCAAATTAAAGCACAGGTAAAGTCCCTCAGTTTTCTTAATCTCATCAGCACAGTTTATTATTGTATCACTAAGGCTAATGATATGTTCCCCTCTTTCACGCTGGTGATCTGGCTAGTTAACAATTGTTTCATGGAGTGAATTACAATTTCTCAGGAATGAAGTCCTATCTACCCTTAATTTTGTATTAGTCGTCTCAATAAACAAACAAATCTATGTATTAAATCTCACCTTCAGCTTGGCCATTGAAGGAGACGGACGACAACTGCATGAGCAGAACGATTGTGAGGAGACGTCGGAGATGCAGCATCGTGATTAATGTAGAAGCTGAGTTAGAATTATGCGTAACACGATTAGAAATCATGTTGGGATGCAAATCATGGAAGCGATCTGGGAATCCCAAATTCTCAGACTTAATCAAATGACTTGAGATTGCGATCTGATTAATTTGCCAGAGCTTTTAACAAAACAGAATCTGAGTCAAATCTCTATAAGAAATAAAAATAAAAATGTAGGGGCATATACAGGGCACACATAAACAAAACAAAACAAAAAACCAGAAGAGAAAAAACAGAGTCTGGTAAGCAAAATAGTAGGCTCAGAAACCACACAAAAAGAAAGCCAAATAGCCTTTTTTTTTTTCTTCTTTTTTTTGTTGGTCCTAGGGAGAAGAATCAGTTAAATTAATTTGACATATGTATGTATTAGAAAGGCGTTCACACATTGGGATTGGGAGAGACCTTTAGCTTTTACTCCAAGGGTTTTCACACTAGGGTTTTTGAAGCCGGCTCGTCGGCCGTTTTCTCCTCTATGTCGGCACCGACACACCTTATTATGCCCAGCAGAGAGTTAAACTCATAAGCTCATTTGGCCCAAGGTTTCATTGCTTTTTGGCTTGTTGACTTCATGAAGACACCCTTTTTCGGCACCGCAAACACATAGTGGCCGGACCTGTACTCGGAAACCTATTGGTTGAATTACAGACCTTTTTGCCTTGCCCTGGGGAAGGTAGATAGATAAGTTTTATTATTTGTCTTGGGACTTGTTTAATACGAAACTTGTTGAAAAGGCCCGACTTTCTTTTTTGTTTGGTAGAAGACTTGGGAGGGAGGGTGCACATGTCTTAATGTGGATGTAATTTCTGAGTGGTGGACACAATACTTTGAAAATGAAGGCCATATCAATGGATTATTATAAGTTATAACCGAGGCTCATACAATGAGATACGCATCATTGGTCCTCTTTTGCTATCTCGTCCAAATTCATTTGGTGCTAGGTTTAAAACACACAACTAAAGAATATTTATGCATTGATTGGCACATAAATTGTTGATCATAAAAAAAAGTGGGATTCTCACAATTTCTTTCTTCAATGTGTTAAGCTTCAGCTTCATATTGTGTTACTAAACAAAAGTATACGTTGATCTTGATGCAAAAACATTTGGTGAAACCAGTGCTCTACTCTAATAATTGGTTGTGTGATCACAAACCAAAATGCACCAAGAGATACTTGAATCACTTAGGGTGCCAATTTGTAGCCTAATCAATTGACCCTAAATATATGGTAGCAAAGGTGAGCCTAGATCCAAAAATAGATGTGTTCCTTGCCCTTGTCTCTATCAAGCTAAAGCTAAGATATCGAGAAAATACATGCATAACCACACTTGAATGCATTGATGAATCATGAATTATCCTTGCGTTCGAGAGAAGAATTTACTGATAAATCATAAAACATAGATATCTTGTGGAAAAAGGTTTCCTTATTTCCAATCAGAAAAAAGCACCTATATTTTCTTCTTAAAATGCATGCTTATTGAGAGTAGCTTTTCAAACAAGGTCTCTCAAAAACAACATATTGTCTCTTTGCAAAGAGAAACAAAAAACATAAGGAGAACGTCCTATCAGCAAGATATTTATAAATAGCCAAACTCTCAACCTCATATAAATGGTCCATAGCCTTCTTTGAATGATTTATAAAGTAGAGATGATAGGGAGATATAAAGAGGTTACACTTACATGACAATTCAATACATATCTCGAGAATCTTTGCATTAACCTTGTCTAACTTATAGCTCATTGTTTATCTATCCATCTATATATAAAGGATTGATGCTATTATGAAAAGAAAAAAATATATGAACTTGGTCGATGACCACCTTGCTTTTGACTACTTTTGGGGGTGATCGACTCCATACATATGATGTGTTTGACAATTCAAACCCATTGCATATGAAAGCATAATGACTATTTGTGGCAAAACATGGAAAACGAGCTCTTTTGTTTTTACATTTAGTATGTCTATATTGACCATTCTTCTAGACATCCTATTTTTTTATAGACAACATTTTTGACATTTAAAATGATGCCATTTCAAGATCATTTTCGTTAAGTCAAGAAACACCATTCTTCAAGCCATCCCTTTCATTCCCATTGTCTTTCATGAAACCCTAATCTTGATGCTATATATATTTTTATATTATAAGTTTAATATAGGAAGTAGCATTTGTCATCAAGCTTTATCTGGTCGATGTGATGTTTGATTTTAATATCTCATGTTTTTTCATAGCGACTTTACTTGACATTTCATTATAGGCACAATGAAATTTTCAGATTCACCATGGTGGAGAGTAATGTAAGGGCCACATTGCACAAATGTTGCTATAGGATACATAACACTTTGTGGATTTATTTAACCTTACATGTTGTTCGAATATGTTCTATAGAGTGAAACAATCCAACAAGGCAGAATTAGCATAATGGAAAGATTATATCAAGACATGGTGACACAATGTCAAAGCATCTATCAACTTTAGACATCTACACAAAAATGATTGCTCATAGATTCATATGCCATATATATTAAGTTTGTGGAGTCGAGCTTCAAATTATGGGTTTGATGTTGCCAAAGTTAAAAAAGCACTTCGCTCTTAGAAAAGTGGCTTTAGTGACATTTATATTACCATTTCCCCCTTGGTTATAGGAGTTCAAATGATAGTATAATGCATTACCTTATACAAGGGATCATGGCAATTCTAATACACTTACACGTGAAATGGTAGGCATATAAATTATTGGTATCACACAATATCTTTGTATGACACATGGTCTATTTTCTACACAGGAGTGGCCAACACTTGTATTTGTGCATCAATACTCATTTTCAAAGTTTATTAGGTTTAGGGATGAACGTACAACTCTTTTCAACGAGTCAAGGAATTCCTTATTGAAGTGTAAGTTAGTATCCGTCTAGATATTGAGTTTGTATAGAGTTCGTCCATCTATATTTACAATAAACAAAGGACATTACTATGCTTGCATAATGAGTATATTGTGGGATGAGTAGATAGCCTTTAAAATGTGGTGTCAAATCAAAGATTCTTATAGACAAACCAAATTTTAAGAAAGGGATATGACTAAAGGAAGCATTTAGGAAAAATTTCCTCATTTTGGGTACATAATATCCTACGTCTAAGATTCTTATATAATTATAACCATTTTTCATAAAGTTAAAATCTTGATCAAAGATGAGTAATAGGGTTCCTCTAGTGTGAATAATGACGACAATCAAGATGGTGGTTTACATATGCTTACAAAAGTGCATTACAATTAGTAATTATTAAAATCACAGGATATTTGTTTTGGGATGATCATAAATTTGCAATGATTGGACATGAGTTTGATAGGATATATGTCTAGCTTGAGTAAAATACTCAAACATGTTATCATTTGAGGTTAGAGAAGTACATTTTATTCATCGAAAATCTAGGTAATCTTAACCTAAGAGAGTGGCCAAGTGCCAAGATGAAGTAAAAAACAATGCCTATTTTGCTTCTCTTGTGAGTGAAACCAAGATATACTGGGTCTGAATGTGATTGAAACTCAAGAATGAGACAAGAATTGGGCTGACAACCCTTGCAAGAAAGCCCAAAACCAACAAGCATAGAAACTGCCATCACTATTTGACATGGCCAAACCTCATGGTGATCATAAGAGCCCATAAAGAAGCCAACATTATAGGATATCATACCGAGCACAACAAATGAAATGGATTGGGCAATTGATACTATAACAAGAATAGGTGAGGGAAGCTAGTTGGAATGAGTGCATCGAGGGACTTACATGGGAAATTACTTAAAGGGCCAAGATAGATAATATAAGGAAGAGAGGGCCCAACATTAAGTTTGAAACACCTAAGGATAAATATAACAAGAGTTGGGACCAATATTAACGATGTGAAAGATGTTGAAGGGCCCATGACTAATGCATTTTGGAGCACTGAAGCATTTGGAAGGTACTTCAGACCAAATCTAGTGATCCAGTTGAAAGGACAAGAGATGCCAACATAGTAGTAGAGTAAGGGCCCACAAACAATTTTGTCTAACCAAAACATAAAATTTATCATGTTCTAGATCCTTGGGCTACCAATTCTAAAAGGAGAACGATGCCTTTTATCCATTAGGGAGGAAAGGGCACACAACTTGGCTATAAATTATCGTCATGTCTAACAATGGAAGGAATATGGCCTAAGAACTAGAGGGCCCAACATTAAGTTCGAAACACCTAAGGATAAATATAACAAGAGTTGGGACCAATATTAACGATGTGAAAGTTGTTGAAAGGGCCCATGACTATTGCATTTCGGAGCACTGAAGCATTTGGAAGGTACTTTAGACCAAATCTAGTGATCCAATTGAAAGGACAAGAGATGCCAACATAGTAGTAGAGTAAGGGCCCACAAACAAGTTTGTCTAACCAAAACATAACATTTATCATGTTCTACATACCAATTCTAAAAGGAGAACGATGCCTTTTATCCATTGGGGAGGAAAGGGCACACAACTTGGCTATAGATTATCGTCATGTCTAACAATGGAAGGAACATGACCTAAGAACTAAAGGCCATGAAAGGAAGACCCCCATATAGGCTAAAAAGAATGGAATGGAATGACCCATGAGTTTTCAAGGGAGTCCAAGGGCTGAAAATTCATGAGAAGTCTAGAAAGATTGATATACATACAACATAGAAACTACTTTTGCATTTTCCCGATGTCATACATGAGCGTGTATACATTAAACCCTAGTTCCATAACAAAGTTTCCACCATCATTGGAGACATCAACATACTATAGTGATCTCCTATCTTTGAGTTGTGTTGAAATGGCACACATTCTCAAATTTGTATTATTGGGCTTGTGCCAATTTCGATTTTAATTGTTAACTAGGTGTGTCAACTTGAATGAAATTATGAAGCACTTCATTGATCTCCTCTTCAATTCAAGCTAATGGCCAATGACTTTCAGATTTGGCGCGCTTACCACCACGACTTTGGTCTTAGAACTCAAGTTTACCATCAAGCCACTATTTTCACAAGGAGTATGTACCATTTCTAAAAACTTTTGTGGTCTTAATTGAGAATATGGCGTAAGTACACCATCGATTGATTGCGCAACAATTGGTTTTTATCCTCGTGCTCTCTAAGGATTCTTGTATGAACTCTTGTGGTTTGTCAATACATAGAAATAGAGTGGGTGATAGAAGGCATCCTTGTGTTTCACTCCATAGTGATCATGAACTCTCAAAAAAAAACCTTCTTTTTTCTTCAACCTGCACCTTGATGCTTGTTAATATAACTAAGCTACAATTGCTTTCATTTGTGTTGGTACTCTTATGTTTTTTCATTCTTTTCATGATGTTTTCCTTCGGATTGTGTAGTAAGCCTTCTTGAAATCTATGCAACAACAGTATAATTGTTGTCCATTAAGTTGATTCTCCTCCATTAACTCATTTGTTAGCTCATTCATTGAGTTAATGCCAGTGATCTTGCATATTAGTTTACCATCCAAGATCCCACCACAATCAGGTAATGTCTATTTCCCTCCTTTTCTAACGAGTGTCTTGACCCAATTATTTTGCTAACCTCAAGAAACTGCTCTGCTATATTTTCTTGATTTAGTGGTGCATATATTCAGCCATTGGACAGATCCATTTTAGCATTTACCAAGCATAAAGGAGGTCTATCTTTAGCCCTGCTACGTTTGAAAATGCTTTTCATGACATTCTCATACTTAAAGCTTCGAATGTGCATTAAGGGAACACGTTAGTCATAGGCCTCTTTTCCTGAATGTATAATTGTTCGATATATGTCAAAGATTCTATATAAAGAGAAACGACCCTTCAATTCCGTGAGCAATCCCCTTGATAGCTCTCCATGTCCTCTTACGGTCTTTTCTGTAAAACTATGTATGTTATAGCTCTTTATCAAGTTCATATTGTCTTCCTTTCATCCTTTTTGAGGCTATTCAAGTGCCTCCATACATTTTTCCATGCATCACAACTTAATCTTGTGTTTGCCCGACTTACATTTGTGAATCGGGAAGAATAAGGTGTGTAGGTTTGGAGACATCACATTGGCGAGCTTTGTTCTTGTGATCTATGTAAGTGTGTATTAGTTTACAGAGGAGAAACCTCTTGAGGAGCTCCATATATGAGTTTATGGTGACCTTAGTTTGTGATCTACCATAGGGTCTACCATAGGCATTGGTCAACACCCAATTTTAGATGGACAACTTGTGTTTTTGAGCGCTACCTAAGCCTAAAACACTTTGTACAATCTATCAACGACAATGACAAGTAGATGCTCTTACCGATTACATCCAAGCAATAGTGCAACTGAGCAAAGTTGCATGGACTTTGAGGCATCAAGAGAAAATCCTCATACTATTATACATTATGTAATTCTAGAAGAAACTTTTTATTACAAAAAACTGGCTTATCACATTATAAAGCATTATAATATATTGCTTATATGCTATATTGTGTTGGCTCAACTTGTGTTATGCCGGGCACACATCTTTCACTTGGCCATAGTTCTATTTCCCTATGAGAGCGATGATGTATGTCTAGACAATCAAACACTTTCCAGTTGGAAACAAGGGTAGGACTTGTTGCCAATACTTTGCATGATGCTAATGACCATACTAATTACTTAAGTGAGCTCCACCTTACTCTCTCACTATGTTAACTTGACAACAAAACTCACAAACTCGTTGTCGTGAAGAAAACTGGCCATAGGCGGAATCGGAGAGAAAGCGCGTAAACCGGCCCTTACACGGATGGACGCGTGACTTGATATTTTGTACATGAACCGGTGGATGTAAATACTAAGCCGCACGCATTTATTAGAGGGGGATTGTGCGTATCCCTGTCAGAGGGACAAGGAATAAAGCGAATGGGGGAAGAAAAGAGAAGGAGGGAGGAGGGAGCGCTGCTGCAGAACCGAGGGCGGAGCTCTCTCTCTTCTCCTCCAGCCGTCGTTCTCTACGGGCGTCGGGAGTTCGCTACCTCTGCTTCGGGGACAGCCCGTGTGCTTCCAGCAAAGTCTCTCCTTTCCCCCCTTTGTTTTTGGGAGTCGTGTGACTGTCGTCAGTGTGCGTGAGTAAGGTCCCCGTGTCGGGTCCGTCGCCGCCTTGTCGGTTGTAACCGTCGGAGTTTGTAATCTCTTGTCATTGTAATTAAGTGTTACGTTCTATATCTCTCTTTCTCGCTTCTACGTGTCTGTGAATCTCTCTCTCTGTCTCTCTCTCTCTCGCTCCTCGGTCCAAGACCCCCGTGGTCTCGCCCCTTTCTACACGTACGCGCGTAACAACGCGACATCGTGTAAACTTGACTTAATCAAGTCACTTAATGGATAATTTATAACTAATGGAAGGGTAATTTGTTTTGAAAAAAAAAAGAAAAGAAAAAAGTCACTTAAACAAGTCAAGAGACAAGAAAATACACATAAGTAATATGGACAATCCAATGAACTAGTACTTAAAAGCAAGCTTTTAATTCAAACGATAATCACCAATCTCATGAGAGAAAGTGAGGAGAGAAAAGCATTAGTGTATCAATTGAAAAATGAGTTGGAAAGAGCCAAAACATTTGCATTTAGACTTCCCTTACATCAAACGCTCTTGTCAGTCCCCATTCACACTAGGGAAGACAATGCTCATAACATTGAAAATGTGTGGGAAGCGAAGCTCGTGCCAGGTACTTTAGATTGTTCCAGATCCAACCGAGGATCAAGCGGAACCAAGGCTTCAATGGGAAACATACATTTACTCACATAATTGTTATGATGTGGACCATAAATCAACAAGCAAAATAGAAGTCTTAGATGATATACAAAACTGAAAACTGAAAACAACAAAATACACAGTACACAAGATTTACGTGGAAACCCTAAAATGGGAAAACCACGGTGCAATATATCTTCCCTATATAACAGATGTACTCTGCTAAAGGAACAAATTACAAAGACTCTGCTAAAATAGAGTATTCACCACTTAGGAGTTTGGCAATTTTCACTCCACTATGCCTACATGCACACTCTCTCGCGTCTCGCTTCTCTTTTTGTTGCACACCACTATTCTACATAGTGCTGCTACTTCACATATTCTACGCCTACTTCGCTCTCAATATCTATATAGAGTTGTTGCCCTAACTCCATATATTTATAGAAGGATTAATTATTATTATAAATATAATAATAATTAATCGGTCAACTGGTCGACTCGATTGTCCGACCCACAAGTCAACAGTCTAGTCGGTTCACCTAGTCGACTCCCATTGTCGATTATCCAGTCGATCCGACTAGCCGACTCCCATTGTCGATTTCTCCTTCAAACATCCGACTGGCGTGACTAGTCGGCCTAGTCTTCCAAATGGATCATCTATCTAATTCAGCCGACTCTCCATTTCCTTCAAACACTCGACCACCAAGTTGACTTACTGGTCGATCGTCCTGAATTCGATTGTTGGCTTCTACTATTTGACTGCCGACTTCTCCCATGAGGAGGAACAAAATCCTAACAAACACTCCCTTCACTCTTGTAAGGAGAATCGGCCAATCCTGTCTTCTATCGACAAGCTCTGAGTTTATCCATAGGTAGTGTTTTCATGAGCATGTCGAATCCATTATCATGAGTATGGAACTTCACAAGAATAAACTCCTCTTCATCCACTTTCTCTCATAACGAGTGATACCTTCTCTGTATATGCATGGTCTGAGAGTGGTAAGTAGTGTTCTTGGTTAGATGTATGGCACTCTGATTATCACAATGGAGTAGGAAATTTTCTTGTATCATTCCTAATTCATTGAGAAAAATCTTCATCCATATTAGCTCTTTTTCGGCCTCTACCGCAACCATATATTCTACTTCTATGGTCAACAAAGCCGCAACCTTTTGCAATCTCGACTGTCATGACACTGCCCCCCCCTGCATAGGTCATCACATAACCTAATGTGGATCGATTGGAGTCTACATCCCTCAACATGTCTAAGTCAGTAAAACCTTGGAGCATAGATTTTCCAAATCCATACCTAAAGCATACCCTTGAGGTGCCTTTCAAGTACCTAAGTATCCATTGTACAACTGCCCATTGCTCTCTTCGTGGATTACTCATATATAGGCTTACTAATTTGACCGCAAATGCTATGTTTGGTCTTGTACAGACCATAGCATAGATCAAGCTGTCGACGGCCGAGGCATATGGCACTTTCTTCATCTTAGCCTTGTCCTTTTTGCTTTTCGAACATTGCCTAGCATTCAACTTGCAATTTGTTGGCAATGCAAACCCCATTGGTTTAGCTTCTGACATTTTAAATCTTTCCAAGATTTTTGTCCCATCCCTTGTGACAACCATAACACATTCTTAGTTCCGACTCGAACTATGTGCATCCCCAAGATTTGCTTTGCCGGTCCAAGACCTTTCATGGCAAACGACTTGCCTTGTGTTTCCTTCAAGCTCGCAATCTTCTTGGTGTCTTGTTCGACCACTAACATGATTTCTGATGCTGAGCTACTATCGATATAGTGTCTAATCTCGACCGTGGCATACGTAAGCTTGGAAAAGCATGGCAAAGCCGGTGGTTAGGCAGGCGCCCCATTGTTTGAGGTGTTGTTATGAATCTGGTTGATTATTCTTACAGAGGAGGCGAAGGACGCACGAAAGGAGGAAACACAGAAATGTGGATTTTGAGCAATAGTGAGGAAACATAGAAATTAATAATGGCATGATATGTATGGAAAGGCCCTTTTGTTGATGCTTGCTTGTCGAGAAGGATGAAAAATATCAGAGGGAGAATTTGGTCATGTAGACTTTTCATTTCGCCTAAATTTGATGGTTTCTATGCATAAATTCATAATGGGTGATCGTTTATTCGTTTGAAGGTTACAAAAGAAAAGCTTGGTCATAAATTTGGAGGGTTTGCTTCTATATGAAAGGCCTCGAGAACAACTAATATCAAGCCGAGATAGAAGGTATGGTAATAGGATACGACATGAAAGGTAAATCTGATTTCAATCAGACTTAATCCAAACTACCATTCAGATTCAAGTCGGTTTAGTGAAGCCGACCGCAAAGTCACTGAATGAATTGTCTGCCGCATGTCGGTTAGGGTATTGCAAATGTCCGCAACAAGACGGACACTACTTATTCTAATGCAAGGGGACCACAACCTCAGGGAACGAAGGGAGGAGACTAGAGCATGTCGTGATAGGAGCTGGGCCTAACCAATCATTGGGAGTACTTTGACCGTGTCTCTAAAGCACAATTGAATATAGATACCATGAACGCGAGGTGCAGCGAAAGGGATACCAAGCCTAGCTTTTCAGGGGGAAAGGCAACACCACGCCTTCTTTGTACATGCGTTGATCATTGGTGCATGTACCCGGACAAAGAGGGCCCAAACCCTTTGGGAAGACCAGCAGCTAGGGCCTAAAGTGCACTGTGCTTCAACAAGTGAGAGTATTCAGTGGAATCGGTGAACCACACATCTAACTTGCGGGCAGACGCGTAGGGCAGAAGGCTCATAATACCGGCCAAAAAATGCACCTAAGAAAAGAAAAGAAAAAAAGCGGATGGTAAGGAAGCGCATCTATGCAATGGAAGGGGAGGAGCCTAAATCAACACGCCCACAAGAAAGAACGGGTTCAACATTGTCCACATATAGCAAGAGAATCAAGAAGTCGCCTTCATTGTACCTTTTGACAAACACACAGTGATCAACTTGTGGCTTTTGGAACCCATATTCCAACATGAAGGGTTAGAACTTCTTATACCATTGTCGTGGAGCTTGCTTCAGACCATACAAGCTCTTCCTCCATCGACACACTAGATTCTCTTTCCCTTTCTCCACAAAACCTTCGGACTTTTGCAAATAGATTTCTTCATCTAATTCCCCATGCAAGAATGTTGTTTTGACATCCAATTGCTCTATTTCTAGATTCATACTAGCAGCAATACTTAACATTGTTCGAATGGATGTCATCTTTATGACTGGTGAAAATATTCATCAAAGTCAACCCCTTTCTTCTGCTAAAATCCCTTTACTACTATTCGGGCCTTATACCTAGGTGAGCTACCATCTTCCCCATTTTTCAGCTTGTATACCCATTTATTTCTCAGGGCTCTCTTACCTTTTGGTAACTCTACCAAGTCGTAAGTGTAATTTTCATGCAAGGAGTTCATTTCATCTTGCATTGCAGTCTGATATTTCTCCTTGTGCTCATCTGTTATGGCTTCTTCATAACATTCTGGCTCATCGTCATCAGTCACTAAGACATATTGACTAGAGTATCGAGAGGGACCTGCATTCCTTTGTCTAAGTGGATATCTTCAACCTCCCATGGTCAGCTTAGGTTCATAAGTATCTATCGACTCTTCACTCGGCTCGAGTTCATACATGTCGACCAGTTTCTAAAGGTCAATCGACTCCTACTCGTATGTTGCAATCAATCTCTGTAGGTCAGTCGACTCTGACTCATGTGTATCAATCGGTTGCTCCGAGTAAACTAATTCAGATTTGGTTGTGTATGTTGGCTATCTCCTAATGGTCGAACGTGTAGAGTCGACTAGTCCCGAGTCCATAGTAGTGGAGTCGACTGGGAAGACGACTCTGGCTTCTGTTATTTCCAGTCTTCAATCGTCTTGTCTTCCATAAATACTATGTCTCGACTCCTCACTACTTTCATGTCGCGTATATCCCATAACGTGTAGCTGAATTCGTCCTTTGAGTACCCCAGAAATATGCATGGTTTCAACTTGCTATCAAGTTTCGACCTCTCATCCTTGGCAACATGTATATATGACAGGCATCCGAACACCTTCAAGTGTTGATAGGAGACATCATTACTTTTCCATACCCGTTGTGGGGCATCACCTTTCAGGGACACTGAAGGAGATCTGTTGATCAAATAGACGGTCGTCAACATAGCTTCAACCTAATACGACTTTGGAAGCTCTACATGTGACAACATGCTCCTCACTCTTTCCATTATTGTTCCATTCAGTTCAGGGGTCTTAGGCACTATACACTCGAGTTTTATGCCTTCGGTCTTGCAATATTCCTCGAATTGTCCTCTGTATTCACCAACATTGTCGGTTCGAATAGCTTTCAGTTTCTTCCAAATTCTCTTTCTGCTCTAGCCTGAAATTCCATAAAGACCGACAACACTTGATCTTTCGACTTTAGCACGAAAACCCACAACTTTTTCCTTTTCTTTTTTTCCTAAAAACAATCCTCCATTGGTATTAAAATGAAAGTGGCCAGAGGCCATGTACAAATAGGCCAATATTACTTCGAATATTGTAAAGCCATGCCAAATGACTCTAGCCAGTCTTTCTAGGTAAGATAAGTAAGAAAAAACCCTCGGCAATCTTTATAGGCAAAGAAATTACAATGATGCCATACCATTATCTAAATCAGAGAAATGCCCATGCTTTGCATTTGTTCAAATGAATCGAGTGCTTTGTGGCCTTGTTCATGCTGGACATATGTTATAATGAGTGCATTCCAAGCTATTCACATCTTGAAAAACAAACTTTTCCAGCACTTCCTTGGCTGTTCCAAACCTACACATTTGTCATACATGTCCATCGAAGCATTGCCCAATACCATCATATCATTATCCACAAGAGCCATATCCGCAATGTCAATAGCTTCTACACTTCCACAAGCCTTTGCTACGGCAAGTTAGGAGACCACATGTAAAGGTAAAAACAATCTCCATCATGTAAAAACAAGTCGATTCTATCATAATTGCATTCCAAATGGCCACATTTGTAGTTAGAAGCGTCTGAAACACATCTTCCTTTGCCCCTTGTCATGGTTTCTAAAAACTTCGTGTTGTAGACAAAAGTACTAAAGACCATAGTCAACATATAAACAACATCTCAGAGTATCCAGCTTTTTCGAACTTCATTTTTCCACATTTTTCCACATCATTTTGACAACAAAAATGCCTACAAAATCAACCAGCTTCATAAATCCTGTAATGTGATCACTTTATCAACTAATTCCAATGTCTGAATTCAAGCAATGTCTTCCGATGACAACAACACATTTGGCCTGAGTTGTTGTGTCTTAAAGACATTAAAAATCTCCAAGCTTCAAAACATGTACTCTCATCAACCCTCAAGAAAATGCTTCCAAGTCCACACCATCAACACTCATAGAACAGAAAAAGAAAATGAGTCTACCGTCCCATTGTGAAGTATGCTTCAGCCCCCGCCAACCTCATGACTCATCCTTATCAAACAAAGAATCTGTTATATTTTCCCCCCATCCAACATCTAGCCGATTACCACCAAAGTCCACCACAACCATCTCTCGTCGTAGACCACGAAAGCCCTATACATACAAAAAACATAAAAGGTCCTTGAGATTGGAAGACGCGATGACCAACATCCAATGTGCTCTCCTTCTCCCCTCATGAAAGTATGCTTCAACCCCTACACCATCAAAAAATAGAATGAAACTCTCCTTAGACACTCATAAAAACTGCTTCACCCTCCAACACCATCTTTATAGAAAATCTGCTTTATTTTCAACATCAACCATCTGTCCAATTTCAAATTCCATCAAGCATCCTGACATATAGACAACAAACATATTAGTGTAAAAAACTCCCTCACCAACTCATGATACTATGCTTCAAACCCCACACCATCTTCACTCCACCTTATCCCTCAAAAGAATTTTGCTTCTTAATTCCACATCAACCCTCTCGCCGATTACCACCAAATTCTTGCTCATAATAATATGCTTCAACCCCCACACCATCTACACTCATCCTTATTGCTCAAAAAGAATTTGCTTCTTACGTCTACAACAATCATCTCGCAATCTCGCTAATCGGCACCAAATTTTGGCTTGCCATGTCCTTGATTTCCACCAACAACATCACTTATCCTGTCCAACGACACTACTTCATAGTCCATTAGGTAAGTAACAAAACCCGCCGAAAAGTATCAAACAATACAGATTACTTTGAATAGAAATATATAAATATCTCCCTATCACACCATAGGAACACTTCTTCCTCCCATAACAAAATCCTTTTCCAACAAAGAAAAGAATTATTATGTTTATCAACAAGTTATGTTGTTATGTTGTTATGTGTTATAAGACTGAAATAAGAAAGGACTAGGCGGAGGAAACAACCATCGAATTTTTCTTCTTTTCTTATGCACCTTTTTTGCTGGTCCTTTAATATTATCGTACTCTCCCTTAACTGTATGTACTAAGTTGTCCCAGAACATCTTTATTATATCCATCACATTATACTCGATACCTTCATATTTCTTGTTGCACCTACACTTCCACCACACCCATAAAGCATTAATCGAGACAATATTCCAAACAAAAGACTTTTAAAATATTTACCACCTGGACTATTCGGGAGAACTGCTTCAATTCTATTCTCCAACACACGCAATGCTTCCACACATTGATCCCCCTCGTACATGGATACTTGGACATCCAAAGACCCCCAAAGAACAGCTCCCCATGTAAAATAGCTCCTCTATATTTACAAGAAAACAACCTTAGTATTCTTCCCCAATATTGTTGAGCTGCAATACAAGTCCAGAACAAATGTTTCAAAGTCTCCTCCTGTAATTGGCAACACACACAACGACGATCATGAACCTGTCCTTTCAGATGACAACCTAGAGGTAAAGCCCAATGAAGTAATAACCACTTAAAAGAAATGGCTCTCCGCAAACATGGTAAAGCCCATAGACTTTTCCAGTAAGTTGCCAAATATTGAGACGATATTACACCTGACTCCCAATACTTTTGTGCAGTAGGACTTATAGAATGACATTGCAACAAGAAGCATCTCTCGTAGGCCACACAATACTGAAAAAAAGGAAGAGTTCTACTTTCTTGTTCATTTGCCAAAGACCTTCCAACCAACCGCCATGCGTAATCAGCCGGATCCCAATTAAGGTGTTCCATCGGCTTACTTTGAAATGCCCACAATTGTCGTGCATGGTCTGCCAAAAAAGGGGTAGGATCTAGGAAAATCTTCTTCTCTAACCTAGCAATTACCCTAATGGGTTTTTGGGAGGCTAGTTGCATAACTTCAGCTTCTTCTTCCACTAAATATAAAAGACCAGCATCTCCAACCTCATAAAATCTTATTGTACCCCCATCAATGTAAGCCTTGGCACCTATTAAAATGCCCAAAGGTGAGAAAAGACCGTACCATGTATAATTATTATGTAAGGTAATTTGCCTTTAACAATTCTGAAAAGCCCGTTGAATCTGAACGGACATCAAACATCCCCCACATAATGAAGACAACAATTGTTTTTTGTCCTCATTTAAGAGAAATTGAAAACGGTCCCAATCAGCCACACTTGTAGCTGGTCCTGAGTCCATTTTCCCCCATGATAAATGCGGCCTAATACCTAAAACACAATCAGAGCTATCAGTAAACAAAGGATTCCATAGCAATGGTTGTCTTAGAATTTGGGCTTCTGTTGAAGGTAGTTGAAATAATAGAACCTCTCTAATGTCCTTCCATGCCCTCAAAATACCTGTAATTTTTTTCTAGAACCAACATTTTGAGCCTTAATTGGAAATTCAAAATTAAACAACCATCTACAACTATCTTGCCACAGTCCTCCTAAGGGAGGCTTAATGTTACGAATATCTAACAACCATAACTTTTTCCACAACTCATCCCCAGGCATAAATCCTCTCACAACATGCTTCGCAAGAAGAGCCTTACTCTGGAGCATAGGATCTATTAAGCCTAGTCCACCTTCACTTATTGGCTGAATTAAAACCGACCAAGCAACTTTTGCAACAGCCCTTGATCCCAGCGAAGCACCCCAAATAAAATTACGAACTAAGCATTGTAATTTCAATATAATGGAAAGTGAAAATAACCACGTTGACGTAATATACCACATTGATGCGAGTAAAACAGAGTTTGCCACAACTACCCTTCTAGGTAAAGACAAATTAGTTGTATCCCAATATAACAATTTATTTCTAACTCGTAATAAAAGGGGTGTTACCATATTTTCTACTGACAATTCTAGCCCTACTTGACAACCCAGATACCTTATTGCTCTACCTCGAGGCACCCAAATAAAACCTGGAGTTGGCACATCTTGTGGAGGAGAGGAAGACGCGACCCAAAATCCCAGACTAGTCCCAATTAATCAAAGCTCCTGAAGCATCACAAAAATATTTTACTACTAGTTGAAGATTCAACAAATTCTCCTTTTCTGCAGAAACATATAAAGCGGTGTCATCAGCAAATTCTGAATCAACAGTCATGGTTGCATATCCTTGTATAGGTAAGGCTATACCATGACTATGTACATTCCTACTCCTAAGGTAATCAGAAAAAGATTCAGAGACTAAAATAAACAAAAAGGGAGCTAGTGGACACCCTTGTCTTACTAATCTCGAAATTGAAAATCTACAGCCAACATCACCTGCAAACAAAAGAGAACTATGAGTGGTCCAATACAAAGTTGCGACAGCCCTAATCCATTGCATTGGAAAGCCCATTCGTTGTAATGTCCCTTCCATGAAATCCCAATCCACTCTGTCATAGGCCTTCTTGAAATCTAAAAACAAAATAGCCAAACCTTGTTGTTGTTGCTCTGCAATAGCCACCATTTCCCAAAACAAAAAAATGTTATAAAAAATACTTCTCTCTTGAGCAAAACCCGTATGGGAATCATGAATTAGTTGAGGTAAAAAAGGTTGCACCCTCCTTGCTATTGTTTTAGCTAAGATCTTATACACAACATTAAGTAGTGTTATAGGCCTCCATTTTCGAATATCATCCAAAGGGTCGTCCCCCTTTGGAATCAAATATATTAGGCCTTTTGTCCATTCCTGAGGCATATAACCATGGTCAAGAATTTGTTGGTAGGCAGAAGTCAAAACATTACCAATCATATCCCAATACTCTATATACCATGAAACCCCCATCCCATCAACACCTGGACAAAAATCCTTACCTAAAGCCTTTGCTGCTGACAAAACTTCATAATGTTGCAACGGAGCAAGCAAAGAAAATTGCATTTCCAATGAAACTCGATTAGAGATCGAAGCCCAAACAACATCCCTCTTAATCACATTATTTCTCGAAATTGGAACTACTGTCAACAAATGACTATAAAAAGAGGATGTTATGTCCCTCATCTCTATCACATTCGATGTAAAAGACCCATCAACTCGTCTCATACTCGTCGGTTGAGATTTATGTGATTTAATGCGATGAGGTTCAAAAAACCCTTTACAAACTGTATCAACCTGTCTAGTCCATCTTGCAAAGGATTTATGATACCAAAAATCTGACTTCTGCAATTGCATATCAGTAATTGTTTTCCCAACATCAATAATTCTCACGGCTAAATCTACAGACCTAGGCCACCTTTGTTGCAAATGTTGTAACGTTGTTAAAGCTCGTTTGTATCTTCCAATCTTGGAATCGTAATCAAGATACAAAGCTTTCGCTTTACTTTGAAAAAATTCTTGAATTTCTTTCAACACATGCACACATTAATCAAGATAGCATTGGATTCTACATCATAATGATATCGGAACCAAATACTTTGAACAAAATGTTTACAATCGTCTCTAAGAAAAACGGAGTTAGGGATTCTAAATCTACTAGCCCTTCTTGTCGATGATAAAAAGAATTTTAACTTAAGAGGTGAATGATCAGAATAAGAACAACCAGGTAAAATTCCTAATTTACCACCTCTAGTCCACATAAAAGCATCCCCATAAAACCTATCCAAACGAGAAAGGTTGACCCCTGCCAATCTCCTATCAGATCTTGAAAAAGATAGAGATTTTGGTATTCTATTAAAGGATTGCACTGACCAAAGATCAACCAATTGTAGTGACATACATAGTTTTTCCTACTCCCTAAATTCTGTGACCCAGAGATAATGCGTAAACTACCACCTTGCCTATCTTGCACATCCTCTAACATATTAAAATCCCCAACTAATGCCCAATGGTCAATCTGAGGTATTTGTAATAGAATTTTAGACCAAAAATGAGACCTCGCTGCTTCAGAATTCGGTGCGTAAAGGTTAAGCAAACCCCACTTAATCGCTCCAATTTGAAAAACAATATATTGTGCTCTTTTATTTGCTAATGATCCAGATATACTTACATGTGAAGCCCAAATATGTGAAACCGCAATACATAAACCCCTTGGGTATCATTCGGTCCAAAAGCCGGCAACCAAAATTGTTGCCACCTCCCGAGGAGAAGATTCCCATATTTTAAGATGCGTTGTTCCCCTAAATGATGGTCCTGAATAATGAGCACATCTATTGGTCCTACATAAGGCTTTTTTAACTCCTGTCTAAAAACCCCTCTCATTCTTCGAAACCTACTACCTCCTAATCCTTGCACATTCCATGAGATTATATTGAGAACATCCATTAATAGAAAAACTAAGTATTATGAAACTGTCCTTTTTCCGGCCAAAACTTCTCCTCGGTGTTTTCCTTCCTCAGCAACACGTAATTGTCTTCTAGTTATCATTATATCTTTACCGGAGTATTTATGTGCACGAACCAAAGTTACTATCGAAAAGGAAAAATCATTAGTGCCTTGAGCAACCATCGTTTCCACTACGGCGAGGGACTTTTGTTTTGATGGATCTTCCTCATAGATTACTGGAGATAAATCCGTTTCACAATCCATGTCAATCCCCGAACAGTCAATTTGTCGCGCCTTGTCCTGAGGCACCGGATGAGGCAAGGATTGAATGATATGCTTCCCTTTATCCCACAAATGATTACCATTCAATTGCCCCATACGGACCCTCCAATTTATGATGTCTATCCTTACTTTCTTTAATAGTCAAGGCTTCAAGGTTGTTGGATTCTGTATTTCAACAACTTTATTCTTCTCCCTTACAATATTTTGCGAGGAGATATTCCTATCTTCATCGTTATTCAAAGTATTGTACGGATTACCATCGAACAAAACTATAGAATTGACTGGTGAGTTAAATTGTTTAAAAGTATGTTTGGCTGCTACTGGAGTCCAGTCGGATCTCCCCACCTTAGCAGTCGACTTAGGGGCCTCCTCTAATCGATAACGTTTCCGAGGACAATCCTTCCCTAAATGCCCAAAATGCCTACATATAAAACATTGATCCGAAAGCCCCTGATACACAATCCTTTGGGGCAATGACTCTTTATTTTCTTGCAAATTTGGCAGCAAAACTGAAGATGGTAAAACATTATTTCGGGGGGCCAAAATCCTCACCGTTGGTGCTCCTCGTATACACTCATCTTCCTGTGACGCCTCATCTTTAATCGCTATTACAGTACCTAAAAGAGAACCTATTTGAGCTAATACTTGATGCCATTCTTTCTTCAATCCTGGAAAAACGGTTGTAAAGATCATTTGGGCTTCTTTGTGCTGCAAAATCTCATCTGCAACCAGATTATGAGTCCACTTGTAGAAAGATATCCAATTTCCCTGCATTGATGTATGTTTGATCTTCAACAAATGATCCACTGAAGAAGAATCGGAAAACTCCAAATAATAACATCCTTTGCCGATGAATTGGATGTACATAACAATGTTGATTTCTTCTGGGAAGGAAGCGTACAACATTCGACGCAACTCAGGCCTATTTGGCCTTGATCCTTCCATATGAGCTACCAGAGAAACCTCCTGTAGTTGTTGTACTTCTTCCAACATGATATTCTTATCATTATCTGACAAGGAGAGTGAGACGACCTTACGTGAAATTATGGGGAGATGTAGAAGGCTAATCAAGGGGAGGTGCACCGGAACCCCCTCTATGCGTCGAATCAGGTATTGGCCGTTGTTCTGCCATCGCTCCTCGCCATCACTCCTCACTCTCTGTTCAATTATTTGTCAAAAGCCCACAACTTTTTGCTATAGTCATCAATGAATGTCACAAAATTTTGTCCACCACGGTGTGATGGAGCATCTACGTAGCATACATCCGTGTGGACTAGTTCTAGTGCACATTTTTTTCTCTTTGGTGGTCTTGAGTGAAACACGACTCTATTTTGATTTCCGACGAGGCAGTCGACACACTTCTCCAAGTGTATCCCTTTTACTTCCTGAAGAAGTCTTTTGTTGGCTAGAATATGCATGATTGTCTCGCTCATGTGACCAAGCCTCTTATGCCATAGCTCCCCATTTGAGTCGGTTGTCACATTTGCTTCATCCTTGCACAACTTGGCATGCATCACATACAATGTGCCCTGTTTCTATGCTCGGACCATTATGAGACTTCCCTTACAAAACTTTCACATGCCATTTTGAAAACTATCATTGTAGCCTTCATCGTCCAATCTTCTAGTCGATATCAGATTCTGCCTCATATTGAGCACATGTCGAACATCCCTAAGGATCAATCTACAACCAGACGATGTTGCCAGACATACACTTCTGATGTCAGCAATCTTGCATGCTCCATCATCTCCCATCTTTGTGTAAGATGAGAAACATTCTCTCAAGGGAGTTAAATGGAATGATGCAATGGAGTCAATAACCCAGGCACACTCTTCATTTGTGAGGTTTACACTCGCTTGCTCACAAATGAACAAGACCTCTTCTTCACTTGTAGCCATGTCTGAAGTGCCCTTCTCCCTATAAATCTTTTTGGGTTTGACATCGTTCGAAGCACCATTGTCTTTCTTAAGGTGTCAATAGTACTTTTGGAAGTGTCCAAGTTTTCCGTAGTAGAAGCATGTGAGCTTTCCTACAGACTTGGACCTGGCAGACATGTCTCTCTTTTGTGGACTTCTCTACTTGCTTCTTCCTCTGCCGGAATGTTGTGCAACATTTGCCCAGTCGGCCCCCCCGACTGGGATAGAACACCCTTGTCCTTCCTTCGGGTTTCCTCGTTTAGAATAATCATATTTACCACTTGTAAGGACAAGTTTTCTTCTTGGCACGAGGTATTGAGAGACACCACCAGGCTCTCCCAGGTGTCCGGTAGGGTACACAATAGCAACAGAGCTTGAAGAGCGTCGTCTAGGGGAACTTGGTTGTTGCATGTTGATTAACTAACCCCATGAAGGTGTTGATGTGTACTACTATGCTTTCTCTATCTTTGTACTTCAGTCTTACGATCTTTCTCATTAGAGAGGCTTTGTTGAGGGCATTTTCCCTTTCGTACAACCCTGACAATTTGTGCCACATTTCGTACTAAGCATTTGTATCGTTAGCCACATGATGTAGGACACTCATGCTTACACATTGTTTGATGGTGGCTACAACCTTCCTGTTCAGGAGTTTCCACTTAGACACCAACACCCCTGTGGGTATTTCACTCCTGTCTATGGGCTCATACATGTCTTTGACTGTTAGGAGATCTTCTATCTTGATCTTCCAATCTAAGTAGTTGTGTGAGTTCAGGACTATCATTCCTAGAAAACCACTCACACCTCCTTCCATTTTGCACCTCAAGCTCTTATACCAGTTTGTTATGATGTGGACCATAAATCAACAAGCAAAATAGTCTCGGATGATATACAGAACAAAAAACAAAAAACATAGTACACAAGATTTACGTGGAAACCCTAAAATGGGAAAACCACGGTGCAACAGATCTTCCCTTTATAACATATGTACGAGAAAAAGAAGGAACAGATTACAAAGACTCTGCTAAAACAGAGAATTCACCACTTAGGGTTCTGGCAAGATTCACTCCACTATGCATACACGCACATTCTCTCGCGTCTCACTTCTCTTTTTGTTGCACACCATTGTTCTACATAGTGTTGCTACTTGCTATATTCTACGTTTTCTTCGCTCTCAAGATCTATATAGAGTGTTTGCCCTAACTCCACATATTTACTGTCCAACCCACAAGCCGACAGTCTAGTTGATTCACCTAGTCGACTCCCATTGTCGATTATCCAGACGATCCGACTAGCTGACTCCCATTGTCGACTTCTCCTTCATACATCCGACTGACCTGACTAGTCGGCCTAGTCTTTCACGTGGATCATCTATCCAATATAGTCGACTCTCCAATTCTTTTAAACGGTCGATCACCAAGTTGACTTGTTGGTCGATTGTCCTAAATTTGACTGCCAACATCTACTATTCGACTGCCGACTTCTCCCTTGAGGAGGACAAAATCCTAACAATAATCTTGAAATATGATGTGTTGTAGGAAGACACGACAATGTACAACATAAATGCTATTGAGATGAATATATTAGGGTGATGAAGAGATTAACTAAAACAAGATGTAGGTCTAAATTTGTTTTTGTATTCTCTACATGTCATTTCCATCCTTGGATGATGCATGCATCCTTCGAAGAATCCCATTTTTGAGAATTCTTTAATTAAGCTCCAAGAGCTTTGAATCAAGTTTTGGAGAGAGATGTGGATGCTCATGTTCCATGCATTACAAACATATGTTGCACCTAACTAAAAAACTATATTAGGCAAACCACACTCACGCATCCAAGCTAGATAATCCCTTTCTCCAAGTCCTATAGTATTTTTTGGAATGTAATATCTAAATATTTAACCAAGGATTCATCGGTTGCTTCCTTATGAATAAGGTCACATATTTCAATTTGAAATGAGATATTGGGGCACAAGGAGACTCATAAATATGTATCTTTTGCCACGAACAAGTTTGTCTCTTAGTCACAATGCACGCTCAATTGCAAAATTGTTGATAATATTGTTGAACACCAAGAGGCACAAACCAAGTCAATACACACAACATAAAAGTGTTTCATTTTGATCCCATGAGTCATTTTTTTAACCTTTGAGAACGATAATAAAATAAATCTATTTATCAATTAAGATTCAAAGTCGTAAAATTGAGAAAACCCAAGTTGGATTCCTCACCATGGGCTCAACCTTGAGCCTCTGATAATATCTTGTGTCTTGTGCATGTTTACAATCATCCATCTCTTTCAAACTCCCAATAATTCTTTTATTATGGTAACATATTTGGATATCTATGGAAGGGACTCCAAAGCACCTAGTGAATATATGCTTCTTGCATCTATGAATATGTGAAATTGTATGCATAGGAGATGGAATTTTAGAAAGATTCACTTTTAAGTTGTGAATTAGGTCATATGGTTGGCAAGCTTATACAAGAAGAAGGTGTTTAAGGCACTACCACTGCGAATCAAATTCTTATGCTTTTATCGTATCTAGATGGGGTGTTTTTGTTATGGTTCACGAAATGTGGTGCTTCTAGCAAATAGTTTAGAACTCGAAGTTGCGCAAAGAATTTAGGGTGTCTTTGAAATTTTTTTGATGACTAGTACATTATGTCACTACCTTCAAAATAAAGGCCATGTTTGTGAAGAGTCGAGTCAATAATTTGATAAACCATGCATTATATAGAATAATGAGCCACTTGAAACAAAAAATAGCTTTAAATAGCATGGAAGTTCTCATCAATCATAGAGGTTCTCATGGATTTATTAATTATGCATGTTTGTTCAAAAACAAGATTAAGTTTGAATATGACGTGCTTACTACAATTCTTCCCCTCACTTGTATTTCAATCTAGTTTTTTCCACATCTTCTTAAACATGACAATTAACTAGGCACATTTCTTTCTAAATCACAATTTCAACTCACGTCCAACATTCCTTTGTGATATTCATGAGGCTCGAAGGTCACTCACTAACTAGACACACTCTACTTGAGGTTTTGAGAATGATATATTGATGTATGTATATCTATCTATACAAAGACTGTTGGACACACACATCTAATGAGAGAACATGAAAGACTTTTGCTTCATATATCCATAAACCTTCATTGATCTAGATTGAATTTCAAAATTCAGCTTCAAAGATTCGGAAAATCGCTACATTTATATTGACGTTTCCAACAATATGTAATCATGGGACAGGCTTTGAACGTATGTATTATACCTTTATCTTTTGATGTGAAGAAGAGGTTCAATAACTATTTATAACTCCTTTTGGGACAACTAAGCTTTCCTTGGGGCTTTTAATTCAACTCTAAATGTTTTATTTTGTACACGATATTGTGCAACTCGTATATTTACATGCATGTCCACATAGATGTAATTATCTCATAGGAATCTGTCAAGCTTTAATAAATTGGAAGTTCATGTGTGAGTTAGATACTTCAACCACCAATAGATAGCCATAATAAATAGATATCTAAATGAATGGGTTCTCATGTCACATAAGAATTAATATCCATACTAGAGGTACTTTGTACACAACGTCGATGGTGCAAATTTTGATTCTCTTATAAAGTTAAGCGGTATAATTACAAATAATAACTAAGTATACTTAATATCCGGACATTGACAATAAAGTCTAAAGTGTACGAAAAATATTCATATTATAGTTATGTATTACACAACAAAATACATTCTGCATGCAAATTGGATATTGATTCACCTTAATTATTATTGGCCATAAGTTGTTAAATCTACATGCATCAAGGAAAAGATATATATTTTCCTAAAGTCTCGGACATTGAATCATGAAAGAATATCATTGATACGAGATTGATGTGAACATTCGATCTTGAAACTATATTGGAGTGTGCAATAAAAAGAGTTGGTGTACATGTATTGGCTTAGTTTGAGGCATCATTTGATACATGATAGCTTTATTTTTTTCTACTCAATAGACCATTCTTAGAGGTATACAACTCTATTAAGAGAGAGATAAGCATTTGCAATCCAAATAAGTTTTGAGATTGATGAACTAAAAAATAAACTTGATGCATGTAAGATTTTGCATTTCTAATGTTTGTGGCAGTGTGATGCACATTCATACTCCAGTTGAGGATCATATGTCAATGTTCAATATTAAGAGTAAGTTTCTAGGTTAAATGTTATTATGCAATAAAAGGTCAACAACAATAACCAAGGCATGATTGGAAAATCATATGATACAGATAAATTTAAATTAATTCTAGCATTAAAATATCGATAAGTGACTAAAAATATATATGGTACTAATTGATGTTGTATATGCAAAACGTATATTATGCAATTTTAGTGTGCTCCTATCTCTTCTTTATCTAGCCACTTGTAATGCTTCTAGGTATAAGGCCACAATTATCTCTTTTTGTTTGAAACTTAGGAGCCAATGTGGTGTAAGTTTGTAGTGATGTGCTTGTGTTTTTACTACTCATCGCCAACTTCTAGGTTTACCTTACGATGATTTTCCATAAGAGTGATGGCCCACTAGAATTGCCATCCTAATAAAACAAACAAACACTAAATGTGAACGAGGCTTGAAACCAACAATCTAGGTAATAACATATGATCGCGAAGGAAGGTTTGCAAGTTGCTAACACAAGGGAGCCAAGTGAAAGATAGTGTTATGGATGCAGCTCACACTTAAACCAAGACCCATTTAATAATGATTAATGATAAGACTTGTGATTACGAGGAACAATTGTTAAATATTTGCTTGAGGCTTACTACGATGATGTAATGAAAGTATGAAAGTTACATGGTATTGTATTACTTAATATTGGATACTATTTATTTCACCACCTATCACAAAGTTCTAGCTTTAACTTAACATTTCCTTTTTTGTAGGAGTATTAAGGAGTAGACCCGACAAATGGTAGCACACTATAATAACTTTTTCCCGGTTGAAACCCACACGCCTATGAATTAGGCAATTTTTGGGATCAATTCAAATTATATAACTATTTGGAATGTTCCAAAAATTGCGCACTCTCAACCAATAGGAAAGGAGGCCTCTAATGGGGAACTTTTAGAGCTTTTTTTTAGAGAAAAGCTTATTAGCCTCACACTGAAACTCCAAATTAAGCCATTGTTGGTACCCTAGATTCATCTCACTATGATCTTATGAATGATGCATCATATGATAGGGTATTGATAACATAAACTTAAATATTAGTCATTCCACAATGTATACTTATATGATGAAATGGCATTTCTCTTGAAGCCCAAAATCAGTTTAATGATTGTATTATCACAACAATGCTTCATTAATCCTTTACTCCATGGATCATATGTGAGCAATGTGAAGATAGTGTTGTGCATGAGCCTTCTAAAGTAACCATATTTATTAATTGCCAAACTCATGTAAGATCTTGGAATATTTTTGCCTTTCCCAAAGAAACCCACTCATATAAATGCTCACAAAGGGGATTCAAAAACCTTTCTTCTATAAATTTATTGTGAGGTCAACAATCTATGATCATTGGAATATTCGTGAAAGGCAAAGATTGATCTCATTGGATCTTTCTCATCAATTGACTCACAATATTAAGGTCACTTGGCTGCTCTATTGGGGATATTTATCCTTAACCACTTGAACAACCCATGTGACACATACGTTAACACACATGATGTGCCCAATAGGGGTTAAACCCACAACCTAACGGTTATAAAGCATGAGCTTTTATCGCCAAATCATGATATGAGGACAAGATGTTATAAATCTTTTTGTTGTTGTTGTTGAAAGATTCACCTTAGTATATTCCTTGTTGAAATGGCAAAGTCTCAATAAAGGGCACATATACTAAATGTAATACAAAATCTCAATAAAGGTTAATGTGTGAAAATAGATTATCTATAACATTGATATATTGGGCCTTCAATTAGATTGTTAGAGCCAAAATATTATTTTTACCATATCATGTATGCTCAAGTTTATCTTCGATATCTTATAACTCGTTCTACATGTGTGTATCATGGGAGACAAAGAGAAGGTTGATAAATCAATGCAAATAGAAACAACGTTGACATTGTTGATTTTTTACATTATTAAGGTGATACTATTATGAGAGACAAACATTTATGTAAAAAGATAATTAAACAAAAACAAAATAACATCTTTCTTTCAATCATACTTTTTGAAATTCTGTGTATATTTTCATACTAAAATTTTATTATAGTGCATGCCATAGCAAGCATAGATATTTCCTTTTTATTGGCGTCTCATACTCTTTTTAAGACTTATTGCAAATCGACTTTAGATAATGTGCTAGCTTACCACTATCTTATGCCATGATATACCATTTTTCATCCAACCCATCTTAGAGCATGTACACAACACTTTAATTAATTATGATCATCATCTAGGCCATAGAGTAAGAAAGTTTTGGACACATGTTAATGGCAAGAAAATTATAGTGTCATGAAGTCTATCTATAATATTTATAGGTTTATGAAGTCTATCTATAATATTTATCCATATTCAAATATTCTAGACATCCTAAGGGTCATATCCCATCTAAGGGTCATATCATGGGATATTGGATTTTGGATATAATGTACTCTTATATTAAGCTCCATGTACACTCCATCATCACCGAGCTAACATCAAAGAATCCACTTTGTCGAGTTGCTTTTCCTAGTTTCATTCCATCCCATTTGTTAGTAAATGTACTTATGGACTAACGTTGAGTCAGTCTGTGTGTTTCAAGTCAATGTTAACAATATAAATCTTTGATGGGGAGTAGACTACTATGATGCATGATCTAAAAGTTGTAATAATAATTATGTATTATGATTAGTAAATGCAACATCAAACTCATCTTAGACCTCAAACTACAACGTTAATATTGCACAACACAAGCATTATTCCCCCACATGCTTGTGAAAACTTTAGAATTTCTAAGCTAAGTTTATGCGCATATGAAAGTAACTTGAGACAGTAATAACTAGCTTATTATAAGACGATGTATAAAAGTTATTTTTTCCCGGTTGTTCTTTAGCATACTCGTCAATATTCATGTTATTTGTATCATGAATATTCAAAACACTAACCTATGCTTATTACTTTCTTTGACTCATAGGAATGATTGAGTGTCATCTCGTAGATAAAACACACATCTTGTGAGCACCAACAAATATCAAGGATTGAACCTTTTTAGTGAGAACGCTATTGTTCAACAACAAAGTCCAAACAATCAAGGGAATGCATGAAACCACTATGTTATTTGCTTTCCTATGCAAGCAAACAAACAAACAAACAATTGTGTGACATCACTAAACTACATCACATAAGAAACTTCAATGCAAGGATTTGTTACAACTCCACATATGTCTATTAGTAGTACAAAATGCATTGTGTGACGTCATTGAACGATATTACAAAAAAAAAACTTCAATGCAACGATATTACAAATTCGAAAGAGTAGTTTTTTGGGTCGAAGTCATCTTTTGTTGTTACCAACTCACTTTTCAAGCACACTCGAAAGCATAAATGGATCCGTTGTTCATGAAATATAGTAGCATGAGATGAATTGCTCATCAGAAGTACAATGATTTGGTTGCAGATGTTCTACCCAATGTAAATATGATCCAACAAAATCAATATTAGTAAACTTTACCTTATCAATACCTTTTAAATCTTATAAATAGGCAAGCACGATTGCACTCATTAGATAACCCAAATATTGTACTTTGGTATGAGGTTATGGGTTGAGTATTCATGTTGTCAAATTGAGACCATGCACACTAACTAGTTTTAAATTCAATTTCCATGACCCGAAGGGTTGAAATCCTAATGCTCAACTTATACGATACTATGAATTTATAATATGATGTGCTTTTTTGTGAAATCCCCCTAGTTCTCTTTTCGCGATTTTAATAGTGGAAGAACACATCCAATAGTGGAAGGCTTCATCAAGTAACTTACGTCAATTCTCAAACAAACAATTCCTTATCAATTAAATATTATGGTTTAATTTACTCTTCGTCTAAATGTAAGGCTCATGCATAACACCAACATTCATTAGGCTCTCTTGGATGCTTATGTGAAAAAGTTCAATTAAAATGGAATTGTGCAATTTTTCCTCACATTTTATTTATTATATTGTTGTATCTGCAAGAGACCCACAAGCACCTAGATTAGTGTATACAATAATAAATTCTTGATCTATGAGCAACGGTGCTCAGTTAACATGTGTTTGCATTGACATAGTCGTACACATGGTATCATTCCATATGAACATGTTATTATCGCAATCAATCTAATGCATATCTATAGACCTCTTGGTGAGTAATCAAGGTTAATTGACAAGAAAACAATACATGTTCACACGTAGAGGGTACATATGTATATATGGAAAGAGTAATCAAATATTTGTTTGACTTTGTATGAACTTGTATTAAAATTTCAATGCTTGTATTAATTATCATGATGTCCTAAATGTAGCTTTTGCAACCTGGATGCTTATAACTTCATGATATTGTATCATTAGACATTATCCGAAACTTATTTCGATGATATGGTTCTTTAAGTACATCGAAATAAAAAACATAGAAGAGTAAAAGGTGACGTGTGAGCGATTATACGTTGTCAAATCATTCCTCGAGAGAGTAATAGTTGTTGAAGGGTGATTATTATGTTTGTAGAGGACTCACTTCGACTTTATCGTACACCATAAGTAGGAAATTATGGCACAATCATGGATTGATGTAAATGCCTGTGTCTCAAAACTTCTTTATACATATTGGTCCCATCCTATATGCGATCACATCATCTCCCTACAATGCAAATGGAGAGTAAATGAGGGCTCGGTTCCACTCAATCAACTCCACCAAGTCAAAAATGTTTGGCAAGAAAGGCCCTGCAAAAGCAAGTGTCCCACTCCTAGAGCATTAATCACACACGACTCAAATGAGGCATTGAGGGCTCATTCCTAATGCAATCGAAGGAGGAATTCTAGGGGGAACTTTACTTTGAAGAATTTCTTTAATATTGGCCCTTCACCAGAGTATTCACGCTTCACACAAAGTAGGGGAACACTAATGTGGACATTTGAAAAATCAATAAGGAATCTATGCGAGAGTGACATTTCCTAAAGAGATTCTTTAGGGATGCCACCCCTAGAGCATCTCCAACAAAGCAGGTGGATTAGGATTCGTCCATTGAGAACATCATTCTTATATGAAATCTATGATTGGTCCCATTGTTGATATCAACTAAATCAATTGAGGTTTGACTTCAACCATTTGATTGAGAAATACAGAATTGTGGCAAAACAATATTGCTCTAAGAAAGTCTCCGACAAATTTAAGGAGTGTCGCAATCTATTAGCACATATGGAGTTACATGGGCCTTGATTCAAGTGTCGAGGGCTTGCTTCGACTCAATCGAAGACTATATAGGCATGATTAAGGGATCTTGGATGAGAACCTGACTCTAGGATCTTCTTGATTGGTCCCACATTCAGAGGACCCAATGTTGATAATCTCTAAGGCGATCTTGATCAAAAGGGAGATACTCTCGTTGAGGATTCTCCCATCCAAAGTGGATGTTGTGGTATAGGATCTCATCCAACTGCAATGAGATACTCTCCTAGATAATCTCTTACAAAGTCAATAAGACATCTCATAAGAAGGTTCTTATGGACAAGTATATTATTGAGACACATAAAACTTTATAATCTTCATTGGATCATATATTACGTTACACAAATTCTGATGTCATATACCCAATGTATATATTATGGAAGTTAATCATGAAATATAGTTTTTACCTAGAGAAACATGCAAAAGTCAGTCAATCTAGCTAGCTAGTAACTTCACTTCGATCAATCATTTTTGTGGGTAAGGCTAAAGATGATTGAAATGTAGGTTTTACATATTGTGCTTTTTCTTTTGCCAACCAATACGAAAAGAAGAAGTTATGATAATATTGTTGGCGTATAGGAATGATGGGTTCGAAGTGGCAGGAGTAGCCAAAGGGAGGACAAGTTGCATTGGGTACAATGGCAATTGCATGCACATAATGAGTCCAACGGAATAATCCCCCGACATACACACACATTATCACAACATACACGTGGTATGATTAGTGGTAGCAATTAAGTAAAGAAAAATCACACATGGAGCATAAAATCAAGTCCAAACGTATAGATTGAAATTGATAGAAGCCAAGCAAAGGAGATCCCGACGAGTGTGAATGTGTTGAATGTGAACAATCAAATCTAACAACAAACATTGAAAGGAGAGGAGGAGCTTATATTTTTTGTGATGGTAGAAAATAAAAGAACAAAAAAACAAATGAAAGCTCCGCGCGTAATGATCAAATAATAATAAATAATAATAATGATGCTGATGAGAATTAATAATAAATAATAGATTAAAAACACGTCCCCACCCACCCGAAAAAAAAAAGAAAACCAAAAAAGTAATTAAAATTAAATGTAGGGTATAATTAAAACACCGTTCTGCTAGTAATCTACATAACATGCATACATTACGTACATACATTAACATACATTCATTACATACATACATACATACATACATACATATGTACATATGTGCATATACACATATGCATATGTGTGTATGGTGTATATATATATATATATGTCGAATCAGATATTTAACCTAGTCCTACTACATTCATTACATTACATTACATTAATAGGTGCAAATAAACTGTAATCTGAATCTCTCCCCCCCACCCCCCTTAATCATCTTCTTCCATCACCATCGCCATCGCCATCGCCAAATCCATCATCTACCGCCTAGTGCATGATCATCATGAGGAAGCGGCTGTGGTCTCCTGATGAGGACGAGAAGCTCCAGAAGTATGTGACCGAGAATGGCTATGGAAATTGGAGCGACGTGGCTAAGAAAGCAGGTATCATCAGTTTAATCCCATCCCTCTCATCGCTTCATTCAGGGCTGATCATTTAGACGATAGCTGAGCACGTCGACGACCATAACTCATCTCTCTTTCCGTTTCTGTCGACACACAGTTCACGACCACAAGGAATGACCAGTTTTCCGTGTATGCCTTAAAAATAACCGTGCATGATCACATCACATGTCAAGCGTGGATACACACAGTCTTTTTGTCGAATGTGTAGATATGCGTATTATGCAGATTATGATCCCTCCACTAGCACAGAAACTGCAAGGCAAAATCTTTCAATTGTTGGGAATGGAACCATCCGACGATCTCTACTACTGCTTCTTCGTCGTCGTCGTCTTATTCTTCCTCAATTCTTATTAATTTGCGTGTCACTTGATTCTTTCGTAAGACTGCAATGCATGATCATATGCTATAGCTTCATAATATTATAATTGCTCTATCAGAAAACCAGGATGAGTATTCCCTTCACGTTGAGCAATATCACATATCTTTTTTATATACAACTGGATCTTCAGACATTCTACTAATTAGATATTGAGTTATAGTTCTTGGCATCATCATTATAAGTGAATGACCTCTCAATACAAAATATATAACTCTACTTCAATCTTATGATTGATCCATTAACGTCTATGCCAATCATCTCAAAGCACAATATAATACAACTGTACAACAATAAATATTTAATATGCCTACATACACTCTCATGAATATCATGATGCCTATTGTAGGCTACTATATACCTCAAGACATTCAACAATCAAGTGCTTGCACAACCTGCCATAATGTTAGTTGAAACATCACCACTTCAATTATCAAAAGTGTTAGCATAAATTGTGATTGTAATGTGCTAGGATCGTTCCACAATATTAACAATTAAGCATTAGGATAACTAGTTTACACTCGATATTATCGTTAATGTCATTTACATTATGGGTTTTTGCACAACATGTCACTTGTCACAACAATTCAAACTTATATTAAGGACATCATGATCCGACGTTTAATTACTCCAAAGGATTGTTGAGTTTGGATTGATTTGAGATGATCCACTCTACCTACCTTTAGTCTAGAAGCCAAGAAGCTTGGGTGTTTCATTACCAAATCCCTTAACGTTCATGCCTTAATTTTGCATTTATAATATGGATAAATGTTGACCAATCTTCACATTATTTCAAAATTAATAGTCTCGAGTTTCTTACAAGTACCTAAAGGGTTTTTAACTATAATTCTTGTCCATTTTTAAATATGATCAACATCAATTGCAATGACATGAATCTACAACATGAATTATTTTTACAATGAACCTAACGTTAGACTTACTAAACCCATCACCAAGTATTTATAAGGTACTCCAAGGCCCTTAATTTGTTGAATGCACCACTCACATCAAGGTTAAGACATCTAGAGTCTAATGGTAGTTTCATATCATTCGGGCTTTAACCTGTAGCACTTGTTTATTGTTTCGTATCTTTATACTTGTAGGTCTCCAAAGATGTGGAAAGAGTTGCAGGTTAAGATGGATCAACTACTTAAGGCCAAACTTGAAGCGAGGAAAATTCACACCTCAAGAGAAAATGATGATTATTGGTCTCCAAAAGGTCTTTGGCAATAGGTATGTTGTTTCCACTCCTATATATTTGGAAATTAATATTGTGAGTGGTATGTTGTTATACATAAGACCATTGTTTGAATAACTTATAACATTATAACCATCACGGTAACCTTGTTAGATATATTAACCACAGAAAAAAATACATAAATGGTGTATTCAAAATTGTTAGTCTATTGTAATTCGATATTGCATCTAAATAGTATTAGATGCAATATGGGGTGCATCAATTTGTGACCTTGAGAGCTAGGGGGACCATGTATTAATTGGTTGGAGTAGATCTGAAGATTTTTTTCATTATTTTGGTTGGAGTGGTTTTGAAGACTTTTTTCAATTAATTAGCTCCTAGTTTATATTTATATATTTTACCTTATGGTAAAAATTGCTTTCAATTGTATCAAAATTAGGCAAATATGTGAAGCACCATCAATTATTTGAATTGAATCATAGGCAAATATTGGACTCAATATTAGGTTTTAAACGTTTGGAATATTCTGAAAGGGTTCATTATCATTTGGTAAATGGGAAAGAGGTTTCCTTTGTGGCACTTCTACGGAGTTAACATTTAGAGAAAATGTCACAATTTTCATGTTGCAAGTGCAACTCTAAATTGAAAGATCCTTAGTGTTTTGCAATCCTTTGATTACAATGTTTCCAATGATAGGTTTGACATATGCAAATGCATAAGTTTTCCTTATTTGCACCCATCGTATAAATTTGTGGATTAGTACATCAGTAGTTTCTCACAGATATGATTATATCTTTATTGATTTTCCCCATAATTAACCTATTATTTCCACATCCACGAGAAAATCAAAAGTTAAGTTATTCTAGAATTTGATGATGTGGTTCGGCAATAACTAGTATTATTTCACACAAAAACAAATAATAGGGTAGGATATTCATAAAATTGCATCACAATAAGGTTTATGAATGTAAAAACTTTTAAAAAAATTATTCATTGTTGAGATTTTAAAAATGTAGTACTCAATCACTAGAAGAAAATTTGGTAAATGTTGTTGCATTTGAAAACCTAGTGTCCTCATTAAGCCGTCAAGCCAAATCACAACTATTGGAATTGAACAAGATTAGAAAATGCATACACAATTTTGAATTAGATTCATATATTTTGTGCTACAATATATATTGCAGAATGTTACATATTGCTACGACCATAATGCATAAAATATCCCATTACAAGTTTGAGTCATTATGTTGCATGTATTGAAGAAGGCTATTTGTTGGTCTAAGTGTTACAAACAAAGCCTTCAAGAAATCTATCTTTCATGGTTTCTTGGGGTGACTTGCTAAAAATATTTAACCTAGTGTTGGGATACATGATGGACATTAGATTTATTTTAATGGCATCACTTTTGGAGGGCAATGTTATCATTTCACCATGGGTTTTCCTTTGGAGGAAATTCTTAGTGTACACGGTCTAAAACTAAAATCCTATAGTGCTCTTACAATGAATACAACAATGGCCCTATTGCAAAAGACTTGAGCCCATAATCTTAATGTTCTAATGTGCACCATTCATGATGATATTATCATGTGCGTGCATATGCATAACATGTAAATAGGAGAGATTTGGGCGAGTTAATAACCAAATAATTATTTTTTTAAATGCAATGTGTCAACACTCCCCAATAACTGAAAAGTTTTCAAATATCGTTAAAGTCGATATTTGGGAACAACCCATTCAATGTTTTGGAACAATATGTGATAGGAACATTCTCCTTTAAAAAATAATCGGAAAACCCAAACCCTATATGTAAACCCTATCCAAACATTCACCCTCATGTAATGAAGCCCACTACCTCAAATGAATAAGTTAACTACCATCCTCTACCATCGACCCATGTGTTTGTGGGCTACATGACTCTTATGAGTGTTGTTTTACACTTTAAGTGTCAATACCAAGTCTCAAGGATTGCCTTTCTCATGGTAGAAGATCCCCAGAAATGGGTAATGACAAAGAACACTTCATGCTTCTACATTTAAAAGCACTTATCTCTCGACTCCATGCAACCATGGAAGTCTTGCAAACTTCTTAACATTAACTAGAGTGAATGCACTCTTAATCGGTACATTGATTAAGAAATATATATGACTTGATTAAATCAAATAAGAAACGTGGCTATCTTCATTAATTGGAGTGGGAAAGATACGTGGAGTAAATGGGCTTAGAGAGAGAGAGAGAGAGAGAGAGAGAGAGAGATGAGAACCATAAGAGAGCTCCAAAGTCGAAGCATCGTAGACACTTTTATAATGAGAGAATTAGAAATCAAATATAGACATTTGTTTATATATAATATTGCTAATATGTATTTGAAACATAATTGTTTCTTTAACTTTTGGAATACTCTTCACACAGAAAGAGTGTTGACATAGAATTTGGTATTGAGATGCGTGGCTTAAGTTCATGGTGCTTCATGATGGATTGTAATACCTTGTGTGGGATATAATTTCTCCTATGTCAAGGATGTCAACAAAAGAGGTTGAATATAGGAATTTCTAGAAATATCTTGAGTTCATTGGAGTTTGCATGTTAAGTCTTTATGTGTTTCTTTGTTATAAAGTCACCAATTTATACTATAAATTAATATTTTATGCGACATGTTTTTGAATCAAACTTGGGTTTCCTAATTTGATGCTCATACTATTGTTTATAGTTGGTCGAAGATAGCAATTCATCTACCAGGGCGAACAGATAGTGACATCAAGAATTTCTGGCATTCACATTTTAGAAAGAAACAACCTTTTATTGTTGGTGTTGTCCATGATACAATCAAATTAGAAGAAGAATCTCAATGTCTACGTGACCAAAACAACATTTATAATGTCAACAATAATGTCAATCATTGTGATGACGTGCAAGGAACCTTCATGCATGTCAATAATTCTCCTACACCAACAAACACCGCCTCTTACATGCCCCTCTTAGTTGAAGACCGTGAATTCCAATACCCAAGTAGTGAAAGGAATCTCAATCAATTATACAATTCGCTCTTTACTCATCAACAGTGTGAGTTCCTTATTGGTGACAATGTTGATCTTGATCCTAACCATCAATTAGATGATCGCAATGGATTAATTGTTCCTCAAGAGCATGAGCTAAACCTCTTGGTCAAGGGTGGGCAACCTCAAAATGTCACATGTGAGTCTACTAAAGGTCTTCTACATGGTAATCACATTACATGGACGAGCGTCGATCACAATGAACTATCCTTTGATGCGGTGCATGCCATGTTGAATGGATGTTCCTTAGATCAAATAAGCCCATCTATCCATGATGACCAATTATCTCAAATTACTATTAGGCCTCCTGAGGGGCTCGAGCTTGTAGTATGGAGTTGTAACAATCACAAGTCACCGTCAACTTGTAGTATGGAGTTGTAACAATCACAAGTCACCTTAGCTTGTAGTATGGACTTGTAACAATCACAAGTCATCTTATTACAATTTAAAAAATATCAATTTTCTACACCAAGGTTGACAAGACACGAGATGAGTAATGACATGCTCAAAGAAAGATAATAGATAAACTAGATTATGAGGCCTTTCATATTGTTCGTATATACAAGATAATAATAAATGGTACATGTATGGAACCAACACCTTGAAAGCATGCATTTATGACAGCATTTATCAAGTCAAGGATTTGCACATGCCTCTTCATCATGTCATATTAGAATCAATCTCAAATTCAAATCTACATTCCAATTTCCATGCATGGTGGAAATTTTAGGCTCTCTAACCATACTTAAAAGTCTATAGCACTTACCAATATATGAATTATATGATAGGGTTTTTGTTAATATACATGGTTGGCCTTTTGGCTTGGCAACATTGATGAGTCTTTGATATAGAAATAACATTGTATAAGCTAGACTTACAATTCTAAATATGTTGTAGCTTCTTCAACTTATCATAATGAATTCATATTGATCATGAAAGTCTATAAAGTGGACATGAATACATTTAGTTATGACATGTTTTCACTGTATGAATTCAATAGTTGAACATTTGGTTTTTATGTTTTCCTCTTTCATAGGCAAAGCCGCATTATCTATTAATTCTCCTTTTTAATAGACTCCTCAAATTTACCACTTCCCCAACTACCAACTTAAAAAGACATTAAAACATATTAGTCTCAAACTACCTTATTTGCCCAAACGATCCATACTTCAGTGAAATGCCATAAAGAGTGATCGATTATTTGTAGTAAATGATATTTTGTTTATAACGTGGAATAACATAAAAAGTTGTTATTTCCTATATATATACACCTTAAGAGATTCAATAACACTAAAAAAATCCATTAGCATGAGGAATATCATACAATACAAGTACACATACACTTCATCAATAACAAGAAGTAGTCAATGGAGAACAAACATGTGGGCTATTTAGTGTAAGATAAATAAGTGATGTAGTCCATATGGAAGTAGGTAATGTCTAAAGTTGTGTATTGTATGTCATTTTAACTAATGGAGTATATTCTTCTTTTGGAAAAAAGAAGAAGAAGTAGTCAATGGTGAAAGGAACACCATAAGTATATAAACATTGACATATGCATCAATGATATTTGGAAAGACCTTTGACAACTCGCTAGAGGCTCCTTAAAACTCTCACATCAAAGTTTGATGGGAACAACATAACCTTTCATCGAGTATGGAATTCTCACAAATTCGGTTCTAAAGACGTTAATATATCTTTCTTTCTTTCTAAGCATTTGCGACATTTGTGAGGATGGCCAACTACTAAAATTGTGCAAACTATTTTGGTCCATTCTAAGGACATGGGATCTAGCACATGGGCTAGAAATACATAGTAACTTCTCATTTGTGATGATGCTCACTAATGGTGAGTTGGACTTTACATTCAATAAAATAGATGATAGTAATTGTAATAAATCCCAATGAACAAGTACTTTAAGTAGATTGTAAGGAATTGGGTGAATTAGTGGAATAATGGACAGGGGATTGGAAATTCAAGACTAGTCTCGTCCAAGTTTGTGTCACTGAACTATGATAGGTAACAATCAGCAATAGTTCGGTTTGAGAGGGTCCAAACCGAACTATTTAATTTTTTTGAAACCTGAACCAAACCACGAAATCGTTAAACCGAACCGTGAAACATTTTTCAAACCGTTAAACTGTAAAAACCATGGTTTCGTGGTTCGGTTTCGGTTTTCAACATAGGTCAAATTTTTAATTGTTTAAAATTTATAAGATTTCATTTTTTAAAATTTTTAAAATTTTTAAGATGTTCCTAAAATGTGAGAATAAGGTCTAAAAATGAAAAGATTGTTTAAAAACAATTTTTAAAAATAAAAATAAAAAATAAAAAATAAAAAACCATTAAATTGTTTAAACTACGGTTTTTTATTGTTGAAACTGAATCGAACCGTTGAAACCGTTAAGCCGTTAAGCCGTGGTTTCGCAGTTCGGTTCGGTTCAAACCAAACCGTTGCCGATTGTTAATGATAGGATGACATGGCCCATGGGAATGCATAGTTTTTGAAGTAGAAAATTGTGGCTCAAGGAAATTTTGGGATGTGGCAAAAGTTTGTGTAAAATGAAATGGGTCAAATTGAAGATTTTGAAGGTAGATAAAACAATGCTTGACAATGAAAAATAACTATTTCCGAAATACGTCACAAAAATAGCAGTAAAATTGGATATTAGTTTGAGGCAATGTGATGTAGGAGCCAACTAGCAATATTTGTTTAGGGTGAGGTAGGAAATGATTGAAAGTTTCATTTTCAATGGACTTACTCAATTATATATATATATATATATATAATCCTTTGGTTTACAAGCTTTTGCAATTCATTTTAAAATGTTTCAATGTCCTTCTTGGTAGCATCATGGTTTATAAAAGTTAAACACATCTCATAATTTAATGTAACCACATACAATGTCATAACACTAAACTTTGTTACCAATTATACAATGATAGCAAGACAAAAAAATTACTTGAGCTTGTAATAATGAGAAGGACAATAATGTGATTTTCATTGGTTCGTCTACATCACCAATATGTACCATGTGGAGATGTTACACGTATTTATGAGTTATTCATTGTATAATCATATGGTCATAAGAATAACATGTGTAGATGTACCTACAAACATTATGACCGCATCATTTGCACAACAATATCCAAGGAGGATAATACAAATGGAAAAAACCCTTGACTAAATCCTCCTTCATATGTAGCAATATTGAAGTGGTTTTCGTCAAACCCCATGTCATGCTACTATGACCATAAGAAGGTAGAGATTATTTAGGAGCTACGATGAAATCTTCAAACTTCATCCTTGGAATTCTGGGCTTTGAAAACAAATTGACAAATTTGCTCCTAGTGAGAATAGCCACCAACATATTTCCAATGCTTGCAATCCCTTCGTTGTACATGTGACATTTTGCACTTCAATATGTCTAATGCATGTTGGATTTCTTGTTGCAATATGAGAATCTATAGTAGCTTGCATATGACACTTTGAAGATGTTCAAATAATCTTTTAACGATCTTAGTTTTAACTTGTGAATATTGTTGTCTTCAAATTTAAGATTTGGTCTTGCTATTGTTGGGTGCTTATTCATGCTAAGCCTGGAGCCATGATATACATGAATATCCTAAAAGGAAACAAAATCCTCTTTTATGATGGCAATTGTCATAGCCACTTGCTCAATTAGTTGGACCATTAAATGCTTGCACTATAAATACATCGTAATGCAAAAATGAACAAAATATGATGATATGAATTAGACGTTGTCTAGCTTTTGCAAAATTAGACACACATCAACATGTATGTGTGCATGTATACTTGGGTGAAAGTTACAACTCATGAATACATGAAAAGTAAGATTAAGTGCATAATTTAGGGGATTTTTAAAATACTTGAGATATGGTTAAAAATAATGTATGTCTGTGTTGGCTTAGTTAGAATATTTGATTTTTGCAAGTCCAATAATCTTGTCAATATGGCTAGTAGCTACTGAGCATCTTGTATCTTGATATGGCCTCTACAGGGAAGAGTAGACTATCACAGAGTGTAGTGTTTGGGATGGGGATTAATGATGAGATTTTTTGAGAGGATCATGTTGTGCAATCATGATCATTGAAAGATGCATACGACAAGTTCATTTAACAATTGCAGTGAACAATGTGATGTTTTCAAACCCCTAATAGTTGATTCTATCAATAGAATCCATGTGTTCTAATTCCTAATTTTTTTACAATCACGATCATATTCGAAGTAAACCCACATAGTCTATCCAATCCTATCACAAAGGCAATAGTTTAGCTTGCCTACATTTTTCCAATAAACATAATTGAACAATGGGGTAATTTTAAAGCACTCATCGTTGATCTTACTAATAATTTATAAACATATGTTCTAGTAGCTTCCCTGCATGTTTTATGGTTGTGATTGAATGATGGCAATTTTCAATTTTCAATTCCTACAAGTAGAGTATAGATACATTTGTTCTCAAATAGAGAAAATTTTGAGTGGTTGGCCAACCAATTTTCCATAGATACAATTGAATGATGATGTGATGATCTTCGAAACCTCAGTCGTTGACCTTATCGATAGAGGCAGAGAGGTGTGGCATGCATATTTCTGGAACTTTACGAATTGATCCTCTCATTTATTTCAAAGGCCTTCCATCGATCGCAATGGACACGAAAAAGAGGTCTCATGCCAACCCCCTCCTTTTTCCCCGGGTCTGCATTTTTGGACGGCCAAGCCATGGGGTGTTAAGACCGATTGACCGAGACCGACCGATGCTCTTTTAAATGATTTGAGTGACAAATTACAATAGCAAAGGAACAAAGTAAAGGAAATTAAAATTAAAAGAGAGTTATGGATAGTATTGGATCCCTACGAACAAAATGGGAGAGAGAGAGAGAGAGAGAGAGAGAGAGAGAGGTCACTATTGCTACTGCTGGAGGCAAGTTGCGATTTTGTCCTGCTTGAGAGAGAGAGAGAGAGAGAGAGAGAGAGAGAGAGAGAGAGAGAGATCGATCTAAAAGATGATCATTGAAATGTAAGAGGGGGATGGTTCAAATCCAAGGTTGTTGGTATGCATTCAATGCCATTCAACTTACCCTTCTTCAGATCAGATACAAGCTAATTACTACTGCCACTACCCAACACTTCTACTACCACTACTGCTATACATACTCCAAACCAAGCATAAAGAACACAAGGCAGTGAAAGAAAAGAAAAGAAAAGAAAGAAAGACGAATTGGGTGAAATTCAGCAGGAGTAGATTGATATGGGTTCTTCTTCTCCTTTGCCCATGTCCTGAAAAAACAAGAAAGAAGACCAATAACAAATACACAGCGGTCTCACACAGAGACTGGTATCCATGTATGTTAAACTTCTGTTGCTGTGGCTATGTCTTCTGCTCTCTGCAAGTGTTGGAAGCTCTGCTTTACTCTGCAATGTATATGATTCAGGTTAGTTGTATTCCTTCATGTTTGTTTAAAATGTAGGTTTTAAGGTTGGGGATTAGCGTTTAGGAGTCAGGGCTTATGGAAATTAGGGTTCCGTGGATTAGGGTCTATTGATTAGAGGGGATTATAGTTTGTGGATTAAGATTTTAGAGATTAAGGTTTCGGAATTAGGGATTACGGAACAGGGTTTAGGAACTTACAGTATCCTGTAGATCAATTTTTGGGGATTCAATTATATGGATTAAATGTATGGATTGAGGATGAGGGTTTATGAACCAGAGGTTGAGAATTAGGATCTGAGAGATTAGGATTTGGAAAATTAAGGTTCTGGCTTAGTGTTGGGTTAACGTTTACAGATTGTTGTTTGGGCAATTATGGGTCTACCAATTAGTGTTTGGAGAGTAGGTTTTGGGAACTAGAGTTCATTGATAAGATTTTATGATTCAGGCATTGCAGATAGGGTTTTCTGATTAGGGTTTCTTGCTGATGTTTTGGGATTAGAATTTGGGTATTATGGTCTGCAGGTTAAGGATCACTCAAATTGGAGTTGTGTTGATGCGATGAGCTGTCCTCTTGCTTTCATATTGGTTGAGAGATAATCATATAGGAGTATTCCAAATGCTTAAAAGAAGATTGAGTTAAAAATTGGCCTATAGCTCCTCTGTTTTCTTGGCTTGGGCAAAAGTTAAATTGAAGACATGAAAATAGAGTTAGATCTAGCACCTCTTTGTTGTTTTGAAACTTTGGGTTGGTCAGGGTATTCAGTTCAGTTCATGGTCAGGTTGGTTAGAGATGCTTAGAGATATAATTGAGTTTTACTTTTCTGGATGCTTTCAGATGGTAGTAAGTTGAAGAGTAATGAAAGACTAGATCCACCATGGTGGTGCAATAGTAATGGGTCTTTCAAGATATCTTTGTTTGGGTATGAAGATGTTGAGGAAAGGGTGGACATGGCGTCAATGTCCATGGATGCTAGTTTCATCTTATCAAGAAATATGTCTATTTCGGATGTCAATGAAGCACCATATCCAGCAATTTTAGTTTCTTTTGGTGGTGGTTTTCTTGCAACATGTGCCATGTTGTTTCCATGCCTCCAGAAGAAAAAGAAGACCAAGAGTTTTGTGTTGACAAGAGCAACAAGTGAGTAGCATTTCATGCCGATGCCTTTATGTTTTTCTTGCAATGTTTTTTTCTTATATGATTCTCTACCTTAAACCTTGAAGAGTAGAGACAGCAATTTATAAGTTAATAGCTGTAGTATTTTTTCTCTTAAAGTGTAATAGCTATCTAGTAATTTAAAAGGTTCTAGAGAGATACAGAAGAAAATCATTACATGCATAGTTGCCGCACCAACAGAAATGGTTGGAATTGGTAACTATGGGAACCCAATTTGAAAATATAGGGAATGAAACACAAACTTTGCAGATATATATATATATATATATATATGTGCGTGTGTGTGTGTTTACATATAAAACTTGTAACCCCTTTGAAATAAATACAGTTAAAGATTTGACACTTAATAACATGGAAATATATGTTAGAAACCAGTCGCAAAGAACACCGGCACAGACACACACAAAAAAGGAAGGAGGAGGGAGAGTTTAATCCGTCTATTATCTTAGCTGCTCTAACTTGAAATGTTAATGAGTACAGGCAGCTCGTTGTCGAGTTCTGGTGAAGAGAACTCTTTTAGTGCTTCTACTTCGAAGACTTTTAGCACCTCATCTTCACAGAAACACTTGCTAAAGCCACATGTTGGCACTGTCAATACTTTGACACCACGAGGAGGCAAGACTTTCACACTCTCAGAGCTCAGCAAAGCAACAAAAAAGTTCCATCCATCTTGTAAGATTGGTCAAGGAGGCTTTGGTATTGTCTATAAAGGAAAGCTTCAAGATGGCATGGTTGTGGCAATTAAAAGAGCCAAAAAGGTTTGTCTTTCATTATATTGGTTGATAAAGTGGTTTTCTTTTCTCTTGAGAAATTCATGCACTCTCACAAAGCAAAGATAATTTTTATGTGCACACATCTTTTATTACAGAAAATCTACGATTCACGCATTTCGACGGAGTTTGATAATGAGGTTGAAATGCTTCTGAGTATTGATCACCTTAACCTTGTTAAGATGATTGGTTATATGAACGAACATGATGAACGCATCCTAGTTGTGGAATATGTCCCCAATGGTAATTTAAGGCAACACCTTGATGGTATGTGCTGACCACTATTTTGTGTTACTACAAGCATTCATTTCTATATTTAGAAGGGGGGGTGATAAAACACCCAGTATACCCTTGGGTTTCACTTAGTCACCAGAATGCCCCAAAACTTTAATTTCTTTTTACAGTAATAATACACATCTCTTGTAGGAAACTTCGTAACTTTTTCTGTCAACATAGGTATGTGCTGATCACAATTTTGTGTTTTTACATGCATTCAGTCCCATATTTAGAGGGGGGGAGGGGAAAACTCCTATGGATTCGATTAGTTACCAAAATGCCCTTAAACTTTGAAAATTGTTCACCGTAATAGTGCACATCTCTTCTAGTAAACTTCATAACTTTTTCTGACAACTTAAGTATTCTTGTTAATATCCAACCAGCTAGGGCCACTGCTTTTCGGGTATTGTACCCTTACCATAATAGTTGTTACATTCCTAATATCCGACCTAATGTGAAATGCCTGTAATAAGATTTCAAGGTGTGAATGCACCATTAGTTGGAGCGAGGTCCTTAACTGCCCTCCAATAAAGGGTGCATTAATACAGTAGGTCTGATTTCTTATCATAAGTCTTTCATATTAAGGCTGGATATTTGCATATATACACACGTCAATATGTCTAGGGAAAGTCATAATTGTGGACTATTTTTTGCAGTAACATCCAGAAACTAACAATTGATATTTGTTTAGGCTTACATGGCATCACACTTGATCTATCAATGCGCCTTGATATTTGTATAGATGTCGCTCATGCACTAACGTACCTCCATATGTATGCAGGTGAGTTTAACATATTTATGCATGTACATTTGTTTAAGGTTTTTGAAGTATGGTGAACTTGTTTTTCATAATCGTGCACTAACAAAACACTCATTGTAACTAATTAAAACAAGCAGGGTACAGAAATAATGCCTCTGTTTTGTCTATGAAGAATATATGCATACATGCATTCCCACCTGCACGCTCAGACACGCATCATATTTTTTGTGGAAACCTGAATGCGGGGTTGTACAAAGTGCTGATTAGATACTGAAGTGCTTAGAAGCACACAAAGTAAAGAGAGAATGTATGAAGTGGGATGTCCACATCATGCACAATGTAAGAAGCTAGCTTTCTCCTTTAAAAATTCAACCAATTGGGAAGAATACCCTATAAGCATCTCCATATGAATACCCGTTTCTTAAATGGAATCCCAGAGCAGAATTTTTTGTGTAGATGGAATAGGTTTTGTGATGCCTGCTTCTATCGCAAGACTGTGATTTGTTAAGTGTCCCAAAGCATTTCCATGTTCTTGACATCACGAGGGTTGTAGCAACCTATGCATTACATGTATTTTAATCTTATCCATTAGAATATGAGTATTTATTGCCTTTGATCAAATCTGATCATGAATCTTGTAATCTCTGTCTAAAGAAGGCACAGGTACTTATGGGAGTACCAATTGTATGACTTCATTCCATATGGGTTGACAATGTGACTGAAGGCTACAATGACATGCTATGTCATTGAAGCTTAACGAGTTACCTTGTTCATTATTACATCTTGAATCAATTTCAGTCCCTACTTTGCTAAGAAAAAAGCTTTTCTAAGTTCTTGTTCACTCCACAACTAGCACAGGCTTGACCAAAGAAAGCAATGGGAACATTAGCTTATATGCCTTTTATGTAAAGTTTTGAGTAAACGTGAAACTGATAAATATGTTAGCATTAATATGAAGAAAAACATATTTTCTTTCGTGTTCAAGGTAAACCAATCATACATCGGGACGTGAAACCCTCAAATATCCTCTTGACTGAGAAGTTTCGGGCAAAGGTTGCTGATTTTGGGTACTCGCGGATGGGTCCGATAGAGATTGGTGAGACACATGTCTCCACTGAAGTGAAGGGAACAACAGGCTATCTAGATCCTGAATACTTGAAAACGTTCCGTCTTACAGAGAAGAGTGATGTTTATTCCTTTGGCATTTTGTTGATCGAAATCATAACCGGTAGGCGACCCATTGACGAGAAAAAGGACATGAAGGAGAAGGTTGCTTTAAGATGGGTAAGTTCATTGAGAGAGTTGAATGTCTATACATACAAAATAAAGTATCTATAGTATTGATATGTATGTATCTATCTCCAGAGGAATCCATCTGTCTATTGCAAGATGTCAAATTATCTGTGTATATATGTTATATTTATGCATGTGTGTCCAGTGGCTCTGTCGTCACTACATGTAATTTGAAAGCAGCACTGTTTCATCTTAAGATTTATGGCTTGTTTAAAGTAATCGAAATTACCGTACACTTTATTGATTACAAACCCACACAAAGATGTCACTATGACATTGTAGTGATCTACTAGGACTTTCCTTCGTGCGTGAAAATTACTAGCTTTCTTTGCTCCTACAATGGGGGGACAACCTCTCTTTCCACTTCTTCTGCATATCCATGTTTTTATCTATATGCATGTGTATGTATGTATGAATATATAAATGCATGAATTCTGTATATGTATGTGTGTATCTTTCTGTTTATCTATGTACCTATCTATGTATGGCTATTGGACACTTTGGAATTACTCGAATATTCCATATTGTATATTTCATAGATAAAATAAACATGCAAAACATTTCCATATTCCAATTGCAATTGAAACAGACTGATAAAGGCTATGTCCATACATGTATACATTGAGCAATATTTGAATCCCGCTATTTTCATCCAGGCATTCAGAAAGTTCTTGAGTGGGAAAATTATTGAGATACTTGACCCAAAGCTTGAGAGATCCAATGCATCTTGCAAGGTGGCTACAAGGATCTCAGAGCTCGCATTCCAGTGCACAGCCCCAACAAAGCTTGATCGACCAACGATGAAGGAGGTGGCAGAGGCCCTTTGGAATGTAAGAAAGGAATATATCTCCTTTCTAGAAGAGCAAAAAACTGCTCCAGCCAAAAAGCCTAAACCATAAATTGGGTTCATTCTTTACACGTCATAATCATTTCCTCTGCACACGATGGACAACTGTGTATTGTTGCTGGAATTAAATCATATAAATATATATATTCTTCATGGTCCTTCGGCATGGTGAATACAGCAATCATGTAAATGAACTCTGGTTCCGTCGTACACACGTCTTGTAGTTTCTTGGATGTTTTCTCAAAGAAGGCTAACAAGTAGCTAACATATACACACATATACATACATATATATTTATATATATATCATATTTCAAATATAATGTTTCTTTTTTAAGTGGCCTGGCTTCCACCTCTTTTGTGGTAGAGCTTGGGCATGCTCTTTGTAGAACATTGTCAAGATATTGTATAAGATACCATGGGATGTAATTTCTTTGGTCTCACAGGTCATTTTGATCTTTTGAAGACGTGAATATAACATTTCATTCCATTTCACAAAGTCTAACTTGCTCCAGAACATCTCCAGTTCATGCTTGTTGATATCATTTCTTAATTTGATATTGGTAAGGGCTTACGGACATCTAGTTAACAAAATGTTATTATGTGTGACATTAATTGCCTAACATTGCATGTGTTATGCATTTTCTCTTATTTGCAAATGTGATCTACCTAAAAACTAGTATCCTAAGGAATTTGTGTAAGGGAATTATATGCAGACAAGTTGTGCTCTGAAGGCTGATATGCATATTGTCACAAGAAAAACATCCAATTTTGTTAAGAAACATAAAAGCTAGAAGAGTGATGTATACAATATCCACCCTAATACACCCTCCATCCTACATTAGACTCCACTATTGAATATATACTGTAATCCGCCATACACAGTGTCATCACCACTAACCAAGCTCTTATCTACAACAAATTATTTTAGACATTATGGATGCACACCATGAGTTCGATTCTTTGAATATTGGATAACCAACATTTTCACGATTCAAATGCCATCAATTCTGGAGTAGCAGTCATAATAGGCAAAGTGGAAAATGATTACCAAATACAATCATTTCTAGGAGGCATATGAAACATTATTCACAGAGGCTTGAAGGTCATTATATGCCTACAAGGCACTATAGTAATATTCTGTATAGTTATGAAGCCAAGCTTCGCTGTATCATTGAATTCAAACTTAACATTTTCTTCTTCCGATGTAGAAGCCATGAGTTGCACTTTAGCAATCGTCATTTGACATCAACACCTGACTCAATAATCAGAGCGGAAAGAATGAGAAACAAAACCCATTACACCCTACCATAATATCTCACTGCATACTCAAATACATGGGAAGATATCAGTAAAGTTCAAGCAAATGCAAATCTTGTGTTAGAAACAATATAAGTACAAGCCTTAATCCATCCATTCATCGAACATATGATCAGGTTTCTAAAAAATCATCGATTGGTTAGTCAACTGTTTAAGTTAGTCAGAATCTATGCTGCTTGTTGAATTGACATTGATGATGGCCATACAAGATGCATCCACATCTCTATTATGCTAACAACGTTGCTGATTTTTATAACTCATGCATCAATTCTCTTGGGTTGATGAGCTATCCATGAGAGAGCAAATAAGGCAGAAAATGCTTATCAAGAAACTAGAAAGGGCAAAACGGTCCATACAGAGCTCATTAATATAATTACTTTGTCGAAAGGTTGGGGTTACATATGTACATAATATAAAAACCCACAATATTGCAATGTAAATTAATTTACGTGTCAGTAATATTAGAAACATTTCTCCCCTTTCATCTCCAAAGCATCCTTTTTAGAGTACATCTCCACTGTATCCCCTATGTAGCCACCTCTCTAATCTAAAGCAAATAATCATTGGGCACCTCACTTTACATTCAGAAAAAAATTCTAATCTCTTCATTTTCAAACATAGTATCTGTAGCAAAAACATTTCCGAGCATCGTGTAGGCCGAGGAATGATGTGGGTCTTGCTCAAAACAACAAGTTGCCACATATATCCCTCTCTCCACAGCTCCATGATTTCTACAAGCCCCTAAGAGAGAAAGCCATGGAAGAGTCAAGTTTTGAAATGGAATTTTCCAAAGCAAAGTCTGTGCCTCATCCAGTTGACCCGCTCGAGCAAGGATATCAACCATACAGAAGAAATGGTCCATGGTTTGCGAGACACAATCCCCTTTCATTGTTTCACATAAAATGCACTTAGCTTCATCGATCAACCCCGAATGACTACATGCCGAAAGGACTGATGTCAAGGCAATACTATCTGGAATAATGCCTTCCAACATCATCTGGTGTAGATAAGCCAATGCGTCGGCACCATGCCCACTTTGTGCAAACGATGAAACCAAAGCTGTCCATGAAACAACAGTTCGATCAGACAATTGATGGAAAACCCTCTCAGCATCTTGAAAGCTCCCACATTTACCATACATACTCATTAATGCATTTCCTAACATCACATCTCCCCCTAAACCAGATTCATCAATACACATATCAATAGCTCGTCCATCATGAAGAGATGTTAGGCTAGAACATGCCTCCAAAAGGCAAACGAATGTGATCATATTCGGTTTCACACCACATTCTTGCATCCCATGGAAGATATTGAGAGCTTCTTTGGGAGACCCATTTTGGGTACATGTAGTAATCATGTTACTCCATGAGACAACACTCTTTTCTTGCATCCCATAGAAAACAAACCTTGCCTCATTCATGCAGTGACAATTTCCATACAAGTTGACGAGACTCGTAGAAACTGCAGTATCCTTTTCATGACCTTTCTTCACTATATCTCCATGAATCGTTTGTCCTTCTGATAGAGAAAGAATAATAGTGCATGCATCGATCACAAACGCAAACGTTATGTTGTTGGGGTCAATGCCGTCGGCTTTCATCCTATAGAAGAGTTGTAAAGCCTCCCTTCCATGGCCGTTCCTTGAAAAAGCAGACAACATAGCTGTCCAGCAGACTATATTCCGTTTCGACATTCGTGAAAACACATATTTTGCATCATCAACACGATCGCATTCACCATACATGTTCACAAGGGCAGTGGACAAGACCACTCCAAGGTCCGAAACGAGATTTTCTCCTATCAATGCATGAATCACTCGTCCATCATCCAGTGCAAACACATTTGCACAAGCATCAAGAGCACAAATATAAGCAACCTTATCGGGTTTCATGCGCTTATTACAATGCATCAAATAGAACAAATGTAGAGATTCTTCTCCATCCCCACTTTGGGTATATGATGACATCATAGATGTCCAGGACACGACATCCTGCTGTGGCATGTGTGAGAAAACCCACGACGCACCGTAAATATCACCGTACTTAATACCATAGAAAGTGATCAGGGCATTTCCAACCATAACATCCTCATCAAACCCCAAACAAGCAACAAAACCATGGATTTCATAGCCTTTCCTGATCCCATGATAATGATGATGTTCACAGTCACGGTCAAGTGAGCAAGCGTCAAGGGCACTCACAAATGTGATGCCATTATATGAGATTCCATCATGATGCATGGACCAAAATAGCCGTAATGCATCATGATGAAGCCCATGTTTTATGCATGATGACATCATGGCATTCCATGTGACCACATCTCTACATGGCATATCATCAAAAATATCCCACGCTTTCTTCATCATACCATTCTCACTGTATACATTGATCATGATGTTCCATGAGTAGAGATTAGGGTTTACATTCTGCCGGTATATAAGTGTTTCTGCATCTTGGAGAGATCCGAAGTTCCCATAGACCTGAAGGAGACGATTCGAGAGGAAGATGTCATTTTCATAGCCATGGAAGAGAGCATTGTTATGCAAGATCCGAGCTTCCTGTATGCTTTTGCAGGTCTTTAAGGAGGTGATTAGGTCATCTCGAGCAGAAGACAGGATCGAAGTGGAGTATGGCCGGATCCCAGTGCAGAGCTTGCAAACTGCAGCCTTGATGCGAGCAAAGTGGAGTGCTCTCATATAAGGAGAGAGAGAGAGAGAGAGAGAGAGAGAGAGAGAGAGAGAGGTATGTATATGAAATGTGAAAATCTATACCTTTCTCGGGTTTTAGGTATTTGCAAAAATATAGCCCTCTCTTGATGAATAATTGTGATCTAGTAAACATTGTATCCAATTTTGACTAGAAAATAAATTTGGAATCAAAATATTTGAATGTATGTACATATATGGAACAATACCTAAATTGTTATGCCAAACTAACTGTGATTTAGCAAACATTTGTATCCAATTCTGATTAATAAATAAATTTGGAATCAAAACATTTGAATGTATATGGAGCAATACCTAAATTGTGATGATTCCCTCATGTGCTTGGTATAATTTTAATATACAAATAATGAGGTTTGTTCGAAGTATGTTTCTCACCAATATATGGAAAGTTGGGCTGAACACTTGTATCCTACACTTTGTGCACTTGCTATTCACACATGGCGCAAACATACCCCGTAGGCAATACCATGAACTTTTTTCTAGATGTCTTTTCAACTTGAAATGATTAATAGTGTTAACCATGAAAATTGTATTCCCATTGACAACAATTGTTGAATGTAACTAGGAATATCAAGTTAAACATGGTGGATGTGCTATGAACTCAGCGACAAGTTTATCTAGATTCATTGTGAACATGGACATGATGCACCCTTAAAGAAAGGTTCAATCAAGGGAGACATAGCATTAGAATTCTATCTTTGGGCTTGCCCCTCTTCCCAATGAATGGACACACTATTAAGTTGAATCTCTTTGCTAGAGTGTTCGTACATGATGTAATACACAATCAACTAGGAAATGGATGCCATCTATTTATCTATTCTTGATGAATACCGCAACCCAAGGTGGCTTTCAATGGGAAAACTTCCTCGAGAACGAACAAGTGATGCCCCTTCACAATCCAACATGATTGGATAAGTCATGGGCACCCATCTATCTATCCATTGTTGATAAATATTGCACCCAAGGTAGCTTTCAATGGGCAAACTTCCTTCGCAATCCAGCATGATTGGATAGGAAGTGGACACCACAAGTCTGTTAGCAAGAGGGAAGACATACAATGTGACTCTTAATGGATGGCGTTTTCTTGACATGCATTCCCTTCTTGATTACAAATAAGCTACCTTACATGTTTTTGAAGGTCAAGGCCTAATCATCCTTAGAGAGCTCGATAACAAAGTCATGTTGAACCACCTTTTCGGAGGTCAACAACAAAGGCATATTGATGCTCTTCAACACACGTTTGTTCCCTAGTGGATTGTGAATGCAAAGCCAAAACTAGCAAACTTGATTCGAAAAATTAAAATAACCCAAAAACATTCCCATGGGGACTAGGTGTTAGATTGTCAGTGTAAATCTAAGCCAAAGCTTGTTGGCATAATGGATCTCCAAAATGTATGGTTAGAAAGAACGTAGACACAAGATCAGTGTCCCTATTTCTTTCAAAACCCAAACTCTCTAGGCATCATGGCTCGACAATACGCCATACCGATCTCTCCATAGGTAGCTAGAACAAACCTTGATGAAATGGGTATCCCCACTTCTTTGATCACTAAAAATATATTCATAATGACATAATCTATAGAAAGTTTAAGCTAAGGCCGATTAAATGACTAATCCACAACATAAAAACATCATGAGTAGTAATTCACCTCCTTAATCACCATCTTTTAATTTTAATATTTTGCATTTCCTTTGTTTGCTCTATCGTACTCTTTTTTTTTTTTTTTGGGCACTTCGCATTTCGTTTGATTTTCTCCATTTTCTTATTCTTTCTTCTTCCTCCTCTATGCATTTACTTGATCAGTCTGTTTGTTGCTCTGTTTCTCTTTTTCCTTCGGTTATTTTCTTTCCTTTTTCTCCTTTTCTTTTCTACTTTTCTCTGTCCTAATGCTGCCCAGAGAAGATGATCCTAAGAAGGCTATGGATGACTCATCAACAAGAAAGAAACATCAGAATCTTCTCCACAGCTTGCATGGAAGCTCAAAGTCCAACATTATCAATGCAAACATTAGATTCTCTCACAAGTGTAGATGTGGATACATACGCATCTCTCCTAAAGGAATGCGGCTCTTCCCTACTAGATTGTAGAAGAATTCATGGTCATATAATCAAACATGGCCATGGATCCAATATGTTTTTAGGGTTTCTAATCCTTGAAATGTATGGAAAATGTGGGTCTCTTCACGATGCCATGGCATGGTTTTCTGAGATGCCACGACGCGACGTATGTACTTGGAATTACATGATAGGTCTACATTGTCGCCTTGGAAAAGGATCAGTTTCATTGGCATGTTTCGATCAAATGCTTCAAGAATGTGTTCTAGTTGATAAAGTCACATACATCACCATCATATCGGTATGTACTACATTGCCAAGTTCTCTTGTAGAAGGAAGAAGGATGAATGCTCGTGTCATTGGGGCGCGATATGAATCTCATGTTGTGATTGTGACCGCTTTGGTGAATCTTTATGGTAAGTGTGGAGATTTTAACCTTGCATCAGAGCTGTTTGACGGTATGTCAAAGAGAGATACGATCACATGGAATGCATTGATCTCAGGGTTCAAACAACATAAGCATGGGAGGGAGGTGTTACAACTATTCCACCAAATGAACATGGAAAGTATCCTCGCGTCTAGGGCTACCTTTGCATGCATATTTTCGTACCCAGGATCGCTCCGCAATGGCAAAAGAATGCACGTACACGCCACAGCATCTGAACTTGAATCTGAATTTGTCATTGCTAACGCACTTGTTAGAATGTATAGCCAATGGGGGAGCTTGAGCGACGCCCAAAGGTTGTTTGATGCTTTATCCCATTCAAATGTGGTTGCCTCAAATGCGATGATCTCGGCCTATGCTCATCATGGTTGCCTCAAAGAGGCCCTCAAACTCCTTGAAAGGATGCAATTTGGAGGTGTAAGTATAGACATGGTCACATACATGAGCATGCTCGATGTATGCGGTAGTCGGTCTGCCCTTCCCGAAGGTAGACAAATACATGCTTGTATCAAACAAAGTGGATATGGGGGAGAGGTTATTGTTGGGAATGCATTAGTTACCATGTACGGGAAGTGCCAAAGCTTACCTGATGCACTTAAAGTATTTGATGAGATGCTTGAAAAGGATGTAATCTCTTGGAATGCAATGATTTCAGTTTATGCTCAAAATGGAGGGGGTTGCAGAATGGCGTTATCTCTTTTCAACAGAATGACACAAGCCGGGATGATACCTAACAATGTCACATATGTTTGTGTGCTTGAATCGATTGCTAATAAAGAAGATCTGATCACTGCTCACTCTTTTTACTCTCATATTCTTCTTTCGGGTGGTTTCAGTTCAGATGTTATGGTAGCCACCACTCTTATTAACATGCATGGTAGGACAGGGAGCTTGGAAAATACATATGACATATTTGATCTGATTCCAGAGCCGAATGTCATATCATGGACGGCCATGATTTCAGCCCATTCCCTCCATCGACATGATCAAAAGTCGCTACAACTATTTGCCCAGATGTTGTTGCAAGGATCAATCCCAGATATGGTGACATATCTGAATGTAATTGTCTCCTGTACTAACCTAATGGCTTTATATGAGGGGAAGTTTGTGCATATCCGTCTAAATGAATGTGAATTTGCAACAGAATTACCCGTCGCTAATGCTCTTATGAACATGTATGGGAAATGTGGTGAGTTAGCAATTGGATGGTATCTCTTCAGTAGAATGCCAATACGTAACTTAGCCTCTTGGAATGTTATGATTGCTACATGTGCTCAACATGGCCTCAGGGCGGATTCTCAATGCCTCTTAAAGCAAATGGATGAAATAGAAATCATGCCTGACAAGGTCACCTTCATTACATATCTCTCAGCGTGTAGTCATATGGGTTCGGTTGAGGAAGCAATTTATTCTCTCTCTTACACCAATGTTGATGAGGTTGGTATGATTCCCACTCTTGAGCATTATGATTGCATTGTGGACATGTTTGGGAGGGTGGGACAGTTATATGAGGCCGAAAGCGTGATCAGCATTATGCCATTCCAACCGTCGGCACTATCGTGGATGACATTGCTCACGACATGTCGAAATTTACTCGATGCTGAACGAGGTGAAAGCTCTTTGAACCACATTGTGGAAGTCGATCCTTGTGACCATGTCCCGTATGTGATGATGGCGAACATTTATGCAGGTATTGGTAGGAATGAAGATGCTGCAACGATTCTGGCGTGCATGATGATGGATAAAGAGGATATTTTTTCTGAAGATAGTTCTACTCTTTACGAGCATTATAATGAGGAAAAAGAAGATCCAATAGCTGAACTTCTATGTCATGGATGAAGAAAAAAATAGTGCTGATTTCATGTAAATATATATTTGCAATTGATACAAAGATCAACAGCAATTCTTGTACCATCAGCAATTCTTCTTACACCAATCTGATCCCTTTGATAGTGTTGAAATTGTTGGGACACATGAAAATTGACATGTCTTGTCCTTGATACTCGTTTAGAACATCCATACAACCTTCCAAAGAGTCTTTAAAACCCATCCATATCAATCAGCATCATACAGGTCTAACTGTTAGATCTCAAATGAGTATTCTCCACATCCTGATAGACATTGTACTCCAACATTCGAAGATTAATGTTTGCATGTTCAACTCCAAACTTAGTTGTTACCAATTTTGACTACACAACAAAGAAAATTATTACTTGACACTCAACTATACATGGAGCTCTAGGCCATCAGTTTGGCCATGCCTGTGTGGGAAATTCTTGTTCCCTCTCTCTTTCTTGGAAGTGATACATTGTATTGTTGAGGGGAAACCTCAAAATTTGAAAACCCATGATGAATGTTACAAGAAAATGGCCACCTTGACAAGGTGACATCTTCTCACTAACTCCCTACGTGGGAAACCCTTTATCACATACCCCCATTCATTTGGATTCCATAGGCTATGCATATGTGTGACAATATTTATAAATGCATGCCACTTTAAATTAGAAGCATTCCTCCACATTCTAGAACTGGTGGATCAATGAGGTTACATTTGACATCAATGGTGCATTTTTCATGGAGGAGGAGGAATGTGCATGCGATTACATAAGAGAAAGCAAGAACAATGGAGAAAGTAGAGGTGGGTTATATTGATTCAAGTGGGGCATTTAAGGCAATTACAAGAGAGGTTTGAGGACATTTGTGAAGTGCTTTCCACAATTGTCTTTAGTAGGACAAAACTTCAAATTCACCTTCTCATTTGGACCAATGAGCTCTTGTATAAGTGGTGGTAGATCTCAATGAGCTTGGTCCACCTATGAAGCATGAGATTTGTTGCAACACTTGGACCAATACAATATTTTGGACCCATGGGTGAAACGAAATCTAGAGGCCGACCTCCTATACTTGAGATCTCTAGCCTAATTGAAATCACAGTATAGGAGGTCATATCAACTTTGCCCGAGCTTTTCTAAGAATCCCAACATCTAGGCTAATCCATCAGGATGGAATGTTTTAGGCATACTCTTAAGAACCAAAAACTAATTTCAATGGTTTTTGTTATAGTATGGAAACCAATTATCCTAAGACTTACTGCGGTAAAAAAAACCTACAACAAAATGATCAATCAATGTGACGTGGACAAAGCAACTTGGCTGCTTGATTAGTGATTGGCGTCATACAATTGACCAAAACATTGCACTCGTTCAAATGAAGGAAAGGCAAATATGCTTGAGCATGACAAAGATAGTCATGGCTCCAACAAAGAGCGTATGGAATACTGCTCCTACATAGATAGCAATCTAGATTCTTCATGTACTTTTGTAGAAGCTCTTTTTTTAACCAAGCCATGCCATTTGTGTAAGATGTCAATTACATGTTTAACTAATTGATTTACTAAGTGTTTTGATAGCTTCATTGTAATATTCCCTTATCTTGTTAATATATATATATATATATATATAATTGTTTTTGGTGTATACATTGCCACTCTTTATTTCTCTATCTCTTCTTAACTCCCACACACATGCATACTTAATCTACCTAGTGCATGTGGAACTACACATATAGTTTCTTAATTATTTATAGAGCATACTTATGTTGCCCCAAAGTGCATTGCACCAAGAGAATATCTTCATTCCAGTCAGACTTCTCTCTCCTTGCCAAAATCGTATGCCAAGGGGTTCAAACTACCATATACCCTATTGGTGGTGAACTAGGCAAGAGTTATTGTCAAGCACTCTCGAGATATTAACCTTAATCGTGCAAACTCTCGTCACCTCTCTTAATGACGTTAACCTCACAAAGAACCTCAATAATACCCTAATGGGCTTTCGCATTAAATACATATTATCGAAAACAGTAACCAAAAGATTACACATGTAAGCAATAACTATACCTCAATTAATACAATAGGAAGGAGTGATTAAGGGGGCTTAGACTAAAAGTCAAGAAGAGGAGCTAAAAAGTCACTTTTGTGACTTTTATAGCTCACCTACAAAAAGGTTGTCCCTTTTCACATCAAGGTGGCTATTTGGCCTAAAGAAGCTCTAGAGACAAAATTGTTCAATTCCTTTTTTCTTGGACTTGTACTTAGTTTCGTACCAACTCCAATGTCGATGTCTTCATGGAAACTACTACATACAAAAGGTAGTTAACAATATGTGTCATGTTGTATTGCCCAGACACGTATCACATAATAGTGACATTGTCAAGCATGAACATGGGAGGATTACGTTGCAAGACAATGACTATATGTTGGAAGTTTTAGAAGAGTATATGTGTCAAGTTGTGCCGGAACATGCATCACTTATAAGTGACCATGTTGTGATATAATGTGTTTCATTTTGGTAGGCCACCAAACAAGAAACTTTGGTATTAAGAATACTCTTTATGCATATGAGTCAATGTCATTGAGGACGTTACAACTCCCAAGACTTTAATATTTAGGCAAGGCAACAAGTTGCTCTTTAAAACCATGATTAAATAAAATGAACATTTGGTGTAAAAAGCCACTAGGGTTTTTGTCTTTTAGGTCTATTTATATTGTTTCTACCAAAATAAATTATTTAAATAATCTCTACACTTTTCATAGATGATGTGGCATACATTATGATTGAGGTCAAAGAATAAAATATTTCAAATAAATGAACAGCAAAGTACAATTTGCTCATGGTGATTGATTGTCCTTTGCTTGTCATGGTGAATTATTTCAACTCCTGTGGTGATCAAGACATATGATGGACAACTTGATTGTGTTCGATGCTAAGTTGAGTATTGTGGAGATGCTAATAACTTATAATTCATTGTTATATACACAACCAATGTGAATGTGTATCAATAAAAAGATATTAATAGCTATTAATAGCCCATCCATGGACACAACTTGTTTTGAGTTTACGCTATAATGAAAGGCTTGCAAGTATTTAATCTGAAAATGGCTTGCTTTTGGCACATCTTGAAGCAAACCATTTTTCAGATTAAATACTTGCACGCCATTCATTATAGCGTAAACTCAAAACTAACCCTTGAAATTTTAAAAATATGAAGTTGGTCGCTAATCAATCTAATTTAATGATAATCCCTCTTTTCAAAAATACCCCATTCACCCTTCTAATCAGAGCTCTTTCTCACTCTAAAATCACAATTATCTCCCTCCAATGTCACCACTTCCTCCATTCTAGGGAAAGTTGTCGATTTTAGAGAGAGAAAGGAGACTTTTTAACGTTATTAATGGCCAAAACCCCCCATATGACTCGTGAGACAAATGAGGATGGTTGTCACTACCAAAAATAAAACAAAAAGTTACAATAACTATAGCAACGAAATAGTAGAAGCATATGATGATCCCAAGGATAAGGATGATGAGGTCTCCCCAATCTAGTTAATGCATTTATGCCCAAACTAGTAAAATGACAAAATATTACCAAGCTCTATCTTGTAGTAACTAATACATGGGTATGTGTAGTGAGAAGATGATTCTATCCATAGGAGTGACACAAGATTTGCAATCATCAAGGTTGTCCTCATTTGAGCAACATAACAATATATAGATATGATTCCTTAATATGTTTACCATGGAGTATGGGAACCTTGTTAAGGCTCGAGATTGTTTCCTAGTTGCAATCATCTACTTGTGTTCAAGGTTGACATCGATGTGAGATACAACAATATCTTCCCATTTCATAGAATTAAGGTATATATTAATGCCCTTATATCTCAAGCAAGAATTCGACCAAACTGACACTAATCTCTAGAGTCCATAAGTGATCAAAAGGTGAGCCTTGCAAAGACCCATGTAATGTGTGTGTGCACTACTAATGTAACCTTGAGGTTACTATTTGCAATGTAATATTCTAGTTTTGACATTTTAGCATCTTCCCACTTCATCATTATTGCCTCAAGTAATCTATTCTGGAAGACCACATACTTCATAGCATCACCTAAGAGCTCCAATGTAGCTTTTACTTCCATCTTTTAAACCATTTCATAATGTCACGCACCTAGCTAGATAAGAGGATTTTTGCTCTTATCTATTTTAAATTGTGAATTGTGTATATTCCAAGCATGTTTTGTCAATCTATGAGTAGATATATTTTTTACTTTTGTGACATACTTGTATACACTTATATGGCTAACACTTCTATGGGTCAACCTCTTGTTTTTGATAACATAATAGGGTAGGATGAAATATCACACTAGTAGAGACGTGAGAGTCACCAAATTACTATTGAGCTTGTATAAAAAGTTATTTGAGGGGATTGACTTGTGCCATATTAACATGTCGTTGTCGTGCCTTTCGGCTCCGGATCGTTGCGTGAGTCGGGTGGGAACCGCCGAGGTTTTGGACTAGGAGGAGGAAGAATTTGAGGCTAATCTTGTGAATCCCACAAGTATTACATTAATCAATATTTATGTAAGAATATGAATTTAGATTGAAAGAGATAGATTATCTTAAACTTCGTGAATCCCACGAGTATATTTTATTGATTGTTGGTGTTTTAGGAAATATATCCAATTTCCCAAATATTTTTCACACACCTATTACATTGTGCTCCCCATCCTTATGTAGTGATGGGAGAGACTAAGCATAGCTACATGCTTTTTTTTTCTAATATGTTCATGCACACTAAATGTGCATGTGATGCTTTTCTAATCCTTGCTTTTATTTGCTAAATATAGTGCTCATGCACGCTAGATGTGCATGAGTCACTTTTTAGTCGCTTGCGTTTTTCTATAAAATATTCACGCACTCTAAAAATACATGATTTACCTTTTAATAAAGGTAGGCGCAAATAAAGCACTTATAGTTATTAAATCTATTTATAAAACACTAAAGATAAGGTAGCATAATGGTAAAGTTGAGGTTTGGCTACGTGGAGGTACAGGGTTCAAATCTTGCCCTATGCACGTGATAAATATCTTGATATATTATTTTATTTATTTATATGTAATTAAATCGGTTATATTATTTTTTACTTTTTCACGTAGTGTACGAAATACACTACGACATCGTTCTACCTATCTAGTCTTGCTTTGGATTTGGACCTAGGTCCTCCCTATGCATTGCCTATTCTACTTACCATGTCCTTTCTTGTTCATTACAATTTTCTTCATCAAAATGGCTTACCCGCAAAACAACCATGTCTACCCATTCTAACCTCTCTTATATCATTGCCTCCCTCTGTCGACCATAACAAAAGAATGCAGACTTACATAACTCCCTTCACCTTGTCCAAATTATTGGAATCTCAAACATATATTGATAATGCCAAAAGAATTGGACTTGTGGGCATTCTTCTTTGCGACAATGCATGGTTTGCACCACTACTTGAAACCTCTTCCCCTTCACTTCAAATCTCCTCATCTTCTATCATTCAACTTGAAGAAATCAAGCACAACCCTCAACAACCAAGCTCTAGTCCCTCAATGTTCTCGTCCCACTTCTATTATGCCTCTAAACTTTGCCACCCGTCATATGCCAACTAACAAGAGGAAGTCTTGATGGAAAAGCTCAAATGGAGACTCCCCCAATGACATATGAAAGATGCGCCTCAGTATGCCTAATCAACCCTCTCTCATTGAAGTTACCTCATATTAGGGATATATTATGTTAAACATCTCTTTGAAAGACAATTGAATAAGTGCCCAACATCATGAACCCGATGACTATTGATAGAACATGATTTAAATCGCTCACAAAAAAAATCATGTCGTTGTGCCCATAGCCTTTGTCTCTATTATTGAAAATCGAGGCACATTGAAAGAAGCTACCCAAACATGCAAACATAGGGTAGATAAACAAGGCAAAGCAAGCTAAATGCAAAACCAATCAAGCTCATTCAAGCTAAGATAAGTATATAAGGAAAGTAAATGTATTTGATAACTTTTGTTGATTTGTGGTAGAACAATCAATGGAACATGATTCAAATTGTCTACAAAAGCTAAAATCTCAAGTCATTGCGCCCATAACCTTTTCAATGTTATGGATAATCAAGGCACATTGCAAGAACCTAACCAAATAGGAATGTGACAAACATGTGGGTTTAGGGTAAGTAAACTAGGCAAGGAAATGGGGACATAAGTGCAAACCTAGACAAAACTAGGCAAGCCAAGCCATGAATACGATAACTTGTGTTGATTTGTGGTATGACAATCACCTCCAACAACCTTCAATTATTGATCACAAGAATTGTGAGAACGTACGTGTATAATTAATCCCATACTAATATTAGAACTTTGTATTAACTTCAATAATATTCCACATTTTTCCTTGCCTTTTATAATATTCTACATGTCAAATAGAGTGTATGGTTTGTGAGAAGCAGAGAGAGAGAGAGATATGAAATTGGGTTTTGAACCCAAGACACAGAGAGAGAGATATGAAATTGGGTTTTGAACCCAAGACACAATGCTTGTAATGTTATCGACTTACCACTAGGGTAAGCTAATTACAATAAATAAATAAATAAAAAGAGAGAGAGAGAGAGAGATTAACTATCTTCTAAGACCAAATTTGGCCCATGAGATGGAGAATCCCATTTCTTGTGGTGAGACTATATTAAATTGTATTAATTACATTACTTTTTTACTAGCGGTAGGATTTATAATTCTAAAAATTAGAAGGCTTGATACATTTCCTTGAGAACTATTGTGAGTCATAAGATATAATAACATAAAAGTCCAATGGGCAATGGATATGCCAGAAAAAATAAAGGTTTGGTTATGGCTTCTTAGCCACAAGGCAGTACTTGTAGGGGAGTGGTTGAGTTCCTGTGGTGGCGAGGCTAGCTGTAAGTTATGTGGACATGCTTTGGAATTAATCTCTCACTATTTTTGGAATTGTACAAAGGTGATTAACATTTGGAGTAGAAGCCTTCGAATCTTGGCAGCTTGTGGTGTGAATGGGAACGTTTTGTGGGGCTCCATACAAGGATTGTCCCTAAAAAACAATTAAACCCATAGGGACATGGATTTATAGTGTAGGGTGGTAGCGTGTTCCAATATGTTGGGGTGAGACTTGGCACAAATTCTGAATTTTTTTATGAGATTTGGCTTATGGTGGTGTGCATATCGGTCTAGCACATTTTGAGAAGTTTGTTTTTTAGCACCAAAAGCTCTCATGCGGGGGGAGTTAGGGGCCGTGTAAGTTTTTGTTTTTGTTTTTAATAGTTTTGGAGTTGCTCCTTTGAATTGTATATGTTGATCCCATTGTGGATTCGAGTAAACTCTGTTGTATTCTATTTGCTAACTAATGCGAAGTAGTGTTTTTTTTGGGGGGGGGAAACAGTAAAAGTCCACATTGTGAAACGTACTATAAATTCCAATGTCCATATGTATCATTATAAGACACCCTTTTAAAATGCATACCTATGTGTCTTGGACATATGGAACTGTAAATATGTTGACGCCTTCATAATTGAGTACTAAAGGGACTATAAAATACTATTGGAATTGTAGAATGAGATTATATTTGCATCAAAATGCTTATTGATGTGATGTATGTACAATGTAACTTTAATTTGAATGGAGTTAGATTCACCTCATCACAAATGTTTAATTATTATATGGTGTATAATGTATGCTAATAAAATTGACAACCTAAGTATTCTCCTTTTTTCTTCATTTTTTCAAAAGAACATATCTTTCCATAAGTTTTAAAAAGCATATCACCTACAAAATACAAAATAGATGGAAAGGAAGCGACTATCCTTACCAAGCCCATCTTGTGTAAGACAATGGCTAGCCATGAATCCTTGATTTGATAGATTTGATTGAGCACTTCCTCAAATTTCCCATTCTTAGCATATCCTGCAATCTGTGCATTACAAAGAGACATGTTCTTGGACTGAAAGCATGCTAAATACTATGTGTGCCTTGGCAAGTGACCCACATTTAACATACATATCTACTAATGTATTACCAATGAAATTAAGTATTGTCCTATTCTAAACATGGCAAGCAAATTATAGCCTTAGTTTCTAGAATGGTAATGGAATTATAGCCTCACTTTCTAATGACAAATTGTCTCATACTAGCCATGGTTAAATTTTGTCGTCTATGAGTTGTATCAATTCTTGTAATACAATAATAAATACCTTAAAATATAATAAGCATAACCTTGCTAGCCATATTACGATAATGAGGATTTGATGGCAAGGTAAACCCTTGGGGTAATAACATGAGACGACAGAAAGGTAATCCCACTAAGATAAAGTTCTTGCTCTTTAGGTTCCATAAGTCATTTTTGAACTCTTACACACGTTAAAAATTATTGTCACTGTCTCCATAGATTGTATTTGTGTAACAATGCAGCCTTTCGATGTCTATCTAGGTATTTACATAAGTCAACCTCTTCCTATTTCATCATCATGAAGTCCATTATTTAGCTTGCAAGGCAACAAGTTCACTATTTTTTTATTTTTTTATTTCCAAAAAACCACTACTTCGCATTAGTTAGCAAATAGAATACAACAAAGTTTATCCAAATCCATAATGGGATCAACATATACAACTTGGCGAAACAACTCCAAAACTATCAACCAAAAACAACAAAAAAACTCAACCAATCCTTAACTCAAGCAAAATTGAATTAAACCCTATTTTACCCCGACTCTACTACTCCCTGACACACGTTTCTGTCAGCTATACATACATAATTACATGTACAATATTGGGAGCCATCGGTGGAAACAACCACCTAGGTGCTTGGTAATTCCACTTAGGCCTCGATGAAGATTTGACTAGCATGGGAGAGCTACTCCATTTCAGCAAGAACTTTGACCTTGCCCTTTCTGCTTCTTCCAAATCCCCTTGAATCGAATCATATAGACCGCGCAACCAAGCCACAAGATCAAACCAGATATTTAACATCATCTCCCCGCATGAGATCTTTTGCTGCTGAAAAACAACCTTACAACACCTGATCCAGATGTGCCAGGCCGTCAAACACGCCACCATAAGCCAAATCTCCTCAAAAATTTCAGAATTTGTGCCTGGTCTCACCCCATCACATTGGAACATGCCACCGCCCTGCACTATAAATCCATGTCCTTGTGGGTTTAAGTGTTCGCCCCAACTTTCCCCTTTTAAGGACAACCCTTGTATTGAGCCCCACACAATGTTCCCTTTCACACCATAGGCTGCCACAATTCGAAGGCTTCTACACCAAATGCTAATCACCTCTGTACAATTCCAAAAATCTAGATAAAATTGAGTTTGTTATTTTATATAATTCCTATGGATCTATAACCTATGTATTCTACATAATTTAACTTTCTCAAATTTAATGATCTCCCTACTCACTTCCATCAACACATGCAAACACTTCTAAATATATTTTAGAGGGGAAGGGGGGATGTCTATTTGTGGGCAAATGGGTGATGAGCTTCTCACTTAATGTTTTTTATTTTGTGGCAAGATTTTTGTATGTTATCCTTCAAAACAAAATTAGGAAAGTGTGTTGGGGGAAGGGGTGGGAGGGAGGTTAGGGTGAGGATGAGGGTCTATTGGTGAGTAAGTAGGAGATGAGCTCCTCATCTAATGTGTTTTGATTTATTGGTGAGCTTTTTGTATATTATCCTTAGGGACTTTTTGGGAATGTTGTTTTTGCCGATGAGCCATCCATTATCCATTTTTAAAAAAAAAAAATTCCAAAAAAAACTCCTTCCATTAGTTATAAAATTTTACAAATGAGACGATTATGTACAAATCCCTAAAGGGACACGATAGTTCCATCTAATGTGGAAGCCCACTGACTCAAGAAAGGGAGAGGACGACCATTGTTGGATGAAGGCTATGCGTTGTCTTTCAACTCCCTCGGAGCCACCTTTAAGGCCATCTCTTGCAGTAACCTTGTTGGATGGGCAGTTTGGTTGGAGAAGACTCGCCTACATCGTTGTTTCCATAGAATCCAAAGGGTTATTGGGTTGACCAATTCCAACACCTCTTGAGATTTGTCATTAAGAGGAATAGAGTGGACATTGCCGCTGGAGGAGAAAAGGACCTCTTGTGCTTTTATCACCAAAGTCATCCCCTCCTCCTGATGCTCGTATCGGCCAATTGCAGCATGCCATGATAGCCAACATATATTTCCCCACTTGATTGAACCTTGCACCTGACATAATTGCAACAAGCGGCCAACCCCCCGCCATATTCTATGGGACGTTGGGCAGTCCCACAGAGCGTGTCATATGGATTCTACTGCATGTGGGCACTCTACACAATTAGGAGAGCTAAGGTTCCCACGTTGCCATGCTCCCACCGGTAGGGACTTATGTATTAACAGCCATTGGAAAGTGGTAATTCGCCTCGCGTGTTGTTGCTTCCAGATTTTCTGCCAAAACTTGGTGATTATTGCGGAGGGAACTTGAAATGTGTGCCAGACCTTCGCAGCAGCCGGTTCTCGGGCGGCTTGAGCAGCTAGAATGTGGCGACCCAATCTAGTTGTGAATTGGAAGAAAGGGATGGGTTTGCTTCCTTGCCCCGCATAGGGATCACGCCATGTCCATTGCAAAGGGTCCCAACTAACCTTACGTAGCCATGTGTTTTCATGAGTACATATATGCCAATCGGGTTGTACTTTGATCGGATCAGGATCTACAATCCATTTCTGACCAGTGTACGCAAGTACTTGAATGGTGTTATTCTGTGTGGGTGTCTCAGTGTCTCGCAATTCAGGGCCTTCGAGTCTATCTGGTGATCCCCTACCTCTCGGGATCAGAGAACCCTCCTCCTCGTGGCCTATCCATTTCTCCATTGTCGTCCTTTGAGTAGCAGATTCCCTAATCAGTAGCGCATTAATGATGTCCGATCTCATAGTCCACCCCTTACGTGATCCCAGTAGTTGATTAGATTCATCCTTGAGACATGGGTTCCATAGGATACGTTGACTAAGCCAGGCAGGTTCGGATCTCGGTTGATCACACTAGAGCCCTCGACGAATGTTACACCATGCCTTCCACATGGATGCACTGAATCTGTCCTCCAAATGGCGAGAGAAACTAGGTTTGAGATCCATGTTTAGAATCCATCCCGTTTGGGGGGCCCAATTGACCCCTTTTCGTGGCCTAAAGTAAGTGAAACGTAACCTCAGTAGCATTTTCCAACAATCATTTCCTGGTTGGAGTCCTCGCACCACAAATTTGGCAAGTAAGGCTTTCGATTGTGAAAGGGGATCAATAAGACCCAATCCCCCTCTCGACTTAGGCGTTGTGAGTATAGGCCACGCCACCTTGGTGCGAGCTACATGGTCTTCCTTACCAGACCAAATGTAGTTGCGGACCAGTCGTTGAATCTGATGTATACTTTCCTTGGAGATTGTCTAGCATGATAGACTGTACCATGCTGTTGCGAGGAGTACCTGATTTGCCACTATGATGCGACGTGCTAGCGACAATTTTTTAGAGCTCCAATGTATCAACTTTTGTCGAATGGAAAGGATAACGGGTGCAATCATAGTCTCCAGCGGTATGTTGAAACCAATTTGGAAGCCCAAATATTTGGTGCTCGCTCCTTGATTGATCCACTTGAAAGCGGGGTGTGGGTGCCGCGCCAGATGTGTTTCCTGAGAGAGCCATATTGCACAGGATTTGTGCCAATTGATCATGGCGTTGGATCGTTTACAAAATAAAACTAGCCCACTTTCTAGCTTTTGGAGGTTTGCCAGGTCCCCTTGCAGGTAGACTGCTGTGTCATCTGCAAATTCTATATCCAGGATGCTTTGGTAAGAATGAGGTATGGGAAGACCACGTAGGTTGAGATGCCGCGAGTTGAGAATGCAAGAGAGTGCTTCGGTGTATAATAGAAATAAGGATGGAACTAGTGGGCATCCCTGCCGTACAGAGCGGGATATTTGGAAAAAGGGGCCCCTTTCACCTGCTAGCGAAACGCAATTGCTGCCATTCCTATAAAATCCTGCAATGCCTTTGATCCATGTCTCTTGAAAGCCAAGTTTCCTCATCACACTTTCTAGAAAGTTCCAGCATACCCTGTCATATGGTTTCTCAAAATCTAGTAGCACCACCGCTACCTTCTTGTTGGTCTGCTTGGCAAGGGCTACTGCTTCCCAAAATGAGAAGAGGTTGTCTAGGATGCTCTGATTTCTAACGAAACTTGTCTGGGACGGATGAATGAGTTGAGGGAGAAGTGGAGTTAAACGGCGTGCCACGATTTTTGCGAGCAACTTATAGACAGTATTGAGAAGAGTAATGGGCCGCCACTTGTGAATGTCGTTGGCATTCCCACCACTTTTAGGAATGAGATGTATCATCCCCTGTCCAAATTCCTCTGGCATGCTTCCAAAGGTGATGATCTCCTCATATGCTTGGAGGAGGTCTTCTTTAATAGTGCCCCAAAGGCATGTGAAAAAGTGCGGGGTGAGACCGTCAATTCCGGGGCAACTCTCGGCATCTAAATCAGTGAGGGCCTCCCATATCTCAATGATTGATAGGGGACGCACGAGCCAGGTATTCACTTCCGGTGTGACTTTCTCAGGTATGCTTCGGAGGATAATATCATCGCTTATGTCTTCTCTTGTAGCTATCATGTCTTCGGTAAGTAGGCGGCTATAATACCTTGTGGCAATATTCCTAATTTTGTCGCCATCCTCAGTGGTCGTTCCATCCTCCCGGTTGAGGCTGCGCATCACAGTTCTAGCGTGCCTCGAGCCTTTGGAGCGGAAGAATTCCTTTGTGGGTAATGATGAGTTTGTCCGATGCTGATGAGCCATTGACGGGTAATGACCATTGGTTGGATAGTTGGTCCTTCACGTCTATAAGTGTGTAAATAGTGTGTTGGATGCGAGTCTAGAATGGGCCCCATTTTCGGTGCAATTGAAAATGACCATCTACCGGGTAATGGTCAGAGAAAGTCGTGCCTAGAGTTATGCGACACCACCCTCCCTTCGCTTCTAAAGCCTCCCCCACATAAATGCGGTCAATGCGAGATAGGGTGGGTCCACTATTCCGCCCGTCTGATCGGGAGAATAGGAGAGAATCCCTTTTCCATTGGAAGTTGGCAGAATGCCAGATGTCTCGCAGTTTAAGGTGGACACATAGCCTCTCCCATTGTTTGCGTTCCCTTCCTTGTAGAACTATGGGGTTGTTGTTGGAGCTATCATGAATGGATTCGATCATATTAAAATCCCCTCCAATGCACCACTCTTCCGCACCCACTACTTGTAGGCGGATGCGGTCCCAGAATGTTGCTCTTTCTGTTCTGTTATTTGGAGCATAAACATTCATGAAGTTCCATCGTTGCCCTTGGATGGTCAGCGTGCAAAAATGTGCCCTACCAGGTATAAGTGATTCTTGGTGTAGTAAGCCTTGGGCTAGATGTTCCCGAATCAAAGTGCAAATACCACCATGATTCCCATCCTCCCCAATTGCTGGCTCCCAAATCGTTCGCCATGATCCTGGTAGAAGGTCTCCAACTTCCTTTAACTGTGTGCTATCGAGGTGGTGTTCCTGCAACATGATGATGTCAGCACCACTCCCTAGTAAATATTCTTCAAGATCCCTTCTCAGTTTCCATCTATTTTGCTGGTCTAGTCTACTTCTGAGTCCTTGCACGTTCCATGTTATAATCTTCATACTCATGGAAGGGGGGGGGGGAGGTTGCCAGTTGTGCCTGGTGCTTTGTATAGAAGGTCGTGAGTGGGGAGCACTCACCATTTAGACATTCAGTCATTTCCAGGGATGGAATAGTGGTCCACATCCATGAGTGGAGTTTGTGGGCTATCTTGTGAGCTTCAATTGCCCCTTCATGCTTCTCATAGAAATAGACAAAGCTTGGAGTTAGTTGGGTGTTGATGATAGTCCGCAGGTGGATGTGGCAAAGATGGGGGTCCTCTTCATCCATGGTGCACCAGAATTCAGTGATATGCCAATGTTGCTTTAGTTCATTCATGAGCTCTTCATCTTTTATTTGTGCTACAAGGCACGCTGCTTGGCTACATAACATATCTTTAATCTTGGATTTCGACCAATCTTCCTGAGTCGGAAGCAAGAGTGGAAAGGAGATTGAGGTCGTCGGAACTCCGTTATTGTGCACTGCTGATACATGTACCCTTATTTTTTCCACTGTCTTGAGCCCTATACCTAGCCATTTCAAGGCGTTTTGTGGGTGTGGTTAAAGGTCTTGGCTAGAGGAAGCACACTCACACTTCTGCCTTGGGTTGTTGCTTCTGCATTGGGTGTCGTGCCACTCAAGCTCCTTATTAGGGTCTTTACATGACTTATTCGTCTGTGTTTCCCTGTTTTGTAAGCTTTAACGAGAACTTTCTCTTGGGTGCTTGGTGTCACCTTAGGTCGTTCCTTGGGGCTTACGAAAGAACTAGGGGAATGCTCATCTGTGGGGGGGAGCTCTTGTAGTAGATCAAAGCAATTTGGGCTCATAGGCGATGGAGGATTTTGTGCCGGTGATGTTTTTCGAAGGACATGGGTTTTTTCCAACACTCGCCATTCCATCACAGCCTTGTCGGGTCGTGGTGGGGGAGGCTTTTGATGTCTTATGGTATCCTGACCTTCTAGAGTCTCCTTTGTAGGATCTTTAATATGTCTTGTGGGGCAATTCTTTTTTAAATGACCAAGTTTTTTGCATGCAAAACATTGCCCCGGTGCGCCAATCACTTCTATGCGTTGTTCAATTCGCATTCCGTTTTTCCTGGGAATGAGGATCTGAAGTTTATTGATGTCCTGCACCAAGAGGCAGATAGAGGGAGGGCCTAGGTGCTAGCGTTAGTTCCTCATCCAACATCATCCCAAAGGAGTTGCCAATAGTAGGTAGTAACATGTTGTATTCTAGGGATAGTCCAGGAAACAACATTGTTACCTTTTTCATGGAGTCATCCTGTTGTGCGGCTTTCTCTGGGTAAAAACCATGTGTCCATTTACGCATGAACAACCATGTATTTCGGACCTGGCAGGGGGAAAGTGCTATGAGGTTCGTTGCAGACTCCTTGTCTTCTAGTATGATTTGATAAAAGCCTTTACCAAGCGGTTGGACTTCTTTTATACCACGGAGTTGTGAATGGAATTGAGCTTGCAACATATCTCACAACAACCCTCTGTTTGGTCGTGATCCCATCACTCGGCATATGACCGTTATTCGCTCAAGGCGCTCTATCTCTTTCTCAAGTAGAAGCATCTCTTCGTTGTTGAAAATAATCTCAAAAGGACCCCCGCTATCAGAGATGTTTTTTCCGTTACCGATCGAGGGGCCTGTTGGTGCAATGTGTTCGACAGGGGCGATGTTTGAAGGTGCCATTAGTGATAAAATTGGACTGCGTCTCTTTCTCTCTTCTCCCTTTTTTTGTTTTTTTTGTTTTTTTTTTTTTTGGGGGGGGGGGGGGGGGGGGGGGTTCACTCCTCAAAACCTACTCCTCCTCGAACATTGGGGGAGGTGTGAGAGGAAACCCTAAATGATGGCCTCCTCACGAAACTGAGGAGGGCGATGCAGCAACGGCGGGGAGGAGAGGCGTCTGTGTCAATGAGCAGTGGGAGGCTTTTGGACCCTCACATTTCCGCTGCGTCGGCTCTGGCTCCGGCTCCTAGTCCTGGTCCTGGTCCTGGTCCGTTTCTGCTGTCTACTGGTGAGACGCCCACACCGCAGACCTCCGCCGGGAGTTGGCGCGCCGCTCTGCTGCACCCGCTCTCAGTGCTTCCATGTGTCAGCTTTCATCATGATATCTCCATTATCCATTTTTGACCCATAAATTCAAGAAACTCTGAAAATATGATTCCACTAAAGATTTTCTAAAGGTATAGGATTATCTAATTAGCTTAATCTCCAAAACAATGCCAATTCATTTTGCATATAATCAATGTGGCATCTAAGTTAATTTCGTAACTAATTAAGAGCATGAGTTCATTTGGCCATTTAGGACATTTGATCATTTGAAATAAAAAATCCACATATTTGATCATTTAAGACATGCACATTATGTAATTAATGAGGGATTAGTAAATATATCTTGACTTTAGAAAAACGCTTTCTTAACAAAGATATACCTTTTATATGCGAAATGCTTCATGACCTGATGAAATTTATGACTATTTATTATATATGCTCATATATTGAGCCAATGTTGCATGTTCTCATAGTGAGCATGTTATGCGTTAGGCATGAAGAATGGTCCAAAGAAACATTTTCTCATATTTGTTAGTGTATCTAGAAATTGCACGATTTCAGAATATTTTGCATTGATTATTTGGGGTTTTGGGATAGTGATGGTAAAAACGAGGGGTAAAGTGATGAAGCAGCATGATGAATGAGTTTGAGAATGAGAGAGGAAGAGAGAATGGAGAGTTTCAAAACAAGAAGTGTGAAGGGAACACATATAAAATCATGAATAATGAAGTTTCAATGAGTGGGACCTAATTTGGTTAGTGGGGTACAGAGAGGGGTAAGTGGAAAAAGATAGGATAGGCTGACTCCTCACCAATCAAACAATCAAGCAACAAAATTAACTCTCACAAACCTAGAAATCTATGGGAGATTTTGAGCTAGAGCACATGGACCTCATGTAAACCTAAAACATACCTTACCTACACACAAAAAACAAAGTGAAAATTGAACAACCAAATTGTTTGTATGTTCTCTTAATAGACATTTAGATGATGGCATACATAAATGTCACACCAAGAATTGTTCTTGTAGACTACACCACAAATAATATTGTGTCTATCAAACAGTTGGTAGATGTTTAATTTTGTGACTTTATGTCATGTTTTTTTTTTTTCTAAACAAGATATCCTTCCATAAGTTTTAAAAAGCATATCTACTACAAAATCAACCCACTTATTTTTCAAAAATGAGAGCTGAATTGAGAGATATATAGCCTCCACTATGTGACTTTCAACATACATGCTTGAGATCAGTGCATATCCTACAATTGTATCAGGATCCAATTTCATAGCTTCATTCGAGCACAATTTCCCCCTATCTATATTGCCAAAGCATGTATGTGCTATCAATAAGGTCAACCAACTACACACATTTGTTGATCAAATGTTTCAAAGTTGAAAACCCTTCACTATTTCGCACCTACCCAGAAATCATTGCGTTGTAAGACACCACACGTCGATAATGTTGCAAGACAGTGAATGTTTCTTCCAAGTTTCCACATCTAAAATACATGCACATATCATACTTCATGGTTGTGCAAAGCTGAAAAACCGAAAATCTCGATTATGTTGCTTAGAAAAGAGTGTGAATGCTTCTTCCAGGTAAAAAATAAGTGACCATATTTCGCAAGATGCTTTCGCGTTGCAATGATCCCACATGATTCAATGTTTTTTCATCTTGTTCCTATTATAATTGTGTTCCAGCAAAACACATCTCTAACTAGAAATCCACTAAAAATCTCTTGTGCTTGAGTAAGTTCACCACAGTTGGTATACATATCCACCAATGCATTGCCAACCATAAAATTATTCCTTACCAATGGCTTGACATTGCAATGATCCAAGTTTATTCAATGCTTCTTCATCTTGCCCATATAGTTTGAATATTTCCTTCTGAATGCATACGTGAGTGCCATATAAGAGCATACTCCCCCCACCCATTGTCAGTGTATCCTGAAATCAGTGTAGTCAAAGAGACTCTATTTTTCAAGTAATCCTTTCTTCGTTATGACCACATCCATTCCATCAATCCCATAAGAAAAAATGGAATTCTACCTACATATCAATCAGCCTATTATTGATTACAAGAACATATTTCAAACCCTGTTTTCAAATATGACTGTGCACTTCTTATCCTTTTTCTAATGCTCGAAAACTTCCACATGTTTTCAAATAAATATTCTTGAGATTTAGTGCACCCTCACCAAGTTCATGTTCTCATAACACATATCCAATGCAAAGAGACCATTGACGGTAATCCATACTTCATGGGCTTCACCACATTTTGCATATAAGTCAACCAACACATTTTGAATACATATCAACCAATGCATTCCCAACAATGCAATCTATCTCAACCAGAACTTTTCTTGCAATATCAATATGTATTGACTTGCCCTTACCCGTGGCTCCAAATCTACGACAAGCTATTAACATGCATGTGTGAGTGATAACATCTGGATATACTCCTCTTTCATGCATCTACCCAAAAATGTTCAATATCTCCTCACCAAGACCACCACCATGTTTCATGTACCCTGCTAACCAAGCCATTTCCAACTCCAATATCTGGAATTTGTTTCAGAAGGCTGGTTGTTTCAATTATAACATGTATTTTTTTATTTTTTTCCAAACATACCAAATATTTCCTATAAGTAGATTTCAGAAATGTTTTGCATAAACATACTTTAACTTTGTGAATCTGACTTTTCACATCCAGAACATATTTACATTTTCCGCAAAAGTTTATTTGGTTCATTCACAACCAATCTCCCTCCAACATACATTCTTCATTCAGTCCACATCAATCATCTCGCCGATTACGCCAAGTTCCTGTACAACTAAAAACAAAATGAATCTAGATTATTTTCTCCTCCCCTCATGATCTACACAAAAAATTCAAAAGGTTATGTTCTCACATGAAGGAAGTATATTTCTTCCCAACTTAAGAATGAAATAAGAAAGGACTAGGTAGACATCTATAAGGACAGTTTCCCCATGCAAAGTTGTCCTTATAACATCAACCATGTCGACAATATATATCACCCAAATGATATGTCATGCTTTTTTAGGTGAGCATGTCCATGATTGTGGAGGATATAGTGCATGTATTGACCATGAATGGGCAGCACCCATGGATGAATGTTATAAATGGGCCATGAAGTGATCATAACCATGGATAGATGGATATAATGTATGAACACGTTCATGTTCACAAGTGGAAGGATCGCGCACAAATGGAAAGATAAGGAATATTTCATCTAATTTTGGGGCTTTTTTGGCCATTTCACAAAATTAGATGAAATATTCCTTATCTTTCCATTTGTGCGCGATCCTTCCACTTATGAACATGAACGTGTTCATACATTATATCCATCTATCCATGGTTATTTTTTGGCCATTTCACAAAACACCTTGATACCAGTATCACATGTTCTCAAAAACTTGATGAAAAAGCTAAAAATTTCACCATTTGATAAAATTGAAAAATGCCAAACTTTGGCCAAATACGAAAAGTAACATTGTGTATTTTTAAGGAGAAATTACAACTAGTAGTATTTTAGATCGTAACGAAATCATAAGCGAAAGATTTCAAAACAATCAACTTTTTTATTTCATTCGATAAAATGTTATCTAAATTTCTTACATATCGTTGCACAAAAAATACATTTAAGAGTTATTTGCATCACTATCATCATTCCTTTCATGAGAATCACTACTATAGCTAATATACAATTGCGACTCTTCCTCCTCATTTTCAAATGTACTTAAATTTAAAAAAATAAAAAAATCGAACTTGACTTGATGAAAAAACCAGATTTTTCACCACAATTCAGTACAATGTACCTAGTGCATGTTTAAAGTAATTTTTTAAAATTTGTTTCAAGTTTTTTTGAATTTTTTTTATTTGTTTTATTTTTTTATTTTATTTTTTGGAAAAAAAAACTTAAAATATGAATTCAATACATTGTATCGACTTGTGATGAAAACTCTAGTTTTTTCATCACTTCAAAATTTAAAAAAAAAAACAAAAAGACCCAAAATAAATAGAAAAAAATCCAAAAAAAAAAAAACTTTAAACATGAACTCGATACGTTGCATCGAGTTTGTGTTGAAAACTTTGTTTTTAAACACGAACTCGATACATTATATCAAATTCGTGTTTAAAACCAGACTTTTTGACACAAATTCGATAAGTTGTATCGAGTTCATGTTGAAAAATCGACTTTAACATGAATTCGATACATTGTATCGACTTGTGATGAAAAATCTGGTTTTTTCATCACTTCAACTTTAAAAAAAAAAAACAAAAAGACCCAAAATAAATAGAAAAAAACCAAAATTGTTTTTTTAAAATCCCCCTTCAAAACAACTTAAAACATGAACTCGATACATTGTATCGAATTCATGTTGAAAAATAGAGTTTTCAAGACCAACTCAATACATTATATCGAGTTTGTGTCAAAAAGATGACTTTTTTACATGAATTCGATACAATGTATCGAGTTCATGTTTTAAGTTGTTTTGAAGGGGGATTTAAAAAAAACAATTTTGGTTTTTTTCTATTTATTTTGGGTCTTTTTGTTTTTTTTTTTTAAGTTGAAGTGATGAAAAAACCAGATTTTTCATCACAAGTCGATACAATGTATCGAATTCATGTTAAAAAAAAAAATTCAAAACAAAAACAATTAAAAAAATCAAACAAATTTGAAAAATATATTTTAAACATGAACTAGGTACATTGTACTGAATTGTGGTGAAAACTTTGGTTATTTCATCAAGTCAAGTTTGATTTTTTTATTTTTTTAAATTTGGGAAAAAAAACTTTGAACATAAATTTGATACATTGTATGGAATTGTGATGAAAACTCTGTTTTTTACATCAACCCAATATAATGTATGGAGTTCATGTTTAGACATCTTCTTCTTTTTCAAATAAAAGATGTTTAGGGTTTACATGAACTCGAATTGTACTAAAATCTCTGTTTTGACAAGAGTAAAAGATGCATATCGATGTTGTAAAGAAGTATGTTGCACAACAAGAGACCTTATGGTGAACATGTGCTTCCTTGATTAACAAAAAACCATTAATAATTGTGTTGATAGTAATTGAACCTTGCAAATGCCATTTACTTCACAAATTTTGTAGGGGAGCTCTCAAAATGAAGAAAAGGAGAGCATTGTGGATACCTTGATAAGTATGTGATATGTTCAAATTGATATATTAATGTTTATATCTAAGTTTGGCAGTTTTGACAGTTTATGAATATCATCTACATTCTAGGAGTTATGGATTTATCAAAATTGTTTATGAATATTGTATACATTTCTTGAGTTGTGAATTTATGGATGTTAATGAGCACTAAATTTATAAATGATGGCATTAGGGATTACAATGTTACCATTTATACTAAAAACATTTTCAAGTCTAACAATAGATGTAACTTCCACTTCTGGAACCTACATCTTCTCAAGATGGTGAAACCATTAATCTTATTAACTTGTGCTTTAAGTTAAATCAGAACCTATAGCTTGACATGGTGGGAGGATCCGAACTTCCAACTAATGTGGGGGGATGCTCCGAACTCCCAACAGACCCTAGTTCGCTACAAGGAAAAGGAAGTATAGATTTAGACATCACCTTGTCCCCGGAGGCCAACCGACTCTTAGGGGAGGAAATCGAACGCCTACGACGTACGTCCTTTGTATGTAGGTTTCTCGCAGGTAGACCAAATCGTGGCATGATTCGTGACATGCTCCAAGTGGCTGTAATGGAGAACATGCCATCGATCAAGAGTGTCAGGGGTTTAGGGAAAAATTTCTTCCATATTGAATTGGGTGATGATTTGTTGGCGCAACCCTTGGTAGAGCTCAAGGTACTTGAATTGAAGTACGACAAGGTATTGCTCCAGCCATGGTCACCAGGGTTCGATCCAAGTGAAGAGTTACAAAAACTAAACAACCCTAGGGTGATCACCGCAACATTTCCTGGCCTCCCTCCCCATTTGTGCCATTTGCTTCCTTTTTTCGGTGAACAGATAGGGACGATTTTCCCTCAAAAAATGTCTATGGCAGACACAATCGCGGAGGTGCCTAAGGTGCGTATCTTAGTGCCTTCCCTCCATGGATTGCCAACAAGAATTAGGCTCTACTCTAAAGAGCTAGGTCTCACAGTGGTGAAAGTGGTTTACGAGGGACTCCCTAGACAGTGTTTTATTTGCAAACAGAAAGGACACCTAGCTAAGAATTGTCCTCGTAAGACTGGAAAGGGAAGCTCGGAACCTCAAGACTCTAGTAAGACTACGTCAACCAAGGGTGACAAGGCTCCTTGGCAACCCGTCAAGAAGAAGGGGAAACCTGGAAGCCTAGGTGCGGCCTCCGCCCCCTCTCAAGGCCTTCCCTTTGACCACAGTCCCACTATAGTGTCACCAGCAAGTGTGAACGAGCAGCCCTCGAAACGGGTGAAGATCCTCTCAGGGAGTGCAGAAGCACACAACCTAAAGGGGAGGGTTACCAACAGATTTACATTGCTCCAAGGGCTAGGAGAGGACAACCCAGAAGCGTTGGCAGCAACATTGTCCCCTTGTGACTCTTGGTCCCTTCCCCCACACGATCCTCATCTCCTGTTCCCCTCCCCGATGGAGTTGCAACCACATCGTGTACTTTCCACCCCAAAGGAGATGTTGGCTAAGGCCTCCCCCATGATGGAACGTGAATGTGGTGGTGACCTCAGATTATTGAAATCGTGGATAAGGACGGGCAAGATCAAGGGCAAAGAGAAGGGAAGTACAAGCAAACCATCACCTGGTTTGGTGAGGACTATTTGGGATAAAGGGATGCAGGTTGGACAGCCACTCAGGAGCCAAAACATATCATGAGAACTATTTGAAGCAGGCCGGGATCAACAAGCCGAGAACCCCTTAGGGGCTCTTCAGCCTTCGCAGGAGCTCATAGCCCCAGAAATAGGTGTTAGCTTGCCCCATGACATGGGGGTCAGCCCGGACATGGGCGTCAACCTCACCGTTTTCGGATGAGGATCTTAAAGTGGAATGTACTGGGCCTTGGTGGAGGCCGGCAGCACCAAGAGTGCAAAAGACTTCGGGAGGAGTTGAATCCCTCTAATATTGGGGGCAAGCTCAACATACTGCTGTTGCAGGAACACCATCTCTCTGAAGAAAGAATTCAGAGCCTAGTAAACCCCTTGTCGGGTGGGTGGACCACGTGGTGGTCGGCGGCACAGGGTGACCTTCAAAGAAGGGGAGGGGTTTGCATCTCGATCAGTGATAAGGCCCGATATGAAGTAACATCACATGGCATGTTGGTTGCGGGTAGGGCTTTATATGTGCTTCTGAAATGGAATCACCTACAGATTGGGGTGCTAAACATTTATGCCCCTAACTCATCCCTCGAGAGAGCAATCTTCTGGAGGATGTTAGTGACCACATTACCTGATGCAGAGGCATGGATAATGGCTGGTGATTTCAACATGACTGAACATCTGGGTGACAGGAAAGGGGGGACCCAAAGACCAATTCATGGTGCGGAGCTGGACTCATCGGCTCTCTTAATTGGCAAAATTGGGGTGAAAGATGCATGGGGCTCTTCCCTTAGGAGATGCTCACATTCGCTACACTTCTTGAGAGCCGACGTGAATGTTAGGGGTGGTAGCCTTGCGCGGTTAGACCGCATATACATCAGCTCGTCCCTTGAGGAGTTGGGGGGATCCTTCGCTATCTTGGCAGGCTTTACCTTCTTTGATCACCAACCGATGAGACTAGACCTTAACCCACCCAACGACACCCACGGGAGTCTCAACATGAAAATCCCCACAAAGATCATGAAGAGTGAAGAGGTGAAGGCGGGTCTACAGAGTATATGGCGGGAGACCATTGTAAGAGAATCGGCTAGTGAGGATTTGCAGAAAAAACTAGCCCTCTCCTCCTCCTTTTTACAGCAAGAGACCAAGCGGGCCCTCCAACATGTCAAAGCCATTGAAATAAAATTAAGGAAGTCCGTTGCGGCAGCGCAACGCTTGCTACAGGCGGACCTTGGCTGCATTTGGTCTAGATCTAAGCTAGAGGAAGCCAAGATGAAGGTTCGGGAAAGGACGGAGGAGAGGAACCGAATGTTATTTCGAAGGACCGTGGCATGTTATTTCATTACAAGGCACCCAAGGGTGGTGGTGGACGTATACAACAGTTGCGCAAACCAGACGGCTCAATTACGGAGGACAAGGAAGAGATTTTGCATTTGGCAACGCAATACTATCAAGACCTACTTGCACCTGTGCATATGAGGCAAAACGTAGAGCTGGCTGATAGGGTGATGACTTGCATTCACCCCAAGGTATCCCGAGAGATGGAAATGGTGCTCGATAGACCCATTTCTCGTATAGAACTCTCGGAGGCACTCAGGGATTTGAGGAGAGGAGCATGCCCCGGCCCCGATGGTCTCTCACGAGATTTTTTCGAGATCCATTGGGACATTGTTATCCCGTCCTTGGAAGCCGGGGTTCAAGAGATTTGGTCCTCAGGAACGATGCCGACCGGGCTGGCTGAGGGGATGGTCTATCTCATTCCCAAAGCGGCAAAGTGAAGCCTGGAGTTGCGCCAATGGCGTCCTATAACGATCCTTAACACGATTTACAAGATTTTGGCAAAAGTCCTCGCGCAACGGTTAGCAAGCTTCTTACCGGACATTATACATGAGAATCAAACAGGTTTTATTAGGAGCAGGTGTATCTTTGATAATGTGTTGCTTCTCTGGGAAGCCATGGCATTGGCTGATCAATCCGTCTCAAGCTCAGCTATTCTGATGCTTGACTTCGAGAAGGCATACGATAGGGTCCTTTGGCCCTTCTTGGAAAACGTGATGAGAGCTATGGGCCTACCCCAAAATTGGAGGAAATGCACTTCTGCCCTCTACCGGACTGCTACCAGTAGTGTGCTAATTGCGGGTGCTAGGGGCCCTTCCTTCAAACTACAACGCTCAGTGAGGCAAGGTTGTCCCCTAGCCCCATATCTTTATCTATTCGTAACTGAGGCGTTCTCTGCCTACTTACAAGCCCCATGCAACGGATTGAGGGGATTGCCCATCCCTAATGCGAGTGAAGATCTTCTTCTATCCAAATATGCTGATGATACGGTCCTCTTCCTGCAAGGTGATGAGGAGAATTTGCAGCAGGCTAAACATCTAGTCGAGGACTTTTGTCAGGCTGCTGGTGCCAAGGTCAATTGGGATAAAACCCAAGGCCTTTGGTTCAGCGAACAAGAGAAACCAAGGTGGCATCCCCATGCCGATTTTACATGGGTCCCTAATGGGACGACGTTCAAGTATCTAGGATTTACTATGGGGAGGGCAATTCCCAAGGGAGCGCAATTGTCCCATGTGCAAGCCAAAATAAGCAAGAAGCTGAACCAATGGAGTAGATCTAAATTATCCTTCGCTGGGAGGGTCCTTATTGCGAACCAAGTGATGCTCACCACCATGTGGCACTCGGTCTCATGTTGGATTATGGACCCGGCAGGTTTGCATGCGATTAAGGCTGCCATCAGGGGATTTATATGGTCCGGTAAGGACAACCCAATGGTTGCTGCCAGAGTGTCATGGCATTGGTTAATGCAGCCGCAAGCCAAAGGGGGGCTTGGCCTCATTGACCCCTAAACACAGAGCCGTGCATTGCTGGCCAAATTGGTGGTTCGTTGCCTTCTCCCAGGTAAGGGGTGTTGGAAGGTACTACTTCACAATAGGTTACAAGCAGGGACTCCCAAGTATGGTAGGCCTTGGCCTATCTCCTTGAACTGGTGTTGCACGAGTGGAGTCCCACCCAAGATGGCTTGTCAACAGGAGGACAGGGTAACAAACTCCATCTTGCGGGCGTGGTGTCATGTGTGACAACATTTGGTCAAGCACACCCCAGAGACACTCATCGAATGGGCTAGACAACCCTTATTTTGGAATCCTCAGGTGCGAACAAGCGATGACATGATGTTAGGGTAGCTTAAGGGCCTGGCATGGGGAAAGTTGGTGCAGACAGGGCTTCACTCTATAGACGATTGGAGACGCATGGTTTCTCCAAGGGGAGCCCAGGAGGACCCATTCCCTCCCCTCAAGGGAGCTATGAAGATGCGGAGCCTGATAGCTAAGGCAGTTGATAGAGTTCCGTTGGGGACTATGCAAGAAGATGCATGGTTCGGTCTCTTTGATGAGGCTGGAATGGTTAAGTTGGTGAAGGGTGTGAGTCGATTGGGAAGAGATACATTTTTGGGGGAGAGGCAAAGTAGGGGCACTTGGCTTCCGGTTCGAATGGTGGCGGAGGTTGATAACATTTGGAAGACAGACCCAGATGTTACTAAGGTGGAACCCCATTGGAAGTTATGGGTATATGGTTCTCGTCCCCTCGTTGAACTAGAATGGGACCCATGGGATTTCAGGTGGAAACATGGTGACAAACTCTGCCACTTCTTTGAATATAGCACTAAATTGGGGCGGACTTTACAATTGCAGCTCGTTGGTCCCATTCGTAATGGATGGTGAACATTGGGCATCCCTGACGAGGTGCTCATTACCTTTTGGAAGGGTCTTTGGCGTCTCCACATGCATGAAAAAATCAAGCTCTTTTGGTGGCAGATTGGTCACAATGTGATTCCTGTTGGGGAATGGCTTGGTAAAAGGGGCGGCCCGATAGGATGCCCACTTTGCTCTTCACCCATTGAGTCTCTGAGACACTGTCTTTGGGATTGCCCTCAAGCTCAAAAGGTATGGGACAGAGTCACTCGCCTCCTAGCGGCATGTGAAGTGGTTGGAACAGCCTCGTGAAGTGTTGCGGCATGGATTGACCCCTCGACTGATAGGTGGACGGACGCCTTTAATGAGGATACTTGGTGCTATGTATGCACGGGAGGCCAAATCGGCAAGATCCGCTTCAAGAGAGACTTGTTGTCCACATCCCTTAGGTTCCTGGAAATTTGGAGGTTCATCGCGGGCTTCACCTTATGGTATGTCTGGAAAGCACGATGCTTAAAGGTTTTCCAAGATCGGGTACAACCCCCAGTGGAAGTGATCATGGATATCTGGTTCGCGCTTATCAGCTACCTACGAGGGCAATTAGATTAGGTTTGCAACCACTCCAATGACGTGGCCACTACCCGGTTGCGCTTTTGGCAGAAATGGCGGAACACGCCTATGGTGACGCTAGGAGAAAGTGGACCGAGGTGGAACTACCAGCCCCCACGATGGTTGTTTCCTTCTTTCACACCTCCCCCCTTCGATGTAGGCCTCGGGAGTCGACTCATTCTGGCCGACACTAAAGGCCACTGCTTTTAGGTATAGGTATCTACTTACTTTAGGTAGTCGGTTTGAAAAACTATGTAAGTAGTCTCATTTTCTTGATCTTGATCTGAGGGAGATTCCCCGTTTTGTGTATAAGCTTCCTTGTATAGTCTCCTTGTAATAATCCTTCCTAACTAATGGGAAAGTAGCTTTATTTTGGAAAAAAAAAAAAAAAACTTGTGATTTAAGTTAACCATTGTGATTTTCTTTAAGTTAACTACATTTCATATCTACAAACCATCAACATTTAAACATTTATTAAAAAACTATTCAATTTTAAAAATTATCATTTTGAAACTTGTTAGATCTCAAAAAAATAACAAATTTTTACATGCTATTTAAAACATGTGGTACTGGTGTATCAAGTTTCAGAAAATCGCCTAAAATCGCAAGATTATAAAAGGAATCTATAAGTGGAATGCGCAATCCTTCCACTTGTGAACGCGAATGTGTTTATGGATCATGTTAATCCCATAAATGGACCATGTACATTATCTATTCATGAAGGATAGATTTCAAACATTTGCAAAAATGGGTATATCGCTTATCCTCATCATACTCACCAAAGACATATACCCCATTAAGAAACTTTTGATTTCATTTTTGGACTGCTTAGTTCTATGTAGGCTAATAAAACCTAGTGGTCTCTCCGAAATCCGTTTCGCTTATATCTTGCATTTGCGTCGTAGTTAATATCTTTGGTGCCTTAATCCAACTTGCTACATATTGTTTTAATTTATTGGTTTTGGTTTCTTTTATCAATATTGCCTCTAGCCAGTCTAACTTTTATGATATGTGTATTGCAGTTTAAATTGATAACATTGTAAGAGACATTTGAGGGAAACTAAGTTGGTTCTTCTTAATTAAAGAGAGACAATAGAATTGGAGGAAGGTTATTGGATCAAGATATGATGCTTGTCATTCCATTATAGAATCTCCCCACCCCCCCTCAAAAAAAAGATAAAAGGATAAAAAAAACTTTTAGAAACATTGCTTTTTAGTTGGAAGGAACATTATAGTCCAACAAGGGGCCTCCAACCATGATTCGAAGCACATCACTACAATATATCGTACCTCATAACTTTAATGGGCACTACCTTAGTGCCCCTTAACAACGAGAGGGATATCATAACATAGAGATGGATATCCAACCTTGATCCAAAGCTCCTCTTGTTTTAGTGTGCCACCTAAGTTTAAGGGGCACGAAACCCTAAGTCCACAAGTTCTAAAGCACCTCCTTTTGTCACATAGTGTCTTAAAATACAACTTTAATCATAACATTTTCTTACATATTCAATTCAAAAGTTTTTTGTTGTGGAAAATAACATAGTGATTGAGTGCTAATATTGGAATGATCAAGATATTAGGAACATGTATATACTTTATTGATGCTTCTTTTTTCCAAAAATACTTTATTAATGCTTGGACAATTCTTTTATGAATAATCCTTTGAGCTAAGAATTTAGGAGTGATCAACAATGGAAAACTTCATTTTTGAGACATAAAGGAAAGATGCATCCACTCACTTCAATTTTCACGATTGTGCATTAGCTAAAATAACCTTTGCATGTAAGATGGCCATAAGTTATGATCATGGAAGTCTCCCATACACTTTAAAATTGCAATCAACCATAATACAAGAATATAAACTGTGAGTATGTTCTTTGACTCCTCATAATACTTACTCTAAAGCATAGTACGTAAAATTCATGTTCGTCTAGCATAACATTCGTTTTCCTACATTGGAAAACGATTGCGAATGTTAGTCAAACATTCTTGTGTTTTTTTTTGTTTTTTCCTCATTTTTTTAATGTTTTTTTTTCCATTTTTTAGGCTTATTTACCTCATAATAAATTGTCAATCCAAAAGTATGGTATTTATCATTCTTTGAGGGTGTTTTTCTTACGCAAATGCGAATGCACGTATGGTACGTATGGTTCATACTATGCTCTAAAGTATTAAGACATGGATGATGTTATATTCTTTTGCTTGTTGAAATACTTAGTTCTTCTTTGGTAGTCATTTTTGCCAAAATAAGTTTTCGGCATTCATGCATTGAATTCCAAGTGCGTAGTACTATGTATATTTTCGGGTAGAAGTTCATTGCATCCTCAAAAAATCGAAAACAATAATAAAATAAATTTTCAATCAATTTATTTCTTTTTTTTATTCTCTCTCTCAAAATGCTTCTTCTCGAAAAGAGGTTGTTGAGTTGTAATTTTGTCAAACCACTTCATTTTAGATGTTAATATATCTTTCTTTCTTCCCTTTCCCTCTTTGTCTCTATCAACATGGAAACTTGTAAGCATGCGAAAAGTCACTGCCATATTTGCCTAATGTTTTGGAGATATTGGAGATACTGAATTAGATTCGACTTAAGACTCAATGAATCAAATTTGACCGAAGAGGAATAAACATCACACACTTTAGGTAGCTCATTTTGGGATATTAATGCATGTCCCTTTTTGGGCTACCTACAAAAGACTATGTTGAATGCTAATTTTCCAAACCAATCTGGTTTTATGTTCGTCATATTCATCATGTCTTGACTCTTATGTCTTTTTTTAAGTGAGGTATTAAGCTTCTCAACTTTGTGTTGCAATTAGGTTATATGTTTTCTTAAAAAAGGATAGGGAGAGAAAGAAGGAAAAAAGAAATACATGGGAGGATATTAAGAGACTATATAATATGGCATCTTTTGGGGATATTTTCAAGCTATCCTAATTTTTATTGACCATGCCAATCAAAACACATAGAGGAGTTTACAAAGTTCTTAGAACTATATCATAAACGGCTTTCACAATTGAAGCCAAGAATGAATGCAATAGGGAGAATGGAAATCTAGTAAACTAAAAGAAAGCATAATATAAACCCTACTATTTTATCTTCTCATTTACCTTTTGGAAATCTTCATTTTGACGCCTTAAAATACCATATTTTCTTTATTGGGTAGAGAAGCGCAACAACGTACACCTTTTTAATGATGTTATCGATGGGAACTAACTACATACTATATGTAAATCTGTTATGTCCTGTGTGCTCATCCCCTACTTTTTTGGTCAAAATTGTTGTTTTCTATTCAACATGAAACATGTGTTGAGGAAGTGTATAAAAATACCCTAAACCCTTTTGTCGAACTCACGTGGTAGATTCGCCAATTTCATAATGGCGTCCACACTTCGATTCACATCATTCAAGCTATAATTGTGATTTAACTATGTTCCGTTTTTAAAGGGTGAGTTTAGGTATTAAGGCAAATGTTCTTATCACATGTAATGTGATATAATGTGGAATTGCTTGTTCCATGAATTCTTGCATTCATGTCTCCAATTCTCTTCCTAGCATCAATAGATAGAGGGCAGTTTGTTGTGTAATTTGTTGCAATATTTGCGTGGCCATTTACATAACGCTTAAACACAAAAAAACATTAGAATGGGCAATGGAACCACATGCTCTTGATGTATTTGTTTATTCATACAATAATGTGGGCTTTGATGCCATTGTTTCGTTGGACATATGGAAATCCAAATCTCGTAGATGAGGAATTGATTTGCAAGTAGAAAGGTCTTTGTTTCCACATTCAACACTCATCTATTGGATATATTTAGAGATTGTTTCTAATGTTTCTAGTAAACAAACTTGACGATTAACTATCCTTTTAATCTATAGTCAAGTAGTTAGTAGTGATGGCACACCAATTTGGATTAAAACATATTTATAGTCTCTTGGGCACCATTACTAAGACATTGTAGTTGTTTACATTTCTTCACCATCAATGGTTGTAGCCTGTAGGGGCCCAAATTGAATATTGTGGATAGATGTGTTTGCATCTCTATTCTATAGGATACATGACAAAGAAATGGATACTAGCACAAACTATAAGGTTTCATGCAAAGACAAGGATTTAACATTAGGTCACTTGGTGAGTGTGGATAAATCCTTTTTTTGGTGAGTGAGCAAAAAAACTATCAATTGATTTTTTATTGTATGGGTAACTTGGAGAATGTGGGAATGAGCCACTTGTTGAAATTTTAGACTGGCAAGCTGTGTATTTATTAGTTGATGGACTACCAGTGCTATGTGCGAGAATTTAATATGCAAATCATTATGCCTATTGTGTCCTCAAATAATGCAAATTCCCATCACACAAGGAAATTGGTGTTTGCAATCACATCGTTGAAACTAGACACGAGAACATATTGAAATCAGCTTATAAGCTAGTAAGTAGTACATGTGAGATCTGCTTGGAGAGTATTTATTTCGTGATAGAGAACGAGTTGTGCCAATTGAGATACATGTGATCTTGCAAGCACATACATGTTTTCCTATTTAGTGCAAGGAAACTTCCAAAGAATAACTCGTGCCATTTTCCAAAGTATCACGATAGGTGATAGAAAAAAGGTGTGTCAACACAGTGACAAGCTCTAAAACAATGTCCTTTTCTTCTTGATCTCGAGCTCTCCTCACTTGCTCATAGATAACGTACATTGACAAAATGATAGGCTCTGCCTTTTCTTCTCGACCTCAAGCTCCCCTCACCCTTTCATAGAAAAGTGCATGTGTGTTTATAGCAATGTCATGATATGCATCTATGTCTAGGCATAAATACCTTTACTTCTCCTACCATGCATATATATATATATATATATATATTGAAACAAACTTCCCATTACTTGTCACATTGTGTTGACAAAATTTATGTTTCTTGCAACACATGATGCCAACAAACAATCGTAAAAACATTAAATACATATATGTAAAAATGTACATATACATTAAAAGATAAAACCTCCAAATGAAGCTCTCTTGCCATCAACAATACAATGGTGGATTCTTTTACTTCAAAAAGAACTCACTCCCCAACTATGGTGCACATGATTGTCTTACCATAAAAATAGATCTCTATATTAATCAATATGAGTGTGTGTCAGCTAGTGATAAGACAACTAGAAAGCCTTTTTTTGTTGAGAATCACGTCTATATTTACATATGCTTCTCGACATTTAGTGTGAAGTCTACCTTGTAATCAACAAAACTTTCTAGTTTAACTAAGACGTTGTATATACATACTCCATTACCAAACTTTCTACTTTTCTAAGTGAGCGTCAAGACTCAAGAGAGACCATAAGTAGCCAAGCAACAATGTTTAGGAACAAAATTCCGGAAGTTATTACTTATTACTTTTGTAGTATTCCTATGCATGAAAAGGGAACTTGATCGTCAAAATAGAAAAAATTTATATTGCCCGACACATGGTGCTCTCAAATGTACTAGATGCCCTTGTTATATCACACTTCATTAAATTGCTTATGTTTACGAAGGAGCTCAAGTTCCCATTTATTTGTAATCCATATGAGCCTCCACCTCATTAAATAGGTATCTTTTACTTTGTACTCAAAGGTCAAGGAAACATCTATCTCCGTTCGGTGATCAAATGTTACAACTTGTCAACCCATTGAAATACTTACAAAGGGAGAACTCAATCAATTAATAGAGGAAACACTTCACTCAGGCTCCTTTCTTGTGTCCTATTTGTGTTTCCCTTTAGAACTTCATTTTATAAGAAACTTTCCAATAGTAGTTCTCTTTTGTCATGCATGAAACAATTCCGAAGATCGTGAGAAAGCAACACAAGACCCTTTATAAGGCTTTCATGAGCTATGTTTATGACCTTCGGGACCACAATATACAATACAATATGTGGGCTCTGGAAAGAGAGAGAGAGAGAGAGAGAGAGAGAGAAAGAGAGAATTCCCATGAGTGCCTGACCATATAGATGAGAGGTGAGAAAATTCGGTCTCAAACCTGAGACTTAGTAAGTTACCGCTAGGGTAAGCTAATTACAATAAATAACAAAAACAGAAGCTCTCAATGACCAACTATGTAATACTACCACCAATCCCATGGCTAGTATTGTATTGTATTACTATTATTATTATTATTATTATTATTATTATTATTATTATTATGCTTTTCTTGTATTGTATGTATATATTTGCTTTTCTAAATTATTATTATATAATAATACAATATTTTATTTATTTATTTATTAGTGTAGATAATTTATTACAGAGTCCCATGATATAAATGTACTTCATCCATTTAAATTGTAAAAATCAGAAAAAGGGTAAAAAAATAAAATGAATAGAAATCAATTAATAGCTCAAACACTGGTTCCTCTGTTCTGAATCTTCTTCCCCTGCTGTTCCTCTTTGATCCAAGTCTTCTTCTTCTTTTCTTGTTTACTGTCTTTCTTTTCACTTTCGTCCTTCTTAGCAAAATTCCCCCCTTTCTTTCTCCTCGATAAATAAGAGCATAATTCATCATGACACACGATTCCTTTGAATAGAAGAAGAAGAAGAAGAAGAAGAAGAAGAAGAAGACTTTTGTTTTTTGTTTTTAAAACACCCCCACGCCCTACAAATCCTTCTTCCATGGCTTCTGCAGAAGAAATCCATCAAGCAAATGAGCATGACATCTTGGCTCCATCCATGTCATGCGAAGAGCTTTCGCCTCCCAACCATCTCACTCAGAATCTCAACTACAATTACGACAAAGAAGACGAAGAAGATCTGTGGAATCTACTATGGAACCAAGATTCAGCTGAGAATAATAGCAAGAATCCTGACTCTAAGGCAATTCATGCCACTAACTGCAAAAATGTGCCCACAACAATGAACTCTAACCCTAAGGCTAAGTCTAAGACTAAGACTAACATTATCACTAACACTAACACTAACACTAACTCCAAGTCTAACTTCTACCCTATTCCTACTCCTAAACCTAAGCCTAACCTTAGAATTAACCTTGACCCTAACTCTAACAATCACACTTTGGCTAATGTGAGCTCATTTTCGGATGACTTGTTCAGACAGTTCGAGTCTTCGGACACGAGCGATGTCATGGACGATGTTGAAAACCGCTGCAGATCGCATCAGACAAGTGGGAAACGGAAGGAGCCCATTTCCAAGAACCTTGTGTCGGAGCGGAAGCGGAGGAAGAAGCTCAATGAGAGGCTTTATTCCCTCAGAGCCATTGTTCCCAACATTAGTAAGGTAAGGAAGTGTTGCAGTATTCCATTTATCTCCCGAAATGCCCCTACATTTTCTCAAAAAAGAGAGAAAATACCAGTTGTCGAGCTTTTTCTTCGATTCACAAAATGGCCTTAAGTTTTTTTGTTATTTTTTGGGGATGACTATGTTCTTGTTGTAGACCTTGGATTCATAATTTCTATATATAAGGTTCTATATTTCTATGTTCTTGACATAGATCTAGGGTTTACCAGTAGTATCACATGCATATGCTTGCGTGTCAATTGTAATGACCTTTTGTTTGTGGTCTTGTTTTTGACATAATATTTTTACATGGACATGGTATGAATTCCAATTATGTGGGATCAATGATGCCCACATTTTGTTCGTGGAGCACTGAATCATGTGATTTCCTACATCTGGGTCTAATCTTCTTCTCTGTTTTGGATGCATTTCACATTCACATGGCCAGATGGACAAAGCTTCCATAGTGAGGGATGCTATAGCTTATGTCCAAGGCCTTCAAGAACAAGTGAAGAAAATACAAACCGATATCGTTGACCTCCAATGCAAGAGGGACGGTGGAAACACACAAAAAGTTCACAAGATCGTTGATGCCGAGAAGAAGAAAACCCAACAAGAGCATCAAATCATATCTGTATGTATACACACATTTTCCGTTATCTTCAATGAAATGCTTAAATTTTTTCCATTGAGAATATATAGGAATTATTGAATTATCATGAATTGGATCTCTTGACATGTCAGATCTAAAATGCTAGGATAATGGAAAATAATAATAACTTTGAAGTTTTTCCCTATAACCGGTATGTCTCATATTGATATAGGGAATGAAACAAAATGTTCAAAATCATTGGATGTCTCTCTTCTCAAGGATCACATACAGATCTGACCTAATTTAAAATGAAATAAAGTGCCTGATGATACTTTGATTTATTGGTATGGTACATCTACAAAGGTATTTTTTTTTGTTTGTTTTCTTTTGTGCCAGTTGGATGTGTGTCAGATGGATGAGCACATTTACCATTTCCGCATTCATTGCAAAAAGTCTCCGGGGATCTTGGTTCAACTTACGCGCGCCCTTGAAGCTCTTGAGATTGATATATTGAATGCAAACCTTACATCCCTTGATGATTACATGTTAAACACTGTAGTGGTTGAGGTAAATTGTGACTTTGCGAGATTCATGAAAAACTATCTGTCCCATGATCTTTACAAGTATGCAGCTTACAATTCCCTCTCCATTTTCTGTAGGTGAAGAATGGGTTGGACACAAATACGAATGAGCTTCGTGATTTGGCATTGGAAACTGTTCCTAAGTTTGGCTTTTTTCTTATTTAAGGGGATCCAGCCTCAAACTTAGTTCTCAAGGAATGGAGCATTCTAAGAATATTGCCTCCTACATTCAACGTTTACCAACTTAACATTGTGAATGCCCCCCACCACGATAACTCCAATTGGAAGCGCATTCCACTGGAGCTAGTTTTAGAACATTTCAATGGATGTATTCTCTACGATTGAACTTGTTACGACCATTGCTTGCCTTTTCTCTATCCATCTAGTAATCTCATCAATGGCTTCTTCCAAAGATTTGCCCTGTTTTGCCTCTTTTCGAGAGACTGTACGTTGATTGAGTAGCATGGCATGTGATATGTTTGGTCATAATTAGCTAGACTCGTTGATTCATGCTTGAATGTTAAGACAACATTTTGTCTTTTTGAGACCAAAGAGTTTTAACACAACCCCCTATGAGCCAACACACGTCCATGAGTAACATGAACCTCATGCATGAAGTTGAATTTGTATGTACTCTTCTATACTTGTTCCTTGTGATATTATAAAAAAAAATTGTGTATCTTTCATGGAATAAAAAAATTGTATGTAATCTTATAAAGATGAGTCAAATCTAATATATCAAAGAGTATAGGATCTTACATCCATCCATGGTTTTTTCATCAAATGTATTTGATATCAACGTGGTATGGGTGTGTTAAGGTTAGGTTTCAAAGTGAACTCTTTGGCACATATAATTGTTTTGAGGTGTGGGAAAGCAAATAGATAAGTTCAAACAGAAGCATAACATCTAATTTGTGATGTTTATAGAAGCCATGATCTAGTTTTAATACACAAGTGTTTGAGTATGACAAGATTAATCTAATGGACTCTTTTAGTGCCATTGTCAAATAAATAAAGATGAACATACTTATCTTGAAATGTACCATGATGGTGCCATTGACCACCAATATATGGTTCCTTACCAAAGGTTTGTGCATCATGTTATGCAACCTCCACTTAATGATATAAGAACCAACAATCAAATCACACCCTAAATATATCCACTTAATCTTATAAGAAGCAACCAAATAAAAATTTGAACGCAATGAACTACATTTAAAGAGCATTGAGAAAGCTTTGTCTTTTGACATATTCTGAGACATGTTAGACCTCTCCATCAATTCCCTATTAACATAATGTTTTTAGATTCCCAATGTTACCTTCCTAAATTTCCCAAGTGTGTTAACACAATAGTGTAGCGTTGAGATTGTGATTGGAATCTCAAGTAAATGAGTTGGATTTGATGTTAGGCGTGTTATATGATTCCTCCATACTTTTGGTTTGAGATCATGTACAATAACACAACCCAACAATTAAAAATAATGTCCTAAAAGTCCAAGGTGTCTACTTGTACAAGTACTTCATAAATGTACATATATGTGGGCATTATGGAATCTCTATAATTGACACTTACAATGAGCAAGAGAGTTTTAAATGACTTGCTCTTTCCTTTCTTTATACAACAATTTGAATAGATTATGAGTGAGGTTCCAAACCTCAAGAAACAACTTAAAAGAACAACTGCCTATACTTTTCCGATTGGTGAAAATAGAGATGGTTTTCAAATACAACTAAAACATTAATGTCAAATAATGATTCTCTAAGGTATAGTAGAAATAATCAAAATGAATGGGTGGTCCATAGGAAACTCCTACCTTGGATAAAATGTCACAAACCTCATTTAACATTAAATGATTTACAAAGCAAACCGATTCCTTCATTATCTTCCTTCATATGCATGGGTCTATAGGGAACTCCTACACTTGATAAAATGGCAATATCTCACTATTTAACCTTAAAAGATTTACTACGTAAAGTGATTCCTTTATTATATTCTATTTTGACACTAGTTAGGTCCAACAAAAGTATTAAAGAATATGTCTTATCATTGCACAATAATACAAGGTTGTATATTACATGTCATCAATATATTGACAAACATCAAATTTGACTCATTATTGGTACACACTCAAATAGTGTTCATTTCATTCTAGGATCTTATACGAACAAAATTCATTGGTGAACTCCTCTTCCTTGTATAGTAAACCACTACTATTGTGACAAATATAATTAGGCCTACAAAAGATAAGGTCAAGCCTACTATTAAACCTTTGTGTTGCTTTCCTGATACATTGTTTGGAAGCACCTGTGATAAGAAATAAGAAAACAAGATCTCTCTCTTAAGTTGTTAAGACTACTAGCCCTATGTGTTGGGTTTGAAACCCAATTTTCTTATCTCTTAATTTACTAGATGCCAGTATGGAATGTAGGCGTTGAACCCATGACTTTCTAGTCTCCATTGGGTAACCTTACCAACTAAGCTACATCCATTTGGGCACATCTCTCTCTTTCGGACTATACTAACATCTCATCATTTTAGGATTTGTTGAACATGCAAACAACTAGGCCGTATAATTATTTTCTTACTAAACAATGGGAGTTCCAATTTTCAATGTTATGATTCCAATCATTTATGAATTTTTTGCTTTCTTCTCCTTTTAGGAGGGGTCTTTTTCTTCTTGTTAGTATATCTTCATTATTCCCTTACTTTATCATATACCAATGAGCATGTTTTGGCTTGATAAATATAGTCTCTCAATTACCATGACATAACTTTATAAGATGGCTCTAGTTCAATCATAAAAATGAAATCTTCTTAACACATTTGTATAGCATATGTTTGTCCATCAATCACTCTATTTTGTCTTTCTATGTTTGTCCCAAGATGGGTTTATCATTGGGTCCTCTTATATGAATACACATCTTTCTCATGCACTTTGTAGTGTGAAAGGGCAACTTGGAACCTCTCTACATAACGTTAAAAGATTGAGATAGACAAATATGCACATAAAGTTAGGGAGGGGCACATCTGCCAATCGTGCAATCTAGATGTGGAATCAAAGGATGCATTGCACTTGTTATGTTTTTTATGTAGATATAACAACCTCTTTGAACAATGCTTTGGTCCACTAAGAAAGAGGATGAAAAATAAATACCAACCATGCTTGGGACTGCTCACCACAATAATACATCCACAAGACCTCGTCAACAAAACACCATTGCCCCTCTTCCCATGTAACTAGTCAATCAAGGACCGAATAGCCATCACAGTTGTTATTCCCAGCATAAAAGTTGTTGGATCAACCTATGTTGGAGATCTTTTGAAGGCAGAAGATTAAGTTTATCTACGCTCCCAAGATTAACGTTATGTAATGTTATGACCTGTGAGACCCATTAGATATTTTAGGATGCAAACTTTGGTTGGGTCTCACAGGTCATTTGCGCCTCTTACAAGATGTTAATATATCCTTTATGCTTTCATTGTATCCCTCTCTCTCTATGTTATATATTATATTTCATTTCAGCTTGGATCCTCGATCTCCTCCATCAATCCTGAGGACAGTATTTTGGCTCACTTATGTGTTTGTCTGTAAATGCTTGGAGGTTCCATGAGTCACTTAGGTAGCTCCCAATGGATAAATAATAAATTGTCAACCCACGTCATCATCTCCTTCATGCACACACAGACCATGCCTTGGTGATAAGATATATCCTCCAAGGTTTTCTCGTCAAATTTATCACATTTTTAAGGTCTCTAACCTCTTTTCTGTCAATTACAACACCAATTAATCTAAAAGGCCAGCCCCATGAATTTTTCACCTCATTATTAACCCATAAAAACTGCACTGGTTACTAGATCATGTGGAATAAACTTTGCTGGACAACCTTACCAACTGAGTTACTGTCATTTGATCCCTACTCTCATAGAAATATATCTAGATTTATATACTATGTATGTATTCATATAAATATATATCTATGCATGCATACATGCATAAACATATATGTATTTATGCATGTATACACATATATAAACAGATACATACATACCTGTGTGTATGCCCATGTGTATGCAACACATCAAAATATGGGACAAACCAAATACTCACAGTTGGTGTTGGCCTCACTATTGACCTCACTATCTAGATTTATATACTATGTATGTATTCATATAAATATGTCTATACATACATACACATAAACATATATGTATTTATGCATGTATACACATATATAAACAGATACATACATACCTGTGCGTATGCCCATGTGTATACAATACATCAAAATAGGGGACAAACCAAATACTCACAGTTGGTGTTGGCCTCACTATTGACTGAAAGCTTACAAATGTTGTATTCAAGATTCTGCCCCTCAACTGTCATAAAAAAAATGCAACCGTGTAAAGAAATTATGCATACCAGTTAAAGAATCAAAGAGCAATTGTAACACTAAATACCTCCCAAGAACCATTTACAAGAGCCACGAGATCATATACAGGAGGTTGATCAGACAAGATCTTTCTAGATCCCGTCTGAGGATCGATCTCTACATGTCCTGTACAACCTAAAAAGCTAGGGATTCTAGTACTATTGCCTTGTAAAGCTAGTAATACATTTGAAGAGTTTATCGGTGTGCTTGTACTGACAAGAGCATCCACTATCTCGAAGTACAAAGTCACGGTGTCAATTAAGTGTGTCACATACGATCGAGAATTATTGAAACCATCAACTGGCAAGCCTGGATAACCCTTGTCCCTCCAATGTTCGTAAAACCTCTGACACTTGGGATTGTTGGAGAAATCTCCGGCTGCATAGCCAAATCAAGGAAAAGGTTAGCATATAATGAAGATTCTTCTTAAGTCATCCACAAAAGAATCCACAATATGTAAACTTTAATTTCATAATGCAGTAGAGGATAGAGAAATGTCACCGTTGGGTACTAAACCTATTTCTCCTTGCAAAGTTTCCACAAGATCCAAGGAGCCTACACATGACAAATTTTGTCAAAAGATTTGTTAATATAACATATCAATGGCAATCACAATTACACAAGTCATATGTTTGCCACATGTCAAGAGGTGCAAGCCCATGCGGATCCTATAGAATGTCCACCAAAATAGCTATATTCAAAGACCTCCAGAACTACACTCATTATCCTAACCATCAAGTCATGACAATGTAATAATATAGCTAATTATACTAAACAAGGATGAGTTAGTAATGGGAATGTTACATATTGTGAGATGTAAGAAAAGAATTAGGACCCAATCTAGTGCCTAATGTTCTCCAATGTTGTCTTATTTATATGATCGTCATTTCATATTGCCCTTTTGCTTGTAAATGGGTGTGACTGTTAAGTGTAAAATTTGTTAATTTCTTCTACATTTTAATTTATAAAAATTAAGGAGATCTAGAACCATAATGTAAAACTCATTTGTAAGAAACACAGGTATGTGAATTTAACAGAAGAAAATTATTTGTCAAGAATTACCATCTGCATATGGATTAAATGCTGTCACTCCATCAGTGCCAAGATACCACCAAGGTGACGATGTTTTTCCCTAATCAGCAAAACAAATCTCAAAATATGTCAATAAACCAAACAATACCTTATTTCAATGGTAATGCAAGGCAACTCAAATGAGGCAGATTTTGTTCTTAACCCCTTTAGAACACGTCCAGGTACTGACATGTCTTGGCATCATCAACAGGATTAAATAATGTACACACCATTACGTATGAGGGACAGAACTTCGGGATCTGATATTTCCATATAGTAGAGGAATCTTCTTAATGAAATAGTTTAACATTATACGCATTTGGCATGTCAAGAAGGTATTGGTTCTCAAGTTTCCACAATACATGCACAGGAAAGAAGCCCTTCAATTTTGCCATATCATCTTCTATATGTTCGGCAAAAAGGCCTTTTGCTCCCTTTGGCCAGATACAATTGATTTGTAAGTGTGAATGCACCCTTATGGGCTAAACTATTGAAGTATGCAGCCATTCTTTGTGCACCAACACAAGCAGGTTGGTACACAACAAAACTAGAATCTCTCTGTCTTCCTTTCTTTGTGGTGTTCCTGTATTTCACTTTTATACAGTCACTGCCACCACTCATGCTTCTGCTTAGCAACTAGATTCAAAGCAAGGTCACTATGCTAGTCTGCATCACTCCATCAGTCATTCTGCTAGAGATCATCAGTCTGTGTTAGTTTGTTAGACAGCGGAAGGCAGCTGTTGCTGATTGCATGGCAATAGGTAAAGCACACAAACCTTAAGCTGAAAACAGTTCGTTTTTTGTATTTGGTGCTCTGTCTGAGCATAAGACACATATACAAATGCTTATTTGCAGGTCCCGCTTGAGTTTTGGCTCTTGTATACTTATTCAGCCTCTCAGGTTGGGTGCATTTAATCAATAGTGGATTATTATTGATTGAGCAAGGACAGCGAGTGTTTTTAGGTGATTGTCACGATGGTTACCAATTCTGACACAAGATACCGATGCTGGACAGCATGACGAAGGTGCTGAACAGCATGCTAGACATGGTCCTTTGGAAGGTGCTGAATTTTATCTAACAAAGAGAATCATTATACAAACTGAAAAACAGCCTGTATGGACTGAAGTGAGCATCTTAGCAATGATATAGGAAGTTTGATACTTTTAATGCCTCTCATGGGTTAAATTGCAGCCATGCAGATCAATGTTTATACACAGAGAAGGATACTGATGGAAGCCCTATTATACTTGTTCTTTATGCAAATGACATGTTGCTGGTTGGGAAGAGAAAGACTGGCCTTGATATTCTCCAGAATCAGCGGGGTATATAGGTATACATCTATTCCTGGAAAAGCACATTGGGAGGCTGTCAAGTGTATTTGCAGAATATGATAAGGGTACCCAAAGAAAGTGTATATGCTATGGACACAGTGAATTAGGTCTGTAGGGATACTATGATGCAGTCATGGCCAGTGACTTAGAAACTCACAAGTCTATTAACATGTACGTCATTAAAGTTGCTGGTGGAGAAGTCTGTTGGTGCTCCAGATTGCAGAAGATTGTAGCTGTGAGTACTACTGAAGCAGAATATATTTCAGCTACTGACGCTTCTACGGAAGTTATTTGATTGACCAGACTTTTTGAAGATCTCAGGATGTCCATTGGGACTCCAGTGGCGGGATGTGCTAGTCAGAGTGTTGTGCATCTATTTAAAAATGTCATGTTTCATTCGTGCATCAAACATATTGATGTGTGGTGCCACTTCATCAGACAGCTTCTTGAAGATGGTCAGGCCACATTGAACAAGATCAAAACACTGGATATCCCTGCGGATCTCACTAAAGTATTGGCAAAGCTCAGCATAAGCACTGCATAGCACTAGTGGGAGTTAGTGAAATGTTCACTCTGGACCTTTATATGGAATTTCTTAGGTGTAATGGCCCTTTCTTCACTTTGGCCATCTATTATTCTTTGTGCACCTACACATAGTCCTTGGTACACATCAAAACTAGTATCTCTCTCTTTCTCTCTTTGTCTATGGTCTTTCCTCCTGCATTTCACGCTTGCACATTCTCTCACATTCACTCCACCACTCGTGATTCTGCCTTACACTATAACAATTAGAAAAAAAGTGATATTTGTAATCATTTTTTATTACATGAAACTTTATTATTTGCGTCATCTATCATCAATACACATGGTTTTTTATTTTTCTTTTGCAAATTGCGCCTTAAGATTTCAGGTTCGTTTTTACCCTAGAATCAGTTTCTTTTTTACTCTACTGATTCTTTATGCTATTTACTCTAGGGACAGCCCATTAAATGTGATAAATTGTAGTAAACAAATTTTTCATTTTGTGATTTTATAAGTCTGTAGAGTTCTCATAAAAAATAGATTATTCAAGAAGCAAAAAAACACAGTTAGCAATGATGCACATGACAAAAACGATGTTCAGAAACTGTAATATTGATACAAGAACATTCATAGCTTAAAGAAACAGAGTATGTGCTTACTGTACCACTTGTGCTGCAACCTTCCAGATGTCTTGGGCAGTCAAAGGTGGAACAGACAAAATGATAACATCATTTGGACTAAGAGAATTCAGGAGCTCATGTATCTGATCAGCATTAACAGAAGAGTTATTGCCTTCATCCAATATTATCATATGTGAAACTCGTTCAGCAGCAATTGTCTGCAAAAAACATTCATGGAGTATGTGAAAACTATCATGAAATACAATATATAATTCATTACATTTAAAATCATTCATGGGGTATGTGAAGATAATGATAACTATAACTCAAAAATAAAACCTGAATAGAGCTTGCTAAGCTCATGCTGTAATAGTCCTTCACACACAGTATTGTTGCATTCCTGATGTCTAGCTTCTCCATCTTTAAAAAACATAGAAGTCAAGCAGCACTAAGAAAATGAGATGTGCTAGGAAAACCGATTTATACAAAACAGGATAAATTATCCAACTGATGACATAACATAAAATCTGGTTGAATTTTTAATTTTACTTGGACACATAGTGACATCATTATTTGAATTTAAGTTTGTCTGGAAAATGTCTGACATGATAATCACAATGGAAATAAGGGCCCCTTTCAAGTGGTAGAAATGAAACCAGAAGGATTTACCGAAAAGATGGCTCTCTATAGTGCATATGTTTCGGGACATAGAATGAAAGGAAATTCAATAACTTGGCATATCTGCCATCTAAAAAACTCGAGAAAAGATTAGCATAGTTCCAGCTCTCCACGGCATCATATAGATTCTATATCAAAATCTACATTCCTCAATTTTATAGAAACTTAGCATGTCAGTAGAAAGTTATCCTTGTGCTGTAATCTGACAAAGCACAGCAAAAGAAAGTGTTTGACTCCCATTATCAATTCAGCATTGATGAGCTTTTATCTATTCAAAAACCTCTCCATCGCTGTTTCTCTAAATCATTCACTTGCTCCCTTATCCCCATCTAAGAGCATATCACATGTCATGGTTCAACACTATACAGACCCTTCATAAGTAGCAGTGACATTAGTCTGAATGGACACAGCCAGTTTAAGTAATATGTAAATATCACTCCATGATTATGGGAACTACAGCAATTTGACACGCCCTTTTATACCAGGATAAGAAAGAAACACGTGTACTTACAACGCTCCACATAGCCCAAGTTTGATGACTGTCTCCATGGCTGAAAGAACAATGAAGCTATTTTCTTAGTTAAGTGAATTATAAATCTAATACTTTAGGTGGTAGGTATTTGCAAGAAAAGGCCACATGAGAGAAGAGCATACACTGTTCGGAAGAAATTTGGGTAACTATTTCTATTTGAGAGTGACTCATGCGTAGCAGCAAATGAAACACTCGGAATCCATCGGTCGAGATACTGTAGAGCCGACATGGCTGCCCCACTGCAAGCAGGACCAACAATTCCTATAAGATTCGTTTGATTTATTGTACGTGAAAGCAATGAAACTTTCATCCAGTTGCATGAAGAGTCCTCTATGTAGGCGTCGATGTGATATGATCTGTTTTCGGCATTCAAGACTTCGAGTGCAGATTGAAAAGCAGATTGCCTGGAAAAACAAACTGGGGCTGGATCATGACAAGTTCCAAGATATGTATAGATATCTTATATAAGACCTTCTTGAGTGAAATGTTTCTAAATACAGAGACATTGCTAATGCGAACAATACAGCTACCGAGATGAATGAACAAATGCACGGCAAAAAAAACATTCTAGAAACAGATAGCTTAATGCTTGTTTCCTGCTCAAACCTCCTTTAAATTTCCATAAAAAGGAAATGACTATAAACTGTCATCCGAGATGTCCACTCTTCTCCATGATTCAATAATTCCTTCAGGAATCTTCGCATGTAGGAAAATTTTCAATATGGTCATAGTTACATTACGCTAGAGTACAACGTTGTATATGCAACCACAAATATACCTCCTACAATTGGGAGTATTTCCAAAAGGAAACCAGCCATGTCTTGATAGCCAGATTAACTTTCACTAATCCCCACTTATCACCGATGTTATGTTTCCAAGGATCCATTAATATTGAGAGTGTATGCATAATTTTTGGTCAATAAGGGCAGAGATTGACCTATCCAGGATCCCAGACTGTCTCCAAACACATGGTCAACCATGTGCATAACCTTAGGTGATTACCAATTTCAGAGATCCATCCATATGTTCACCCTCTTTCTCTCTTAGGGATTATTAAATTCCATCAAAAGATTGGAATGTTAGATTGATCACATGTTGATAAGCATACAGTTGATAAAACTCAGTATGACTAGTGCTTTCTGAGTTTGTAAAGTGTATAAAGCAATTTAACTTCAACTTCATATGAAACTAGGTATAGCATTCATTGTCAAACATTGTACTCTATCAAGTGTCTCTGACCCATAAAAATACAAAACTCTGTCTATAAAATGCATTTAAAACTATCCTGGGCTTCTTGATTAGCATTATTGTGGCCATTTCCAATGAGTTACTTCCAAACTGAGTGTACTTATTGGTGATTGATCATATGTGGCTTTGCTTTGATCTACAAAGCCAACTCCAATTTGTTGGCCATGCTACAAAGTGCCGGTCATTAGATAGTAAAGCTATTCTTCCTAGAGAAAAATAGGGAATCTTGTTTCCTTTTCTCGGTTTCCTCATACCTTCTATATGATGATTTTATCATTTGTAGATTTATGAAACAAAAAATTGTGTTTTTCTTAGAAAACAATAGCATTTGATGATTTGTTTAAATAACTTACACAAAAATACACTGAAGCACGAGCTGTTTATGCAAATATAGTTTTTTGAAAGCATGAAAATGTTCATTGAAAGTTCTCTTGTACAAAGAATCTCCCTCTCTCTCTCTAATCTTCCACGTGCTATTTCTATACTTTATTGAATGCATCTCCCCTTAGGAAACTAAGAGTCATTATTTCAGTTGGGTCTATCACAGCACCATCAGGATGGCATGGCATAATTTTACCTTTTGTTCCCACACCCATTGTCATTCAAATAATGAAGCATGAAAATGTTTCTTGGAAATTATCTTGCACAAACAAACTTCTATAGTTTATAGTTTATTTAATGTGTATGTACACTATGGAACCTGGTTACTAAGAGTTCTTATTTTAGTCAGTCTCTCCAGAGACCATCAGGATGGCATGCTAATTTTGCATTATGTTCCCTACACTCAGTACTCTATTGAATCTGTGACCTATTTCAATATAGCTCAAACATTGATTAATGTGTACGAACAACAAAACCACAATTGGTGCACATGCATTGGACACTCTCTCTGCTCTAATACTATCATACATCTCTATGTAGCCAGGTATATTGATCAAAAGATTTTGTTTTAGTTTACCCTAAGCAACACCACCATTTATTTACTTTATCCTTCTTGTTATGATAAAAGAGGAACATTATATGAGATCCCACTAGATGTAATCCTGGATTTTGCACAATAATAAATTACCTTAATTGGTCACTAAATCCTAAACTTGTTCATCGAACACTCGATTTCACACACTAAACCTTCCATCCTCGACGACTCTAAATGTGCACACAAACCTTCAATTGTTCATAAACCACTAAAACCATTAAACCTTAAAACCACTAGCCCGTTAAAGAATAGGAAATGAAATATTACCATTGTTCGGAGAGATGAAATGGAATGAGAGTATTCTCCTCGGGGTTGGGAAAGGGGGAGAAGAATCCCAAATAATAAGTCTCTTTCTCCGCAGCCACTGAAGAGAGGCAATCATCAGCAAACAACAGAAGAAGATGAAAAACAAAGGAGAAGAGGATAGATCGCCCAACATCCATCTCTTGCATCTCCAGACACAGAGAGAGAGAGAGAGAGAGAGAGAGAGAGAGAGAGAGGTCTTGACTCTTTGATGTGTTGAGTTATAAATATAAAGCCTCTTCCCTTTTCTGTGTTTGCTTTTTTCTTCTTTGAATGTCTTTCTTAAGCAATTGCCATTTGATTTTACAAAGCCTTCACGGTAATTTTTTGAAGTTTGAAGAATATTCCATGGCACCTAAAATATATATGAGACTTTTCAAGCGATGGTAACCAATCGTGGTCATAGACTCTGATGCGGAGAGTCAACCTAATTTGTCTTTGCATCATGTAATTCCGAGTGTGGATGGATATCATATAATTTCGTAGCCCATCGGCATTGGTATAGCGTATAGAATCAAGACCACTGATCTGTAGTTGAAAGTGGTTGAATGATTTTGATATGCGATACCAAATGAACTCATAATGATAAACCTTCGATTGAATGTGGTTGAGGAGGTCAAACACACGGGGTCATCTAGTTATACATCTAGCATTCATGAAACGATGGTGGCCCTATAAGCTAAGACTGAATCAATGGGTCAATTATCTCCGAGTGGTGGTTGATGTTTCAAATCGGATGACAATGACTCCTGAAAAAAGAAGATATCTAATATTCAAGTAGTGGTTGAGGTTTAAAATCAAATGACGATGACAAAAAGGTATCTAACATCAATGGACTATTAGGAGCCATTGCATTTATGTACCAATTGGACTCGTAACAATGGATTGGGGTCAACCAATCTTCATGTAGTGGTCATGCAAAATAATAGATAATTTTGTTGCATATATTGATCGACAAATGTTGATTATGTGATAGACATTGATCAAAATGATGACAACTACATGTCATCCCCATTGTTAACAAACAAACCACGATCAGAAGGAGCAAGAAAATACTTTGACCTATGTCTACCGTTGATTCGTGGAGGAATTTTTGTTTACCTCCGTAGATCACTAGACTTGGATGTGAAAAAACATTGATCCAAATGATGACAATATAAGTCATCCCCATTGTTAAAAAACTAACCACGATGGGAAGGAGCAAGAAAATATGTTGAGTTATGCCTATCTTTGATTCATGTACGAACTTTTGTTTATCTTTGTAGATCAATGGATTTGGATTTTTGAAAAAACATTGATCCACATACAATATCAAGAGGGCAAGATTAGTTATTTAGGATTCTAGATGTTGAGATGCGAGCATAAAATTAAACAACTAAGGACAACTTAATCACAATTCAAGTGGACAATCATCACACACAAGAAAAATGTATTATATCACAAAACACAGTGCCCATATACATACCTCCATGTCTAGTTCACTGAGTTTATGGAAAGATGAAGAAAATTGTGAGTCTAACTTGGTTATCATAAGGTCCATCTCATGATGATACTCATTGTTTGGAAAAATTAGGTTGATTGTGTGAACTTGCCTAGGGGGCCTTAGGTCTGGCTATAAATATGAGGCCTAACTACCCTCGTTTGACACATTATCGACTACATCGAGACTCTAACCTTGTGGTGATCAACTCTTGAAGTGAGCGCACCAATACTAGGTACGACTCAATGCCACAACGGTGGTATGGGATGTTGATCGAGCCTCGAGTCCGTCTCGATCCCTTCACTCGGGGTTGGCCGGGTGGATTGACACCCTTCTCTCTCTCTCCTCTCTCCTCTATTTATCTATTATGTCCTTATCATATGCTTACGTTAGTAGCTAGCTCTAGCAATTTTGTAAAGTTATGATATGGCACATGTTCTTAGACAAGGAGAAGCAACTAGAGGGTGGGGAGGTCTTTTTGAATGAGTGGGAGGACTTAATGGAGACACTGTGAACTTCTCAGGGAAGTATGAAAGGAGGTATGTGTTCAAAAGGAACGAGTAGCATGCAAAGCCCAACAAACAGGGACACAAAAGACTTCCGTTGAACATTTATCATGACTTTGATGAGATAATGGAAGTATGTTACATGGGATGCAATTTGGCATTTTGAGTTCATCCACGGTACAACAGTATTAAAGAGATGCAAATGTTTTTTTTCTTTCAAAGGTCATGGTGTGAATTAGGAACAAATAGAAAGGAAACGAATTAATTCATTAACGGATAACATGACTATGCAAATCAATTGTTGTTGAAGTCAAGGCTATAAAGGGAACATGAATTGTGTAAGGAGGGGGGGCTTAGGGCTATGGAGATTAAGCATCCAATTCATAACAATGCAAAAAAGCTAGAAAAGGAAATCAACCTGACAACTAGGCTAAAGAGAGACAAGAAGGGGACTTCATCATTAGATAATGCAGTCCATCTCCAACCCCCAGGAGGAACTTGTTAAGTCTCGGATGATGAAACTGGATGCCATGGATCGAGCGATTTGTACGAGAAGAAACTGGAACGACAAACATGCTCACATACATACATATATCATTATATCATTATATGTATAATGTATGTATGTATATTTATTGGAAAGAGGCATTGGATTTTATGTGTTTGTAGAAAGTGTGAATAAGTAAGTGCTCTTGCCATAGCCATACATATCTCTTTCTATGCAGTACATACACATTACTATTACTAAACCCTAGGTCTAATCTGTACATATTTGTAGTGTGTACAGTGTATGTATAGACCAAAATCTCTGCGTTCGAGCTAATGCATCTCTGTCTCTGTCTCTCTCTGGCCTAAAGGCTTATTATTAAGCTTAAAGCAGGAAGCAGGAAGCAGGAAGCAGGAAGAAGAAGAAAGAGGACATCCGGTTTCTAGCTATACATCCATACACCTGCGCGGTAAAAAAAAGTCGAAGCAACGGAGGAGGAAGAAGAAGGAAAATCAGCAGTTTTTCCTGAATGCTTTGAGTAAATAGAAGAAGAAGAAGAAACAGAAAGAGACGGCGGGTTAAGGTTTACTGATCCCTTTGTTGTGTTTTTGGAATGGCCTCTCAGCTTGACGTCAATCTGGGCGATATCGAGCGCAAGGTCGACATGTCATTAGGTCGATATATTTCTGTGAAACTAAGAACACTAGAGTTAGGGATGGGGAAAACCAAACAATGCACATTTCTCTTTTTCTCTCTTTCTTTTCGAATTTCGGCTGGTTTTGTCCGAGACTCTCAAAAATGCACACATTTTCTCTCACTCTTTTTTTTTCTATGAAACCAGGATTAAGGCTACGATATTATTTTTTCAGAATAGCAGACCCTATTAGGTTTACGGAATAAAAGGCCATGTTAGGCTACATTAGGTATTTTTGGTTATTACAATACACACCAAAGGATCCTGCTAGGTTTCTTTAATACACAGGATATTCAGCTTTGATCTAATAATGAAGTTATTTCTTGAGATTTGATGTGAGGCTTTATTCTTATGGAATATTAATCAGATGAAATATTGGACATTTTCTATATAAGCATTACTCTCAATGAAATTGGGTTTAGATTCAGGGATTCTTACGAACAAATTTGAGATTTGGATGAAATGAAAGTTTTCTTTTTTTTATCTTCTGGAACATTTATATATGCAATATAGGAAGCTATTCTGAAACATCTATCACTGTCAGGGTTTCTTGCAATGTATTCGAGATTCTAATTAAACACTTGTTGCTCTGTAAGATTCATCAAATTGCAATATTCGGAAAATCTTGGGGTTTTCCGAGTATAAGCATTAAATTTAACTGTTTTGCAGATGATATTATCAAACAAACCAAGAAAATGGATAGAAAAATTCGGACTGATAAGGTGATTAATCTCTCTCAAGACGTTCCTTGAAATCTTGGAATAGAGCCATGGAGTTTTTGCATGGAATATCGAGCCGACAGAAGTCTTAAAATATTCTAGAATGTTTTAATAGGGCTTTCTGAAATTAAATGGGAACTGATAGGATGTATCACACACTATTCGAGAAGCTTCTAGTCAGGTCAAGGACATTTAGATTCTAGATTTTTCTAGAACATTCAAGGACTTAGGTTCCAAAACCAACCTTCAATGACTTTTCTAGAAGCTTTCATTGAATATTTTAGAAGCCTGTAAAAATGTCATAGAACATTCAAGGATATTTTACAGATTTTCTGGAGGACTAGTTAATTAAAAAAAAGCACATATGTTGGTGTCAATTCAGAGGATTAATTTGAAACTTGGCATATATATTCTGTCTAGATAGGTTACAAGACAGAAGAGATTAGGGATTATCTCTATGTCTGAAACTGGACAAGCACAAGGGGAAGAACTACCCCGAATGCCAAAACGAAGAAGGAAACATTTGAATCACAGCGGAGGGGAAGATTCTCAATTCGGACAGGATATTCAAAAATTAAGGGATATTAAGAGGAGAAGAGAGGTCTTGGAAAGGTTCGAAACACTGCAATCATCGACTTTCCACCAGGTTTTCTATTGCTAATCTTCTGTGAAACCTGTTTTGGAAAATGTTCAAATGAGAACAGTAAAATCTTCTTTAGTTTGTATCTAATACTCTTATGCTTATCTGTCAAAAGTTAGTGTTAACCTGCATTCAGATAGGACATGTATAATACCTACTTACTGCCACATCAACTAAAATTGAAGAAACAGAAAATCTCAATTACAAGTGCTTGAGCGTGATTATGTGAAACTCTTTTTGAGGATGTAGTTTATGTATTGAACCACCTAAACCTAACAGGGATCAGATAGTTCTGCCCTTGCGACCATACTTTCATGTTCCACGATGTTTAGCTTTTTCTTTTGAGTTCACACGCTGAGAGCATTGTAGTTTGGCAGTCATGACGTCAACCTGCTGGTGGGTTCACTTCCACTTGTTGAATGAAGATATATGGTCATATGCTCCTAAGTGGGTAGATACAAATACAAACAATGATTGGGTGCGCGACTTACTATGATTGGCTCATAAAGTACCATTCATATACAAACCGTAATTGGTATATTCAGCCACTGCATTAACTTCATGGGACTTACCACTGTGGCTTGCAACTTTCCGGAAGCGCACTTCCTTAATGTTGGAAACACATTTACAACTTTTGGTAAGACATTGCAAATATGTTGTGAATAACCCACTTTTTACATGTATTGTTTTAACAAATATGGGAAATCCCATCAGTGCAAACATTACAAATTCAAGGTACATGGTCACTATTAAACAATAGATTGTAGACATTATCATTTTCTTGTACATCAAGTATTGATATTGAGTTACCATGACACATTATAGAGAAAGAGCATGAGAGAATGAGTGATCTCAGTGAATGAATTAAAAGAGAGCGAGAGAAAAAGATACACTGATGTCTTCTAGAGGCCAAAACTGGCCTATGAGACAATGATTACTGTGAGTTCATGTTATCCATATGAAACAAAATAAAAGCTCTCAGTTTCCTAAAGTTCCATGATCATGATCTTAATGCAAGAAATAAAGAAAGATATATTAACGTTTTCTAAGACCAAAATTGGCCCATGAGACAATTGATCACAGAATGGGATGTGTACCCTATCATTTTAGGAAAAAAAGGAGCAAAACATAATATTAATTGGGGTGTTTAGGAGCGTCTATGCAGAATGCCTTTTGAAACAGCAATACCCCCTTATTGACTAAAATAAGGGTCAGCTGGCGTTTGTTCATGTCAATAATTGTTTCTCTATTAGAATTCCTCTTTCATCAGTTGGCACATAAAAGTTTGATTGATCTTATGTTTGTAGTTAGTATTTTTAAAAAGTTGAGCCATCACAATGTGCTGCAAATAACAGGCAATGCATGAATAGAGCTTTGCGTGTAATGTCCTGTTTATAATGAAAATGCATGGTAACCTTTAACTCTGACTCTTGATTTCAAATGAAGCAGACAAAAGTAGCTGAATCAAGGACTTGGATTAACAGAAGATCTATATCTGCTGCAACTGAATTAAGTACACGAGGATCATTGAATAATGTGACTGCACCCTTGAACAGGTGGCGCAGGTAGACTTGGAAATCTACCAGTCATGCAGTGAATTTATTTCAACGACAGGAGCCTTTTTTATAGTTTGGTTGCATTTCTCTCAGGAAGCCCATGGCGCAAGGAGCCGTTCAGCTAGCAGGTGTTGGTGCCAGAACTGCAAAGTTACTGAGCCCTAATGTGATGATAAAGTGAGTGTTCATATGTGTGTATGTATATGTATAGTATCTGCTAGTAGTGATGCTGGTGGATGACAGTTTTGGTTTAGTATAGAGTTGTCCTTATGAATTGCATCCCCTTTCTTGAACTCCTTCATTTAACCATGGCAACTCACTAGCAGTGGGGTGAATGGAGGTATAAAGGCAAGACCCTTTGGGAAGCGAGTTTCTCCGTCTCCAAGACCAAATTGGGTGTCCAACAATGTGAGAGACCCTTATTTGTCTGTTTGCTATGATAAACTCTATGTTCCCTCTGAAAGAAACTGTTGTATTTCTAATTTTGCCACTCTTTTTTATTTGCTAGGGTTTTGTTAGTGGCCTCATGCATAAACCACAGACACTTGATTCCAGATTTGCCTCACTGCGTGAAGAACGCCAACTTAAACGCCAATTTGGATCTCATCTCGGATGGAGGAGATGAAGTCAAGCATTGTTGGCTTTACTATATTGCAAACCACCAATTTGGATCTCATCTCGGATGGAGGAGATGAAGTCAAGCATTGTTGGCTTTACTATATTGCAATCCAGTACAAAGTGTGATTAATCCATCAAAAAGACCAATAGATGTTAGTATTTCCATGATACGCCGTGTATCTTTTGGGCCCTGCATTTTGATAACTCACTCATCTTCAGGGATATTATTTTTTCTTTTCTTTTTTCCATTTCAAGTCTTGAGTGAGAATGGAAAGTGTATAATGTAACTTGCTGGATGCCAGAATTCCTAGTGTAGTCAAAGCCCAATTTTGGATTATACTTGTTAGTTTGTGGGAAGATTGTATATGGGTTATGTTGACAAGTGAAATAAAGCAAATAATATAATTATATTTGAGCTTATTGTTGTATTGGTATTGCTGACTTTATTAGATTCAATTAATTATGTTTGTTGATAATTTGTTCATTTTTGAAGCTATTTAGACCCATTGATTTTTAATGATCTGAGCCACTTTTTTCAGTACCATCATAATCTCACGATTCATCTATATCTTTCATTGGGCTATCAGAAATGCCAAATATACATATGCCCAAATGAGAACTGTCTTGGTGCTCAAAGGATGGGGACATGCACCAATAAAACGTCCCATAGGATATGAACCACAATATGTGGAATGAAGAATCAATTGCGATGGGAGTAAAACCTGTTATTAAGTTAAGACATTAAAAATGATGTGATACTTAATGTGAAGAGCCATGCTACAAAAGATAGGAGAACATGCAAACAAGACATCCTACTAACATAGTATTATTTTTAAGTGATGCAACTTCTAGAATGCAGCTTTCAAGGAAAAGCCAACAAATGTGACTGCATTCTTAACAATTCGTTTGACTTGATGTAATCACAAAATTCCTTGTCACCATCACAACGATATTGTTTTTCAAAGTATTCAATGTCTTTCATTATAACAATTTAGTTGTATACAAAGCATTGAGAAATATTACATGGAATAATTCCATGGGAATGGAGAAACCCAAACAATAGATTGTGCAATCAATCTCCTTAGTATTATAATTTATAATGTGTGGATACAAACAAAGATTCTTTGACTAACTTTTTGAACATTCAAAAATTTAAGTGCACCTTCTAATGTAAACAAGGTTTTTTTTAGCAACATTTGAGTGTCCCCAACATGGCATCTCAAGATGATCCAATGGATGCATAAAACCCATTAATAGTTAGACACAATCACATGAAATCATGGAGTAATGAGGGGATTAAAGACGCAAGAAGACAAATTAGGTAATACATTTTGTTCGTTGGCACACACAATAGAATGATGCAATGAGAGATACCATTTTTGAGAAAGCAAGCCATTTGGATTTCTCTATGTCCCAGAACAAATATACATATCTTGGAATGAGCGCATTTGTGCTTGTTTTTCCCACATATGTCATATATAAGGGATAAAATTCCCAAAACCTTTGTAGCTATCCAAATTTCCAACATGTCTTAGGTCTATTATCCTCCACTCTAAGCCCTCCTCCTCATGGGATTCAAATATCTTGCCAATCTATTAGGGCATGATAGTAAACACATTGCAATTTGCTTTCGAATTGCAAAGCCATGACTGACTCGTTCCCAATATGACGCAACAAATTAGAAAACGCTTCATTTTGAGATGTGAGAAAATATGTCGGCAAAAAGAATGTAGCGAAATTGCTAAGGTTTTTCACTGCTAGATTTCCTTGAAAGAGATCAATACTTTTCCACCGTTCAATGTTCACACGATGAATCATCGATTCTCAAAAATTTCGAAGGTACAATTTACACACAAAACTCGAGTTTTTTCACGAACACAATGGCGCCAAACTAAGTTCACACGATGAATAATCGATTCTCAAAGATTTCGAAGGTGCAATTTACACGCAAAACTCAAGTTTTTTTCACGAACACAATGGTGCCAAACTAAGTACATATGCCCAGCCGGACAAAGTGTGTATTGGGGATCCTATTCAATAACGAGAATCACATGCTTCAAATTTAACTTCTTCGCCTTTCTGCCTTTTGTCTGAAGGAAGATCAATATTTCTTTCGTTTTTTGCCTTGCCATGGAGGCCGTGAAAACAGTAAGTACCTTCTTCTTCTTCTTCTTCTTCCTGCAAACCCTAATCAGATTATTAGTTTTTTTACTTCTTCTTTCAGATTCTCTCATCTTCTTCCCCTTTATATGTGCAGGTAAGTGTGAGGATCAAGGGCAGGGTGCAGGGAGTGTACTACAGGAAATGGACGGTTGAGAAGGCATCCAGGCTCGGATTGGACGGTTGGGTGCGAAACCGGCGCGATGGGTCGGTCGAGGCCGTGTTCTCGGGGAACACGCGGGACGTGGATGCCATGGTCGAGAGCTGCAAGATCGGGCCCGAGGCCGCAGTCGTCACGTCCGTAACCGTGGAGCCCCTTGCGTCTCTCGATCATCCTTCCAAGGGTTTCGAGAGAAGACCTACAGAATGAAATTGTTGTGAAGCCGAAATCTTGGAATTGGAATAGAGTTGTATTATATTGGATTGGATTGGATTGGATTGGATTGGGTTGGCTTGTATTGTGTTGTAATGGTTTTGGCTTGGCTTGTGCTATATTAGATTGGGTTGGACAGGATTCATGTCCAAGACATTATGTGTATGTCAAAACCTCTCCATGCCCCACGGTAGACATTGGATCCTCCATCCTTGCTGGTGGACCCTTCCAACAACTAAGTGTTAGAACTATAAACGAGAACGTGTTTTTCCATTGCATATGTATGCGGTATCATGGAACCTCCATCTATAAAGACCTCTAGCATATGCTCCACTGACACAAAAGTAGGCATATCCGATTCAATAGATCACAAGAGAAGCTACATTGATTTGACCTCCACAACAAATGGTTTAGGCTCGATGCAAGTGAAATGGTAGCACGAGAGTCGCAATCTGATAGCCTACCACATGTAATAGACCTGATATGATATGAGATATTGTGGCCAAACTTCCATTTTTGCTATCCAATGCATAGACCTATGTGTGCCTATGCTATTTTACATATATAACTTCCATAACCCAAACCATACTCTTTAGGACTATGTTCAAAAGACTTAACAACGATGCGTTAATCTATTACCCTTGTTAATAATACCCCTAATCTCCCTATATGTGTCATGCAAGACACACCATTTTACCATTGCCTTGAGATAATGGCAGAGCTTGTTAGCTATGTGCCTCGCCATGTGAAGGAAACATATGACTACATCTTCACCTTAACTTTAGTAGATCCAAGTTTTTGAGTAGATACCTATTGGATGATATTCTTTAGTTAAACTATAATCAGAAGAGTCACCATTTGTGATATGGGATGCATGTACATGGCAAAGTCAATGTCACCTTATTGAACTTCATTGACATCATATAGTATAAATCAAAGTCATCACCTTCGTGATCTCTTTTAATGGTTTGTAGCTACTCAAGTTCACAATTGTGAAAGCTTCCTCATTATTGTGTATGATACATTAGAGCATTATATGTCATTGCATAGTAGTAGAGTATAGTGAAAGTGTTATAAATGTTCACTCAATACTAAAGTTATCATAACAATAGACATTTGATGTATGTGACAAGATCAGATGAATTGATGCCTCATCCTGTGTCTAATAATGATGTAATCCTAAATTATGGCGTCTCATTATATGGTATGTGTTGGTACCCAAGTTATAAATTTCTCATAGTGCACACTGCAAATTTAACACTCGATTGGAGGGAGCCCTGAGATGATTTCTTCTTCGAAAGTCCAAAAGTGTCAACGAATATGTAATCTATATTTTGATGCAACCCATAGCTTTCAGGATTGCTTTGATGTTCTAGAATGATATTCTTAACGTATAATCTGTGTTCAAAAAATGCGTGAAAGATGACTAAAAACAGATCCCATAAAATAAATAGAAACTGTTTAGTATGCAAAATTAGATGAAATTGTGCAATACAAAACATCGTCACCATTTAGTGGAAAGTTTGAGATCCACATGTTTCCATTATCTCCCAAAATGTTCCCTAGTCTGACACTCTTGCGTAATGGTGGGATGTTTGGAAATTTTGGATGTTGGAGCATGTGGGGATCATTTCTTCAAATGCATATACAGACTTCCTAATGGTTTTGGCAAGATGTCCTTCTACCTAAACATATAGGTAGAGAAGGCTAAGAAGTTGTGCGAGTGGTTGTTACATGCAAGTAATGTAATGGTGTGCTTTTACCAGAGAGAGAGAGAGAGAGAGAGAGAGAGAGAGAGAGAGAATTAAATTGGCCAAAGGAGGTTGACCAAAGGCGTTTACAGAAATAATGAAAACCTAAAAGAGAATTCAGCGAAATATAGGGGAAAACAGGAGAATTTATTTCCGAGTTTTTCCCTAAATCAAGAATGGAATGTATGTGGGCTACCCAGATTCAACTCTTCATAGTAAATTCAATATCCATGCTGACATTTGAAGTTGTGTAAATTTCATTCTATTTGATAAAGAGGAAAAAAAACCCATGCAATACCAAAGAGGAAGAAAAAGATGAAGAGGAAGAAGAAAAAGGAGGATGGATCATACGTCCTCCATCATTAAAGATGAACAAGATTGATTGTTTCTTGGCATTATTAAAGCATTGTGGGAAGAACAAGGATGTGCATGAAGGCATAAGAGCACATATAGAGATAGTAAATAGAGGGTTATTTGTGAAGAGCCCGCATTTAGCTACCACTTTGATCCATATGTATGCCAAATGTGGTGATTTTGCCAGAGCTGAATTCGTCCTCCATTCACTTCCTCTCCATGACACGGTCATTTGGAATGCATTCATCACTGGTCTTGTTCACCATGCCAAAGAAGTGGAAGCTCTCATGTGTTTCCAATGTATGCACTTCGAGGGCATCTCTCCCAATGTAGTAACTTTCATTTGTGTGTTGAAGGCGTGTGGAAATCACCTCAGGATGGGTGAGAAAGGCCAGCAAATCCATGCTGAGATTGTGATAAAGGGGCTCTCTGAGACTGATACAGTTCTCGGAAATGCGCTTGTATACATGTATACTGGATGCGGTTTGCTCGGTGAAGCTAAACAAGTTGTCGAAACACTCTGCATCCGAGATACAGTCACATGGTCGACCTTGATCTCGGGGTACGTCAAAGAGGGTCATGACAATGACGCAATCACATGTTTCCAACGCATGCAGAATGAGGGCCTCACCCCAGATGCAATCACGTTCACATTCATACTGGGTGCATGTGGTTGTATAGGAGCACTGGACAAGGGTAAAGAGATTCATGAGGTGATTGTGTATATGGGTTTGTTGGGAAGAGATGCTGTGCTTGGGAATGCTTTAGTCGGCATGTATGCGAAATGCGGGGATGTCGTGCATGCACAAAAGCTTTTTGATGAGCTGCCATTTCGAAGTGTTGCATCATGGACTATGTTGATCTCAGGATATTGTGAGCTAGAACAAGGTGAAGAAGCTTTCTTCTTATTCGAAAGAATGAAGCTAGAGGGAATCTCTCCAACTCTCATAACTTATGTTTGTGTTTTGAAGGCTTGTAGTAGAACAGGGGAACTCAACAAGGGCAAACAAGTCCACAATGAGATTTCATTTAAGGGATTATTGGAGAAACAAAACCTCATACTTAGCAATGCTCTGGTAGGTATGTATGCCACATGCGGCGCGTTTTCAGAAGCACAAAAGGCATTCGATGAGCTTTCATTATGGGATGTTATCACGTGGAATGCATTCATTTCAGGCTATCTGCAACACAATAAATGTAAAGAAGTATTTGATTGTTTTGAGCAAATGCAAATCAAGGGATTTTCTCCTAATGCCATCACCTTCATTTGTATCTTGAAAGCTTGTGCTAATATAGGGGCAATTGATACAGGCAAACGAATTCATGATCAGGTTATCAGTAATGGATTTCTTGCAAAACATGTTGCAATCAGTAGTGCATTGGTAGATATGTATGCTCAATGTGGAGCGCTATGTAAAGCACATCAAATTCTCAAAGATGAACTTCGAGCGTCTGATTCTATCTCATGGAATGCGTTGATATCTGCTTATGTCAAACATGGGCAGGGTGGGAAAGCATTATCCTGTTTCAAGCAAATGCAAACTCAAGGCATCCATCCAGATACAATCACCTTTGCTTGTGTTCTGAAAGCCTATGGTAGCATTAGGGTGATTGAAAGAGGCAAGCAAACTCATGCCGAACTAATTGCCAAGGGTTGGTTGAATGGGAAATGTATTGTTCTCAGCACTGCTTTGGTGGATATGTATGCTAAATGTGGTGGACTTCTAGAAGCTCAAAATGTATTTGATAAACTCACCATTCGTGATTTGGTATCTTGGAATGCTTTAATATCTGGGTATGTCTTGCAAGGGCAAGGAAGCAATGCATTGCATTGTTTTGGACGTATGCAAAGTGAAGGCTTCTTGGCTGATATGATCACCTTCACTTGCATTTTAAAGGCTTGTGGAATCATGAGGGCGATTGAAAAGGGAGAACAAATCTACGACGAGATTTTAAGGAAGGGTTTATTGGGAAAAGATGCTATTCTTGGCAGCATGTTGGTCGATATGTATGCCAAATCTGGTGCACTGGTGAAAGCAAAAGTAGTGCTCGATAAACTTCCGATCCGGGATGTGGTCTCCTGGTCAACACTTATCTCAAGATATGCCCAACATGGACGCGGTGAAGAAGCACTACATTGTTTTGAATGGATGCAACATGAAGGCATCTCTCCAACCGCGATGACTTTCCTCTCAGTGCTAAATGCATGTAGTCATTCAGGTCTAGTATATGAAGGTGAAGTGAAATTTGTGAGTATGAGCAAATATGGTGTGATACAAGACCCCGAGCACTATACGTGCATAGTCGACATTCTAGGTCGTGCCGGACACTTTGAAAAGGCAATGTTGGTGATTGAGACAATGCTAGCATCGGATTATCCTCCTCTCTGGGGTGCTCTATTGGGTGCATGTAGAAAATGGGGAAATGTTGACCTTGGGAGATTGGCCTTCAATAATGCAATACAACTAGATAAAGGGAATGCTGCAGCGTATGCATGTATGGCTACTATTTTTGCAGGTGCTGGCATGCATGAGGACGCAAAAAAGATTGAAGCCATGAGAGTGATGAATATTACTGAGGTCCCCCTTGACATGTAACAGGGGATGATGTGACCGCTCCACCCAACCATCCAAATACATAGATACTACTTAGGACACCTTTTGGTGGTGTTTCAAGGTTTGTAGTTTATACGTGGAAACACCTCATGCATGGACTAATGCACCAGAACTTTGCATTTGACAAGTTTGGTGGTACAGCATTCAGTGCTCCAAATGGATTGTGGCAAATTTAAACGATGCCTAGAACTAGTGTTGCAGGTGTTAATAAAAAATAGTGTATGCATATGTGCAGATAGAACCCATGAATAATTGTCTCAAATTTCCTTGCCACAATATTTTCATGAAGCCTTGAAAGCAAAATGATTTCCAAAGAAACAGGAGGTATTATTGTTTTTCAGAACCAAATGAAGATGTTATCCAAGACTTGATATCAGAAAAGCATAACCACTAGAAAAGGGACAATCAAAGTTTCTAGAAAATTGCCTCCTGTATACATCATTATCACTATCATGATCATTGGTCTTTGTTAATTCTCTCACAACATGCAAATTAAATTCAACTACACATACATCAAAGTTCAGAATTATAGAATCATTTTAAGTGGCTGTGGCAGCTCAAAAATGTTAGCATGCAAACTATTGTTTGCAAACGGTACAATGCAAGACATGGTAGCTGTGACATCAATTGAATTGTTCACAATAAAATAGAATGAGAACTGATTTGATTGCAAGCGTAAATTCAAACCATTGCCAATCCAATTATGACCCAGGTTTGAGTTCTTGGTAAATGTCATTACATATGAACTTGTCATTGAATCAACCTCATGACTCATTATACTGCGCAAAAGTCAAGAGTATGGAATATTTACATTGGCTTCAAACTTTAGATGGCCTAAAGACACTGCACAAAGTGAAAAATACAGAGAGAGAAAGAGAGAAAGAGAGAAAACTACAAAACGTAACTTTTTACCACGCAAGCGTTAGTTACAATCCTCGCAGCTTGCAAACATTTCTAACACTGCATTTACCTTCTGATCTAAAAGGTATCATGTACAAAAATTGCATTTGTGGTTTTAAAACGTGTACATTATTATCAAAGGAGTACTGTTCCAAATATCCGAAAGCGCCGAGACCCCCATGGATTCTCCTTGTGCAAATAATAAGACTTCACGCAACACTTGATCCAGGGAGGATTAAACCTTGACTCACACGTAACACTTCCATACAACTTATTCTCTTCAAACCCGAGAAGCTTCTGAACTTTCCTCTCAAGAGCACCAACTGATGCACTATCACCATGCAAATCCGTAGCAGGATGGCCATTAAAGAAGCGTTCCTACACTTTCAGAACATGCAATATAAGATGCCCATGAATTGTTACTTCATTATGCATATTTAGTCTTAAATTGGAAATAAAGACAAAGATGAAACCAGAAGTATATGACATACTGCATCTTCAAAACACAAGTAGGCACAGATGCGTGCAGTCGGATCCTCTAGTGTCAACTGTACTCTATATACATAAGTCTTCCCTTCGCATTCGTTAAATGTCAATAACATCTCTGGATCCACTGGCACACAAAAATCATGTACTCTTGTAGGTAGTGTCGAGACAACACGTACCACACAATGGAACTTGTAAGTTACCTGTCAACATAATTATAATATACTTCAGAAAACTTGGAGTTTGGAGAGAAATAATAAAGCTGAAATGTGTGTGATTTTAATCTTCTGGTGCTCCCTTTCATTTCCTTCAAGGCATTAACAATTTATTAAATCAGATGGTATCATTTGTCAGATAAAAAGAAACACCTTGAAATGCCAAACAAAATGGTGACCTGTTAGTTTCTCATATTAAGCATATGATTCTACCTTCCTCCATAAAAGTAGTCTTTCAAACACACCTTAGGTTCCCATTATGGTCTCTTAGAGATTTTAATATATCTGCTTTCTTTCTTTTAGTTTTTCTCTCATGCCCCAAAGCCCTCTGCCATAGTCATCCATGCTCCAGTCGCATTTGCCGCGTGACTATCTATATATATACCTACGAGCACTTTAACCCACCTATACCTTTAACTCAGGTTTATTTTTAACCGAAGTTCCCTTGAGTCTCACATTATGAAACTCTCCTGGATAGAGCCCTGCTACCTCGATAGGTTTCATCATAATCACTAAACCAATACAATGTGCTTTTCAAATTATTCCAGCTATCTACAATACGAGTAATTTAACCCAGAAATTTATATTGTATCCAACACCACTCGCAGATCATTTCTCGAGATAAATAAGAAAAAAAAGATGAATTACTACAAGCACGTATACTCTCAAGTGTATCATTACAAGAGGCAGAAATGAGCGTTTTTCTCATAAATACAAACCTCAGGATATGTCAAGACCTCCCTTAGGGTTGAGAAAGGTACATGTTCGTAATCCGTCACTGTAATCAATAGTACAGCCAAGAATGTATACAAAAAGAAGTTAACATAAAAAGGAGCTACTTTAGTTTTAGACCTGCCTAATCATTTTTTTCACATATATATATAAATGCTTTTACTGAATGCTCTAACAAGCTGCACCGTGTTACGCACAAAAACAAGCTGAGTTAGATGTGCATACCTGTAATAGAATGCAAAGGTTTCAAAGCTGATTGAGGCAATCGCCGATCAGCATCAAGAACCCTCCTTTGAAATTCTCTACACATAGGAACATCAAAAGCTAAATCATCCTGAATTTGAATTGTGGAGCTATCTTTTTTTCTTGTCATTAAGAATATTATTATTAGCACTTTCTCATAGTACCTCTCACGCTTCTCTACCAGCTCACAGCGAGATGATAGTAAACTTAGTTTACTCTCACGTAGAAATATTGTCTCATAAATCCCTGAATGGACTCGGCATGTCAAGTTACGGAACTTGACCCAATTGCCAGGTGAATATGGTTGAATGGGATTCTCTTCTAGATTGAGGATTATGGGCAATACAGTACCGACAGGAGGAAAGGAGGAAATTATATCCCTTTTAAGTGTTGGAACACCTTCTACCTTTATCTCTGTTGAGAACACTCTCTCTCGACCTTCTCTTCCTTCAGAGCTGTATTAAAAGATATCAACTTGAGGAGATTGACCAGAACTAATGTAACAAGAAGCATGAGAGATTTAAGAAGATTTTAGTTACACAGTCAAAAAAGCTGGTGGAGCATCTGTACCATCCCAAACGTACAATATGATAGCATTATTAGATTCTTGGTCATCTACATGCAAGATCTGTCAGACAAGAGATCATATCACATGAGTGGTCTAAGGAAAGCCTTGAATAAAATAAGGCTGTCAAGTGTAAAAACAAATATCTGTGAAAAAGATATTGTAAATAATTCTGCATATTGTATAGTAAATGTGATGAAGGAGATGTAATCGAATGCTGAACAGTAAGAATCTTTCTCAAAGATAATTTATTTTCAAACAACAAAACATAAATAAATGACTGTACAAATAACAAATTACATGACTCCATTAGCATGCTACAGATTCAGATTATCAAATACTTAAATACTATAGAAGAATAATATTTATTGACAGTTTGAGATCTAAATATACCTTGCAACACAAGTCAAAGTAGCTCCCTTCATTAATACCGCTGATTGGAACAAGATACTCAGTTAAGCCTGTTGAATATCCTAATTATAGGTTAAAAGAGACAAAGAGTTGAAGATAGTAACCCTCCAAGATGAAGTAAATTTATCATCAATTAAATATTCCTGTTCATAATTTTGAAAATGAACTAAAAAGGTTTCTAAAGCTTTACATTCAACTGTAACTTCTGAAGGCCCAACATTCAAATTGTTTAAAAGGCCTACAGAATTAGGGAAGAGCTTGTTTGAACAGATCTCTTCTCCACTCAATTATTGTTCGTCAAATACAGATGCCAAGCAACAGATAAAAAAATAAAAAGATACTGACATGGGAAATTCCCAAGAAGATTTGTTTTTTATGCCCGGAGTTTCAAACACATTTTCTATGCATGGTATATCTAAAGGAAACACATATATCTGGTAAAATATCATTATTCTATCACCATGAAAGCCAGCTTGCTTTCAAGAGTCTTATGAGACAAGAGACTCCCTCCCTTCGGAGAATGAACAATATATAATGTTCTGTTGTATGTAACTGTTGGAACCTGCGTCCATAAGGGGTTTTAATTTTGATGAACTGTTAAATCTATTTTATCTGTCTCCATTCACATTTTTTTCTCATTTGTCATTCTATTATGCAATTCATATAATTTATGGCTTGTAAACACCTCATGATGCTTACATGTTTTCCAAAAACTTCATGAATTCAATCAGAGCAACTGAGATCTGGCCATATTTGCAAGGGTCGACTAAATTTATTCTCATCAAATAGTAGTGTTATATATAGCAGTTGACTCTGCCATCTATTCATGTTTGAGGTCATTTGGATATCTTAAATTGACGTGAATGTTTTTCTACAGCTTCCAAGTTATCAAAATTAACAAAATAATATGTTTAGTATGCTTTGTGCATCCATATGCCTACCCCAAGGACCCTCAATGACAACCTGTTACCTCCTAAGAGAATTATCAGCATATTTACATTTTCTTTTAATGTACACTCTTGTAATACTTTTTCTAGCATATTCAACTCTCTCACACACACTGCACACAAACATGAATATGCCTTCCATTTTGAATGTCCTCAGTGTCTTTATATATACTTTGGGATAAAAACTCAGAACCTATTTATTTGTTTTCAATCGTGATATGGCATACCATACCTATATCCATAGGCTGTCTTTTGACCCAATCCCGAATAAGATCTATTTGCTGATGATCATTAGGTTTCATTGTATAATTTTTGGATGATTCCTGATAGGGTGTGTATCCAATTCCATTCATCCCATCAAAGATGAGAAATGATGCTCCCATTTTAATTCGAACAATTGCTTGAGGCACATCTTTGTGAGTGTTAATCTGCATCATTTACATACATAATGTGTGTCACTGTGAAAATAATGATGCAACAACCAAAACCTTGAAGACAAAACTTCAAAAGTTATACAAGCAAAATATCAGCATGCACTCATTAAAAGAAAAACTTAAGTTCAACTAAATTTTTAGGATACAGAAGCATTTCCATCATACGAGCAACATGCCTCTATATTTATCCCTTAGACCCTAATAGTTATATATTTTTAGGTATGTCATCCTCAGTAGTTGAAAAGCTACAAGACCATATCATTATTTAGAGTCACAATGGTGTTATAACAAATGCCCATATCACAGTGCTCTTGAAGATTATCAAGAGCAAGTTGCATCTAAATGCTGCTGTTTGGATAGATTCCAACCATGTGTGTGAACAGAACACTCTGTTTAAAGGATCATTGAAAATGTTAAACTTTCGTGAAAAGTTTCCACTAATATTCATTTGATCTACCCTAAATTCCTTTTCTGCTGTATCCACCCTAATTTGATCCTTTTCCATCATGCGGGAAATTTCGTGAAAAGTTTCCCCTAATATTCATTTGATCTACTTCCTTTTCTGCACAAATTTCCCGCTGTGCTTTTTTTGCACATCACATACTCATTGCTGCACAGCTGAAGCCCTGTTTACTATCTATAACCTCCCCTATACTCTCCACCTCAGGCAAACCCTAAGCCCAATTTCAACATTATAATAGCTAAACTTTTCACTCAAATTTCAGCACTTGGAGAGCTAAGCTTGAAAGATCCTTGACTGATAAGCTTATATTCAGTTTACTTTGGACATCATTTTTAGGGTACTTTATTTTCAAACTTTTATAGGAGTCAATTCTAGAGACATTTGATGTTCAAAACAATAATTAACTTAAGCAATTTAAAATATATTTTACTTTGTCGAAATTTTGAATATTTTGTTGGGTTTGAAAAAAATTTAGACTTATCCATTGTATTTGGTTATCATATAGTATGCATGTTAGTCAATGCCTAAAGAAAAGGAAACATCTCTCCTCAAATATGTCACAGAAAAAATGCAACTCAAAAACCCTTAGTAACACATAGACTAACCATGTAAACAATGACTTTGAAGAACTTACCACTGCTCGATGGAACCGGATCACGTCTCCTATAGCCTTCACCCGTGGAAGGCCCTCTACCGTAGAAGAAAAAACAATGACACGCAAACCAGGGCTGTATGAACTCATGTCTTCAACCGTCATGGTACAAATCATATCTGTCAGCAATCATCAGTTACGAACCAAAACAGCAGTCATGATAACAACAAAAACTTGAAACTTCCCATTTGATGCATTCATGATCATGTGCATATTACAGAGAAAAACACCAAAACATTTTTATTCGTCCAAATGTCCTCGAATAGGCCCCTTTCCCGGCACGCTATGAGGCTCTAGGGGAGGAAATTATCTCATTGAGTGAGCCAAGCCCAACTTGCCACAGAGCAACAGCAGAGTCCAGATTATCTATCTGGCAATTCATCCAGTGGCTTCGTGGTCATGAAGGAAGCTCAGGGAAGCATCGAACATCTCCAAGGAAATCCATGGAGAAATTTCTATATAGCAATCATTGACTCCCAGTGCGACTTGATGAAAGACGGTCAGGAATTAAATAAAAAAGAATAAAATGCATATGACGGTTACTATAGTGGTTCCGTTCAACCCTTAAAAATGACCAAATGCACCTATGTACTACAAAGCTACCAGGCAAGGACAATGATACTATTCGTAAATATATGTACTGAGTTATTGATTGTATGGTCAATTCATCTCCATTTTCTATTTTTTATCCTTGGGCATTGTCCAATGGTATTTGGAGAAGTAAGAAAAAATCAGGCGCATTTGTAGAGATACAATGTTTTCCTGTGTCCATCGTTCTTGCATGCACCAACAGCTTAACTGTAATCCTAGCTCATCTTCTTTGTCATCACCACAATTAGCAAAAGAAATTTAAATTACAACTTAACCTACTTAATGCACACAATTAATCACTCAGTTAAAAGACACATTGTTTAGGAAATCAGAATGTATATGCCTGTACATGTGGTGGGATCACCTCATTCTTGCAATGAGATAGGGCTTAACAATGAAAGGTAATGCATAACGCTTATGCAATTGGTTATGAGAGAGGGCTAAAGCTCAATGTGTGTGTGTGTGAGAGAGAGAACTAAAACTCTAGTTCTAAGGTAAAAAGTCATGAAGAAGTAAACGGTTTATAATTCCACCGTTATACTTCTTGTACATTTAGCATGAGTACATATATGAAGATTTTAATCTCTTAAGGCTATTCCCCAAGGTTTCTCTCTCTTGTCCACTTTTCCTTGTATGACACTTGTTGCTTGGGTACCAATGTCCATGGCATCTAAAGGTATAGAAATTAAGTGTATGGTAATTTCTTGACAGGGGGGTAAGTTTCTACTGAATAACTACATGTTCCTTGACAGCGATCTAGTCAAAAGCCTTAAAAACATGTGTCCTAAATATATGAAATTTGATGATTAGGTGAACGAAAAATCACTTTCATGATAAGGCTAACATGTGCAAGAGTGGAACATTTTACATAAGATTTGTGGAAATATAACACAAAGAATTCAGGATTAAGACCTATAAAGACACATTTAAATGTCAATCAGCAGTCCAAGCATTCCATTGCTTGGTTAAGTTTACATGTGGAAGACTAGAAGGCAAACATAAAATATATGGAAACACGGTACCATTGATAGAATTCAAGATAAATACACACAATTCCAATATTGGTTAATGAGGACACTATGAAAAACTTTCATGGTGATGTTAAAATGAACAAGAGTGGAGTTATTAGCATAAAATTCATGGAAATAAGGCAACCTGAGATAGAATTTAGGATCATCATCCACATTCCAATGTTATTCAGGACTCTACGAATCATTTTCCATGTGAAACTAACACGTACGAGAGTTGAATGTAGACATCGAAAACCGTGCAATCAAGGTAGAACATGCTATGACAGAGATGACAGAATTAGCGATCAAGACCCATAGAACAAGCATTTCAGCGTCACTCAACATAACCCCAAGAATAACTTACATGGTGAGGTGTACATGCAAAACTGGTAAAAACCATGGAAAATGGCAACCATGATAGATCCAAGGATCAAGACCAAAAACCACGCATTATAATGCCCCCCAACCGACAAAATTTCACTTTTCATGGGTTAGGCCAACATGTGAAAAGAGTGGAATATAGACATAAAAACATGTAAATAAGGAAACTCGTGATAAAATGAGCATCAAAACCCACAAAATATGAATTTCCACTGCCACGAAGAATTATATTTTTCTTGACGAGTGGTTAACACAAACAATATTAGAGAATAGGCCTAAGAAAACTGTGTACATAAGGCAAAAACCAAGATAGAATTTTGGTTGAAAACCCACATAGCAGGAATTTTTAATGCCACCAAGATCATCTTTAACGGTGACATGGTCATGTGTGAAATAACGGAATATAGACATAAAAAGTGTGGAAATAAGGCTAAAAGGGGATAGATTTGAGATTGCGAACCTACAAAACACACACATTTTCGATGTCATCGAGATTCACCTTTTCATGATGAGCTTTTGATAATGTTGTTGACCAAGACACTAACAGATATAGGAAAATAAAGAAACAATCCATTAAAGAAGACATAGATAATAGAAATAAAAACAAAGTAGAGGAAGAAGAAGAAAATCAAGGACTAAATAGATAAGGAAAGATCCACGCATTCTGAAACTTCATGTGAATTTTACATGACATGAGTAGAATTCAGTTTGGATACCTGATCCACGGGTATTTTTGGGTTGCTCAAATTGACTGACTGCACCATAGAAACTCACTTTCTTTCCCACTAAGAGAATCGCATCGTGCAGCCTCTTATATTCGTATTCATCAGCCATTTCTATGTCCTGCTCCTCTCGGTTTGAAGACCAGGGAGAGGGAAGGAGACAGGAATTTAAAAAGGAATAAAGTGTGCCAAATAAATAAATATGAGAATTACTGAAATTCACAGAAATTACTGATCATTTTCTTTTTTCCCTGAAACTATGCTGGTTTAAACTTTAAACAATGTAACAAATAACTGAAAAACCCTTGTTGTCCCCCTGAGTCCTAACTACAAATCATGAGGATCTTATGGTCGTGTTAATCCTCAGAGGTCTTTAGGGTTTAGGGTGTCGCGCCTTAAGAATGAGTGAAATATAAAAGTCAGATCCCTTAGAGGACAAGGTTTTCCCAGTGCGTTGCTTGGTAAAATCACATAATCAATTTTTCCTTTGATCACATATCCAAGTTATGATATGCCTTGGAGACCATCAAACAATAACCCATTTCTTAAAGTCTTTGAACCATGCAACTTTGTTACCAAATGTAGTTGAAGAATACCCCCTTGTGAAAACCCTATGTGATTATGCCTTGCTTGGGGGAAGAGGAGTAAAGCATTTATTCCCTTTGTGAAAACCCCATTCTCTGGTTCATAGCATTTTCCTAATTCACAATGGCATAGTTGTGAGTCGTGACGTTATGCTTAAAGGGCCGTAACAACTGGACATGTGAGGAAATTGTCTCCTCGAACAATATACTCAAAAACCATGTCTCATCTTAAAATGTCTTGGTGTTTTAAAGCCACATCTAGAGGCAAATTACCCACCATTGTCAACCAAATAAACACTTCCGCTAATAGATAACCTTCGTCTATATGAATTTTCCTCTATGTACCTATGATATTTCCATCTTTGTAAATTGTAATTCTCATATCCCTTTGAGATTAGGGATTGCTTTCTCCCCCCCCTTCCATCATCTCATTGTAAAACATTCCCATCAAAACATTGTGGAACGACCCTTTTGTTGCAATCGTGTGCAATCCACTCTACCCGATGTAGAAGCCATTTCCCTAGTTACTACTTTGGATCTCTCTTTCTCCTGCCACGATCATCTTAATTTCATTAGGATTTACTTCCTTGGCAAATACAATGATTTCCAAATGATTGTATTATGAATTGGATTAAACCAATATTTAAAGTCGGAGATAAGAATCAAGTATCAAATTATTGTACAAGAATGGTGAGCTCAACTATTGCTAAATTATATAGCACTATTATGGAGCAAAAGATAAGCACATAGGCCGAAAGTAGAAGCAAAAGAGCACTTGGGCAAGCAGGATTTAGACCAATTGTGGATCATTTGGTCACATTGTGAGTAATCATGGAAGAGAGTTGACTACAAGGAAAAACACTTTATTGTTGTTTTGTTGATTTTAAGAAAGCTTTGGTACCGTACCACGAAGTGAGCTTTGGAATAGAATGGTAGAGATTGACATGCCATTAGAGTACCGAGTTGTTGTTGCACGCCTATGTGAACAAGTTAAACGCCAACTAATAATGGATAATGGATCCTCAAACCACTTTTTAAGTAACGTGGGAGTCAAGCAAGGATGTCCACTATCACCCACACTTTTGGGCTTATGTATTGATAAATTAGAAGAAGTGGTGAATAAGATTGCAAGAGAAGAAGGATTGAATGCCCCCAAATTGATGCAACGTGTTATCTTATTACTTCTATATGCAAATGTTGTGGTACTCTTCTCATATGATGTTGATAGTATGCAAAAATTACTTGGGGTACTAGAAGAATTTTGTCATAGTAGTGGAGTAGCAATGACCATGGACAAAACAAAAATGATGGTAGTGCAAACCATCCAACCTCATCATTACCCTATGCTCACATAAAGAGGTGAACATATACAATTTGTTCAAAGCTTTATATATCTTGGTATTGATGTACCCACCACAAAAAATGGAGTGCATGCTTTGATTTTAGGATCCAAGCCGGTTGGAAATCATATTACCTTTTGGAGAACCGATGCAACCAAAGTGATACTTGTGGATGGGAAGTAAAACTAATGTTGTTCAATGCCATGGTAACTCAAGTATTGCTTTATGGAGTAGAAGTACGAGGTGGCACAATCTCTCTTAATGAATGGAATGAGATTGAGAAAATTCAAAATATGTTTTTAAGGAGGCAATTAGGAGTTAAATGCACTACCTCTTACCAGGTTATGCTCTTGGAAATAGGTGTTCGACACATAGAACTATTGGCACCCCAAAGAGCATATAAATACATTACAAAAGTCAAGAATATGTCGAATCATCGATTGCCACATCTTGCTTGGAATGTTGGATGTAAGCTACAAAAGAATCATCAAAGTAAGATTCTCTCATCCGGTTGGGTGTTGACATAAGGAAATGGTTTAGAAGATGGGGTTTGGATGATCTTTTAGAGCTTTCAAGCAACGCTATGCAATATGTAATGATTGGGGAAAGGTTGGTGGAATTGTCGAGGATGAAGTGGGAAGATGTCAAGAGGACAAAGCTAGAATACTACATTGCAAATGTCAACCTTGAATGTTGGTCTCAATATAAAGCAATAATGCCTATTGATTGTATCCAACCTTATCTCACTACCAATAGGAGTAGTAATGCTCGTAGAGCCCTTACACTACTTCGCACTTGATCTCACAAGTTAGATATTGAAGTTGCATCATGGTATCATAAATGTAACTAATTTGAAGACATGCAAAGTATGTAATGAAGGCATGGTAGAGGATGAATGTCACTTGCTCTCTACATGCTTGACATATAGTGCAATTTCGTTTAAGATATGCTAACATACTAAGAGGGAGTGATAACTTAAGTGGCATACTTAAGACATCGCTGAGAAGGTGGAGCTCATATGTGCATGCTTTATTCACACATAGAGACTTTGTACTTCGATGTATGAATACCCCTTCTTAGGAAGCAGACGCATATGAAGAACACATGTATACTCTGGTCCTATAGGTCAAAATTAACCTCTTTATGGACAATAAAAATTCTAATTCTAATTCTAATGATATCATGTTTCTTTTGGGAGATGTTCTTCAATCTCTTGGTTTAGTAGCGATAGAACATACAACCACTTCAACAACGAGAGATTATAAAAAGCCTATAAAATACAAAAGAGTCAATATAGAGAAAGATAATTGCCTGATTGCATTGAGCACACTATTGGGCTTGTAGGCATCAATGTTTATTGTTACATGTATGAACCCATCTTTGTAGTGGACCATCTTTCTGGAAGAGGCTCCCTTTGTGGACCCAAGTTGTCCAATATAGATCTACCATTGCATTTTGTGATACCCTATTCTATTCATCATTCTGAAGAGATGTCGGGTCTAGGAAGGGTGACAAATTCACAACGTCGAGGACATTATTGGACCACTTAATCCCTTTGAGAGCCACAATGCTTCTCATTGTTACATTGACATTATTTCCTTCGATTACTTTAACATGATCACAAGTGAAACATGACACATGAATGAATGTGAAATATTTTCAAGCAATGTTACCCAAGATTTTGTTCATCATCAAGGCACCATGAAGCAAGTGTAATGTATTCCATATACCCAAATCTCTCTCTTAATATAATGCATCCAATAAGAAGACAACATTTTACTTCGCATGTTTATTCAACCTTTATAAATGATGCCTCGTGCAATTCTTGAAAGTCAATGGGAGCGTTTTCTTTATATCAAAACTTGAGTACGGATACCACGAACCCTAATCATGTCTACAACTTGAATGGGGGGGGGGGGGTGTTATAGTCTGAAGAAATAGTATGAAGAGAGGCACATAACACATACACACACACACATCTCAAACGTCCGAGATCCCTCCGATGCAAGGTTACGAACGACAATGTTCTATTATCTATATGTCTCACTTGGTGGGACTCGAACCCACGTCCAAGGGCTAAGAAAAAACATAGGGCTTTTTATGCGAGAGAGAAGACTCTCACACGCACACACAATGTATTATTTTAATGATAAGGCTAACAATACATATATATGTATATTACACCTGTGGGGTTCGTCGAGGATTGTACAGGGCTGTGATCCTGCGTGGCATTTGCATGCCTGCGGTTAGCCAGCCACGCGGGCCACGACGGTGACAACGTGGCGTTTTGGGGCTGACGTGGCTTGACACGTATACACACTTCCCTGTCTGCGTTGTTTTGCAGGCCCGTCGGGGCTATGGCGGCAAACACTCTCCATCTGACACATCCCCCTCTCTCGCTCTCTCGCCTCTCTGCAAACCCTAATTTTTTCCACGCAGTTTTTCCCCGTGTAACGATGCTGTCGTCTTCGTCCTCCTCCTTTCCCTCCCCCTGCTGAACCTAGTTTCCTATCCTCGCCATCGCCTGTCTTCTCTCTCTGCAAACCCTAGATTCCGTACAGTTTCTATCTGTTGGCAATTTGTTCTTCTGCAATTCCCTCTGTATATTTTTTTCTTCTTCTGCAACTTTCTCTTTCTCTCTTTCTTTCTTTCTATACCCTAAAATTTCGGCCTTTTCAACGCCATCGCCGGCCTTCCGTACGCTTCACTTCTCAGAAACGGTCGTTTTGTACGCATAATCGGAGTGTTTCGTGTCAGGATTCCTTCCTTCCGTTACTTCGCCTTCTGCGGCGCCTGTCGGACGTTTCTTGGACACTTTTCGTCTTTCTTCGACCCTATCTCGTTTCAGGTATGTTCCCTTGGTCGTTCTTTTGATTTTTATCCTCAGATCGGTTGAAATCATGGTTTTTCTACGGTTTAAATTGCTCGGACGTCGTAGGGTAGGGATTACTGCAGATATTTAGAATTGTATACTTTATTATTTTTGATTTTATTGTGCTAGTTTAGTATTCAGCCTTCTCTAATATTTTCTTTTAAGGTTTACTGTCATTTTTTAGGGTTACAGAGAAGTTATAGTGTTAGAATGGGCACCATGCTAATGAACTTTGCAACTACTAGCTGGTTTTTATTATTGTTTTCTCACTTGATAAGTTTCTTAAACACAAACACATTGATTTTAGCAGAAATATACATTTATAGGATTATATACGGTTTCCATGGAAATTGTATTTGAGGGTGCACGCTGCTTTCCAGAGTTGTTCCAGACACCGATATCTGGGATTTTATACGGTTACTGATCCTTGTGTATGCAAGCTATGTTGTGCTCTATGGCAACTCAGCACAAGCAAATTGAATAAAAAAAGGTTATCAAGGGTTACACAAGGTTTCCATAGCACTGATCTTTGTTTATAGAATCTGTTTTCTAGAGTTTTTCATATCATACTCTATGAATAGATTGGGGCAGAAATATCTATGATCTAAGTAACATAGAATGTCCAGATGACAGAAGAGACATGTAAGGCATGACTACAGTATAATGTACCAGGTTCTCTTAACACATCTGTCTTCATAATTTCTGGCACATAAAGCTTTCCATAGATTACTATAGGTCTTGAGGGTTTCTACACACTGTTGGGGCTGTGTATAAAATCCATGGTATTGATTTATGGAACTGCTGGCTGGTTCCCATCTTTTTGTATGATATACTGCTGCGAAAACAGAACAAGATGCTATTGTTTCTTGATATCTGACTTCAGGTTAGAAGTAGTTGATGATTGGTATAAGCCTTTAGGGCTACCATACATTATATGATTTCCTTTGGGCTTGACTAAATACATCACACAAATCAAGCTGATTTAATTTGTATTTCATGGGATCTGCGAATGCAACATATGCATAGATGTGACACACAAGGATTGTATTCTTTGAATTTTCATTCTTTGTATTTTTTATCCCTTTGAAAGTCCACAGACATGCTTATTCGAGTATTATCATGTACCTAGAGATTGGAATAGCCTTACAGAGTCTATTGTTTGATAATTGCTAACATAAATTTATTTGAACACAAGCTGATGGCTAGATTCGTTACTCTGGGACTGAAATGTACAGGATACTCATCTACCTTAGTTCCCTTACATATGGAAACCTTTTGTACCAGGTTTTAAAACCTGTTATGAAGTTAGGATATATCCGTTCCTGTACCCAGATTTTCTGGACATATTCATATTTTAAGGTAAAAGGAGATAACCACGGTGCTGGGATACCCAGTCTTTATGTTTATAGACATATTTATACTTTCAAACTCATTCACGTGGCATATATACCTAATAAACATGGCTGGAGAGAGCTTGTCAATACTAGAAGACTGTATATTTTCTTGTCTTTCCTTTACCAGAAATTGACATGTAACAACTCCCTCTTGTACTCGAAATTGATTTTCACTCTGGAGTATATTTTGCAATTTCTATTCTCCATATTTTTATATCGTCTTTGTGTGCAGGCCTTGATGATTTTGATGTTGCAACAAGGGCATGCTACTTATGTTAGGGTGCTTTGTAACGTATCAGTTACAATCGGCTCAAGTGCTTTTGAGTTTGGTTGAGATCTTATCAATTAGCTGGCACTTGCAGATCCTTTACCCAGGCAAGTTGACAGCAATCAGGCTAGTTGAGTACATTCATACAGCCAGAGATGATGGGGAAGGGTGCAGAAGGGGTCAACAGTTGTGACACGAACTCAAACCTTGGATTTACTCCCTTTTCCAAGGGTTTTGGCGAGGCTAGCATTAACAAAATGAGAAGAAAGGAAAAAGGACGAGGTTTGGATGTATTTTCACAGGTATTTAAAGCCCTTGCTTTAAAACCTACAAATGGGGAGGTGAAGGGTGCAGTTTCCAGTGGTGCAATAAGTGCAATAAATGCAAATGAGAATAAGCGGAAGCAAAAGGTCAAGAAGAGTGATGTTCCGGGTAGTATAGAAACTAGCAGGAGCAAGGATTCTTGTGGGAGTCCTTTTTGGATGCAGATGGAAGAATATTTTCGAGCTCCAACACTTGAAGATTTGCAACTTCTTCTTCCAAGAACTAAACTGGATTTATTGGGTTGTCCTAGCTCGTTAGATCCATTGCTTCAGATGCCTGTTACTGAAAACAGGCAAGATTCTTCTGGACACAATCCCAAATATCTATCTGTTGCTGATCCAGATATATTAGCGAAGGATAGCAAACAATCTACAAAGATTCTAAAGGTTCGTGAATCATTGATAAAAAATAAAAGGAAATTGGTGACAGCAAGTTCTGCCTCCAAGAGAAGAAAATTGGCAGCTTCCTCATATGAAGTGATTACAGCAGTGATATCGCCTCCCGAGAACGGAGATGAAGAGCTTTGTCATGTTTGTTATGGAGGTGACAGTGATGACCAAAATCAGATTTTATTTTGTGATTCTTGCAACGTTGCAGTTCATCAGCAATGCTATGGTGTTGAAGTGGTTCCCGATGACCAGTGGCTGTGTGCTCTCTGTGAGCATAGAAGGAAAATAAGCAAGGGAGCCCTCTCTAATGTTTCACCAGATTGTGCACTGTGCCCTGTGAAAGGTGGAGCCTTGAAACTAGTTGCTGCTGCAAAAGAGCTCTCGAATGCCAATTTGTCAGGAGCCGTTTTTGGCCATTTGTTCTGCTCTCAATGGATTCCAGAAACATTTATTGGTGACATGGAGAAGATGGAGCCCATTATGAATGTTGAAGGAGTGAGAGAGGAGAGATGGAAGCTTTTTTGCACTATATGCAAGGAGAAGCATGGTGCATGTATACAGTGTAGCCATGGTAAGTTTCTCTGATGATACTAATGTATGTTTCTGCTTCTGTCGTAAAATGCTAATGATTTTTGCATTTTGTTGTTTAAAATGATTTTCAGATTGCCTAATCAAATTTTGATGCATTAAGAATATTTGAGGACATCTAAACAAAGCATGAAATGTTTTATCTGCGTTGGTTCAGCTCTCTTTATCCTGCTGTAATAACACTCTATGTATTCAGAATATATTAGAGCTTCTAAACTACACAAGAAAATTTGTGTTTACCCTGTTTCACTTTTTTCTAACCCCCGACTAACATTGTAAGTAATAAAAAAGAACAACTTCAGTTATTAGTAGATGTTTACAAAGATACAATCTGCATAAGGAAAGAACTTCGCCAAACCATTTATTCTTATTCAGAACATGTTAACTGTTTGCAGTTGTCTCCAATGCAAATGATAAGAGATAAATATAAGCTTGTACTTTGGGGTTATGGTATCGTCTCCATTCATATTCTTGTGTCTCAGTATCTTTTTGTAAACATATTGTGCCATGTCATTTGTCACGGGTTATGGATTTGGAAGACATTGACACCAGTTATAACCTTCGTTGGACAGGTTTTTAAATTACATGCTCCCCAAGGGACATTATGAGTTTGATTACAGATTTTTAAGTTACACGTTCCCCAATGAGAGCCAGAATGTTATCTGGAGAGTTATAGCTGCTGTGTGATGCGTAGAAATTGATAGCCTTAGAGATTTTGACACACGGCTCTAATTTGCTTGAGCAGACAACTAAAATTTGAAGGTTAACCTTGCTAGCTCCTCTTCATCTATATTATGATTTATGTTGACCTTGCATAATTTTGATTCTAAATACAGTGGTGCACAAGAAAATGTCATTTAAGACCAAATGTATGTCCGAAGGATTAATGTGGTCCCATCATCTGTAATGTACAAGTCAAGCATTTGATTAGGAATGCAGTCCTGCGTCTTCAACATTTTTTAACCGACTAATCTATGTGCTGGAAAGATACATATGGAGATTGTCTTTCTTTGGGAGAATCTGGAGACACATATTTAGATATGTTTGAATTTTCACTGGCAGATCATGTAATCCTTTGAAAGTAAAGATAGTAAACTGTAGAAGTGCAATGATCTTCTTGAGGCTTATGTAGTGCACTTATGGAAAGGGTATTTTCTAATAGCATTAACTATCTCAAAAAAGATGTGGCATATATTGTTAGATGGGTCTCTCCTTTTGAAAGAAACACATTTATTTCATTAAAGCTATTTTATTCTTCCTTGAAAATATTTACTTTTATCATTAAGCCAATTTAAAGGGAACATCTGTTTATTGTATCAAAATAAATTGACCGTTGAATTACTCCGATTAGAGAAATGAATATTGGATTATTGCATCCTCTAACTTGAATAAGATTTTTGTCAATGGCCTTCACATTAGGAGGGATAGAGGGTCATGTGTCCACATTTATCTTTAGGCATTACTCTTATGCTATTGGATTTATGAAAGACGAACTACTGCGAAAGCATTTGCCAAGGATGTTTTCATTAATCAAGAACGAAAGTTGGGGGCTCAAAGACGATCAGATACCGTCCTAGTCTCAACCATAAATGATGCCAACTAGGGATTGGCGGATGTTATATTGATGACTCCGCCAACACCTTATGAGAAATCAAAGTTTTTGGGTTCTGGGGGGAGTATGGTCGCAAGGCTGAAACTTAAAGGAATTGACGGAAGGGCACCACCAGGAGTGGAGCCTGCAGCATAATTTGACTCAACACGGGGAACTTATCAGGTCCAGACATAGTAAGGATTGACAGATTGAGAGCTCTTTCTTGATTCTATGGGTGGTGGTGCATGTCCGTTCTTAGTTGGTGGAGTGATTTTGTGCTTGAAACCCTCTAATTCAGTTTGAATTATGCCATTGATTGCTTTCTTAAGTGGAAGAACAGGATGACCATATATCTGAAATAATTTACTGTGGCTTTCTCATGGGCCATAACCTATGAAAAACTGGACTGTGGCATATAGTTTCATGCTGATGATTGGAAGTTTAAAGAACCCCACAAGTATAATCCTATTGTTTGTGGTGGCACACAATTGCTCCAATTGCAATTCAAGGTAAGACCTGTTGCAGGGGTCGCACTGATACATCAGTTTGTTACCTTATGCAGTATTGCGTGACATGGAGAATGAAAACGTTTGATTATGAAGGAGCTCAGATTATGGATGCCTTTATATGAAAGATATATACATCAAAATATGTATCTGAAGTCCTTGTAAGTTTAAGACTTCAGCCATTTCTGTTGAATGACACTATCAAGGCCAAGACATTCTTGACATGCCTCTATAAATTAGTAATCTTCATTGAACGTGAAAAAACAAATACTCCGCGTGAACTATCCTTATTAATCAATAATTCATATATCATGGAGTCATTGTAAGTATCTTTTCTGATGCAACCAAACTAATAACTTGAATGCACCATGGTTGAAGGTATTAAATATAGATTAGATATCATATATTATGGCGTGCGGACTATCAACCAGATTATGTAATTGCTTGTTCTGGTTGATTTCTCTGCAGTTGATATCTATGAACACTGTCTGTTCAATTTTAAATGCCACTCCACAGCATTGAAATCTCATTTATTCTGTGTATTTTGTGGAAATTTAGGTACATGTGCGACTGCGTTCCATCCTCTTTGTGCAAGGCAAGAAAAACTACGAATGGAAGTTTCCAGCAAGAGAGGTGGTGATGAGGTGTGTTTTGGCTATTTCTGAAGTAGATTGGTGAATCATTTTCGTTATCAATTCTATTTCTATTTCTTCAAGATTTCTTGATTGAACCATGTGATATATGTTTATATACAGCTTGAATTTCGTGCATTCTGCGCAAAGCACTCAATGCAGACTTCCAAACCTTCAATTGGCAGACATTCGTTGACTGAAGTTGAGAATCAGACAATAAGTACAAATGACTTGTGGCATAAAATGATCAAAAATCCTTCAAACAAAGGTGAGCAGGTTGCTAGCATGCAGTCAAGCATATCAACCTTGGCAGGTCACGATGGAGATCTAGTCGATGATGATTTACAGGCAGAAAATAATGGTCACACTTCTATGAATCAGGGTTCAGGTACCAGTGCTGGACGAGATGAAAAGTCTAATGTTATAAACATGAAAATGGAAGTTACTGCTTTTGGCATTAGGTTTTTGATTCATGGAAGCCTTGTGGTATAATTGCTTGCTTTGTTTCCAGGTTTATGCAAGTCTGTAGAGGCTGGCACTAAATGTCAGAAAAATGTATGTTCATATTATAGTGGAAAGTCCTTTACCTTGGATTTAATTTAGGAAATGAGTTCTAAGCAGCATGAATGTTTTTGGTCTGCAGATCGGAGTTATTTATGCAACACTCTCTTCAAGCCATGAGGTTTGGTCCACATTCTTTAGAACTGGGAAAATATTCCAAATGTTTAGTTAGTAGCTCTAATTTTCCTCTATGCTTGTGAAGGATGACGATATTCCTGAGAAAAAAGAAAAGGGTACTGTGAATGCAAGGAATATGGATTCTAGCTGTAATTCTTTACCCCTCAATGGGCAACTGCTAAATATTGAACGAGCAGATTCAGCAAATGAAGAGGAGTCAATGAATTGCAATGACTCGGATGGTTCATTTAGGACGTACCATAACAAGAGGCACAAAGTACAGCAGAATGGAAAAGTTCTATCTCGGAGGAAGCTGAAAGAAGACCTTACATCTGGAGCCATTTTCCCGCGTAAAGACACTGACTTGCAGGAGATAGAAAATCAGGACCTTTTATCTGCTAAGAATCATGTGGTAAGTTGGAAGATACAAATCAACAGTGAGATTATAGACTTGAGTATGCAACTCTTCTTATTCATTGGAAGATTCAATACTTTGTCATGGCACATGGGAAATGCAGTATATTAGTAGTCAAAATTTGATTAGAAGTTTTTGCTTCTCAATAAGTAGCACTTAATTTCCAGGATTCAGAGGCTGTACATGCTGGTGTTGAAACGAGTATGATGGATAGTGAACAAACAAGTGAGGTATGCACTAGTCAAGATATAGCTTTCTCGATTCATAATGAGGAGCAAATCAGCAGCTTGGAGATTCTGAAGAAGGTGCACAAATTGAATGTAGGAATATTCTTCTTGTTATTATTTATGAACCGTCAATTTCTAAATTGTGAATTGTGTAGGATCTTGAAGTTGAAGAGGAATTACCATTTAATGTTCATGGGAACTCACCTCTCAGGTAACAGATGTTGTCTAATTGTGGAATTTGTCTCTCTATCTACCCCAAATTCAGATTTTCAAATTTTACACACAGGCCTAACAGTGGAACTGGTTCCTATATACATCCATTTGTACTGAAGAGGCTAATGGACGATGTATGTAACATAGCTGAGAGGAACTCTGAACCTGGATCTAGAACAGTTCTTGAAGCTTCTCCCCCTTATTGCAAGTTCTTAGCTTCTGCATCTCCCTGTATTGAGATACAAGAAACTGCTAAAATTCCTCGTGCTAAAAGATATCAATCTAAAAATAACAAGGCGCGTTGTATTTCAAGTTCTACAAAAAATAGAAGAGACGAATCATTTGAGGCACAAATAAAGCAGTTAGAGCATGCAAAAAAATTAGGGATACTGGATATGGCACCACAGGATGAACTGGAAGAAGAAATTATGGCTCTGCAAATGAGTTTAATTTCATGTGCAGAGAAAAACCGTCATCAATGTGGTATGTTAAAAATCTGGGAAGGATTCTGTCTTGGTTTTTCTTTTTATTTGGTATAATTATAATTATCTTCATATTGTATTACAGAGGGACTGATTTTGAAGCTTATTCCACGCTTATCAATGGATTTATGGGTCTCTTCACAAAAAGTCAAAGATCTTGCAGTTGTAAATCAATATATGGCCCTAGTTATGGAAGCCAAAAAACAGGGTAGGAAGGAGAGGCGAAGTAAAGAAGCTCAAGCAGTTTTAGCAGCTGCATCTGCAGTCGCGTCAACATCATCCAGGTCAGGGTCTTTGAGGAAAGATGTCCTTGGGGCTGATGATAAATCATTCTTTGTTAGAGAGTCATTTTGCACGCCTACAATGCCACCGACTTCACGTTTTTCTGGAGTTGGGAGCATAGCCAGACCAGGCATACTCAAATCAATGGGCAATGGTCAATCAAGTCCGTCACAAACTTCTTCTTGTGGCTTAGCAAGTTCATTCACACAGGATAAATTGGTTTTGGATTCTAAAAATTATGGGAGTGAACTAAGTTCTTGTGAAACTAGAGAAACACCAGTTTTATGTGACATCTGCAAAGATCCATCCCGATTGAATGCGATTATCACTTGCCAGAGATGCAAGGTAATGCGCATCTACTTCATTTTAAGGTTTGGAGGAGACTATACTCATCTTTATTATTATTATTATTATTATAAAGCACTATGCTTTTGTTATTTGCTTCAATATAAGCATCAGTCAGTTCACAACTTTTATATTTGGCTTCAAAGTTTTGCCTCCCTTAAATGGTTGACATGTGATTTCTATTTAATGCAGGTCGCTGTCCACCAGCAGTGCTATCCTTTTGATAGTATACCTTCTGGTGATTGGCACTGCCAACCTTGTTCCGAAATTTTACAACAATATCAAGGCAGCAAGGTGCCTGAAGTAACTGATAGAGCTACTCCTGGACACGAGGTGGTATGCTCTAAGTGCCTTCAGCGGTCAGGGGCCTTCATGGACAATGGTCGGAGCTGGGTTCACGTCTTCTGTGCTCAGGTGGGTTAAAAAAAATGAACCAGTGTTCATTGTTGTGGGAAAGTGCAATACCCATAGCTTTGATAAGTTTTAGCAATATAAATAAATGGTATGTGAACTGTGTAAAATAAATAAATAAAACTAAAACAAATAAAAATAAAAAAATTAAATATCATCATTCAATATTCAGGAAATGTCTCCATTTCTCTGCAGTTTTCACAGTTAACTTCAAGTAATGTATTAATTCATAAAGTTGTTTCTTACAAATTGATCTTGGAAAGGAAGCTTTGTTGAGTGGATTCTAAAAACAGCCATAAGTTCCAATGTTAAATTGATAAATATATAGAAAGAAGATACCTTAAAATGTTCCTTTCTTGTCCTTGCTTTAATGCGTTCTGCTTTCTGAGTACTCTTTTTGAATATATTCATCATTTCTTGTTTTTTCACTTCCAATGTTTTTGATTGTATTGCAGTGGGTGTCACAAAAGACTGCTGAAAAAGATGAGGCAACTGGCAGTTTAGAATTGGTAGAGCTTTTGTATTTTACCTAATAAAAGTTGCAAGTTATTATCACATTGATTTTAGCTATTCACATAAAAGTGAAAAAGATGCATGTGTGTGTCTGTATGCACTCATGTTTTTGTAAGCTTTTACCTTAAAGCAGCGTGTTCTTGCGTGCACTGCAATCATGGTCTTGTTGAAGCTGCAAATTAAATGCCACACTCTTGGATTTTAAACTTATGTGTTAGCTCTTTTTTGCAGAAACTTGAGAGAAATTTGCAGGACTGCTGCATCTGCCACTTAAAGCAGGGAGCTCATTTAAGGGTAACAGCCTTTTGCTATGGTATTTTCCACTACTAGTGTTGAGTAGGATACTAATTTTCGTTTAAATTTCTTTATGACTTTTTCAGTGCAGTTTCGGACATTGCCATCGCACATTTCATCCTCTGTGTGCTAGAGATTCTGGATTTTACATGATTGTGAAGCGTACATCTGGCAATCGGTTTCAGTATCGAGCGTATTGTGAGAAACATAGTCCCCAACAAAGGCAGAAGGTATTCACACACATATTTTTAAATTCTGCTGGTTAATTGCTGAAACTTTTTTGAAAGATAATTTGGAAATTTTATGCGTTGAAATTTATATTTATATATTTTCAGAGAGCTGGTGTTGAACAGCTAACTGGGGCTTTGTATGAATGCCTAATGCTATACTATCTGAGCTAATGTTGTTTATGTTGTGTGCCACTGCAGGCTGATTCAAAAAGAAGTGGAACATCAGAGGAGTTAAGTGCGCTTTTGCAAATGAGGGTATGAGATGATGCCATCAACTGTAGTTTGGCTTGATTATGTCTTGAAGCCAACATTCTGTTACTATATCACAATGCAACTATGCTGAGGTTGCTTAATCATTCTATTTTTACAGGCTGAGCTGGAAAGAGTGCGCATATTGTGTGAACGTGTTTCCAAGCGAGAACGGATAAAGGTTAATATTTATCTAATAGTGGTGCCAAAATCTCAATGTTTAGCAAGTATATTTATCTGGATATGGAACCTTGTGAGGAAAAGGTAGTACACACATGTTTTGTGTTTACAGTGAGCAGCACAGTATTGCATGTGCTTAAAAAATATAGGCATGTAAAACTTAGTGGGTATTTAATGTCATAGATGTGCTTATTGAGTTTCAGAAAGTGAACATTGTAGTGGTATTTGGTGTAGAGTCTGAGTCTGTAAAGTTAGATGATGTTTATATGTAATGATACTGGGTAACCTCAAGCTTTGTTTTCTGGAGATGTTTGTTCGGTTATCTCAGCCTTTGAAGCTGATTCAGCTCTATGAGATTGGTTTGTTGGCCAGCTGACTAGAACAGATAATCAGTCGCTGGTAAATTTGATAATCGTGTCATTTTGCAGCGTGACAAACTATTTTGTATGATGGACTGGTACACAGCGCAACTGTGCTCATTGTCGTCCTCAGTGATTGGGTCAACTGATTATTCTGCTGCTTCCAACACCCAAGATACTCCATTTTCTTTCCGAGAACCAATGCTACTGATTGCAAAGCCACATGGACTAGAAAGTGAATCATACAGCTGGAATAGCATTGCTAGTGATGGGAACAGGCATCCTGATACACTTTCTGGTGATTCAGTTTACCAGACTCCTATAAGCATGTCAGAACTGTCCAGAGAAACACCAGCCAGATCACAAATATCTGATGCAGCAGTTGTCCAGGAACAAGGACGAATCAGTACATCAGCGAATGAACAGAAAAGACCATGGAAGAATCAAAAGGTAACATGGAGTTTTGCTCTTGTGATTTGGATCTATTACATGCATTTCCGAAGTTTCAGTTCATCTTAAACTGTTTTATTTGCTCATACCAGGCGGAAATTTTGCACACAGAAATGGTCATGACACCCACAGAGGCATCTGTACAGAATCAAAGGCTGCCCAAAGGGTATGCTTATGTCCCTGTGGGTGTGCTTCCCAAGGGGAAGGTGAGTGCCCAAGAAGCATCGGCATCGAAGGATCAATGATATCCACTGCAAGCAAGAAATGGAGGTCATCCCATGCCCATTGACTTTTTTAACTTACATATTTTGGTGTGCTTTTTAGTGATTTAGTGAAGTTATCACTGGCACCACCTTGTAGTCGTAACATCTTAATAGTGCCCCCTAGAGTAGAGTAATATAGCTGCGGATGTTTACTCCAATGCATTTGTACCATTATTACTGATGTACAGAAAAGGTGAAATCTATACTGTTATAATCCATTTTTGTAAAATGCTAGTACTCGGCAGATGCCATGATATCCTGCCATTTATAGAGTATACTGCATTGCTCTGGTGTTGTGCATGATTAGGGCACGTTTGGGTAAATCCCATCAGAGTTGAAACATGCAAGTTGTAGATTCTTTTCTCATATTATTGCCTTGAAATATCGAGAAAATGATTGGCTTTGTTTATTGTACATGTGGACGTGGGGTTTCTTCATAAGCAGAGGGTGAGTTGAGCTGATTGCTAGGTTTTGGATCAAGTGAATGTTAAGATTCATTGATATGGAGAAATTTTCTCCCAATGTGTTTGAGAATTTAACCACTATCATCCAACTGTTCTGCAAGTTTCTTTTGACTACTGCTCGTGTATTATCATTTCCAGAAGAAAATGCTATTAGCATATAAGTTCTTTGGAATGAATGCTCATGTACTCATGATCATCGCATTGGTCTTCCAGTAAATTAAAATATATGCGCAAATGCATTTGGTTACGTCTCCTTAGTGAGAGATACTGTGTAACACTTGGGAGTCCAGAACGTGTCTTTATTTTAATGGACTTGTCTTGATAACTTTTGTATGTTGTGGAATTGGCTTCATCATTTTTAACAACTTGAAGTTGACTAGAATTAGAACTTTCTTTGAAATCCATTGTACAGGGGACAGGGAATACTAATTGGTTGAATGTTCATTGGTTTATTGCATGCCTTGGATAGTGAGTTTTAATGTGAACCCCAATTATTAAACTCTGAAAAGACTGAAATAATTTGTAACTCAAGTGTGATATCTAATGAGTGTTTGGGGGTCTACCTGAAGTTTATTTAGGAGACTCACTTGAGGTTTTGTTGAACCTAAACATAAGTTCATTGTCGATGCTACATTAAGTGTTGAAGTTGTGTATAGTAGGAAGCATGATTTTGTTATTCTAGGATCCTATCTATTTGCGGCAATAGTTCATCTTCAACATCTCCTGTTTTGAAGGTAATTGGTGATGTGACTAGTAATATATCAAGTATTTGGCAAAATATGGCATAATTTTTAATGCTAGTATCACTATCTTCCATTTTTTGTCAATTTATATGGTAGTATTGCAAATTTGTTGTACAATAGTCTTGTGAACATTAAAAACATGGAAAGGAACGCAAAACATCTATAACAACTTCTAATGCAATTTGATTTTCCTAATTTATTTGATAATTCAACTTCCTCCAAATGATTTAGATTGCAAAGAGCATATATTGGCTCCTTGGCCATTGATGTAATTATGATCTCCTAGAATATTTAAACCTCCATTGAATTAGTTGGAATGTTCCTCAAAATCTTCTTGTTTTTCTCGAAAATGGCCCAATGATCAACCATGATACCCTAGGTTTGGGAGAGAAACTCCTTGAATAACCCCTAGCACATGCTAGGGCATGGCTTATGAATAGCAACCTAGTTATGCTCCAAGATTCATCCTAGACCCAATGAGTTGTGATACACAAATTGGTTCCAAGTTAGTGTAAGCTTGGAGTGTTCATTATGTTAGATCGTGGAATGTTCATTTAGTTAAGACCGTAGATTGTTTACCTCAAGGACCACATCAATGTGGAAGTGGTCCACCCCCAATTACTTTGACCCACACCAAACATGGATTTCCTACGTGAGTACTCACATCAGAACGTAGCCTTTGGTTGGAGTTTTGTTGTGTTTACAAGATGGGTACGGTTAACCAAAGGAGCAAAGAATAGACGGAGTAAAATTATTCGTGATGGAAGAAAGACATATTTGTGCGAAATCGGGATGGATTTCTGATCGGTGACTAGAGAGAGTGAGGGGGCGGTCCCGAAGTTCTTCTTTTTTCATATGGTTACGGCCAATGAGGTTGTGCCATAATGCGAACAAAATGGGACATTGTCGGGGGAATCCCGAATGCGGCTTCTCGCCCATAAGAGGTTGGTCTTTCCTTAGGACTGACTCCTCAAGTGTAAAACTCATGAACAGAGAGAGAGAGAGAGAGAGCATCAGAAACAGAGCATTTGCCGGATGGCTCTCTAGTAAACTTTAGAGTACCCGAGAGAGAGAAAGAGAGAGCACAAAGGAAAGATTGACATCCATGGCATCGCGTCTCCCTATACATCAACAAGGACTAGACGATGAAGAAGAAGGAAGAAGAAGACGGCTCGCCGAAGGTAGAGATGGAGATGGAGATGGAGATGGAGATGAAGAAGGCCCTCTCATCATTGGCTACCCTGTGATCCGTGAAACAGTTGAAGGACAACCAGTATATGCTTTCTTACCCTCTGGACCTCCTCCACCACCATTTCCTTCCCTTTCGTATTCTCCGGAGAGAATACGAAGAAGATGGAGATGCAGAGCATGTATCAGGAGCTTCGCGTGTTCCCTTTTGTTCTTAATCCTTTTCGGAGGCATCATTGGGTTCTTCATCTGGCCTCGCTCCATCGAAACATTACGCGTTAACATAGACATTCAAAAAGTCAAATTCTCAATTGATAAAGAACCTTCAGTCTCAATTGACCTAGACATAGATCTGAGCCTTCGAGCACGAAATCCTAATTATTTCACATTTGAGTATGATAATGTGGTTACAAGTGTTCTTTTCCAAGGAGACGAGATTGATGAGCCAGAGGAGTCTGCTGGCGGTTTAATTGAAGCTTTTCAGACATCAACTGTCAGTGCGAGTCTTGAAATAGATGGGTATCAGATCCTGAATAACGTGTCTGCATTGATTGTCGATATTGCCAAAGGTTTAGTGCCTTTGCAAATTGTTTCAGTGTTCGATGGATATATTGATGTAATTTGGTTCCAGTTGCCTGTTGAGGTAGGTACAGATCCCTTACATTTTTGTATGTGTTTTTATCCAATTCTTTTCTTCTTTAGTAGGAGGTTTTACACAAAAATAAATTCTTTGAAGGTCAAATAATGGAAAGAAAATCATAATGATAAGAAATCAAATGGAAGTTATCTATTTTATAACTTCATTATGAGAGTGGAAGGGTTGGGCCATAGCTTTTTGTTTGCTATACTTCCCATTGTGGCAGTCCCCATGAACTGTCCTTCAATCCTCATGAACTATCAAATAATGCTGTATTTGTTCTGTAGAGAAAATCGAGAGGACATTAAAAATGAGACTTTTAGCCTTTTCTTCATCATCGCCATCATCATCATATGGTTTCCACAATTCTTATTTTTTGGTGGTGGGTGTAGTGAACCAGTATGGAAGAGCTCTAGAAATTCTATAGAGGCAAATAGGCTTGGAACCCCTGAGACATATCCCTTCCTTTATTTAGAAATCACATATAAGGCAAAATCACCTTTGTGATATAATGGAAATAAATCATATATACATATTGTTTCATTATGTAAGTTAGTTAATAGTTCTTGTTAATGAACCAGGTGAGAAGAGCTCTGGAAACTATATAGAGGCAAATTGGGCTGGAATGCCCAAGATTTGAGACCTTTTTATCCATTTAGATGTGTTCCTTCATTATTAGTATGTATGTAAAATTCCATCAGTGATGTAATGGAAAGAAATCATACATGCATATTGTTCCAATTAAAACATTCACATTTAGCTCATTGGCTTTGAGGAAGGATTGGGCAATGGCGAGGGCACTAAACCATTCATTGAACCGCTAATTTAGCTCTGAAATTTCACCTTAGAGATATCTTATATAATTGAAGAAACACTTCAAGATCTTGGATTCATGAAGCATCAATTTCACATATATGAAGCTGGACTTCTCCCGAATAAGGAAGTTGGTATCTATTGGCCCCAAACACTGGATCCACTTCTGGTCTTTCTTTATTGGTAGGTAATAGAAAAGAATAGTAAAATAGAGCCCTAACCTTAAAAATACAGGCAACTGTTTAAGTCTATTTCTGCAAATAAAGTTTGTACGTAGACCTACCTAGGTACTCTTGGATAGTAAAGAAGAGAGCAAGTTATGCACTCTAAAATGACCCCGGATTAGCTCGAAAGTTGAATTTCGAGTTCTACATCGAATGAGGTTAGTTTGAGTAAATTGATCCTTGCTCATGTTGCCAAGTGTCACCTCCTCAAAAAATGTCTTTGCCCATGCCTTTATAACTTTACCTGAATTTATGTAGGGCCTAACCTAAAGTGACTTGATAGGACACGGCTTTACTTTTAGATACACTCATCAGAACCCACTGCTAATTCGTCCATGCTGATCCTGGATATATTGGCCTTGTCTTCTCTCGTCGAAAGATCATCGACCGTTGGCCATTCACATTGCTGATGTAATGTCATCTTGCCAGGGAAATGTATCTCTTCCAAGAATTCACTTTTTTTAGCGTTATTAAGTAATCCGTTTTATGGTGATAATTGAAAATCTTGGCCAAATGGTCGTTGTGGTTATATTCATTCTCCACATTATACTGTCATTGACAAATAGGCCCTCAAAGTTCCTGTCAGGTGAAAAACTCCACAATCGTATTGAAAGTGGCAGAAGTCCGGGAGGCATTGCCAAAATTTATAGGGATCAAAAGTTAATAGGTGCAATCTTATGTACATCCTCAGGCCTAATCCAAATTTGTTGCACTTTCTAAATTAGTCCTCTGAAATATTGTCCATCCTAACAGAGCTAGATTATCATCAACCTGTTAATATTGCCTCTCAGAATATTCAATGTCTGTTAATATTGCCTCTCCGAATGGCTAGAATGCTGCCTCGTGCAGTCCCAAGTATCAAGAAATCATCTTCATACATTTTGACTAGGTCCAATCTCTGTCACAAAGACTTGCGCTCAGTGATGGGCACTTCCTCAAGTACTCTTGGCGTGTGTTCCTTGAGTATCTTGGGCAGGGGTGAGGTCATTATCTGACTAATACTTTTTGGCCCTTTGCACACTTCTATGGACAAGGCACGCTCTCTTCTCCATCTGGAAAATTTTATATGATGTTTATGACCCTTGATACAAAATGTTACGACAGAGTCTTATCGGAGAGGTCATTGGTAAGTGTGGATTTCATTAGGTTTTTTTCTATGCAACAAAGACACTGTAGATGTTAGGACTCAAAACCCATGACATTCCACAACATAGATGTTTTACCACTGCATGACACTAGGGAGAGAGAAAGATAACTAGCTTTATTACTAATGTACTCGGATATTGAATATGTGTAATGGTGAGAGAGAGTGAGAGAGAGAGTTGTGTTTTGTAGGGCAAGGTGACGTGTGACATTGTTGTTGATCCAGAAAACCAAGCATTACGCAGTCAAGACTGCAGTTAATGAAGAAATGTGTGTTGTGAAGTCAAAGCACAAAAAATATTGTCATGGCAAAGAAAAAGCAGAAACATAGTGTTATTGACACTACAAACAGTTACTTATCTGAAGTTGCAGCAATTTGATTGCTTCATTAACTCCAATTTGTCAAAAATTTTAAAATTTTGGTACCAATGGGGACTCATTCACCAAATATTTGACAAAAGGGTGAAAAAACTTGTAAAAAAAGGTATAAATTTCTGGCTTGCATTGTTTTAAAAGAAGGAAAATGTATTGCACTCTTGTCCTCAACCTGTTTATGTAGAGACTAAATAATAGAAACAAGACCTTGATTGCTTATACATGAACACACCTAATCAATTTATTTGAATTTTGCACACATCCATGACTATGCTGTTTAGAGAGATGCCGAATGTACATGTGCATGCAATAAACTGTATCAATGCTTGTGATACTGGACAGAGAGAAAGGAATGCTCTTTGTACTATAAAGCACGGTGTGGAAGCTTGACCTTATAATTACAAATGAGATCTATGCATGTGATGTTCTATGAACATAACACCAGCACTCAAGTTTATTTTTAAATGGACGTATGTCACACTTGTACGCGTTTAATCCTAAAACATATCAGAAAGTTCACAAACAGTAACCTGCTACGGGTAATGTTAATAATTCGACATCCCACAGAGCAGTTTGGGATCCTCTTAGCCCACAGGCTACCAAATTATAAAACCTCTATTATTTTCAAGTTGCGCCCATGAGCAAGAACACCATATAAAGGAAAGTATTGCCATCTTATATGGAGAATCATTAGATGTAGCAAACCCATGGTGATGGGTCCTTAAGTTTAACTAATTTTCACCAAAGAATAAACCCATTCACATGAGAATTTTTAAGATCCAACAAACTATGTCACTTCTCTCAACAATTGATATGAGGTATACAAATTTCATACGAATTCAACATAATCCATTCAATCTGAATGAACTTGTTTTTATCAAATGAGAGTAAGGTGTAAATGCCTGGACCACTTTTGATGGAATGCATTTCAGGAATAAATGCCTTGATCACATTTTATTATTGATTGCCAATCTCAAGCAACTATATTGTGCTATTAAATATGAGTACCAATATCACAATATGGTTAACTCATTGAGGTACTAGTTCATTGCTTTTATTTTTTAGTTTGGGACACCTTCCACCTGCCCTGGACGAGCATAGAGAAGAAGAAACTACAGAAGAGAGAGGATTCACCTACAAACCTTAGCCTTTAACTGTTTCACGGCCTGAACTCTTCTATTATTTACATTGGCCAGCTACCATCACTCATCACTTTGTCTCCACGACTTTCCATAGTTATGATTGCTCATCTAATACATAGATAATCAAACACCATCTGTTGGTGATGGAAAAATTTGTTGTGCACGTCAAACATTGGCACATTCACCATGTCATCCAAATGATCACTCTCCAAGGCACTAAGGAGAAATTGATAGCACACCAAGGCATTTATAATGGATGTAGTACTCCACTCACATTCAAATTATCTCCTTCCAGAAATAGATTCAACTAATGCAACTAAATCACTAATCTTGATTGTTTCTTGGGAATTTTGTACAATTTAACTAACAATTCATATGTATGGGTTTCACTTTGGAAACATTCCAAGAATTTAGCCTTTAATGCATTGAAAGTCATTAAGTAATTGATGTTGAATTGTTAGCAACAATCCTGGTATAGCAACAATCCAAACTATGTTGTCCTAGAAGATTCCTATTTTGCTTCAATCAATCTTTGCATCAGATGGTTAGTGTTTCCATATTCCAAGTAATGCTGCGACATGCCAATATTCATACTCTATCACATATATGGAAAGTGTTGAGTGGAAGTGTTTACTCTTATCACACATACTCTTCTGAGAGTTTAGGTGGAAGTGTTTGCTGTCACCTCTCAGCTATTTACTTTGGGAATGATTCTTCTTTTTTTCTTTGTGCCAAGCAAGGATAAAAAGTACCTAAACTATTTTCTTGTCAAGTCTTGAAATTAGAGGTTTTCCAATGACAATTTTACTCTAGACTATTTTTGAGCCATCTATGAACATTAATCTATTTTTTAAATCCCTACTGGATTTGTATCGTACATGGAGTTCCATTTTCTTTTGCATGATTGATCAATATAACATTAAATGGGATGCTTTTTCCATTCATTCTACCTATTTGACTAACTCAATACTTGTAACTACAACATTATTCACCCCAGCCTAACTTATTCACACCCATAAAATGTGAGATATCTGAACTTCTCTTCGAATCCCATAGTTATAACTTGTCTCTACTAGTGGTTAGTTAATTGACACGGAATTCATCCTATGGGAAAACATGGAGTAACGAGTGAAAACTGCACATTTGGTTTAGAGGTTAAGAGCCTTTCAATTTTTATATACTTCAGAAAAATTTAATGAAAACGTTTGCAATACACGATTCATTAAATGGAAGAAGTATAGGCAAGGAAAACTTCAAAATATACTATTGGGAAACATACACTACTGTAACTGGGATATCACAAATTATGTTTATATGCTCTAAATTGCCTGTTCAGCACATATCAATGACCCATACACAATAAGACATGAGTAACAAAAAGAAAATCTATCTCCAACAATTAATAAGGAAATCCTTCAGAGCCCCAAAACGTTAATCTATATTCCATACATGACAATTTTGAAATATATAGAAGAAAATGAATGCAACAAAATTGATTATCTTTACTGATTGTAGAGAAATTTTGAGCCAGTGTATCATTACTCACTACGGAACTTTTAGAATTATCTTCATACACTCATAGACGAAGTAGCTGATTGCTGCTGAAGGTAAGACCTGCAGATGAGTAAGATCTCAAGTTCTATGAGTAAAAAAATAAAACACACACATACCCATATAACATGCCTATAGAATTCATAACAAAACAGTACATGTACAAGTAGGTAAATTGCGTATAAATCACTAAGAGTAACAAAATTTTAGATAATATATTTCATATCTAAATACATTTACATAACTATCTTCACACATCACTAGATACCAAAAACACATTTACATGCATAGATATTCCACATTTACATACATATCTAACTAAAGACATTAACGTGCATGCATTTACATGTAAGTACATCCCTGAAAAGTTTCAAAACATACAATAACTGTCAATTCAGTTGGAGGCACGAGAACATGAAAGGTTTGATCTAATTTTCAAAACATGAGATACTCTTTTTTCTACTAGGGCATAGCGGGCATGAAGTGATGCAATCGTACTGAGCTAGGCCGACCTATCAGATCCGAGCATTTGCTGTTTCTATTTGGGGTGGGGGGGTGGGGGGGGGGATGATGAAGATGATATTTTAATGTCTTCCAAATGCCAGAAACATGACCTGTAAGTTACTCAGCATCCTGAAAAGTTTCAAAGTTTCAAAACATACATTAACTGACGATTCATTTGGAGGCCCGAGAACATGAAAGGTTTCATCTCATTTTCAAAACATGAGATATTCTTTTTTCTAGTAGAGCATAGGGGGCATGAATTGATGCAATCATACCGAGCTAGGCTGACCTATCAGATCCCAGCATTTGTTGTTTCTATTTGGGATGGGGGACGTGATGATGATGATGATATTTTAATGTCTTCCAAATGCCAGAAACATGATCTATGGGACCCAAAAAGAGTATTATAAGACGACCTCTTCTGTTGGTACAAAGGGTGTTTAATAGAACCAAGGACACACAGAATCAGTTTAATAGGAAAAATAGGTTAGTAGCATGTTTTATGCCCATTCTCAACACTATACTCACGCTAAGGCCAACCAAGATGAGATGCATATAAACCCCTAAAAATGTAGCTTCAGAGGATTTGGAAACAGCCCTGTGCTCCCTAGTTGGCGGGGAAGGCTTGCATACATTCCTCCAGGGTGGCTCCTAATGTAGTTACCCAGAAATATTCTGAACATTTTGATAAAAACAAAAAGGTGCTATTGAATCGTCAGAGGATGCACAGTGGAACTCTAGAAACACCTATATTCTGCCACAGATTTAGGTATCGTATCTTCAGAATCTACTGTAACTGTACAGTAACAAATGTTGGCCCATCTGAAGGAGACTACCCAGAAGTTTTATAAAACTGCTACAAAGCTATGTCCTTAGAGCTTCATTCAAACAATCAGTGTTAGGATTCATGCAACCACATATGGGATCATATACCATATCCTTAGCATTGAACTTTGGTTAAATCAATGAAGGGAACTGTTATCAGTCATGATATGGCCACTTGTCCTTTTTAAAACATGAAAGGCAAAGGCAGCAAATAAAACAAAGTAGAATAGAAACCAAAAACAAAAGAACCAATCGTTAACCTGAAGTGCGCTTGGAAGCAATCCTGAATACAAGGCACCAATGCCACCTCTTTGGAATACACATCGACAAGTTGCAAACGCTCCCATTTTTGTAGCTGCAGTTTGCATTTGCATTTGCCGTCGAATAACTTCAAATGGATAAGTTGATGTCTCTGCACATATTCCTGCTATTGCTCCATATACAAGGGTCCTTATGGGTCCTAGTTCAAGTTGTCCAAGATTTCCCGCATCTTCCTTTAGCTCAATGAGTGTCTTAGTTTTGAGGCTTTCTTCAGATAAATTATCAGTTGGTAAATTCTCTTCAATTCTACGCCGCCTTCTCTCCATCTCAATTCTCTTCCTAAGATCTTCCTGACCCTCTGGAGAATGAAGATATGTTGTCTTTAAGATGTCATATACTCCATAAAAGACTGCTCCAGAGGGAGCCATGCTTATTACTGCTGGCCATAAACCCTTATACAAAGAAAAGAATCCTTCTGTATGAACCATATGTTGAAAGCAGCTAATTACACCTCCCAAAGCCTCCCCACCTGGAGCAACCATTCTAGTTCGTATCTACAAGTTAAAGATGTGTTAGATGATCTCATTATAAGCAAACATAAACAAAACTAAAGAATGTCATAATAAATTTCTTTTCTTCGGTGACAATGTTTATAAATACCATACATAAGTTATACGTTGCCGTATGTGTTAGAGTTAAAGCTAGAAGAAGCCTAAAAGGGAAAAATAAAGAATGAGACTCAAAAATGTTACAATCATACGGTGATATCTCATTCATACAAAGAAGAAAAGGTCTTTGAGACTATAAATAAAAGGGAGAACTCCAATGTCCTCCGATATTTTATTTATTTCCTAAAATGCCCCTGGATAACCCCCAAAAGAGAGGATGGGAGGATGAATTCACTGTATAATTGTTCAAATAGTGCATACAGTTGACAGTTGCTCAAATGGTTGCGAAATTGACCATACAGTTGCTCAAATAATAGATAAAATTGTTTGGGAAAAAACAAGAATAAGAATTACACTTAGTTAGATGCTTACTGTATCCATGGGGAAACAAAGTAATGTGGCTGAAATTCCAGCAGCTGCACCAGCAATAAGTCTTTCAAAATTGCTTGCTTCTTCTTTCCCTGTAATCTCAAGCAGCCTTCTTCTATAAACATCATAACAGAAAAAGTTGACAGCTTTGAAAGGTGCCGTTCGCAACAAATTTACAACATTTCCTCTCCAGAATCCTCGTATTCCTTCATTCAATATAATCAGCTCTATAATTCGTATTACATTTTGACGAGCACCACGAACCATGTACTCCAGTTTCAGCCTTTCCAACGGAGCTACAAATGACCTACAAGGACATCGCGGTTATTCAAAAAGATGCTATGGTGTTACAACTTATCTCTCCATAGAAGCCTACTTCTTCTCATGTCCTACTCAACCTTGGAATAGTTTAGACAAAGATAATTTGGCTTTGACTCTTGAAATCTTTTATTCTCAAGGATTCATTCTATTTGTTGATATTGAAAATGTCTCTCATTCATGTATACGTAGCACCAGTGTATACTGATACAGAAATAAATTCAGCCTTGATAAACTTATATTCCAAATCAATGCCATCATCCCTCCACATTGGAGTGAGTTTCCTTGCTTTGGAAATATTTCCATCATGAACTGAGGTTCAGACAGACTATTTGGCTATCTTTAAATAGCACTGATCTCAATTTCATTATTCAGCAAACTTCAGATGTTGCTCTATTAGGAAGACTTTTACACGGCCTATTTCAGGAAGATTATTAATTTTGTATATTTCGTTCCTATAGACAAGAGAACGTTGTCACTTGTAATCTCTCGTTGGGTGCACCTGCTCCTGGTCTAAATTTCCCGTTATAACTATCTACGTTGTTGAGCTTTGTTTACATCCTTGCAATCAAATAAAGATAGCAACCTAATTTTGGTAAAATCTAATTCAGCTTCATTTTAAAAGACATTCTATAAGTTTCACATGAATGTAGCATTTGATATTATAACACAATATTTCAATTCATCTTTATCCCTCTTTTTTTCTTTTACTCGTCAGCTGCTCATACCTAGCAAGTCTGTATGCTGCTGGCAGCCTGGATACACTTATACATGCATATTTCAAGAGAGCTCTCGATCATACTTCTAACTACTAGGTCACTTTTACCTTTTGAATAAATTAATATACCTTCATTTCATCCCTATCCCCCTTTTTCTTTTCGACATGTAAGCTGCTCATACCTAGGAAGTTTGTCCTAGAGGCACTTATACATACACTTACTCACATCCTGTTGGCATTATATGTCCAACAAATAGCCTAAATTTACATGCCTAAATTTATACAAATAGCTTCAGACTTTACAATTCAGTCTTAACACAATTAACAATACCTCAATCAACTGGATACAAATAAAGGATATTGAAGCCATAGTCCAGCATTTGGTGTTGTGTTGATATTAGGAAAGCAATATCAGGCATGTGTATTTGTGTGTGGAAATAAACACATTAGGTGTCCCTCAGGACCTCATGGTACATTTGGGAACTAAGCTAAACACCATTGAACTTCCCCTACATCTCTACATATTAGATCTTGTACATGTTTCATGAATTAGACAATGGTTGTACCTCTGGAGACATGAATACCACATCAGTCTCACTCTCTCTCTCTCTCTCTCAAACTTCATTTTAAGTTTTAGACTTATTTCATGTAATATATGATGGTTGTACCTTTCGAGACATGATTACTACATCACTTTCACTCTCACTCTCACTCTCTCTCTCTCAAACTTCATTTTGAGTTTTAGGAGGAGAAAACAAACCTCGACACGATTGCAGATAAAGCACCGGCAGAAAGATGTTTTACAGTGACAAATGCTGATTCATGCATTGCAACCTTATTGACTTGTTGCTTTTCTGACTCGATGCTTGTCTTGGACTCCTCCTCATTGTGATGAAATTGAGCATCAAGCATAGTTTTCTCATTGCTTTGGCCTTCTGGAATATAAACAGATTCAGCTTGAGACAGATTCAGTTTATCGATTTGTCTTCCACCTAACCCCAGGCAACAAAATAAAGCTCGTCCATTCTGAACTTTCTGTTTTGCTTTAACACTTTTGCTCTTTACAAACATAGCTTCCAAAGAGCTAGCCAATGAAGCTAATGGTTGAAGAAGAGGGTTGTGACGAGCTTCTTCATGGATCAATTTCTTTGAAATTATCGACGAAGATGAACAAGAGTTCCCTTGCATATCTGTCTTATTATCATTAACTCTAACTTTTACGTTAGAGGAAGAGACCCATGTGAAAGAAATCAGATCCTCGTTAATATGCAATTGAGAGGTCTGAAGGTCATCCGAGTTATGGCTCCTTAGCTGTGAAATGTATGAAAAGCTGATACAAGATGAAGAAGTCTCCTTCGATGGGCTTTTAGCCCTAGACTTCCACGGAAGCTCCATCATGAAAAACCAATTTTAAGAAAACAGAAACCAATTTCTGCGAAATAAAACCTGATTTATGACAAAAATACTACTTTTTAAGATGAACCAGAAATCCCCCTAATTTCTGATAAATTTCTAACAATTATGCTATTTCCTGATATAATCCTGCGTTCTGACAAAACCCTTAATTCCTGATCAAGCCCTACTTTCTGACAAAGACCTTAATTCCTAATTTCTGACAAAACTCCTAATATCGGAGAGAATGAGGCAGCAGAAACACAAAAAACGGGAGCTAACTTGTGATACAACCCAACTCTCACAATAAAGTCCCGACTTCTGAAAAAACCTTTATTCCTGAGAGATTTAGGCACCAAAAACACAAACCCCTAGAATCTGAGCATACCCTCATTACAAACTACGATAAGGAAGCAGAAAGAGCTTCCGTAAAATAATGAACTAATGTCGTGGGGAGGGAGGGGGGTCATCCTCCTCTCACCATCATCAATAATCATCATCATCAGCACACCATAGACAGAGACATAGACATAGACATAGACATATTATATAATGTAGACATAGCCAAACAAAAATGCAAGGATGGATGGATGTATTGTTGTTCATAATCAACCCAATATGAATGAAAATGTTGGGTATGGTCTTGTTGCAGATCAGAACAGAGCAATTGGATAGATGGAGAGATGTCTCATGAGAATCATGAGCAACTTTATCCGCCCATCTCATCATCATTGGAATTTGGAATGGGATTATGGGAGTGGTGAGTGTTGCCTCCTCATGGACGCTCTCTCTCATTGATGGCAGCACCAACTTGTTATGTCCCTTCATATTCATTGGTCGTGACTGACCATATATATCCCTTCAAGTCCTACGGCCTCCTCCCAATGGCTACACCCTATCACTCGAACCCGAAGGCCTTATGTCTGTGGTCTAATAGCTTATGACTGAGGTTATCAGATGATCAGCGTAAGCACATTACCATTTAGTTCGTCTAATGTTGAGTGCCAACTCTTAATACCCATGGATTTTAGTAGTAGTGAATGTTGCAATCGCACGTGAACTTTGTGCTTTGTGAGAGAAACATGTGCAATTCCTTAAGTGATCATCACATGGAGCATTGTAGCATACCGTAATACTTTGTACTCACATCACAGTTTTAGGAAAATGTATAGTTGATTTAGTCCTCACTTGTGCCCTGACACTTCAGTTCACTCCAAAGAGACTTCAAGCTCAGTCATATGGAAAAAATGGCACAATTAGTGGACAGAGGGATGAGGTCAACTATGTATTAGTGAGTGCGCCTTTCTTGTTAACAGAATAAATAAATTTGTGGTTTGTTGACACATATATAACATAAAGTGTGAAACATGAGCGTGCACATCTCTCCAAACCAGTGATATAATGGTGCTACATTGGCATCACCAAAGTTTCAAAATAGAGATAGCTTCATCACCCAAATTTTCATATGTCCTCTAATCTATATGTTCTCAAATGTGAACGCACACACACACACAAATGAGGTTGCAAAAGTTGACAGATGATGTGTAATCAACCAAGGAAAAGTGAACAATAAACATGTGTGAAAGTGGGATTTGTACTCAAGGCATTGAGTTGTTGATTTTGAGAGAATAGAATAGGTATTTTATTGCCCATGACAAGGCCAATTTGACCTAGGAGATAGAGAGGGAACTTTTTCATGTCTACGGGAGACCAATTGGGACCTAAGGGACAAGGTTGAGCCCATGGCAAGGAACAAACTTAGTTCTCTCTATAATTAGGACTTTAATCCCATATTGTAAACCACCAAACCATGAGAGAGTTTCACTCCCCTTTTTTGTATAATACTAAGCAACACACACACTCTCTCTCTCTCTCTCTCTCTTATCATAATGGTATAGTAAATAGATAAAATTTCTTGAACAAAACAAATGATTCTTTTGAGGTCCCACACTAGTTTTTTGCTCTCTCTTTTTGGTAATATTTTGTTTTCATCGCAAACGATGACATGATATGCTTACCACGTGATAGGGCTCCCTTAAAAATTCACAAACATTTGCTAATAAGAGAGACTTTTGAAATGCATTAGCCCATTGTGTCATATGGTCATATAATAAACCACATATGACCAAAATAATGTCTAGACTCTATCTTTTAACATGCACGTACATTAAAGTATACACATGTTGATAATTGGATTTTCAAATGGATGTGGCTCAAGACAAGCACCATTCCTTCCTTTTCAATCCAACTAAGGTTTTTATTATTTTCCTAGATTCTCATTCGTCTCAAGCTTTATCATCCTTTGGGATGATTGGTTTTTTTTAAAAAGTGTCACAAGTTTAGAAACATGTGGCATAAAAAGATGGATGGGAGTCCTAACTTTTCGTATTAAATGATGATTTATTTTTCAAACCCTTTCTTTCTTGCTTCTCGAGAATATCGATTTTTTAGTCCATTACTTGCTACTATGACCTAATATATTTTATGTTTCACAAATTGGAATCCATGACATACATAGGGCTTGTTCCTAACATCATGATGCGGTCTTTAATGTTGTAAAAATGTACAAATCAAAAGATCTTGTGTGATTGACATTTTAGGATCACGCCACACATCCGTACTCCTCTAGTAATGTTTCCTCAATGATCACATACTTCATAGTATCACTTCAGAGCTCCAATAGATCTTTTACTCCCCATCTCTTAAACAATATTTGAATGTCAAGCACTCAGCTAGATGAGAGGATTTTGATTGTATTAGTTTTTGATACCTTGCATCCTATGATCCAAGCTTGTTTTTGCAATCTATGATCAAGCATATTCCTGACTTCTATAACATACTTGTATACTCTTTGCATGGTTAGTACCTCTATGGGTTGAGCACACGTTTCTAATAAGCATGATAGCACAAGGTGTTGAGAACTCCCAATATTCTACATAAGAACATTTTTTGGTTTTTCTCTAATTCATTCCATGCGCTAAGTGAGATAGAGAGAATGGGGAGGACAATTGGACTCTTAAGAAGGCTCAAGGTTATAAAACCTTTGTAACAAAGAATGACCACCTCTTGTTCTTTCTTAAGCAAATTGCTAACATCCCGATTCCTTACATAAAAGAAATAGTTAACATCCTCGTGGACCATGGTATGGAGGTCCACCTCTAAAGCTTAAGATTGTTAAATCATTTCACATTTAGTGCATACAACTATTTATCTTTACATTCCATCCTCTCCTAAGTATTTGGGTTTTACCTTGTGGCTTGGATTTTAGCATATAAATTGAAGTGTTATGCTTGGCTAATCAGTCACATCCACATAATTAGCTGCCATTATTGTCCCCACACCCATGGGAGGAATGATGTTGTTGTACACAAAAGAAAAGGTGTTACATACCTTTGAGGGAAATTACTACGAACCATCATAAATTCCAAAAGCATGCTTCTTTATTATTTGTTTTTCAAAATGACCTATTTATGATCGAGCCTCCTTTAGTATGAAGACTAAGGTTAACAATTATACCTTTTAGAAATGTGTGAAGTTATGATCAAGGTAAGACATGATAGAATTGGAAGTCTAGATTTATAATCGAGACAAGCACACATTTAGGATGATGTCATTCACAAACTTATCAATGTAGGATGGAAACAACTTCCAATCTACATCTTTATATTTTACCTTGGTGACCAATAAAACTCATATTTTACAAACATTTCAATTTAAAGCATACTAATCAATCAACGTTGGCATGACATATACATGGATTGGGATTCAACAACAAAATGGCTCCTTTCCATAACTAGAGACCTTGCATTATGTAAACAATCACTATACAAAGTGGCTCTTTGCTTGAAAAAAACTTTAGTGACAGAAGATTGAAGAGAATATGAAATTATCTAACAATGTATAAATATTGATCAGTGTCTGAGTAAAAATGTCATCTTCAAACAATAAATAATAAAAACATGAGATCAAAATAGAAGTATTACAATAGCTTCTCAATTTAGGGCTTCTCAAAACAATAGAATGCAGCCTTGATCCATTCGGCATCTACTCCAATAAATTATATTGAAGACTCCAAATAAAAACCATAGAATCTAAAACCAAGAGAACATTAAATAAACTCACAAACCCAAGAACACCACCTTCAACTTCCAATAAGTTATATACGATTTGAAAGTTTCAAAATAGTTAGGAGTGGGTAGCAATGGTTTGCACTATAGTTTATCCAATTTGGTGTTTTTTCCTGTACGAGGCGCTGGTGTGCACCCCAGAGAGCATCATCATATTGATCCTTACACTCTACATCTAATCCAGAGCTTCTTGCTTGTTGCACAAATGAATACAACGTCCCATCTCTCTCAGGATTAAAGAAAAATGCTCGAGAATCACTTGATCTTTTCAACAAGCTTTCCACACACTGTGCCAAGTCTACATGTGATCCACTGAAGAAGGTACTAGAACATAACAAAAAAGAAGAAAGAATGCTTTGATTAAGATAGATCTAAAGGAATTCCGTTCCCATTTAGATACCATTATAACAAACAGTGAATAACTTGGTTAGAAAGATCCAAAAGAATTCAATTCGTCCCATAAAACTAAACGATTGTTTGTTTTTCATTTTTACCAATCTGCGGCGACAACAATGTCAAAAGACTTGAAAAAGTGAACAGGCAACTCCTTGCCCCAGCGAAGAACACAACCACGCACTTCCGTCTTCCCAAAGCTCATAGAATTTCTGAATATGTTATGTTCCACATCTGCACCAATTAAGGGAACAAATATGTAAAATCAAGAAACTTTGTTCAAAACTTTAATTTATCTTATGAAACATTGCATCGTGAGGACTTGTGTTGAGTTCAATTCATATGTATAGTTCGGAATAGGTTAAGGGTACAATTTGTACTGCCCTGCTGTTTGTCACAACAAACAGGAATTACGCCCCCAAATTAAACCCTAACTAAGAGAAGAAATAAAACTAGAAAAAAAACAGACCGTGAGGGCCAAGAAAACACGAGTAATCATGCAACATGACAATGAAAAAAGTGGAAGATCGTCAGAACAGTATCAATTCATCAGTATAGAATTTGTTGTACTAGGGTTTAGATTCAGTAGTACTATAACCAAACGTGAAAGATCATAATGTAATTCAGTTCATAGCTATTGACTCATCATATTAAATAAGAACCAACTAACCAAAATTTCAATCAGATGAGGATACATTGAAGCACTTGTGGGTTTCCATCGGTGAGAACAACCTCTGATGCATCCGTGCAAGCGGCAATAGCTAGACCTGCCAATCCATAACCTGATCCAAGTTCTAATACCCTCTTATTCCTGTATGTTCAGAAAAGGTTTGATTAGCTCAAACCACATTGACTTGCCTAAAAATTAGAAGACCATAAAAAAAATTTATGGTTACCTGAAAATTGAAGGATTATTGATGCAAAAATGTGTCAGAACCTCCTCTGCGGGCCATAATCCTGACCAAAAAAACATGAAAGCATCCAGACAAGAAGAAAACATTAATAATGGACCTAATGTGAAGGCAATAAGCTGGTGCAAAATAAAGCAGTAATCAACTCAAAGAAAAGCAGAAATCTTTCCATAATTTAAAGAGAAAAAGATATGTGTACTAGAACATGTTTTGAGGATCAAAAGCCTTTCAAAATGTGGCTTTATTGACACCATCTAATCCCCATTCCCTAATTCAAAGTGAGGTTTAGCTTTATCCAAAAATTGAGGTTGCTGTTAAATCTAGATGTTTACAAACTAAAACTAGATAATGAAAACATAAATGCAATCTCTTTCAGCTTAAATACTAACAATCAGTTTCGTCCTTCAATGCCTTTGAAGATTTCTATATCAACCCCATTCCATGCATGCCACCTAGTGAAAAATAGTAGAAAACAAATAGTGCTCGATTATTTTTCACAATGAGTTAGTAATTTATCTTCTAGAGATAAACTCTACAAAGCATACCATTCTCATCATCATGCCTGTCTTCTGTATGAGGGTGGGCGTGCTTTGTTATATCAGCAAAGAGAGCATAAAAGAAAAATATATTAATGTCCTATGAGATGAATCATGATTACACTTATGGGAAGCACAACACATTTATCAATGAAACTCACTAAAGAATAGGTGCTATGACAATTTACGCAAACAACTTGTTCCCCGGTGAAGATGAATAATAAGCACAAAACTGTGATGGCAGAGGAAAACTTTGCCAGTGGACACTAGGGAAATTACAGCAATGAAGAAACCATGCAATTTCAACATCATGATGAGCAGTATAGCAATATAATAGAGGCATTAAATATCTTCTATATCCATTTATCAAGATATCCAGGTATGCCAACTTGCAAAATGTGATAGTACATATGCAGTTGCAATCTGATTCAGAAGAATCTGGTAAAATTATTTGTTCAGTTAGACCTAGAATAGATTTGATGTCCTTTAACCTCTACCATTTATGAAGTAAAAAAACACAAGTTTCAATAACTGTGATAAATTCTAAAATTGAGAGATGCTTACCTACAAGCCCTGTCATATCAATTCCATGCTTGGTTGAGAAAGTTAGATCAGATAACTGAGCTTCATCTTCCTTCCGTTGGCTAAAAGATTAAACAATCATGTGTTGACTGAGAAAATTCCAACATATTATAATGAATGCTAAATATGAATAATCTAAACATGAAGCCAACGTTTGATAGAAAGATTTAATAAAACGAATTCCATGAATGGTCATCCGGAGTATTGATTAAGTGAGACTTCATCCTATCCCTGACTCTCTTCACCACAGTATATTCCCACTTTCAGTGCAGTGCTTAGGAGTTGAATCACACTTCTTAGAAGTTCCCTTTGGGAATGCTGAAACATTCTTTTACTTTCCTGGGTTTAGATTCAAGGATTTTAGGATTTTAAAGGTAAAAGAACCTTTGAAGTCCATAGACTGATTATGCTATTTTATATCATATGCCGTTTCCATGATTTGTTTGGATTCTATTGATTCCTGGACTATTATATTTTGAATCATGAAACCTTTCCACGCCTTCAAATCTATTGATTGATGTTAATTATCATGTTTTAATTAGTTTGTATTTCCATGATTCCCCATAGCATTGCACTTGCAACAAATACACATTTTGGTGTATTAAAGGAAAGAAATGTAATGCAATACTACTATTTGCAAAAAGGTAAAAATTAAATTATGTATGGTCTTCATTATTTGCTTTGCAGAGAGTCAAAATGTCAGATTACAGCTATATTAGCAATATGACTACTAGAATCTGCTAAAGGCCAAAATTACCTATGAGACCAAAGTTACAACCATCAACTGATACATTATATAAACATCAGATATAAAAGTAAAGAACGTAGTAATACCTGCTCTAAACTATTAACTAATAAATTCTAAGCTGATAAAAACCCTAAAGTTAATTGATAAACCACAAAATCTAAAGCCATCAAACCTTAACACAAGAACATTAAATAAAGTCATTATCCCTAGATACTGAACCTAAATCCGGTGACAATCCTCAAATGTTACATAATACAGTGCCAGATAAGGCTGAAGAAAACAGCAGTAGCAGTAAAACTTACAGTAACACAAGCTCAATTCTTGGATTTGAAGGCAGAGTATACTTGAAAAAGACATTATTTCCTTTTTGTTCTTTTCCAGTCCATCCCTCATCTCCTCTTATTTCTGCATTAGAATTTACTTTCTCAAACATAATCAATCCAAAATTACCGTGAGGCCGCCTTGAAACCTTTACAAGCTCATCTTTCATTGGACCACCTGATTCACACCAAGATTTGTTTACACATTATCTCAAACATATTAGAAAAAATTACATACAACAAACCTAAAGATTTGCATGTGTATAAAAACCCCGCAATCCTAATCCCTCAAAGAAATTATACCAATGGACACAATATATAGATACATAGATATACATATGCACACACACACACACACACACATACGTATGTTTCATGCATAGATATAGCCACGCATATATCTGAATCTTGATCCTGATTCTTAGAAGAAGTCAGACCATGTAAAGATACATACAAACGTATATAAATGCTTGGATGGAATCTCCAAGGTAGGCGTCAGTACCTTTCAATTAGCTGAGATACACACATTTATACATAAACACAAATTACATACATTAATACGCATACACATCCATTCTTACATGCATACCCATATACATATGTACATCTATCCATACATTCATGCATACATATAGTAAACTACAAATTGTACGGAGAAGGAGAGAGCAAGAGAAAAAAAAAAACAGGATTTTGCAGAAGAGATATCCAACCTCTCGAGAGCAAGTGATGTCGAAGTAAGCTCCACCTCAGAGACGCTTCCGATGGAGGTGCCATGTTGTATAGATAGACTGTAGCGAGGGAAGGTTATTTTAGTTAGCTCCAGGAAACCAAACACAGGAAGAGAGGTTTTTCAAGATCCCAAGACCCCTCTGTCTCTCCCTTATTCTTGAAAGAACCAACAACATGACCAAAGGAGATTTAACACTTACCTTGATTCCGTTTTGATCTCGGCTAAGAGAGAGAGAGAGAGAGAGAGAGAGAGAGAGAGAGAGCATCATATGATTCATTTAGGTTTGAGCTTTACATGATATGTATATTTGTGGACAAGTTAAGTGGAGATGATATGTATATTGTCGTACTTAATAATTATGCTATTGTAGTTAGGGCACTACCTCCATGTCTTCTTACTTAAATTAAGTGTAAGTAAGTAAACATCTATTCCATGCTTATCATTATGTGGTTTTGGATTACAATTTGGGATTGGTTTTCAAGTTTATACATCTTGTAGATGTTACAAAAAATACCAAATTTATGCTAAAAAACAATCATTGAATTGCTAGTAATGTTGGGTCCCCTTTGACAAATATATCCTTGTTTGGTCATTATGTCTTTGTGGAAGCCATTGCAATGCATAAATCAAACAATGCTATGATTAAACACTTTTGTTTTCCATAAGAGACATAGAAACAATTACGTGAACAATATAGAATAGGAACAATTTTAAAATGTGGCATTTGAAAGTACAATTTGCAGAAATGTGCTCAAGGACAAATATTATTCAATGAGAAGAAAAGTAAAAGGCAAGCTATATTCACTATTGATGTGACCATGAACCACAATATTTAAATCTCAACTCACTAGGCTCATGTTCTCCCCAAGTAATATTTCTAATCTTGACCTTGAAACTCTTTCCAACATTTGCTTTCTTTCATGTTAACATTGGTATTATGAACCACAAAAGATGAAGACTTCAATACGTCATCTGTCCAACAAATCACACTATATCATGAGTGGCGTTTGTTTTTGGCAAATACCTGACAAAATTAATCATCAAAATATTTAGGCCTTTACATTCTTCATTCACTCTTTTCAGTTGAATGGATGGTTGATGATCTGAACTTCTGCCAAATTTGGGATTGAAAGTTAGCATTGCTTTTGTAATGCAACTTGACTCACCAGTTTCCTTGCATCTTGTTTGTATCATCACAAAGTATACATTACTTTTGCTTATTATGATGCAACTTCTCATCTCACATTCAATTTACCTTGCATCCCATTTTGCCTTCACAAAGGATACATTACTTTCCATTCTTGTGGCAACAATCATGTTTCAAAGTTCACATCACCAACTTCAGATACACAATTATTACAATGGCATGCATGTAAAATACATAAACCGTGTTATATACATAATCCATAAGAAACAAAACAATCTGATTGATCATGAATGTCAAACAATTCTTGCTACACACATAAAACCAGTATATCCGGAGTATATCATAGTAGAAGAGACTAAGCTGGCTGTTAAGGGAACGAAGGGCAATATCACTTTCTCTTATTAGTGAGTGACAACATTTGCATTATTTTTTTCTTACAATCACAAGGTGGGAATATGCTTACATACATGATAGGGTTGGAACGGTTGGAACTTACAGTTATGTGCTTTTAATATGTAACACCAATCTTCGCACATGCAATTCTTCATGGATGTACAGAATTATGATACACTCACCTAAAGAGTGGGCATTGTATTGTATTTCGATGTATGAACACTGGTGTGATAATGGATTGCCAAATTACCTTTAGTACAAATCCAAATTTAAGAGACTCGAGATGTGTATGGATGCATCACCAAATTTAAGATTTCATTTTACTCCTGAGCTATACACAGTATCGGAGCACATAATTTCCTGGTTGCAGATATATATGGATTTAGAACCAATGGAAGCTCTTCAATAATATCATTTAACTTTGTATGCACTCCAAAGGTGGCCGCATCCCATGTTCTGCTGGAATCCTAAATCGCTGCAAAATCTCGATTGGGCTGCAAAAAATTAAAATCATGCATATTTGTGAGAATGGGTGCCAATAACAGAACCAAAATTATAAAGAAAACACATTGTCTTGGTTTATTATGTTCACAAGTAGCCTGAGAGGAATGTAATCGGAACTGATTCTGATACCATTACATTATAAAAACATAAATCATGTACACAATTACATTTGAACAGAAAATATGTTAGCAAAAATATATATATATATATATACAATTCTGATGTTAGAGAACACTAGAACTCTATTTTTTCAGGAACTTACGTAACCATATTACATATATTTGACATTGAGATGTAATCTAAACACTTCACATGATTCCACAAATACACAATAAACAGGGGGACGATAGTGTCACTCTAAAAAAGAGCATGCTTCAGAACTCAGATACTTAAACCTATATGCTACTCATTGGTATCATGGATTTCTTAACTATATCTAGGTAGACATTTGATATCATCAACAATGAATTTATCCACACAAAGCAGACCAAAATAGAAAAAACAGGAAACCGTCAGCATTTGAATCAAGCCAATGTTTATATAATGAGCACGAGGATGTCAATGCCCATTATAACCTTCGGTCAGACCATACATACTCTCAAAGGGCATACTCATACAGAAACTTGAGGCTATATATTGATGTTAGCAAATATATACGGAAACCAAGAATCCCAGGCTAGTTGTACAGGAACTTGAGACTGAAATCGTCTCAAATGTAGATTATTATGGTACCAATCCACACAAAGCCCCTAAGTTTTTGAGGGTTCATATGCCAAACAGCTGAAATCCATTTCAGGCTTCTCAACAACTTCAGTCAGTCTCTAAGGAAAACAGCACTTCACATATATTGAGAAGTTAAACATTGGCAAAAATCTGCCAAATTTTCTGATATGTTTTTCTCAGAATGTGAAATACAATCACAGAGATTCAGGCTACTAGAATCTATCCAGCAACATAAATATACTTGCCAACTACCAGAAAAACATTTACTGGATGTTTCAAATGCAAACTTAGGATTCTGAACAAAATATGTTCGCAAAAATCCCATCAAAAAAATAAGTCCTTTATTAAAAATTTCTCTAATACTTGCTTCTAATTAGACAGAAAATACAGCAAAACTTTAAATATTGCCAGGCTGGAGCAGTATTCTTCTAAAAACAAATAAAGCTATAATATCAAAAACAGATGTCCTCTATATTAAACACTGTACTTAATATATCTACTTCTAATACAAAAGCGATGCTGCAAAGCTTCAAATATAACTAGGCGGTAGACAGTATTTTTAGCATTTTTCTTCAAAAACAAATCAATAAATTTTTTACATCAATAAATAAAGCTTTTCTAATCACTGAGGGCATCACAATATAAGAATTGGTTATGAGATCAATCAAAATTCAATAAAAATGGATTAGGTATATATTAGAGAAACTCTTGATTAATGCTTAGATAAATACTAAACCAGTTATAAAGAAATAAATCTAGCTGCTAGTTTTTACTTTTTCTTATTTTTAATATTCTAGATACTGTTCTCTAATTAGTAATGATTTAAACTACTTACAAGCCAATCTCTCTTGGGCGACGCATTTTTTTCTGATTTTCACCCATAATTTGCAAATAATCTGAAATTTCTGGTCCAGACACACCCCCTGAAACAAGAGAAGGCTCTTGGGCACAAGGTGTCCACATCTGTATGAAGAGAAAAGCATTGATCATATGCTAAAGTTATAAAGTTCAATGGAGCATAAACACTTACATAAAAGACACAGTGCATTCATACAATTCACTTACTTTGATTGTATTATCTATGCCACTTGTGGCAACAGCTGAGTCAAATGGATGACATTGTATACAGTTGATCACTGCAAGTAGAACAGAGGTATATAATAACAAAGTCTACAGCCAATCAAATTAAATGACTACTACCAGCTAAATTCTTTTGGATTATACCATTTTCATCTCCTTTAAGAAGCTTCATCAACCTTCCAGTTCTTTTATGCCAAATAAACCATCTTCCATCATCGCTCCCACTTGCAACATAGTCACCTGAGATATAGTTCCTCTAGGCATGAGTGCAAGCATACAAAGCCATTGCAAATGAATGTAGTGAAATATGGCAATTTGTCTGGAACTTCAAATGACATTTATTTAGCAGGCTGTGTTGTAAAATATCATGGAAGACTCACTAATAGTACATCCTTCAATCTGATGCATTGCTAGTCCTTTGTCCCTAAAAGTATGGATTCAAGTTTAAATTCCTGTCAATCTACACTAAAATTACCTTTCTCTCCTAGAAAGTTTGCTTGTTTTATATCTGTACCAACATTGCAATGCCCAACATATCTCTGTCGCATGTCCAATGCTAGTTCTGGCAGCTGAAATTTCATATGAAATCCTATGTAAGAAAATATATCTGAATCTTCATAAATGTCTCAATAATCCAAGACATTACAAAAGAACCTCTAAAGGTTCACTGTTGCTTGCTGTTCCAGACCCAGACGGTTGTATCTTTGTGCTTCTCTCTCTGTTATTGTTGACCCTTCGCCTTAATCTTAGATTCAAACTTGATCCTTGCCGTGGACCCATCTCTCCCTCTCTTTCATCTTCACCTCCAACCAGCACCTCAATCTCCATTTCCATTTCCATGTCATCATCAAAATCAGAACCTTCTCTTTCTGAGCGCCTGCTTTCAGGAGATAAGTCACCCTGGTCTCCCTCTGACCTAGTTATAAGGTCACTTAACGACTGCATTTTTGATGTACCTTGTCCCTCTGCATCCTTCCTATCTATATTACCATTTATCCTTGCTTCCTCAGCTGATTACATAAAGAGGATGTACTTTAGATTGAGAAAAAAATTAGCTATCATCTTTAATGCTCAGAATAAATTACCAAAGTTAATACCTGCATCCAGCTTAGCTCTCAAAGAAATTACATTCTCGACAAGTTTTCTATTTGAGGGATCAAGGTACTGAGCTCTGATTGCATAGTCTAGAGCCTCCATATGTTTTCCAAGCTTCATTGTTCATGTGCAATTAAATAAATTTAATTAATTCTAGGATACATTCAAAAAGAAGAGGAACGAAATATAGATGAGCCTTACATGTGACAATGCTTCAGCCATAATACTATGTGCCTCAGCTGACAATGGATCTAAAGCACGGGCTTTGTTGCAATCTCTTACGGCCATATGCACATCATTCTTCCATAGCCTCTGTCATATCACTGTGCATATTAATACTCACCCATCCATAACTACGTAAGCAATATCCTTACCCACCTTTAAGAAAGCCTCTGCACGTATACATAGAAAAGCTAACTGAAGATTGGAATCAATAATTGAATCACCAATGTCCAGTACTTCACATGCTATTTCTATTGCATAATGGTAGTTCTGATCTTCCCTCAATGCTTTCCTTGCTTCATCCAACAATTCCTGGCACTCAGAAAACTAGCATAGCCAGGAATTTAGATTGATACAAATCAAATTGAATAAGCTACAGTGCAAAGATATAGAACCCTGGCTCCAAGCATTTACACATAAGAAAGGACGAAATAAATCATGTAGAAACCTGAGGAGACCCATGTCTGCCTGTCATTATTTTGGTTGGTGCACTTTGAATCCCATTCACAATGGGTTCTAAAACAATTCGTTTCGGCAAATCACTTGGGACATACATTACAGTATCGTCTTTCCCTGCAGTATTTAAAAGGTTAGGAATTTGTTATAATTCCTTTCAGAAATGAATACAAAGGTGTAACGAGGAAGATACCAAAATTCACATCCATAAGGTACACATGCTCGCCACTGTAGCTTAAGAGCGCCTCAGAACCATTGGGACTAAAAGTCACGTGTGTCAAATGCAAACTTGGGGGATTCTGTGCAAAATATTCTTATCAATATAGAAAAACTGAGTGATTGAAAATAAATAGGCTCAGTAGAGAAACATTAGCTATGTTTATCTTCATAAGAACAGCTATTTCACAGATAGTAAGCCTCCAAACCATATATAAGAGGATAATTCTGAGAAACAAAACTAAGAGGAACATTCTGCTAATTAATAAACAAATTTGCACAAAAAAGTGAACTGGCAACATGGACCATCAATTATGTTCATCTTGCACCAAAATCAACATCCATCATCTGAATGAAATTCCAATATTTAAGCAGTCTTCTACCAATAATGCTGAAAGGTTTAACATCTGATGCGGATTTAAATCTAACATGTGATGATAAAACTTCAAAATTTTCACAATCGAATGCATCTCATTGCTTTGTACCTTTAAATGCTAAATTAAACTGTTTATTCATGAAACTGAAGTATTTGAGTTATTTGAATGCTTATATTACAAATTATTCAGTGAAGGTGAAAAGAAATCTGTAGCACATCCTCACATAACATATTGAAGCAACCAGCACAACACTGATGTTGTCATGCTGACTGCTGCAAAATGACAACCAGAACTACATTGGACGAAATGTTTTTGCTTGAAGGCAGAATGTCAAATTTCATATGCAATGCAGACATCATATAGATGAAGTTCAGCCACTTGGTAAAAATTATCATTAAAACTATTCACTTATGACGACCGCAGTACCCATTCTAATGCAACTGAAATGTTTATACTTCAAGGGGATCATCGTTGCAAAGTTCTATGCTTACATATTCTGATAGATGGGCTGGGCAAAGGTAGCACACACATGGTGAGGCTTTCCTTTGAGTTCTCGATGATGATGGGGGTGGCAGCATTCGACGATCATAGAGACGAGCAAATGCATCACTGAACATAGTCAAATCAAATAGTTTACACGGTCAAAATCTGTATTAAGAAGTTAGATTTTTCATTTGAAATCAAGTCATATACCTTCCACCAACTAGAAGCTGGTGTGGTCTCGCTCTATTGATTGCACACGTTTTTAAAGCGAGAGAATGACTTGGAGGATCTGACAGAGATTGTTTGGCACCAGAACGCAAATCAAGCTGTCATATTTACGACAAGTTAAACAATCTTGTCATCTACACTTTCATCGAGTAAATCAGAATTAATGATTAACATACAAGTACATTCCGGCAGTCATGATCAGTTGTTCCAGTCCCATTTTGAGGGCATGTAATGTCTTCCCTTAAATCATATTGTCTCAATGTTCCATCTTCGCTTGCACTCCATACAATATGGGGATTCCCCTCTTCCACCTGAAATTCAAGTGTCATAAGATTACGTTATGCCACTGAAGAAGCCAAAATGAGCTTGAGAAAACTAGAACCAGAAGCTAAAAGGCTTTGAGGGCAATGTGATGTGTGACCAACCTTTGTTGTCACTCTCAATTCTGTGGAGCTCTACCAGAAAGAATCCCAACTCTCTCCGGTCTTTGTTTCCCATTAGCTTTATGAGGATGGGGGCTAGTCTTGGCAGAATGGGTGTATCTTGTCTCTGATGTCTTGATAGGTTGAACATCTACACGTGTAATGTGCTGTCTCTGACTCATCATGGCAAAAGATGCACAAGCAGAATAAACTGGCATGTGCTCTTAGTGAAGGTATTTAGCCATTTTCCCAAGTTGACGTGATGATGTACAACAGTGCAAGGGGTCTATGCCCTAATACCTAGATTGTTCTACAACACCATCAGTCCAATCATGAAAAGATTGCTTCATTGATTTGTTGAGGATAAAAACCTTCTTTCAGGCTTTTGTGATAAGAAAATACTTGGATACTTTCCTATCATGTGTAATCTTCCTCTCAGTTCTCACACTGTGCACCCCAAACACTGGTAGCTAGTTAAGAGTTTGATTTTCTTCCAATAAGCTATCCACTTCTGTGATGCTCTCACTTTAATATATCTGTTTACCTCCCATTTTCTACAACTTTTATAATGGAAATTTTCTGAAATATGCTTTTAGTACTTATTCAAAGGTATGAAAAAGGTACTTAATAATTTCATACTCTTAGCTTTAGTAGTACAAATATGAAGAGGTTATTCAACAATTAAGTGCATTAAGGACAAATTAATGCTTGGGTCAGGATATGATAAGTGATGTACAAAGAGATTAATGAAAATTTTAGGGCACGATAGGCAGATTGAATAGAGATTTATCAAGGAATTAAGGTAGGATAAGAGGATTAGGCAAAACCTAATGAGCAGGCTAAGATAGAATAAGTGGGTTAAGATGAGATTAATGGTTAAAATACTTGAATGATAAGGTTTATGATAATAATGTTTGTATTTTTATTTATATAGAAATTCATTATCGCTTAGGTACTTATTTAGAGTTTCAAAAAAATGGTATTAGTTCTTTCTGAGCTCTTGTGAGGTCCTTTAGAATAGTATTAGAAGACCCTTCCTCAGAAATGAGAGCTTCATATACCTGATTAAACTTTAAAGAATATTTCTGATTTTCCCATTTTGAAACTTTTTCCCTGTTAGAATGTGTTATAACTTTGCTTCGCACTTTGGACAGGCAGATATGATATTTTCAAAGAGGAAAGAAAGGAGATTACATTACTAGAGGCCAAATATAACCTATGGGACATAGTGATACATACAATATCCATTACACTCCACATAGTGAGCAGACATCAAAATCAAAATTTGCAATAGCCAACGACATTAAACTCAGAACCACCAAATCAGAAGTCAACCATGCTTTGGTTGTTATTATATATAGAGGAACTCAAAACATGTTCATTAAGGAAATCACCAAAGTTCAATTCATTCGGTTGCATTTTTCCTAGATATAAGGCCTTTGACCAACCCTCTTTCTGTCCATTGCAAAATGATGTGTATGGTGCACAAACAGGACTTTGACTAGAGATAAGAGTACTATCATTTGAGGCCACATATGACTTAGTTTAAATAGATTCTCATAAGGAATATATTTTTTCATAAGACAAGTGTAATCCCACATGAAAAGGGCTCTCGACCATACCTATTGAAGTGGAAAGGCTCACTTCCTTTTCACTTAATAGAATAGAGGAACTAAACATACAGAAAAACTATTCTTTCACATTATACTAAAAATATCATACACTATTTTTTCCTAGATAAAGAAAAAGTGGCTTAGAAGGGAACAGCATACCCACCGCCAATTTCTTTACTCTCCTTGTATGACACTGGAAATGCAATGGTGAATTTCCCCGGTTAGAGCGGCTAAGCCTGTGTATACGGACCTAAACAACAAAAAATTAAATCAACATGTGGGCTTATATGAGATTATTCCAAAATAATCTTATTATATGCAAGTTATCTCTCAGTTTAGAGTAGCACACTTTAATGTAGATTACATTGCCACAAAGACGTTTATACCTCTGAATCTCCTGCACCTGAGGCAACCATGTCATTGCAGGTTTCAGGTATGAACTTCACACAAAAAATGTTTGCAGAATGTCCTGAATCAATGCTGTGTATCAACTTCCTACTTGAATAATCCCATACATTCACCTGCATGTATCACGAATACCATGGGTTGGATAGGCTTGTATTACAGAACACAGGACGAATGAAGTCAAGGAAGTCATACCTTTGTATCGTCTGACCCTGAGAGTAACAGCGATCCTTCCGAATTCCAAGCTAAAGCATTAACACACCCTTGATGGCCCTGGAATGTAGCAAAATGCATAATGTGGAATGCTGGCATTCAAGGAATATTTTCTACTCAACAATAATCATGCAAGAGTTTCATAATAACAATGTCAATTATGTGTGATCTAAAATAAACCAGCAAAACATGTGTGCATACGATTCCAAACACTACATCAACCAGCAAAGTATTTACTTCAAAATATTAATGCACACAGGCCAAAAGATTTTGCAATACAAACATAATCCCAACACACGAGAATATAAATACAATACTAATCTACATAAGCAAAGATTACTACTTCATCTCCATTCTAATGCTGACATTCACTTTTCTTTTTTCACTTCTATCCAACATGCTATTCTAGCTCTAAAATGATCATCAAAATCACATATTTTTTTACGAAGAGTTGTTACGTTTGTTCTTCTGTAGCGAAGTCATTTTAAAACTGCTTTATTTTGGTTTAGTTTTCATTTTTTATTTTCGTATTTATCTTTTTTATTTTGTTTTTGTTTTTTGTTTTTTTATTCTTATCTTCTTCTTTTTTTAATTTACTTTACTCACTCCTCCAGAACAGTTATCATGCGTGTTCTGGTTCCAGGGATCAGCTTTACAATTAATGGAAATAAACTCAGCAGTTTAATCCTATTTCACCAACTAAATCCTGTGCATAGAACTTCCATGGGCGAGCATATTAGAACAGAAAGAATCGGCTATGATCCCACAGATTTGGGTACACTAAAATTACTTCTCTATTAGGTATAAAACTGAATTTAGCGTTCTACATCAAGAAAAAGGCTTTCTTAAAAACTACTCGAACAACTATAACATAATTTCATGGTTTAATTGGTGACTTACCGCCCTCCCGACTTTCCAGTTCAATAACATGAAGAGTGATAAACAAAAACAAATGCCACAAAACTACACCAATCTAGTTCTTGAAAAGAAAGACATCCATGAAATATCAATTGTCTCATTACAATATTGTAGGAATACAAAAAATCACGAGAAAAAGGACAACGAAATCACATAAATATAATTCATGAGAGCACAACCGTGGAGTATCAATGCTCACGTAACTATTCTAGGTCGATGAAGTCATTAAAATCACTGGAAAAAAACTATCTGCAGCACAAGGAGTGTTTGATAAACAAAAGGGCAAAGCAGCACTAATCTAGCCTAATTTATGAAACAAACAAGAATTAAAACATTGACCTCTCAGAACTTCACTAATTGAGGAATACAAAAAATATCAATGATCTCATTACAATATTGTAGGAATACAAAAAATCATCACAATCACGAGAGAAAAAAGACAGTGAAAGCACATAAATATAATTCATGAGAGCACAACCGTGGAGTATCAATGCTCACGTAACTATTCTAGGTCGATGAAGTCATTAAAATCAATGGAAAAAAACTATCTGCAGCACAAGGAGTGATTGACAAACAAAAGGGCAAAGCAGCACTAATCTAGCCTAATTTATGAAACAAACAAGAATTAGATAGTCGACCTCTCAGAACTTCACTATTTGAGGTTTACAAAGTCAACATAATCACAAGAGAAACATAATAGATAACAAAAACAAATGCTGATCACTAAAAGAATCTCTCCTAATTCATGAAAAGGACAGTAATGCGAACATCAATTTCCTCGTTTACCTCCATCAAGGTGTCTAACGCAAGGCGTTGAACCATAGAAGAATGCATCTGCAAAGCTCGCATTATTCTGTGATTGCTCGAAGCCTGAAAAAACGAAATTTTCCTCTTAAAACCGCAAAAACTCTCCTCTTTACCGAAACTTGGATACGGGAGAAATGGTAAGAATGTGAATAGAATTCGTCTCCCTGCCTCATAAGAGAAACTTAAGTAAGAATAGCTAGATGGATAGATGATCCATAAATATGATTATATAATGTCGTATCCAAATGGTCTGAATATAGTATGCTTTATTTCTTATAACTTGCTTATAGATACTATTGACAGTAAACTATTAATAGTTAGTTAACTGGTTAAGCATATGGAAACAAAGAACTTCAGAGAACTTATTTATTGCATCCACAATTGATTCACTAATTGCTTTAGAGCTATGATTCCTTAAGTAGGGTTTAGCATGATTATGAAGTCCTTACATAGTTTGCTATTATCAAATTGCTTCTCTAACACCTGAGGTTATTGAATTAGGATCTAGCAGAATTATGGACTCTCTAATTGTATAAGACATATGGTACTCACTACTGATTGCGTATTTTTTAAAGTTAACATGAATCAATTTTGTCTCTTCTGCCTGATCATTTATAAGCGAAGAGTGAAAAAAATCATCTTTTTTGCGTCTTCTTCAAATAGAACGGAAGCTTTAAAGAGAAACGTGAAAAAACACATATCCTTCTGTCACATCTAGTAACAGCATAATTTTTGTTTTTCTGCCATATCCAGAAACCCAGAAACGGCAGAAATGTAACGTATGTGTGAATAAGTTGTTTCCTTCTGCGTAACTTCAGAAACGGCAAGTCTAAGAAAAAAAATCGAAATTTTGCGTCATCTGCTTCTCCGAACCAAGAAAATGTCTGCGTCTCTTTAATCCCTAAAATCTTCTCTCCTGTGTAGTTCCCGAGTTGAGAAGCCAGGGAAAATTAAGAAGATAAAAAGGAGTTGGCTAACCTCTACTTGAACGGTGAAGCATTGGCTATCGAGCAATTCTTTGATGTTTCCATCAGTGGATCGCATGGACTTTGTCCTCCGATGTGGAGACGACATGGCGTCGCGGAGAGATGAGCGGAGAAAACGCAGGAGGAGGAGGAGAAGAAGAAGAAGAAGAAGAAGAAACGCTGAGGGGGAGCATCAAACGTTTCGACGGGAGCCAATCGACCGACTGATTGATCGATCGATCGAAGAAGAAGAAGAAGAAGAAGAAGAAGAAGAACTGAGCTCTGCCGTCTTCATAGAGGCAGTGAGAAGAAGATATTTTTTTTCTATTTTCGTAATTTATTTTGATATGTTACTTTTTTTTTTTAGTTTTGGCTCGTTCAGTTAAAAAATTACTCCTCGTTTTGCTTTACAGTGCCCGGGAAATATCCCTACACGTAACACAACACTTAAAGATGTAATCTCTTGGTTGGTCTTATAGGCCATTTTGGCCTCTTTAAAGAGTTTGATAGAGTATATCCTTCTTTCTCTCTCTCTTTAATCGTAATACGCTTCTACCCCTTGTGCTCGGGAAATCTCTCTCTCTCTCTCTCTCTCTGAGGCGGCAGTGACGACAATGACGGCAAATCTTAGTATGAAAATAATATAAACTCTACTTATATGGAACAAACACAAACTGTTTTCATCCCATTGATATCGAAACCATTGAAAGTGGAAGCAACTGCTTTGGTATAGGCCCCCATCTCTCTCTCTCTCTCTCTCTCTCTCTTATTCATAATACTCTACTATGCCATGGGTTCCAACACCAATTTTCTTATCTCTCTATTACTTCATACACATCTCTTTTTTTACTAGATGCCACTATTGAATGTAGGGGGTAAAACTCATCACCTCCTGGTCTCCATTGGGCAACCTTACCAATTAAGCTACGTCCATCTAGGCAAACATACATCTCAAGATCAACTCACATGTTTATCTATCTACCTACCTATATAAATATATACGTATATATTTTTTGTGTATCTAGAGATTGAGTCACATGTTTATCTACATAAGGAAATCAAAGAAAACGTTGGGGTGGGGGCATGTTTCTAGGAATTAAAGAAATTGAGAGCAAGGTGTGTGTGTGTGTGTGTTGTGACTTTGTGTTTTTGCACATATGGAGAATAGTGAAGTGATGCCTCATTCCCAATTTATTTTTGAGTGCTTGGGGTAATGGGGGTTATGATTCAACTTGACTATACAAAAGAATGCCTTCACTTTTGATTCGCAAGTTGGGGTGAGCAATTATGTTATTAAAGTTAAAAGGACTTCTTTTGTGGCAAGTGACAATGCTTGAGAAGTCATGAAATCTCAACCATGAAGAGGGTGAACTTTGCAAGGTCACGTATCATCATATTTGACATTTGAATTGGTGTGTAGGGTGGGATGGAGTTTGTAGTCATGGTAGAATGGTATTTAGATCCTTAGAAGGGAAGGGTTCTATACTTTGTTGAAATTCAATCATGGTGGTGTGTTTTTTCTTCCGTAATGAAAGTCATTATTTACAAAAAAGAGAGAGTTGTAGCTCGATTTATAAGATCATTCAATGAAATGTGAGTTGTGTTCAACCATTCCATTTTGCAGTGGTGTATAGTAAAGTAGTTTAAATTGTGAGATTTTAGTTGGGTGCTTGGGTTAGTTTGCTTGATTGATCTTTAGGATGATCATTATCACCATCATTACCACCAACATATGTATTATTGTTGTTATTGAATGAATTATTTCCGGCCATGGCCAAAATTAAGTAAAATAATTTGTAATTGTTGCCATATGTATAATAATCAACAAAGAAATATGTATTATTGTTATTGTCAAGTGAACAATTTACTTTTGGTTGTTACCAATGATATTCATATATAATAGTTGTCCTATCATCCTATGTATAGTAGAAAAAAGTAACTAACCCTAGTTTCACAAAATCCACAAAGCACAAGTTACAACACAGTATTCAATCATGACCCTTAAAGAAGCCTATCTCCATAGTCCATTGATTTGAGTGTGTTTGTATATTTCTCTTACACGTTGTTTTCATCCTATCATTAAACTTCCTTCATTAGACAAATGACTAACCACCATTTTACCTAACATTGTCATGTCCAAAAGTGTGACAAATCATAGCCACATTCAAAACTTTAATACAATCCAAAGGTTTGCTAACAGAGGGAAAGATTGTTGGTTTCCTTGGTATTACATTTAAAAAATTGGCATTTTTTATAAGTATACAAGAAATTTTGTCATAAAGTATACAATGAATTGGATGTCCACCATTCAATTTCCCTTAAATTCATAAGGTCCCAAGCTAAACCTCGTTCAATTCTCCTTCTTTCCTTCCTTCCTTGCATGCTTTCTAAAGCTATTCCTCTGGCTTTCTTTCATGCACAATCTTTTTTTTGTTGTTGTACATTGTACACACCTTAGTTCATAATACACTATATATTACATGCAAGCACAGTCAAAGACAAACATGTAATTCCACAAAGGATGAATACAATATAATGACGTAGAAATCTCCAATACTCAATAAACTAATAGCATAAAGATGGGTTTGGATGTTGCAAGAAGAATATCAATACATTATATTACATGCAAGAACACTCAAAGAAGACGTGTAACTCCACAAAGGATGAATACAATATAGTGACCTAGAAATCTCCAATATTCAATAAACTAAGAGCATAAAAATGGTTTTGGATGTTGCAAGAAGAATATCAATCACATTAGTTTCTATATGAATATGTGGTGATGCAATTATTATGTAAATGTGCTTACAAATTCCTATTATATAATGGATCAAAGTATGGATAGAACCAACCAAACACAAAATAGGCCATGGGAATTCTAAAATAGGTTGTATAATGTGTTCATTAGTTAAATTTAGAATACATGCATATTGGGTGAAAATATTTCTTCTATCTCGTTTGCCTTGAGTTGTATGTTTGCTCAAAAGTTCCATCACTGGTTTATTCATGTCCTTTTCACCACAATATTTCACATATTGAGACATCAATAATAAACTATTAGCTTGCAATATTGTCTAGAACACATTATACAACCTATGAACAATGAGACATCAATAATAAACTATTAGCTCACAATATGTTTGGAACACTCTAAACCTATGACCAATACATTTGCAAGACACAATTATTTGTCCACTTTGATGCTACGCATTCCTCTTCTCATACTCAAGGTGAAATATATATCATGTCAATGCATCAACATGGTTACCAATCTTATAATTCAATGGCACACATTCTAGTATACCAAAATACTAATAAATCCAGTGTCCCTTATCAAACATTGAGCCTAGGAGCCTCTCATTGCACTCTTTTTGTTTTCCCCTCTTTCTTCTTGAATGATTATTGGATTAATTCCCTTGGTTGGTTACTCTTTCCCATGCCATGTGGTTCCCTCCTGCTATCTTCCATGCCATTAGGTCACTCTTACACTACTCGCAGGTGTACCTTAGAATGCCAATCAACTGTCGATTCATTCATAGGAGGTCCAATTATAATTTTAGAATGGGAGAGATGAAACTATAATAAATAAAAACTGTTCAGTAGTAGAGAACTGGACCTATCAAAATCATTACTACATGGGGCGGTGGGTATGCAAACAAAGCAAAAGAAATGGTAATTTTCACAATAATTACAACTACCCCTGTTAAAGAAGTCTGTAGAAGAAAGGGGGAAAGAAAGATTGAACTACGTTCCATTAATGTTCACCACCTAATGGTAGGTACCTTGCCCTTTGGGCAGGCCTCCTGCTAAATTGGATTTTGTTTATTGATTCTGTAGTCAAATAATATGTAGATCCGAAAATCACAAGAGGTACGACCAATTCTTATTTTCTAAGAATCTAATGATGCAGTTCGGATTGTTTTATTACTTATTCCAAGTTTGGCAAAATCATTTCACCTTATTAGCCTCTTAGGAGTCGGGGTCAACCATCTCCTAAAAGCCATCAGCAGGAGCCATGTAATTTTAGATGTCTTCTCTTTAATCATCAACATCAAGGCAGCACTCAAAACTGTTTTCAGGATTTGTGCTTCTAAGCCTTTATAGAACCCAAATGCTCCTTCTCTATGCCATACAATGTTTATCGCATCCACAATACCCCTGGGTTTTGAACTTCTTACACATTCAACATTCCGATTACCATCTATATCTCTATCTTGTTTGTCTTCTTCATCAACCTGTAGGAGAATTTTGCACCTGCCAAAAATAAGAGAACGCTTTATGTTCCACTTAACTATATATGTATACACATGTATATCTTGATGCATGCATGATGTTTTACAAGGGATATTCGTGTTACCTTATAGCTGGGTATGTTACAACTGTGGCTATAGTTTTAGACAAAGCTCCTAATAGAAAAGCAGATAAAGCTGATAATACAACTGGAGAACCCTCTAGACTTCTTATTTCTCGTCTCTGATTGCTGAGCAGTTGATTCTTTAACTGTTCGAAAACTGTGTACTGCCAATATTCATGATGCCATATCAAGAAATGAAATCATGATAGTGAAATGAAGGAAAAACTCAGAAAAAGCTCCAGGTTTTTCTTTATTTCCCCTACTGGCTGAATTTCCCCCCTAAACATCCTTGGTCAAACCCCAGAAGAAACAGAAAGGGATCAATTCACCTATATCTTTCCTCATATATAATTACCACATGATTAAGGAGAATATGAACTGCCGATGTTAATTGCTCAAAGATACATTTACTTGTGCTTTCTTTTGGGGGTGTGGACCAAGGGGATTTAGGGGAATAAAGAAAATCAGAGCATATTTATGGAAATAATAAAGAACAAAGGGATGTTTTGGAGATTTCACTATGTGAAAAATAACTTTTGATAAATCTATCAAATTTGTATACATTGACAGCAGGATTCGATACTAATATGAGGGATGCTCCGAGACCATCAAAAGCTTGTGTCCAGTCTCCAGTCTTTAAGGTTTCACACAATCCCTGTGAGTTGCCAAACGAACTTGTTTGCATTCGAGCTGAAGCTGTATCCAAGGGCTGCAGAGATAAATGAATGTAAGTATACACTTCTGCAACATAGACTCCAGCATGCATACAATAAAGATGGTCAAATGATCTAGTACTCATATTAACATACAAAGAAAGGTATAACAAAAGATTACCAAACAAGTCCCCATTTAGAACATAAGGCTCATTACACCTACCATGCAAAAATGAAAGCACGCTAAGATAACTCATCTCCTCATCTCTTGGAAAAAGAAAATATGGATGTTATATTCTATCATCCTTTTTGTTGATTCATATATTTTGGATCGATTATATGCCTACATTATCTGACTTTTGCCATCCTTGCTTTCTATTTCTGTATCTTTCTATCCAGTAACCAAGTTAAATTGGAACTAGTTCAAAGTAGCAAAATCTTAATGTGTTTGGTCTACATATTAGCTTAATTATTAATACGTGTCTTAAAATGTCATATCTATTTTACTGAGAAACTTGGAAACTAGGTAGCCACAGACAGAGTAAGCATGTGAAATAATATGGATACTGGTTGCACCTTTTTGGAATACTCACAACAGGCAAATAACAGGCAAATAACAGGCTTTAATGTATAAAATATTTAAAAGATCTCCAGCCACATTCAAGATGATCATTTGATCATTGGAACCTAGAAAGCTACTTAAAGAGACACGGAGTTATTGTAGAAAATTCTTTTGTTTTTTATTGATTGAATTAGAAAACCTATTTCTTAAAAGGATTAATGGTGTGAAACAGCATGAAGTTCCAATTTGAGCATCTAAAATATTTGGTCTAGGTCGTAACAGGAAATACTCTTGACATATTCAAAAGAAGATCAATTTTAATAGCATGAAATGTTAATCCTTAGGAAAGCAAAGATGAAACGTTTAGTGACAAAGTGCAAACCTAAATAAATCATGAAGAGTGAAACAGCCCAGATCCCAATTGGAAAGTTGATAGGAACTGTTGTGAATTTTACCTAGCATAACCCAAACCATCCTCAAAAGCATTCTGCAGAATTCCATTACATATCCATATGTAACATAGAAAAACATAAAATAAATACAATAGTATAATTACCATGTTCTTGTCCATAAAAAGCAGTCATGTTTTTATGCAACTTCAATTGTGTGTTTAAACTTGATGACTTTGTCTTTATCATGCACAATACAATGTGATGCTAATATAATGGATCTCCTTGTAATAAAGTTTCATACATTTACACAGACAGCCAGTGGAACACTTCCACTTGACTTTTTTGAAGATCGAGGTGTTGCCTTAATCCTTTAATCTCCATATCTGTAAAGTGAACCTATAATAATCTGCATGTGCAAGTGGCATAAGTTATCTTCCTGCAAGTGTGAAACCTAGACCTATAGCACAAACCAACTTGGATGATAACAAATAAGGATACACAATAAGCTTATGGTATATAATACTCAGCAGCAAGAATTATGGAAAATGAAGCTCTCTCACCCTAGGTTGACTTAATATCCCAGAACGATAATTGAAATACATCCATCCATCCATCCACGTATCTACCTATGCATCTGAGTATATATAGGGCCAGCATGCTTGTACACGTTTTTCACACATGAACCCAATCAAATTAAAGATAGAATTCTGCTCTATTTTGAACAGGCTAGCACAGACTGATTTCATGAGCCTTAGAATACATGTAGAGATTTTAGAAAAAGATGCATATTGCTACCTGTGTAATGACAGCTGTGCAAGCACCTGCTGCTGCTGCAACCAGGAGGTTCGCACCTGTTCCCATTTTTCTTCTCTTGCTCTTTAGCAAATAAATGTTTTTTATATAGCTATAGCTATAGAAATATATGAACTGTGAAATAAATGACTGCAAAGTCTTTGCACCAAGTCCTTGGTATAGGGAGAGTAATTGATTAGATTTGAGAGCCTCTTTCAAGACATCGACCGGAGTCCTAGTTAAAAACATTGAGTAATGCAAGTAAACATGTGAACCAATAAACAAAATATTTCGTGAATATTATCTCTAACATATAGTGCTTCCACAACATCAGAAAAACGATTGGCAAAGGTATTTTGTATGAACAAACACGAAGAAGAAAAACTTACTTGCATGGACAACCTTATGTAGAAGCATACAATCTACTAATGGAAATCGTTCATAAAAACAAGTGACCTACTTATGAAAATTGTTGGTAGTTTTCTTGTAGCACATTCATTTGATGATAAGGAGGGAAATACAAGAAAATAAGTAAAGTATAAAGGTTATGCTTGAATGTAGAACAGACAGTAAACAAGTGATCTCCTTAAAGAACAATATTTCTATAATTTCTATTGCACAACTTTCAAGAAGATCAAAGGCAAAGAGAAGGAGAAAAAAGTCCTACTTTGGAAAAATTATTGCATTTTGTAAGCACTACGGTCTTTAAAAGGCAAAGCATGGGAAGAGAGGAAAAAGAAAAGTGAGTTTTTCCTGTTCAGATGTGGTTTCAGGTGAAGCAAAAGTGACCTGCTCAAGTAAAACATTTGTATTTTGTCTGTAATAAAGTCTTTCAACAAAATGAAAGGCTCAGAGAAGAAATACTGCAATATTAACGGAAACCTTGAGAATAGTTTGTTTATTTCATTCGCATATTAGGATAAAAAAGCAATCTAGTTAAGAGAATGTTTGTATTTCATCTGCAACACAATCATTCATTAAGATCAATGGTGAAAGACAAGGCAAGAAAATAATTCTCCACTTTGATATTTTGACTATAAAATAGGGTCTTCCTAGCCGATGAAAGGAAAGTAAACGCAACTTACTTCATATAAGATGTTTCACAAATTCAATATGATCAAATACAGACAGTAAGGTTGAGGAAAATGTATCTACTTAAGAGGTGGAAAGAGAGAGAATTTGGTGCAAAAAGCAAGAGAAAGAGAGGAGGATATGTTTTGTTACATGGAGAACAGGACGAGCTACTTAAGGAAAACAATATATTTACAGTCTCCAATGCAAGATTTTCAAGAGAAAAGATGAATCCTGTGGAATTTAAGGAACAGATGCATTCATGAAGATCAATGACAATGCAATAAAAGAGAAAAATCCATCTACTATCGTGGAACCAGAAAAAGTTTCCACCTTACTTGTAACAGATACTTTCAAGAGACGAGAAAAGAACAGAACATCGATTATTTGCGCATTTATGATCTTTCAAACAAGAAGATTAATTATGAGAAAGAGAAAGGAAGAAAATAGTGAAAAACGAAATTTTTTTAATCAAGCTAAGAAATGATCGAAAGAAATAGAGATAAGAGGGATTTAAGTACAAAAAGAACGAAATAAAACTGTGAGTTTTTTATTCACCTGTATTTGAGAAGCTTCCCTGGACGAGATTCTGCTTGGTACTTGGTCTTGCAGGTGTCGAGAGGGTAAAGTATGGATGTACTCAGAACGCCTCCAACCGCACCAGAAGTGGCATCTGCCAGAGCTTCAAAATCAAGCCCCATTACCATGAATCGCTCAGGTATATAGTATGATCTTCTCTTTCTCTCCGATCTTCTCCCTCTGCCTATATCTCTCTGACTTTCCGACCTTCTGATCGTTTCTGTGCTTCTATCTTACTTTGAACTCCTACTGTATCTCTGCGTTCTCTACGTGCAGTATCTCCAAACTTCCACTCATCTGCCGATCTTGTGATCTCTGTGTTTTCCAGAAGCAACCTTGAGATTCGAGGAGGAAGAAGAATGAAGAAAAAAGGAAAAGAGGAAGATATTACGTCTGAGAAATTTAGGGTGCAGTCGTCGCTCCCGCCATGGCTAGAGAGACAAAAGACAAGACAGAAATAAAAGCGCTTCTTTGTTTCTGCACACGAGGATGGCGGAGGAAGAAGAGAGAGCGAGAAAGAACGAGTGAAAAGAAAAGTCATTATTATTATTAATATTATTACTACTAAATAGTTATTTTGTTTGCTTGTTCTTCCTAATAAGAAATTTGAAATTCCTTCTTTCCTCCCTCTACGGAATGGAATGGGTGTCGTCATCGATGATGATGACCATTGACGACGACGGACAAAGAAAAGAAGCAAACCCAACCAATGTCCTCCTCCATGGGACCTTGTGGCATCCTATAGGCTATGCTATGTACACACATATATAGGTCATAGTGCTAGCCCCTCGGCCCCCTCACTACGTTTCAGACTACCTTTCCAACTCCCGTAGAACACCATCATCTCGTGATCATGTCAGTGTCTCCTCCGTTGGACCTTGGGGCATCCCAATTAGCTCGCTTGTTTGTTCAAGCCTTATCCTCCGTATAAGTGATGCCACGCCCTTTTTGTCCACCATCTCTTGCCCATTCTCGAGGCACATGAAGTTCCATTTACCTCCCGAATTTGCCATTATTCGAGCATGAGGTGCATTCGTCCTTTTGGCACGTTGCTTATCTTGCAAGCATACGAGGCGACAAGTTTGCATTTCATATCCTTCCATTTTGCTACCACCTGTTTTTGTTTGTCCTATGCTTTCGTCTATTAGACAACATGGGATTACCGTGGCTAACACTTGCTTGTCTTGAATATGTACCCACTTCTTTGCCTTTTTTTTGTCATTGTACAAATGTTGAGCCTTCACCCATCATTGCGTAAAGTTTTGTTTGTCTAATAGCATTTTGTTAAAATACATGAAACTCAAATCACCATCTTGCATTCTAGCATGAATTTTCTTTTATCTCCACCGATGCTTTCATACTAATTAATAAATTGTCCTTGTTAGCAATTCTCTTTGTAGCTCGTATATGCGATTGTTTATAGCTTCCTAAATGGCTAGCTTAGAAGTTCATGGCATCTTTCGCAAACCATGCTTCTATTTCAAGCTAGTATACCACATGCCACGTTGTGATGACAACCTTCATTAATAGCATTATCCATCTTTGGGGACAAATATATGTCATTTGTGCAACATCTTAAAATGTCTCAACTTGTCTTCGTAATGCATGTGTCACACACATTCTTGACATCATAATCAATTCTTCTATGACATCTTGTTGATGATCGTGTAGGAATAAAAATAATTCCTCCAAAGCCTCTTCATATTCCTCTTTTTGTAACTTGTTGGGCTTCTATCAATTCCTAGTAATCTATTTATAGTCGTGAGAATACGGTGTTTCGATTTTGCATGGCTAGTGGTATTGCAAGCCACATATATATTTGGAGTGTAATAATTGTATACAAATAAAATCCCCCCGGTATTGAGTAGTAAGCTCTCGTAGCACAGCGGTAGTGCATCCGCCTTTTAAGCGAATTGTCGTGGGTTCGAACCCCACCGAGGGCATATTTGCTTTTATTCTAATAATAAAAAGACTCACTTGAGTCATGTGTTTCATATTATACATATATGTATGAATGGTGGAAGCTGGGAAACTTTGACATTATACATATGCTTTATCAAAAATTCTGATCTGAGGAGAAATCTATCCATGATCTTTGCCCAAACTTGAGGCTCCTAGTCACCTGAAATTTTCAACAGAGCACACGCGATCACGATTAATTATGCATGTACCTATATTTAGAGAATTCATTAGCGTTATCAACCTAATAGTCAAAATAAAAGTTAACTCTATTAGCTTAATCTATGTCTAATTAATGTTTCATTAGATTAATTCGGCTTGTATGATTTAAAGTCGCCTCTAAAGAAATACAATTGGTAAGTAATCGGAGCCTGCGGAGGTTTCCTAATTACTGCAAGCTCAATATCTAATTAGGATCATAATTAGCGAATTTGGTTTCTCGTTTGATGAATGAAGACATATACCCACTTCCTCATTTGAAAGCAAGAGGTTGTACATATATATACATAATATGTATAAATGTATGTATGTATGTATCAAGAATACAATAGCACCAAGGCAAGCATTGAACACAAGATAGATACCTTGAAGACTCAAGATTGGCTTTGAAGGCAAATGGTTTGAATTGAAGTAGGTGCCTCTATACATACATACATATTTTCTACTTCTCGAGCAACATAGGATCACATCACTCTATAAGTTATTCCCACTGCAACCATCTTTGCACATATCCATAACTCTTCATTTCAAAAAGTAAATTTCCAAAATCCTCACAATGAGAAGGCTAACAAATTTTGATGGGCAACACATGAATATAACTCCCTACCAACCCATCTTCGATGAGTTGCCAACCTAACTCGGCTTATCTTGTCCAAAGGTGATTTAACATCACTACCCCCACTACCCTCTCTTCTTCCAACGTATCTTTTATTGCTACCTCAATCTTTGGGTTTTGCTCAATGAAGATGACTAATGCTACTTATCGGCTACGATAAAGTCATATGAGTTTTCGATATGCATTTAATATTGACCTCAAAGCATCTACCTCCTTGGAAGCGTCTTTGGATGAATGTCAATATATTTGGCTTGGAATATTCTTGAATGTGCATAAATATATGCAATTCATTTCATCGAGTTTGCTAATTGAAAGAACTAGTGGCAAATTTTACCTCAACTTTCTAATGGATCCACTTCCACTATGACTTAAATATTTATCATTGGTAGTTTATCAACTAAAATCTCCTCAGTTAATGATGCATCAAACAACTCCCAACTTTTTCATGGAAAAGGATCAACACAATCCAATGAACGATTATGAGACAAAATTATGATATAGCCAAGCAACTAAGCATTTTCACAAACAAGGAATTATACATTTCCTTGTAAGCTCATATCATGCTATGTGGGCATTATGTGCCATATTATGGCTTGAAGTTATTTGACAAACAACTTTATTCTTTTAACAAATGATGTGTTACCTCTTCAACCACTATTATGTTATCCACCACCGAAGGGTTATGCCTTTGTCCTCATTATTGTTCATTGAGGCTTATATCACTATCTTGCATCCACCCTAGTCGTTCCTTAACAAAGGAATGACCATATCCTTATACATTTGCCCTACTTATTCCCTTTGAGCATCTCTTGTAACTGTTTTCTTCGTAACTTTCACCTTTGCTTGCCATCAAAAGGTACATACATAATTGTATTTCTCACATTGTTCAACCTCATAGGAAATGTTGTTCATATCATCGTTATCTGATTGTACTTGAATAAACTAGTTCGAACATAATAATCATTTTTTGTCGTTAGTCTCTACCTTACCATTATTGTTGGCACAAATTAAGTATGTTATTAAACTATCCACCACATATGGCTCTATGGCATGCCTTCTACATAGCCTTAAGCAATTGTGCTTCGAGCTTCATGACCAAATTCAAATTTCTTGACAATAATCATGTATCCTTATAGTATCGAGTGGGTCACGATAAAAGTGTTTGATACTCATTGAGGCTTCTATGCTTCAACCAACATGAGTTAATTCAAATTTGTGTACCATAACCATCCATGGTTACTGTGGGAACAATACATAATCAACTAAATTATTGTGGAATACGTTAACACCTATCTCTTTTAAATAACTTTGAAGATATAGAGACCCTATCTCCGCTGAATTAAACCCCTGGTGGAAAATACGTACATGATATCATACCTTTATAGTCACACTTTAGGGCTCCAACTCAAGATATGACTATAAGACCAAGTCACAACAACTAGGGATTATACATGCAATCAAATGGAGATCACTAACATACTAACTAATGGAAATGAGTTACCTCGTGGTTGCATTTGAAACTTGATTATAGATAAACAAAGAAGTAAACAACAAATAATTCATATTGACTATATTAACTTAATGAGAATCATGATCAAATTGCTCATAATAACCTTGTGTGATAGATGCTCTATGTTATGAGAACTCCACGATATTTCAAGATTTGTTTCATTGCTAAGGTAACCACAATTACATAGTAATATTGCTACATACATTATGTCTACATATACTATCCAACATATGGTAACCAACACATATGTTTACCAAAAAGCCTAAAATAACACTAATGATTGGTCATTGCTTCACATGATGCTTACTTTTTTTTATCAATTGCAAATTCACAAGAGATATTAAAATTTTAAAAGTGGTTTCACAATGAGGATGTTGACCATCTAATCGCAAAATTGACTCAATGATTGGACACAAGACTTCCATGCATAATCAACCATAACTTCACACGAGACTTTTGCCCTATAGTCAATTGCTATGTTGTGGTAGATCGTAGGGGTTGTCTTCCATGTATGTATAATAAATGTACATACCTTTCATAACCGTCCCAGGGGCATCACGGTAAATACCTCATTAGTTTGAAGAGTGGGGAGTAATTTCCACAATTTCAAAAACGCCGCAAGCCTCATAACAGTCTTGACAGCGTGACCACTGAAGAAGAAGAAGAAGAAGAAGAAGAAGAAGAAAGAAGATCTGTCAAACTGGTCGCAATGCAGAGAGAAAGACGACAGCTTTTTTACTGTTGACAACATGTAGTGCAGGGCGTTAGCGACGTTTTTCACTCACTCACGCGATAAAGTCAATCCTTTGAATCCAGAAAACCTTCCAACTTGCTTGAGAAATGCAATCTTTCAATTATCGCGATCTTCGTTGTGAATGAGAAGTTTGCTTCCAGAAAGACGGGCAGGAAGAAGAGAGGTTAGTTATCTTCTCCTACATCTGAATCTTTTAGCGCTTGCATCATTCTCCATTTCTTGCTCGTTTTTATGGTTTACGATGTCCTTTTTCCTGATTTTGTTTATTTTGATCAATGAATATGAAGAAACGAAGTGATTGTAGAAAAGAAAGGTTTTTTTACTTAATGAATGCATTACATGATGGATCTTCCTGTTGGTTTTTCACTGACTTAATTTCTTTTGATTTTGCTTTTTTTTCAAGATTTTATAGATTCCTTTTCGCAAAATGTTATTTTTAGATCTGAAAATATGCAGATACTATGTGAATAGAGAGCGAGAGAATATATATATATATATATATATATATTGTCGTATGGACGATAAATGGTAGGAAAATTGTTTTTAAGATAAAAAATAGAAGAAAAGAGTGATACATAGAGAGAGAGTTGAAAGCAAAAACAGAAGTTTTTGGAGGACAAAAAGACAAAGGAAGGGATGAAGAATTAAAACTTTAAAACAGAACATTTGGGAGAGTTAGTTTGCTAAGAGATTTTATGGATTCGTTTGGAGAAAAAAGTTTTTTTAGATCTGAAGATCATGTGCGAATAGAGAGAGAAAAAAAGATATGAAGAACAAATAGAAGAAATGAGTGATAAGAGAGATAAAGTTAAAAGCAAAAACAGAATATTTTGGAGAGCAAAAAAGCAGAAGCAGTAGAAACGAGGGGATAAAGAGCTAAAAAGGAGAAGTAGAAGATTTTTGAAGAGTAAAAAAGTAAAAAATAGAAGCAAGAAAGCTAAGAGACTTAAAAAAGATAGGAAGAAGGCAGAAGAAAGTAAGTGATAAAGAATTAAGGAAATGCAAAAAAGTAAAAAATCAGAAGGAAGCGAGAAAGAGTAAAAACGCAAAATGTTGAAGAAAAGAAGGGGATGAAGGTTTAGAACTAAAACGTAAAACTATAAAAGGTTTAAAGTAAAAAGAAAAAGGAAAAAAGTTGAGTGTAATAAAGGAAAAGTAGAAGAAAATAGCGACATGAAGTTAAAAAAGTAAAAATAAAACTGGAAGACTGCACCACTTGTCAAGAATCTAAAACTATGCCCCCGGTGGGGTTCGAACCCACGACAATTCGCTTAAAAGGCGGATGCACTACCACTGTGCTACAGGAGCATATACGAGGTGATTCTATCCTCATGTATTGCAAAGCAGAATATTACTATGAGATCTGCCTAATGGAACAGTGAATGTAACAGTTGGGATGCTATGATTGGCGCAATGTTATGCGGTTATGATATGGTCTGACCACACTACAGATGCCAAAGTCATGTAAGTGCTTCACCCAGAACTTTTGCTACGGAAGCATTGGAATGAGTTCTTACCTTCCATCTATGACGTTACCCTGTTTTAGGAATTTTTTTGGTTAACTTAACGACCTGTTTTCTGAGGTTTCGTTCTCTTTACTGTACTTCCAACCTACCAATAGTTGAATTATTTGACTGGCATCCAATACGTTTTCCCTAGGCACCAATATTACAAATGAATATCAAATACCATTATTAAGCACCAATAGGGATTGAACCCACAACAATTTTCAAGGGTGCCTTATTACTGTACTAATAGAGGGTGCAAGCTTGAAATTTTGCCACTTCCATTCCATATTCAAATTTTGATTCAGAACCCTCTAAAATATTGGCGTCGTAAAATGTAACAAAGCTAACCCTTATATATAGATATCTCGGTGAGTTTTGTTATGACGGCTTCAAACTATTCTGATATGTAGTCTTATACTCAGCTGGCAAAGATATTGCATGTTTATAAGCAAACATACAGTAACCTCAATTTAGGATTACACCATATTGTTCGAGTCCATAAACAAGGAGAGACATACATACCCCTAGTGAGAATTGAATCCGTGAAACATGTTATGCTATGGGAGGTAAGCTCCAGACATTTCATAATAACTTCTATGCAAATAATGATTGATGCTTTATACTGCAAGTAACATGAGTACTCATGTGGCAGATCTACTGCCATATTATAGTTACTCAAGTTGTATTTGCTCCATGAACTTAAAACTATTGGATACAAATAAAGATGTGCCTACGGTATACTACATTTATTCTAATATGTGAAGGTATAAACACATACTTATGGAACTGTATGAAATTCCTTTGTTAAGGACTGTGTAAATATGAAGTTTAGAAAGGCTTTTTATTTATTGGCAATATGAATCTGTATAGCCTGTATAGAAAAGGGATATGAGTCACAATGTCACTCGACATGTATATATCCTAAGGGCTGTAAATGTCTTACTCCCAAGCATTGTAGGTGGTTTTCTTTTCTTAGTCAAGATTATTGCCTCCCATTATTTTCTATATCTTAATCAATCAAAAACACTTCCATTGTACACATATCGTATCAAATGTAGGGGTGTTGTTGCATTTCAATTTCAAATTTTCAAGGCGATTATCAAGCTAAAAACAGGAGATGCCAAAAACTATTGCATGGGACCCTTTTGCAAATGTTTTGTCATGTAGCAAATATAAAAGGTTGACGTGATGATATGTAAAATGAAATTGCTTCAATGCTATTGTACACTTATCCAGCATGATAAAGTTACATATACATGCAAGGAGACTCATTTTGTTTGGATTTTTATACAAAATAGTTATGGATGCCCCCAGTGGGGTTCGAACCCACGACAATTCGCTTAAAAGGCGGATGCACTACCACTGTGCTATAGGAGCATATTTGTTTAGTACATGATATCTTTAAACTGAAGTTAAAACAATGCATGGTTTTATATTTAACCATATGCATTACTACAAGGTGCCCAAATTCTTCATCTAATAGTTCAATTCAATTTGAAATCATATTTTCTATTATCCAATTTAAAGGGGATAGCTGAGATCAACATTTTCAATCATGGGCACCTTTAGGTTAATATTCTTGCTATTTGGATGTTACTTTTGTAGCTACAATGTGATGAAGTTGTAAATTTGGTAGGAGGATTGTTGGTAAAGTTTCTTCACGATGAGATTGGTAACGGTAGGGAGTATTGTCACATTCATAATGAATGAGTATGGTTCATTCTTAGAAATGCCCATAAAACGGTGAAGCTACTGTTTTCAACACTTGTGTGGAAAACCAATTTAGAAAGCCATTAAGTACCTTCATTATAATCATTGACTTTAAAAAGGACAATGATTATGTTTTCAATCATTTGGATGGCAGGAAACCTATTTAGAATGCCTTTTCTAAAAGAGGAGCATAGTTGTCAAATGGTAATCTTGAGCTTGCAATCTTAAGCTATACAACTATAAGGTTTGCCACCTCACTATCAAATTCGTTTGTTTAATATGTAATTTTGTAACAATGTAGAATGCAATGCATCCACATTGTGCTTTTGCAAGGAATGGGTTCGAATTTTATGATCAAATTTGAGTATAAAATTTTGAATATTGGATTTAGCCAATGAGGTAGTTGCATATTGGTTCTAGAGGAATATGTTAAAGCTGTTCTATAATGTCATCTTTGTGGCATGCATCAATGCATTTGAGCATGTTTACCTTAAAGAGATCCTAAATGTAAGCCTTAAACCTTCATGATTATGGTTTTCACTTTGCTTTCATGAACTATCATTTCATATCTAAGTTGCTTTCTACCACTACCAAGTACTTGAATTCTTCATTGGTTTGGAAAACCTAAGATTGATGGGTCCCTTTTGTAGATGCATGTAAAATAGTGTATGGTGCTATGATTTCACATGTAAAATAGTTTGTGATGCTATGGCTTCACAAGTAAAATAGTTTCTATTGATATGGTTCCTTTTGCAAATGTCACGCTGTGCAAAAATTGTATAAATGGCTCTATCTATCCATTGGCATGTAATTATGCAACAAAACAATGGTTCCGTTTCATAGATGTTTGTCATATAACATGAAATAGTATGCTCAAAATTGTTGTTTAATCTTCTAGTAGATGAATAATTTAACCTTACTCATTAAGGCTTGTATACCCCCAATGAAAACCAAAGCTATGACTAATTGTTCAAATGGCCATGGGAATAAAAATGCTTTGTTATCTCTACAAACCATCTAAAACTATTTCGTGGTTTTGGGTCTATTGCGATTGCTGTTGTACATTATTGTTCAATAATTCAAAATGGTTATAGACATGTTTTTGTTATAATCTGGTTACTCTTTGATAGATGATTTTATAATTTCCAATCATGTATGATTTGACAGGTCACAAGTACACAATTGCAGCTACAAATATAAGCCAATGCCAATAATTTATAAGGAAGTTTGAAAAACTTAGAGAAATGAAAAACACAAGTATAAACTTTTGGAATATTTTAGTATGTTGAAAGAAAGTTCTTATAGCTTCCCCTAAATGTTGCCAAGACAAAATAGGCACTAAAATATATACAACAAATTGAAAATATTGAAGGATTATTAAAATGGAAAGTGTTGCAATCAGAAAGATAGGGACTCTATGGCCAGCCATGTCAAGTGGAATGCATTGGGAAATTCCTCCATTAGCATATGAACTTGGTTTCTCCCTTACAATGTAACATAGTATGGCAAGGGGGGGGATATTTGGTAGGATTTTAATGGAGTATTGTTTAGTGATCCCTACATTGTGTACCTATTAATGAGTGACCATGATGACATTACTAAAGCTACATGAATGTGGGATCTATTTGCAATGGCCTTGGGTTTGAATATTAGAATGCATGAATAAAAACTCATTTCACGATACATAGGAACCTCTATGATATTGGTTAGGTATGGGTTATCATTCCCCATTGCATGATTTGTAGGCACTTGGTTTATTCAAATGGTTTGGAGGTGCCAAATGGGAGTGGTATTTTGTGGACATCCCAAAAGATTGAGAACAAATTACTATATTGGAAATCACAAGCTTAGCCTTTTCATGCAAGACTGAAAGTGATCCCATCAATCATGATTCCTATGGTTTCATATAATCGACCATTATTGCCATGGTAAAAAAGGGTGATTGAAGGGTTAATAGCCTCGTTATGGTTTATGTTATGAAAAAATAAGGATAAAATGAGCCTATGTTTGTTGTCATTGAATCATATTTGTGTGCCAAAAATATCTGGGGGTGGCTAAAAAATCTCCTTTCTTGGAGCAATGTTTGAAGTAAGAAACCATGGATAGAGATGGTGGCTAGAAAGGAGGGATTAAGTCTACAAAAACAAAGATAAGAAACTCGTGATGGAATCTAGTGATAATTATAAACAAATGAAAATGTAAGGTTGATGATACTTAGTCACTTTGTTGTCTTCATTGCCAAGTGTTTTTTTAGTTTGCGCCGCGGTGTCCCCTCTACATGGGGGGGGGAGAGAGTATTCATTGCAAATGGAGGTATGTTGAATTTCAAGAACATTGTGATGGTAGGGTAAGCATTCACCCTAATTTAAATTTTATTGGAACTCAAATTTTGGGTTGGTTAACCAAATGAAAGTAATGAGTTTTGTGTGACTAGGATGAGTTCATGTGGATGCCTCATACATAAAGTTCTCATTTTATCATAATGTTGGATAATTATTCTTTGGTATGGGGCTCTTGGAAGTGTGCTTGGTGACATGCCTAGAGTGCATATCCTCTAGTGTGTTAATCTTTAGTGGATTGGCTCATACAGACGCAACCATTGTGCTCGTAAATGTGATGCCTAGATATACATAGGAATCTATTACTTCAACTTGCCCTCGTGATCGGGGTGAAGACAACTTGCTGACAAGTAATCATGGATGTGTGGAAGATCATGGCCGTCTTGTTTCTCGAGGTTTGTCGTGAGCCCTTTTTCCGTGGAAAATACCATATAGGACATTGAGATGATGTTGTATACTTGTTGGAGATTCACAAACCAAGATTATGTCATCAACATAAAGAAAGACATGACAGAGTGTGCCTAATATTTGATTATCTTGTCACCTCCAAATATGGTACCTCATCGATGTAGAGTTTACAAAGGGAGGAGAATGTGGACATTCTTGCTTCACAAAAATAGTGTTTGTGATTAACCATGAAAGCCCCCTAAGACACCTCACTTGTCCCAACACTTGCTTGTACAATGCATATACCACCCACAATATGTATTAGGAAATTTTGAGTGCACAATGTCTTTGTAGGAGACATTCCCTAGGCAGAATTTCGAAGCAATGTGGAGATGTACGAAGCATCAATACAATCACCTATTATGTTGGGAAAACAGGCCCCTCCGAATGGGAAGAAGAGAACGAACCGAATTGAGGACACTTGGGTAATTCAGCCGAGGTCGAGAACCAAAATCGAAAATCAATTTAATAGCCGATTCGGAAGACTATATTTGTAAATAGTCCAAATGTGCCCCTTTGTGGGCTGTACTTGTAAATAACCAAAAAGTTGTTTTACTATATAAACAACTAGGGCAAACTTTAAGATGTACTTTATCATTATTAGTTGTATATTGACACAGAAGAGTTGCCTCTGTAACTTTGAAGAGAGAGAGAGAGAGTGTGTAACTCTGTAACCATCAGACGAACGAAGAAAATCTCAAGGTCATTGCTTTTGAGTTCTTATTGTACCTCCTCTCTTATAGTGATTTGTTTGGAGATAGTGGAGTCCACGTGATTTTTCCCGATTTGGGTTTTCAACGTTAAATATCAGTGTCTCGTTTTTTAGTTTCTCATTTTCTGTTCTTTTCTGTCTAAGCATTACCTTCCTCGTTTTCTTTGCACCCGAACACATATTCGTGAGCATAACCGGTTGTGGCCAGTCACGATCCTCACATATTATACTATACACCTTTGTGTGCCCTACAAAGCAACATGATTTAAGGATGTGGTTGGTGGTGGAGAAGGCCCTCGTAAATTCCACTTATAATGGGACTCAATATATCTTCAACTTGAATGTAAGAGTTGAGTTTTGCTTCAAACATAACTTCTAAATGTTTGGCAAGTGTATGGCTAGTCATGGTACCCAATAGTTCCTTAATTGGAGGTGGACCCCTAACTTAATAGTAGGCACAATCGTGTGCATGGATGTGTGTTGGTACGACAATTTGCCATGGGGTGATGGAACGTAAGGCTATTGAGAAAGTGACGAATTCAATGGAATCATTATTGTGGGAGAGGAAAAGGGAAGTCTAGTATTTATTGGTTGGTGTGGAGTCATATTTGTACTCATAAATAACATGGCAAGGAGGCAATATTGAATTTTGATGATCATATAGTTGATCAAAGAGTTTCTTTGTTTACATTTATGTTTCAAGGACTACAACCTTGGAGAGAACAATGCCATTCTTTGTTGGAAAGATAAGCATTGAACTTGGAAACATCAAAGTTGAGACAAGTTGGGACAATGTGGTGAATCATAAAAGAACCATGAAATTGTCAAGGGTTTCTAGAAGTTGATCATTTACCAATGCATAGCTTGATAGAGTGTATCAGATTTTATATAGTGGTATCCTTCCCAATAAAGGGTGTGCACTAATTGTTTATAATAGAGGGTTTGGCAATATTAAGATGATTGGGGATGGGACAAATTAATATTGATTGCAACACATTATGCCATGCTAGTCCCACAAAAATGATTAATGGCATTTACGACAACAAGGTGATCATTCGGTATTCCCAAAGGGGAAACTTGTGTTTGGGATAAGTTACAAGTTTCCCAATATTGCAAGGCCCAATCCTAGATTTGGAAGAAGGATCACAATAGTTTGATTGAACATTTGTTGGGAATAGTCTTGCCAAAATATCAACTAATGATATTTAACATAAGTCAATTCAAAGATGCTTGAATGGAGGAAAGAGTTACAGAGGTATGGGGATTCAAAAAGCCTATACCTCTTTTGGGTTGTGCGTTGAGGTGGTGGCTTGAAAATTCTCAATTAACATTAAGAGCTATGATATTCATTTGGGGGATTATGTTTTGGGCCTTGCTTTTGGGAGATGCCTTAATCTAAAGAAAATTTGCTAATGGAATGATGTGTTTTTTTTTGCTAACTTGAAGTGGAGAATAATGGGCATCAATTTGTTTCTTGCCTAGTAGCAAGAATGGTTTGGAAGCTAATCAATGTGGTGTGGATGTCTTTGGGGGTGAAAAGATCTCCATTCGATTGGGTTTTTGCATATGTGGAGTTGAGTTTAGTGATGCCCCACTTCCAAGTGAATCCAATGGATCAGTAAAGGTATTAAGGTCTATGGTTCAATTGGAGTATGAGAAATGCCTTCACTTTTGATTATTGGGATGAAAAAAAAAATGGTGCAAGGTTAAAAGTATTTTTTTGTTTCAAATTTATTTCTTAGAAAAGTTCAAGAATCTATAGACATGAAGAGTGATAATGATGCAAAGGGGACAAGTCAATGCCATTTGAATTCGGTATGTAAGGTTTTAGATCCTAAACATATCCAAAGTTTGTTGCAAGTAAGGGTTGGTGGGGTGGACCCAAGCTTGATTGGAAGTTCCTAATGGTGATGTCTTTTTCATTTGGAATGAAAGCTGTAGCTGTTATTTACAAAAGAGGGAGGGACATCGGATAAAATGTAGAACGATGCAAAGAAGATTCGCATGAGGATGACACATAATACAAATTGAGACGTATACGGGACATATATACATACACGCACACACATATACATATTTAAACATGAGAAGCATATAATTATGGTAACATAATCGTATTGAAAGAATAGAGAAATAAATGAAATATGTATGTATGTAAAGCAATGTAGTGTGTATATATGTAATAATGTATGTAAAGCAATGCGTGCATGCATTGTGTATGTGTATGTATGTACGTGTGTTTGTGTGTGTATATGTATGTAAAGCAATGCATATGCATACATTGTGTGTATATATATATATGTATATAGATGTAAAGCAATGCATGCATGCTGTATTTGTATTTTCTGTATGTCTGCGTATGAATGTATATACGTTTCAGAAATACGTAAAAGAAAAGGAGAAACAAATAATTATTCAACAAGGAAAAAAGAAAAGATCAAAATTTTGTAAATATAATTGTAATTTGTGATGTATTTAATGTAAAAATCCGAGTTTGCGATTGGTTCCCATGAAGAACAAAGAAAAGAGAGAAACAGAGAACAACAAAAAAGCAGACACAGAGAGAGAACACAGCAGAACAACAAAAAACAGCGAGATGTATATGAGACCACAGAGAAAGAGCAGAACACAAAGACGAACGAAAACAGAGGAGGCAGATTAACAAGAAACGAAAGAGAATAGAGAGAGAGAGAGAGAGAGTGAGAGAGAGAGAGAAGAATAAAATGAAGAAGTGAGAGAGGGAGAGTGAGCAGTCGCAGGGCTGTTACCATGGAAGGGCGGCATATAAACATACTCATTAAAATATCTTCCATCACATTTGTGCAACCCACCCAAGCAGTACATGATTGAATGTTCAGGTCTTTTTTCTTCTTACTCTGTTTTCTGTTAAATCTAATTTAGATCTATCTATCTGTTTATCTATATAGTTTCCAGCTATGTCCCTTTTCACGTGTCTATGCGTCCTTTCATGTTTTTGAAGGAATGCATCTCAATCTATGTTTCTCTTTTCTATGCCTCTCCCGTTTTATTTGTTACTGTCTACAGTATGGATTTATTTATATGTTCACTGTAACCACAATTATTTTTCCATACTAATTCATACTAATTACGCTTTTTTGATACATATCCCCTGTTTCTTATATTTAACCATATGTTTATTACGATTTATGTCACCTGTTCTTTTACTAAACTTCTGTTTTTGTTACTAAGTTAATTAAACTTTTACGCCTTCTGCTATTACTTCAGGGTCGCATGCTTTCGTCGTCATCTTCTTTACCAGTTATGAGACTTTAATTATGGTTTTTGTTTTTTTATGTGACTATTTTTGCAATAGTGTAGAATTCAGTTTTTTGTTGCTGCTTATGAAACTTCGCTTCCAATCCTTTTCCCAATGTATGATGAATTTTTTCTGGGGTTTCAGAATTTAGCCACTGATGTATTTTTTTGGGCATGGAGAAAATCTTTTTTATTTAATTGATAAATAATACTTGTTTGTCTATATATATATTGTTTTTGAATCTAAGCTATTATTTTAATTTATATAAGTTTCTTGAGAGTCTACCTTTGTATGAGAAAGATAATTTTTTTACCGGTGTTGATAATAGCATAGATTTTGGAGTCTGATGTCTCAAGAAAATCTAGTATCATTATATGCATAGATGCATACAGGTTATTGGTCATTTTAGATTATGACAGTGACTTTGGAATGCTGGTATTCTCAAGAAAATCTAGTGTCATTATATGGATAGAAGCCTGCAAGTAATTGATTATTTTAGATTATGGCAGTGATTTTGAAATGCCGGCATTTCATTAAAATCTACTGTTTTATATGCAGAAAGAGATAAAGAAAGAAAGAAGGATTAAGATGAGATGCTTATGTAGTCATACATATTAACAAGAAATGCATATTTTTTGGTTCTTTGAAAATGACTAGCTTGACCACAAAGCAGTGAACAATATCAATTGTTGTCGTGGTAGGATTGCAGAACATGTTATGTTCGGTGTTGCTGTTGCTGTTGCTGTGATAAAACATATGTTCTAAAGGATGATTGGAATTGTAAATTTTTTAATTTTGAAACCAATAATGATAATATTTAATGATAATTCCCTGGACTCAAAGCCCATATCCTTATCAAGGGCCCATGAATGCAAACATTTTGAGTATTTAATGTGGCACGATAACTTACACATTTTGATGCAAATATTTGCAGAAACTGCAAGCGTGAAAGGTCATTGTGTAGAGCCAATCTAAGGTTTGATTCCAAGCAGCTAGATCAAGTGTAAGATACGGACGGCCTAAGCTTTCAAGCTTCTAAATATGATTCCATATTTTCTTATCAAGATTTTTACCCTGACATGCAGTGGAGGTCAATAATAATATGGAATCCAGATGTGAGGAAAATATGACTTCAAACACAAATCTCGAAGGTATAACCTCGCCACATTTTCAGCGGGGTTTCTGTTAATCGTTGTAGTGCATTTTTTGCCTATTTTGCCTTATAACCATACATTTTTATTGAATCTCATACACAACATTTTCCCTTTGGAAACATGTTTACGTCGTCCTTGATGCTAGGAATTTGGATTGTTCTTCTTTTTATGTGAAGGCGAGTTGTGTTGCTTTTAGTGAAAATACAAATTCCATGTAACCTAGTGTCTGAGGAATATTCTGGTATGCATTGTGTGAAATCAGCTATAAATGTTCATGTGTTTAGTAAGGTGTCTGCATACCTCTGCTCATTATACCTTTGCAGGAATTTTTTACTGATGAAAACTAACTCTATTAGAGTAAATTCACACTTATGTGGAAACAGTAAAATAAACTTAGTTTGAAATTTTTTGGTTCTAAGGTTGCTAAAAATCTTAATTCAGAATCTTTTGAAGCATTTAAAATAAAGAATAATTGCTGTAAACTAACTGATGTCTACTTGTCATGGTATAAGGGTGTCATATGACTGACTATCTTCATGGGTGGCGATTTTAAAACACAAAAGCATACACCAATATGCAGATTTGTCTAATTAACCTGTGATTCTATATTGTTGGTTTGTTTTCAGAGCTTAAACGGAATTTTGAAAAAGAGCGTGGGAACTTGGTCCTATCAAAGCGGCCACTTGCAACCATGCGATATTTCTCTCTGGCTATGTTGCGATATTCTGGCCAAATGATTCTATACATTATATCCCACAAATTTCTTCTTTTAGGAGCATGCTTTCTTGCCTTTGTTTGGAGGAAGCTCAATATGGTTCAAGGTCCACATGAACAGGTCACAAAGAAAACAAAGTATAGTTTTTAAATATCTTCAAATTAAACCTGAAATGCTTATTTTATCTCAAAATTTTCAGTTAATGAAAGATGTGTCGTCTTACGTAAGCTATGCTGTTTGGTGGGTTGGACTTGGCATCGCGTCATCCATTGGGTTAGGTGAGACCCAATCCTTTACACCTCAAATCTTAGTAGTACTATTTTCATATGGAATAGAAAAGACTTACGAAAATGTTTTTGTGGGCTATAATTTCAGGATCAGGTCTCCATACATTTGTGCTATATCTTGGTCCTCATATTGCCATGTTCACAAGGATGGCAACACTTTGTGGAAGAGTGGATCTAAAATCTGCTACTTATGATACACTGGTCTTCTGGAAAGGGCCAACATGGGAGCTGAAAGTCTGTACAGACTTTGGGGACCCGTTATTCCTGAGGGCCGTGAACTCGGAGCGGTATAGCGTACCGTTGTTACAAATCCTGCAAGCAGTACAGTGGGAGGCAGTCCTATGGGGAGTTGGAACAGCCCTCGGCGAGCTGCCACCTTACTTTGTCTCAAGAGCTGGTTTGAATTTGCTTGCCCTGTCTTTAGGCTACCCCCCAAAAAATGAAATCTAAATAATGTACGGTGATGTTGACAATGATGATATATTAACATTTATGGGGAGCCAAACGTGACCCATGGAACCAATCAATTGTTATAAAGCACACTCCCCAGTCACATAGTTGGGAGATTTTAAAATTGATAGAGCAAAAAGAATATGAAAAACTGAGTTTGTTCTTGAATTTTTACTTATTTGGATCTTCCATGCATTTGGTTCTGTGGTTGAATAGATGAGCAAAGAACATGCCTGGCTGTGACCGACAAACCTCGACTTTTGGGCACAATCTATACAATAAGAGGATCTAATAAATTGTAATTAACAATTTGTTGGGTGTTCTTGTTGTCTCTTGAGTTCTAGCAAGAACAGTCCCAAGCATTGTTGGTTCTGATATTCCATTACCTTGCACAGTGGGTCAAAGCCTTGGTTAACGAGGCAATGATATCTCCCGCTTATTCCATAAAAACCAGTGCAATGGCAAACATATTGTTCTTCTGATACTGCTCCTTGATGGCACAATTGTCAAATTCTTTCTTCTAGAGACGTGCGTTCATATACGCTTACCTCAACCTCTAACTGATGTGAGCAGGCCTGCAACTTCTCTATCACACTACGGAACACATGCTATAGTGTGCCTTACTGTGGGCCATTTCTGCAATGAGATATTATGCGGCCAATCCATGTTCTCCCATTATTCAAATTGATAATAACATTTCAGATCACCGTATTCTTTTCTGTCATGTCTAGATGGGGACAATCCAAGTTATAAATGAACGGGAGTAGTGCTGTCATACTTATGCTATTTGACTAGAGCCATTGTTGTGTTTCAGCATACCAACTACAATTCTCTGTGTTTAGCAAGTTGTTTTGATGACATTAGTGCCAAACTTGAGTAGCTTTATTTAGGGAGATCCTGAAGTCACTGGATACTGGCCACTAATCATAATAATGTCTCAGTGATTACTGGGGCTTTTCCCATCTCTGCATGAATGTATCATGGGCACTGATGCTTTGCTTCGTATCATGCAAGCAATCTTCGAGACTAAAGGACTCTCCTAATCTGTCCCGTTATTTATCTTATGAGGACTAATCCCTTAGTTTCTACTCCTTAGAGAAGAGTTGGTGTCACAAGTGTGTCAAATAGCCATAATTTAGTTTGAGGCTCTTGGAATTGTATATGTGCGCATTGACTTTCAAGAGCACCATGGGCTGCATATCCACGATAAAGTTGACAGAGAGAAAAAGAGAAACTATTCCTCTCATCTTCACTAAAATATATTGTCATTTGTAGATCCTTAAATGCCAATGTTTAGGAATGCTTCTTAACAGAAGCCAAGCTATTGTTTTCAAAGGTATATTTTGAAAAGAAATATGTGAAATCTTAAAATTAGGGCAGGAATTTTTATGAAGATCACATGATTGCTTATAGTTTTTTGCCTGATAAATAATAGCTCCTTGGTGAATCCCTCTCTCTCTCTCTCTCAATCGATTAATCAATCAAACCCATGTCATCATGATATATTTTATAGTTTTTGTTGATATTTATAGGCTTAAGTTTTTCTCTTTTACGTCAAGTTCTTTTCTTAAATTAGTTTCTAAAGGTTTTCAAATGCATCATCGTACATTTGCTAATAAGAGGCACTGCATCACATTTTGCTTTGCACATGACGTTGTTATGGAATGGTATAATTTTTTTTTGCATACAGCACGATTGTCTGGGGAGAGGCTTAGGAAGCTGGAGGACTTGGAGCCTGAAAGCTCATCAGACAACCTAACTGGAAGAGCCGGCTCAGGTTTTTTTAGCAGTCTCAAATTTCACACCTTTCTCCATTTCCAGAAATTCAACTTTTGGACAATTCTGTTATTTGCCTCTGTAAGCTCCTCTCTCTCTCTCTCTCTCTTCATGCATTCTAGGTAAAGAAAGAGTGGGTTCAAGATTAAGTTGACTATTATGTGGAAAGTTGTCATAATCAACACAGAACAATCGAGACCTATCTACGGCATTAAGTGACAACACTCTTTCTGCTGCCAAGCTGTCATATAAAGAGAGCAGTTGACGTTTGTTCACACCAACACCGTGCCCCCTTCCCCCTTTGAGTTCTTTACCGTAGCAACCTCATCATCTGATTTTCTTCAGTTTATATATGTAGCAAATTCCCATGTCGTCTGGTTGCCCAGTTTCCCTCGTCATCTACTTGCAAGTTCTCACATCATTCACTTGGCTGATTTTCCAGATATCCTTGTCATCTTTCTCTGGTTTGGTTTTCCCATGCTAGGGTCATCATAAAGGAATCTGTGCCATTGTCCAGAGTACAATTATCCAGCTTCTCATCTTAAATGAGTTCTGGTAGGAAGTTATATTGAACCTCTATTGTATTTGGCCTACCCATGGAACAACAGATTATTTGGAATAGTAATCCAGTGTTTGCTGCCACATGCTATCTGTGTGGACTCCCTCTCGATCAATATCTTGATTTTCAGGAGCTTTCTCATGTTCTACATACCGCTTCACCATGTACTCCAGTTCCTCTGTGAACAACGAGACACTTGGCTACTTGTTGGTCCAAGATAATATTCTGAACCCTGGTAAAAAACAAATTTAGAATGAAGTCTTTTGTCTTCCATATTCTAGCACAATCATAATCACAATATCTGGCTATATCCCTTGGCTAAACTGGATGCCAAATCTGATCATATCCTTCAGGTACCTTAGAGTATGCATTCCACCTTGGTAAGGACTCTTTTCTGGTTTCCTTGTACAAGTTGTGAGAATTCTCATCACATAGGTGAATCCAATCTATTGTTGCATATATATTGGAGATTTCCCACCAGATGCTGATACTTGTCCACTTTGTCCAACAATCTCGTCTGAGCCTTATTCAGCACCAAGTGAACTTCCATCTGCTGTCCTCCATCCAGAATGCATTTGGAATTAAGCAGGCATATTTGAGCTGGGGGACAAACATCTAAACATCGAACCAAACATCTGATGTCTCGAACTTAGAAGTCAGCTTCTGCTTTCCAACCATGATTGATTCAGTGCTGCCCATGAGGATCTTATCGTCTACATGTAGCCAAGGTAAAAAGTAAGGAACCTCTTGGACTCGCCAAATATATATTTTTGGGCAAATGCATAGCTTAGGAGTTTCTTTTAAAATTTCCCAATATTTAGCTTATGTCTGGTGAGTACTGTGTATATTTCCTTAACTTCTTGTAAAATTGTGCGAATGTTTAAAAAAATCTTTATCATCCATCTAGTATATGGGCATATTCTGTGCCGCAGACCCTGCCAGAGCTTATCAAATAGTTCTGAGCCTTTAAGGGAGAGCCAATGATTCCTCAAAATCTTCTCCCTTCCTCTGTGTATACACTTTTGCCACAAGTCTTGCATATATTTACCACACACTCATCAGTCTTGTACCTCATCTATCCTCTAAGTTCCACATCTGGTTATCCAAAATACTTTCCACCTCAAGTTTTGTTGTGGTTTTCCACCTCAGGCCATTCAATGCCTACTCCACAGAGCTGACTTCCTTATCTTCTTCAGAAAGTTCTGCCTTGAGTATAATCAGGTTGACAATTTGATCCACCATGGCCGCTCCTCTAATTCTTCTCAACGTTCTTGGGCCTTCCATATGATCTTCAATCTACAGTCTCAGTTTAGTGTAGGGAAACCAATCCGCTTATTTGTGGCCATTGTGCAAACTTCTCATTTCTCAGGCACTTGAGCCAGGCCGGACAAGTTGTGCCAACTAATCTGCATGCATCTTCATGCAACTTACATGTACAAATCACTGCTGTGATAATCGTGCATTCAATACACCATGTCACTATGAACATAACAAGATATTTCATGCTTGCATCATCAATCGTATGTGTGGAAGTGTTCCTAGCTGACCATGAGAATCTTACCTTCAGATTTTCCAGACTTGAACTGTGAGCCGTACTTCGAGTTTACCACGCTTGTGGCATCTTTTTCTTCTTCAATTTACTGTCTAGAAAGAATGTGGAATCCATATTCAATTGTTGAGGTGCCCTCATCCACAGCTCTTCTTCTTGAAGTAACTCAGTAATTTCTGCCGAAAAAAGCAACGAATTTCTCACCTGAGTGGTCAAAGTTGCGACCAAGCCTTATACTTCAGAGGCAGTGCACAGATACATTTCCACACTAACTCTGTGTCAAACTTCACTGATTTGACTGCAGCTAGTTAATCCTGAAGGTGTTTATGCTTGTAGAAAATACATCTATAATCTCCAAACTGGTTTTACAAGTTTTGGGTTCTGGTCTCATTCTGCATCTCACATTGATACTGCAAACATTTCTAGGCATACTGTCAACTTGTGCTGAATCAATGTCATCGCTGAATCAATTTTCCCATGGCATTTGTGTATATGGCATTTCACCCTTTCCATGCTTGCAGCTCTACCCCAGTATCATGACTGTCGAGTTCTTTGGATTAAAGGTTTATCTGCTCAACATCTAGTCTGACTGTGATGTCCAGGTTTTAAATCGTGCTGCATATTAGGGGGAAATGCATAGTCACAAGGGAATAAATGGGTAATTCAAGAGGGGTGGATTAAAGGGTAAACCCTGATCCTTAAATTGCCTATATTAGCCCAGATTTCAATTGAAGTGCAAGAGGCTCCTGGATTTCCAAACCTCAATAGAGGGGAAATGCGTAATCACAAGGGAATAAATGGGTAATTCAAGAGCGGTGGATTAAGGAGTAAACCCTGATCCTTAAATCGGAAATATTAGCCCAGATTTCAATTGAAGTGCAAGAGGCTCCTGGATTTCCAAACCTCAATAGAGGGGAAATGCATAGTCACAAGGGAATAAATGGGTAATTCAAGAGCGGTGGATTAAGGAGTAAACCCTGATCCTTAAATCGGAAATATTAGCCCAGATTTCAATTGAAGTGCAAGAGGCTCCTGGATTTCCAAACCTCAATAGAAACTGGAAGTGCTAGTGTAAATCACTTTCATACAGCTTATTTTTATAAGGTTTAGATGATTTATCATGCAAAAAATAATGTGGCAGTTCAACAGCAATAAAATCTTAGAATTAATCAAATTCTTAGCTTCCCGCCATTCACTGTAATGAATTCAAGAGGAGAAAATTGATCTTAGAAATGAAGAACAAGAATGAGAATGGCTAGGTGGCACAGGAAAAATACACAGTGAAAAGAAGGTGATAGAAAATGTTGGATATCAGAGAACTTAGGTTTGGTTTCACATAGACAGTTGGAAAGCAAAACTTAATAAAAGCAAATTATGCCTGTTATTAAATGCAACTTTACAGCTAATGGTCATACAATTATATCAGAACTTTAGCAGTCGTATGGTATGCAAAACAACCTTAGTTTCAGCTCTTTTGTTTGGAAGCCTTTAACGGTAAAAAATCTGTGCAATGTCAAAGAAGGGCATATAAGATATTATTGGTTGGCAGCTCAAAGTTCTGCCAATTCCCTATTTGAGTTTTTTTGGATATGATTAATGCACGTAGTTATTAGTAAACGTATATCGTTCCAACTTCAATAGCCTGATGTTTATTGGTTCTTTAGGTGCCAAACCCTTTGTTTGATCTTGCTGGTATGATGTGTGGTCAAATGTTGGTTCCATTTTGGAGATTCTTTATCCCAACATTGATAGGGAAAGCTATCATCAAGACTCATATCCAGGTGAAAAAAGTTAAAAAGAAACCTCAGGCTAGTAATGTATTAAAAGGTTTAAAATCATCATTATTGTGTGTGAGAAAACACTAACTACTTATTTTTGGTTTTCCTAAAGACGGTTTTCATTATCATATTATGCAACAACCATCTTATTGAACAAATTGAAGCCTATGTCAGTTGGTTATTTGAGAGAACACCAGCTGTTGCTGGTATTTTGAATGCGGTTTTGCGCCAACTTGAGAAAGCCAAAAAGAGTTACAATGATGATGACAGCAATGGTCTGCCCGGCATTGACAAGGTAACTGGATGTTTTATTTTAGATAATATCCCCAATAAATAAAAAAACACCCAAATACCCCCAATACCTTTTCAAAACTTACAAGAATACCTCTGTGGTTGCAGTAAATTGTATTTAATGTTTTACTCTTAGAGTTTATGTTCTTGTGAAATAGCTTAGGGTTTAGAGTTTATGTGCTGATTGTTTACTTTTTGGTGTGTTGGCTTTTTCTTCCAAAAGGCTACTTCTAGTCCTTGGAAGTTTTCTCCAGCGATGGTTTGGAATACCTTTGTTTGGATAATGCTCATAACCTTCTTCAATAGTATCATCAATACAACAGCGCAAAGCTATCTTCTTGAATTACACAACAAGGAAATAGAAGAGCGGAAGAAGGGTGTGGATAAGAAAACTCTATAAATCGTATAGGACACTCCTCGTTTATTACAATTGTGCTCAATATGTCTATGTGCATTTGGGTATGCCTTTTCCACTCCCCTGTTTATATAAAAAAAAATGTTAAACGGATGCAAATTCAAGATCCGTTTAAATGTGGTTTGAAGAATTACTTGTCCTCCGGGCAGCTTGATAAGCTAACATGTCCTCCCCTCACTGCCGTGGAAGAGATGACAAATATTCTTCGGGGCTTTAACTTTAGCAAAGATATACAAGTGACAATTTTTCATTGTTGTCAAACACTTTTCATAACCATTGTTTGCTTTGAATGAATAAAAAATTTCTGTGGAAAACTGGTTCCATTTAATAATGTGGCAATGTTTTATTCAATTGCTCTGTATCCATTTCCCCAAATAAAGATGGGATAGTCTATGCATTCAGATTTAGTGAGAAAGATGTATGTGATATCTACTTCCATTTTTTAATATTTGTATTAATGATCGTGGCACCAAAAGAATAGCTCCATGAGCATGATATATTGTGATTGAGAATTTCCAACTAAATTTGAGATGTACAAATGCAAATGTGAAAAGAGTAATGTTGATGGGTTGAAATTGGGAGATCAAAATGGACACAATGTAGAACATGTTGGCACGTGAAAGTGGGTGGCTTTTTCAGAGATTGATGCTTGTTAGTGTGCATAATTTTTCTTCGAATGTTGTGGAGTATAGGAGAGGTTTTTCGTGGTCGTGATGGCATCTTGAGCTTCACGGGGATTAGAAATGATGGCTTTCTTGGGTGGATATGTTTACGATCAGACTCGATCATTAATTGTGATCATGGGCACGGAGCATAGTTTGCGAAGACATTGATCATATTCAATAGTGCAGCAATCATAATCATACGTCTACTTGAATATTGCAACACCATGATACTCCCATATAGACCTATTTTTTATAGTGCACCAACTCTCAGTTTGTGAGAGAGCTGCTGATTTCTTTCGGAACCTTATACTGTATTTTGGTTTTGAGGTTATTCGGTAATAGAGAAAAAGCATTGCATTCCAAACTCCTGTTGGATGTGTGTAAATAGATAGCATGCAAATGTCTTGAAAAAAAAAGCTCTACTTTGACTCCTTAAGACGATATGAGAGTTAGCTAGTTCTCTCTACCAGCACCACCAAAGAGAGTTTTATCCGAGAAGCACAACCATGGCCTCAGCTTCTGCCATGTCCTCCACTCTCTCTCATCCTCCGCACCAGCAGCACCAAAGATTCCACACCAATGTCTCCATCCGTAACGCAAGAAAATCCATGGTTGCAAGAGCCCTGTCAGGCACGCAGGCTTTCAAGGTTACCCTAAGAACTCCACACGGCGAGAAGATTCTCGACGTTCCAGAAGACGTTTATATCTCTGACGCTGCGGAGAAAGCTGGACTCGAGCTCCCGATCTCTTGCAGATCTGGAAACTGCTCCTCTTGTGCTGCGATCCTGAAGTCTGGTGAAGTGGATCAGAGCTACCAGACCTTTCTGGATGATTCAAGAGTCGCTCAGGGATTTGTTCTTACCTGCGTTGCGTACCCCCTCTCTGATGTTGTCCTTGAAACGCATCAGGAATCACTTCTCTATGATTCATGAACAAGGAGAAAAAGAAAGAAATGGTTAGATCTCTTGACTTTCCTCTTCTGTATCTTGTTGGTTGTTTCATCCTTCATGTGTTCTTTCTAAATTGTCTATTCTCTTTCATATGGTGATGGTTTAAAATCTTTCATATCCTGGTTCAAATTTTCATTTTGTTTCATGTTTCATAGGTTGTCAACCTTTGAGTTTAGAACCTTTGAGTATCCTATGAGGATCAAGAGAGCATTGTTTGATCAAGTGATCACTTTGATTCCCGAATGCATGTAAAATTGATCGTCTTTCCAATTTGCATATAATTTCTCTTTTCAGGAGTTGTTTCCTTATTATTAAGAAGTACTTTGCTAGAAGATTTCGTTTCTTATCTGTTTTTCTTATTATCTGTTTGTAATTTTGCAGAAAGAATTAGCTAGGTTTGGAAACACTAGGGAAATCAAGAATAGTGCCGTTGGAAGTGACGCAATCATTCTGCATGGATATCTTTCTGCCTGCATAGATATATGTTTGTTCAACGTTTATAATATCATTGGCTTTTGAAACCATTGTTCCTCTGCAAATGGATGAATCAAATCCTTTTGGTTTCTATGCAAATAGACGATTTCAATACTTCCAGGATTCAGAGAATGCTGCTGATATAAGCCTTGTAAGCATGTGTTCTTTATCATTTTGGCTTCATGAATGGATGCGATTTAAGCCTTATAAACATTTTGTGAACATTTAAGCCTTATAAACATGCAACCCTTGCGAATGAATAGAATGCATTTTTTTGTCCTTGAAATGCAAGAGGCCTTTTATATTATTACATGATAATAAGATTTGTCACTGCTCCCTTTCAAATTGGAAGGTTTGAAAGGCCTACGATCAGAAATTTTTTAGTGTGAAGTTGTATGTTGTTCCACGTGAGCTTAGTTTATCATTATACCATTATAAAAAAGCCAAAGCCGTTTTTATTTTCTGAAACTTCATCAACAAACCCAACTATGTACTAACTTTTTGTAGATCTACACTGCTGTTGGAAAGAAAGGAACCTGGTGTTTGGGAGTTGCCAAGGACAAGCAATGAGGATCAAGATTGGTAGTAAGAGAATGATCAACGAAATTATCACACTGATTAAGTCTTAAAACAGACTCTGCAAGTAAAAATTCTAAAATGTACAGGCTCTAACTTTGGGTTGTGGGACAATTTGATTATTCATGTAATGGACATACAAACTCTTTTGTTTTTGACACCCTTTTCTGCTATCCAGAGGATATGTTTGCCCACTTTTTCTCATGATACGAAAAAAACAAAAACAATATCCCTTTACTTTGCCCCTCTTTTTATAGCCATCAAAGGTAAGACCTAGGTATTGTGTAATTTGTCAAAATCCAGAGAAACACAATGCAAGCAACCTGTGCTGAAATGGTAACTGTGGATTTGCTTTTCATTAACAAAGCATTTGGCGGCGTATGAACCTCAACACACTATATCATCCAATAATTGCACAGGAGCAAAACAAACCAGTATCTATAGTGTAATATCAGCAAAACAAATGTTTGTGAGAATATATACATATGGCATGATATTGTTGCACATTCTAACCGAGCAAAGGAGACTAATAGCCCCTTAAGGAAGAAGCCTCTTACACCTTAGTATAACTAACTAGAACTTATGTTGTATAACTTCCAACTAACCCCTCGTATAACTAGTGCACTTTACACTATACATTGTGATGCTCTATGTTCAAGAATATCTCATAGGCATATGATAATAACTTTGCTTTTCGGCTCAGATGCCCTTGATAAACTCTCCATGCAATCAATAATAGTTTGAAAGCTGTCTGCTTTTGTAATGATAAAGGATGCCAATGCATTTAGAAGAACATATGATGATGAAGGGAATTTGACAAACCTATTTCACAATTACATTGGTGGCATCCCATCATCATGACAAGGATATTCTAAAGAAGACAATGAACCCAACAGATTGCTTGTTGGCATCATCAATAATTTGGGGACAAAAATTTTACGATCTAACTAACTCCATTCAATCATATCGTAAAGATTGTGTTCCTAAGACCACTACTTGGATAGCTTTGGTATGCGTGTACCATCATTTAAGCATGATTATAAAAGTTGTTTGCTTCGAATACTTATTACAGAGTAAGATAGTGTGCTCACATCCAAAAGTTAGCGGATGTGTATTGTAGAAGAAAATCCAGAACCGTTATGAAGATATTAACATGCTCTCCTAAACCATCTAGAAGAAATTTACCTAATTTCACAACTGTATCAGCTTTTCACAACTATACCACAATGAACTTGGAACCAACAACATACAAAAGTCAGCCCGGTTTACTGTTTTTCAAACAAGTCAGTGCAAAATTTCATAACCTAAAGAGTTCAAACAGAATCGAACACATTTCATGTAGAAAATGATCCATTCCACAACCTTTTGGAAGCTTATAATGTAAAATATACAGACTAAAAATATCGGCCAGCCCAGTCATCGTTGAATATTCAAGAGATTCTTGGCTTCCTGTTGTTCCTCAACAAGAATCTCACTAGTGTATTTGCTCAACAACTCAAGCTTCTTCTTCTCTACAACCATCCTCTCTATCTCTTTCTCATCAGGTAATGGAACGTGAGCAACAAACTCTCGAGTTTTCGTCTTGTTGTTCATCTCATCATCACTCTCATTTTCTTCGTCAAGTGTCTCTTCCTCATCAAAAAACAAAGGTTTCACTCGAGCAACATCGCCACTCTTCACGGTTTTCTTTGCAGCATTCTTCACGGCTTCAATCGCATTCCACTCATTGATTGCCTTCGACCTCATTTCCTGCTCTGCTTCTTTCTCCAATGGCAGAAGGATTCCATCCTCTTCGTCTCGGTAACCGTAATAATCAGCATCAATGCGTTTATACATCTCATACCTGCCAATTTCCATCCCGATCATTTGTGTCAGAAATAAAGAATACAAAGTTGCAGCCAATAATGCCATGAACTCAGTGAACAAGGTCATTACATTCAATCAAGCCCACCCACTAGCTACAAAAAACACACAAACTCATGGTGGTTCATGTATGGTGAGCAAAGCGTGCTCACTATAGAATATGCAGACAGTTGAACAAATGAGCAAAGCATGCTCACTATACAAAATAACTTCGGGAAAAATGCTTAATTCAAAGGAATAAAAGAAAAACACGACGATTGCATTCATCCATTTCTGATGTTTGAAACATGTGTACAGGACATCATGTGTTCTTTGGTCACTATGGTCTGAATGAAGCTTGTCAACAACATTTTATCTCTTCCCTGCCAAGAGAGTCTCAATGAAGGAGTAATTACACACATATGTAATCACACTGTTGGAGAATAGCTTTTAGATGACAAAAGAATATGTCTTAGATCATTTTAAATCTAGATGTTAATAAAGTTCTCATGCAGGGCAACATATTGAAGGAAAAGATGAATCTGCCATAAATTTGACTGGATTTCATTTGTAGTGAAGTAGAATACAAAGACAAAAGTGACACATTGAACAAAGCAGTTGCAGAAAACATATCACCATACTTAGACATAACATGAAGAATTGTCCAAGGAAAATCAAGTTCTAAAAATCTATTGCTGAATAGAACTGCTTGGCAAAGTATCTACCACAAGGACACATTAAAAACAATGACATAAATACACAGTGGGGGGAGAAGGGGGATTTCTGAGTTACTGCCAAACTTCTATCTCTAACCATGACACATGCCCCCATCAATTGAGGGCAGTGATCAATGCATACCATGAGCACAAAGTTTTACATGAATTAGACTCCATAGAAACATCGATGACATCAAACCTATACAATGGGATGTGGAACTTCCAGAGCGCAGTAAACCCAAACTAAACCACCAATTTAGCATTGATTTCACAGCACAGGAGATAGAGATTTAACCAAACCACCAATTTAACTAAAAATATGACACCTTTTAAGACAGCTTAATTTCATATCTACAATGCTAAAGATGGCTCCTCTGCACAAAGAAAATTTTGACACTTGGTGACTGCAAAGTGACCGAGTGTATCCCTTTTAGGATTTCCTATTATTGTGTAAGTATATAGACAATAACGAGAAAGGAGGCAAAAAAACCAAAATCAAACACGCACAGACATATATATGTGTACCTTGATCTCCTCCGTTTGGCTTCAGGAGGTTTTTCAAAGAGCTCACGGACACCAGGCAGGAGTTTGGCAGCACCAAAATATCGGTACCCAGCGCCACGGCAGTCAACAATCTCCTTCCCATCTGCATCAGTGACCCGGGGCGCTGTCCGTGCATAGTTAGGACCCCCTAGCTCCAAAATCCTAGTTTCCCAGTGGCTTTTCTCTCTGATCAGCTTGTTGATCTCGTCGTTGAGGTCCCTGAGGCGATGTTCCCCGAGCCCTGGGTTCTGTATGTCCATTACCTTCCTCCCAATCTCTCTCAGTATCTGGAGCCTCCATTTGTCGGCATCTGCAAGGTCCCTGCACTGAGACGCCAGGTACGGACGCTTCTCCTTGGGCTTCTTCTTCTCCTCATTCTTGAAGGCCAGGAACCTGTTGAGCATGGACTGCGCTTTCTCTTCGTTCCTAGCCATGGCTGGAAGGCCTGATGGATGGCTTTCCTCTCTGTCGCGCGAACTCTCTCTGTCTGTCCGTCTGTCTCTGTCTCTGTCTCTGTCTGTTTCTCTCGCTCTGTGCCTGTGCCTGTGCCTGTGTTGCTTTGCTCTGCTTCTGTGAAGGAAGGAAAACGTACACGCCTGCAGAGGAAATCGAAGAAGAAGAGCGTTTGCAGGAATTATAAATATTACAAATATAGGCCCCCAATTTATGTAAAACTACGAAACGCTGGCCCCTCCCTCTTAATGTATACATATGGACATACATATGTATATATGTATGTATGTGTTATACACAGGGTTCATATAAGAGGCTAGAGCTATCTATCTATCTATAGACTATATATATATATATATGTATACACAATCTTCTTTCTTCATAAAGAGTAATATGCATGAATTACGAAAGTCGAATTATGATTCATATGTATATGGATTATGTTTGATATATCCTATGGGTTCACCACAGATCAATTGATGAGGGTTCTCATGACACCCTTCGTCCCTCTATCTAGATGCATCCATTGTTTTTTTTTATTATAAAAAGATACACCTTAGTAAATTACTTGAGAAATGTACATATAGAAAACAGAGGGAGACATTTCATCTCACCTCTATTGTAATACAAAATAATACCAACATCTGATGATACAGATGATATCACAATAGGAACAAATGGAACACCATCTACAAGCTATGCAATAAAAAAGGAGGAATGGAATAATTCCACTTCATACCAGGAGACGTATCTGAAAATAAGTGAAGCCCTCGCCACCGTTTCTTAAAGTCCACTTGACGTTGCCTTTGAGCATCAGTTGTACCCTGCAAATCATCATATTGTCCACGTATGGTGTGGACAAATAACCACCAGAATTCAATAAGCATATTATTGAGATGTATGTGAGCATTATTAAAAACAGCATCGCATCTCGTTTTCCATATTGTCCACAGCGCTAGTGACGTAACAGTACGCCAAATAACCAGATTTTCAGTTCTAAACCGAGGAATAACAGATGGAAATGAAGTGAGATAGATGTACCCATTGGAAAAGTAAAAAACATGAGAAGCATGCATACGTTCGTAATTCATAACATCTCCATGAAGGACACCCCATAATACTGCACCCCACGAGAAAGTAGAACGAGCATAGTGGTTTCTTAGTAATAAAAACAACTTACTCCAGAATTGCTTGATTTTGGGACACATCCAAAACAAATGCAAAATAGATTCCGTAGATTCACCACAATGCATTCCACAAGCATATTGCTGATTTTGCCTCAACCAATCATCCATTGTTATGGGGCCTATGTCGTCCCTAGTGATAAACAACAGCCTATCGATCTCTAATTTTTCCCCTCACAACCTCCCACAAGTTTCCAATAAGGAAAATTGTCATCACTAGTATGCTTTTTAATTGTCAAATGTATTTTTTAACCCCATATTCATCTTTTAAAAAAACAAAGGAATTCCTCATCCGCCAATAATGCCATAATCCCCAATACCTTAGATATTGAAATACTATCTCAAAATGTGGAGAAGGCATTCTTGACTACATAGGAACAAACAACCATTGAAACAAAGATTTTGACACTCCACTTATAGAAGCCCACTATATATATATAAATTACCAAATAGCCCTTCTCATTGGACAATTGATAAATCGATGTCGACTATGTTCCTATGAAGTTCTACAAAACAAACACATTCCAGAAAGCAATATTCTATCTTCACAAAGCAACCCCCATGGGTAATCCACCCACCATGACCCTCCAAATAAATGCCATCTGCGTTGAAAAGGAAAATGAGATTGCTTGCACCACACTCTGCAACCACCAATTCGATCTTGCTATTCACCATTCTTTATTAAGTTGCTCTACCATCTATGCATACCTATCAATTAGTTTATGATACACATGATTTATTTCTACTTCGACAAAAGCTTCTATGAATTTCTACCTCAAGTGTAACCATAGTCAAATTTGGAATTGGATATTGTAAAGTCGGCATTTCTTGCAACTGAGATGATATAACATGATAATTCTGGGAACACGAAACCGTGTCCTAATTGTTCGAAATGCCGTTATTTTTATTTGGATCTACAACATGGCATCCTATACATTAACCAAACCCAAGCATGCCATATGGGTAAATTGTGGTAGAAGTGAGTGCTTATCCTCCTATACCAAAAGACAAGATGTTGCAACTACCTCCAAATTGCAAATAGTTTGTATTACTTCCCATTCATGTGATGGATACCACTCTAAAAATGCCAAAACACTATACTAAGAAGCCAATAAATGTTGAGTTATCAATGACCTTACACATTTTATTTGTCTATCACCTAGAAAATAGTAGCATGATTCACCATCATGTGAGTTCTTTTGATGTTGAGTTCTAAACTGATGTAACCTACAAAAGACATAAGATAGATGGTCCGGACTCTGCAACTTTCATGGGATGATGCCTTACTACTCTTCTTGCCTCCCCTTTTCATCAATAAAAAATTGAGGGAATTCCAAAAACTTCCTTTCTTTGCAAAATCAATGTGTTTTGATGGCTTCATAAAGGTGTGGAGATTCATGCTTCACATATGTTGCCACAAACTACGAAAATTGTATCTTCCTCTCCCCAAAACAAGCAAATTCCCCTCGCCTAACACATCGTGTGTTGATGTAAACAATCCAAAATATAATCATTCTTGTTATGTCCTGGTTTTATTCCTAGCTTCCACACGTGGTGCTTTATACACTCACTCCACTTTAATGTAGCATATATTATATAGGCATTGTTTGTCACAAACAATTCTCACAAGTAAGGATTATTGTTAATAATTAGGTAATTAACTAGGGTTAATTAGTGACTTATTATGTGAGTAGTTAAGCAGCGGAAGATTATGTGATATGTGTGCGTATGTATGTGAGAGGAAGTTACACTTATGAACAATAATATAAATGGGGATAATTAACAAGAGTGTAGCTAAAGACCTTTCCTCTATATTAATAAGCATCATCAACTTACAAAAATACCCACAATGAGATATATACATACATATATATAAGTCATGTGCAAGGGTGCATATGTGTGAGTAGAATATAGGTACATAGATGTAAGTCCTATATTAAATATACTTGGTAATGGAGGATCGAGAATGTATCCCCACTTACATACAAGTACAAGATCCTATTTAAGGGTTTAAAATCAACACTTATAACTAGAGTCTAGTTATGTAACTACTAAGTTACAGGGTTGACTAAATAGCTAAACCTAGTTGAGCTTGATATCTCAACAATTATGCACGAGTGGTGTCAATGGACATGTATTGATTGCATTTCATTGTTCAATGTTTCATGTTTACATCTTCAATAAGTTTGGAGATCTGAAGCTTTGGTGGATGTGATCATGTGTGTGGGTGTGAAGCACAATAGTTGGATTGTCAATATGGATTATTGGTATTGATGATAATAAGTGAGACCTTAGTTCATGTGAATGGGTTTAGGGTTTGGGAAACTACCTTTGTGCGCATTGGAGATCATTGACTACCTTTCAATCTTGTATAAAAGCAACAACATGATTGAGCTAAGATTTTTGTGGAGGGATGGTATTTGATTGGTTCGATTTAAGAATAGGGAAAATTTGAGGTATTAGAAAGTGAGTTGAATGTGGTTGTGAATGTATTCCTATTGATGCAATGCAACACAATTAGTTTTAGGTTGTCAAACAATCCTTTTGTTAATTTAATGATTAATCATTATCATTGAAACTATAATTATTTGTATATATTCATATAGAGAAAACAATGCTATTATGAAACTATAAACAATTGTGCATAGATAGTATTGGATCTACCTTTCCAAACTGTTTTCCTTTAGAAATTTGGAGATTAGCAAAATGTTTAAATTCGCATTGTCAGAAAACAACTAATACGAAACATAAAATGTCATCTCAAAGTGTGAATTTCATATCCATCGCTATAGATTAAGTGGAAAACACAAGTCTTTCTATATTAGTGTTGAAATCACCTAGTTCAATTCAGCCAAATATCATACCTCTCAAAACAATAGGCTAAAACAATGTCGGCTACATTTCATCATATGTGCTACGATAAAAAGGGGAATGTAGCAACCCAAGCAAAGGCTCTCTTTTTTTATTTACTTTTGTATACTTTTGTTTGAGAAGGTGGGCACCAGGATCCTATGCTAGGAACACTTTTTTCACCCACGCCTACAAATTTAATGATGAATATTCTATTCTATTTTTACCCACTAGTCACTACATAATAACATCTCAGTACTCATAACGTTGTACCTCTTACGATGCAACCACGTTTACAACAATAACTAGAAAACATTTCCTTTATTTTATGATGAAAATCAAACGGATTCCAATTGATTACATTGAAATATTGATATATGAATTGAACCTTGGTTAGGTGGACAAACATCACGCACTTAAGCGATTTGATGGTTATTACATGCAGTAACGTAATTGAGAAAGAATTACAACCCATGAGGATGGCAAAGATAAAGACGATTGAAATGGCTCATAAGGAGATCATTTAGATTTTCTATGACATGTCATTTAAAATATGATTATTGACCAATCTAATATATATGGAAAATCCTGCCCAACATTACATTTAGCATGTCTCAACATGCCCTTGGGCCTCTAACATAACATTTAGCATGTGCATCATATGAATAACATGCAAGTGATGTTAAAATCCATCGAATTCTATCCAAATATAGAGGTGATGATAAGAAAAAGGAGGCAAATTGAAAATGAAATTAAAAAACTCATATTGATTATATGTTGCCGAAAGGTAGTTTGGAAATTGAAATCATAGGTAGAAACACAATTTCTTATTCATATAAAAAATTAAACGATTTTAGGTGCCAAATGCCACTACCTATCAATGATATCCTTATATACTTTTGTACTATCAAGTGGCAAAGAGCATGTAGTTGAATTAGAATGAACCGTTTTGTGATATCAAGCCTTGTTTTATCAATCACAAATATATAATGTTTACAAAGAAAAGGTTGGTGAACAACAAGTGTAAACTCTTAGGTTCCCTTCCTAGTAAGGATAGCTTGATGTGCTAGTTCCATTATTACGGATTCTCACATTTCGTTACTCTTATGATTGATTCAATCCTTCAACCATAAATGGAAATCATAATGAACCTTGATATTATGCAAGTTGCAACAAAAGAACTTGATGTTAAAGACTCTTGCATTTTTTAACTTTTTCTCTAAGATTGCTTGTTACCCACATCAACATCACTTTTGAGGGACATAAACTTGGGGTGCATGCAGCAATGATGATTCAAAATCTATGGACATCGAGGATATATGGCTTTCCATGTGTTCTCTAAATCAATCATTTTAGAAACGTGGATCACGAAAATGAGCAATAACAAACATACATGTAGGCTTCTAGAAGATTTCTCAAGCTCCGATATCATGACACACCGAGAAGATTTATCAAGCATTGGTATGATGACACGGCGAGAAGACTTATCAAGCATCGATATCATGACACAACAAGAAGGTACAGATATATGTATGTAAAAAGGACAACCTCGCAAGTTACAAGAAGGCCTTTATCCATGTATATAGATCGTGAGGATACATGTGTGATCATTTACATGTACATGCGCAAACACCACATCATAAATACGGGCACACACACACGCACATACACTCGACACTCGGACACCAGCAACACCAACAATGCCCATCATGTGAACCACACATAGAGATAGAGAGAGGGGGCTTTCTTAGCCTTCCCCATGTAAAAAAAAAAAGGGGTGTGGTTTGTCCAACAGCATTATTATGCTCATGTTTGGACGGATGGAGGGATAGAGAAAGGCAGCCCACCATCACCACCCAATCAATCAATCAACGGTCAAAACTGAAGGGAAAAAAGACACATATTGATATACATACATACATACATGATACATACATTCAGCAGAAGACAGAAAGAGAGACAAAAAGACACATATACATACGTACATACATACGTACATACGTACATACATACATTCACCGGAAGACAGAAAGAGAGACAAAAAGACACATATACATACATACATACGTACGTACATACATACTTACATACATACATACATACATACATACATACATACATACATACATACATACATACATACATACATTCAGCAGAAGACAGAAAGAGAGACAAAACAGAGAAGCAGAGAATGAAAAAAAAGGGAGCAGGTTTTTTGTTTGGTGGTCATTGCATAAATAAAAATTTGTGCTTGTTTCTTCTTCTTTTTTTGCTATTAAATAAAAATATTTTGTTTTTTCTGGGTAAATTTTTTTAAACCTCCTCGCTCATTCACTCACTCACACTCACTCACACACACACACTCTCTCTCTCTTTCTCTCTCTCTCTCTCTCTCTCTCTCTCTCTCTCTCTCTCTCTTTGTTCCCCTGTTTTATTTGTATTTTATTTCTACTTTTGCTCTGCAAAAGCCATGGATAGTTCTAACAGTAGTAGTATAATAAGAAAGAAGGAAAGAAAGAAGAAAGGAGAAGGTGAGGCAGAAGAAGAAGAAGAAGAAGAAGAAGGGGTAGTCAGATAAACTGATGCCAACCAGAAAAGCTATATATGCCTCAACCCAAAGTCTAAGTTCAGATCTTCATACTACATGTGGGTCTTCTTCTTCCTCCTCTTCTCCATAGGCAAGGAAACCTTTCTATGCTATGCTCCAGAGAAAAACCAGAGGACTTCTAACCCCTACTAGAGAAAGAAGAAACAGGGGAAATAAAAGCAGAAGGGGTCTTCTTTCTCCCTCACTTCCTTCTAAGAAGCAGCATTACAATTAGTTCCTGATCTTGTGAGACACTGAAGAGGTAAGTAAGAAGAACACAGAGAGAGTCAGGGGAGATCTATTTTGTAATGATGGTTAGCTTTGAATGTTGCAATACTCAATTGGAGGTCATGGAAGCATCTTCTTCTACTACTACTTCTGCACTGATAAACACAAGAAGGGATGGAAGCAGTAGGAAGAAGGGTGGGCTGAGGAGGCTAATGATGAGAGCTTGCTGGAGTGAAGCACCCATCGAGATAGTATTGCTACAAGGATCTTCACTTGGGGATGATCACACCATCACAAACTCCACTAAGACCATCATTCATCCTTCGATCGACTCACTCCCAGATGACGTCCTCCTCGAGTGCTTGGCTCGGGTCCCGAGAGATTCTCTCCACCACATGATGCTTGTGTGCCACAAGTGGAAGCATTGTGTCCGTGAGCCCGAGTACTATGAGCGGCGCAGGCTTGTCGGGACTCTTGAGCCCCTCCTCTTTGTCTTTGGGGGAAGTGCCTCATCCTCCATTTATTATAGCAAACACGATGGCAAGTGGCTTTCGCTCTCGCTCTCGCTCTCATCGCCACTGGAAGTTAGTCATGTAAATGCTGGCAACTATGTGGAATCCCATGATCAGTACACTAGTGGTATTGATGGAAATGTGAACAATCTTGATTATCAACATCATAATCATCATCACCGGCATCGGTGTTATGGTTCTCAATCATTGCATCATGCACAACCCGCGGTCGTCAATCACTGTGTCTTCATTATTGGTGTCATCCCTAGCCAACAAAACAACACCGCAACCACCTGCAATTCTAAGAATACCCTCCCCATGGGTGCTCATCTTCACTCCACCATTATGTATGATTCTTGGAGCAAGACACTCACCCGACGAGCACCAATGAGATTGCCTCGCAAGAAGTTTGCATGTTGCTCGATCCGGGGACGGATCTATGTGGCCGGAGGTGCCAACCGCAGAGACCCTGGTCGCGACGCCCTCATGGATGCTGAACAATATATCCCTGAAGAAGACAAATGGGAACCTATCGCAAACATGCCTCGGAAAAGGTATGGATGCCTGGGAGTTGCCGTGGACGACATATTTTATGTTGTGGGTGGCCTCAAATCGAGTAGTGTTGTGGGTATGTGTATGCAACCTTATACATATATAAGCTCAATGGATTTGTTTGATCCAAGGACAAATACATGGCAAAAGACGAAACCACTCCCGACGGGGGGATGTGTGATTGCATGCACGGTCGTCGGGTCATGTATCTACATGCTTTCAAGCCATGCTGTAGAACTATCATTTTGGGAATATGATACACTTAGAGACAGATGGACCCGGATAAAACCCCCACCCATCCCTTCGCCTCTTCGCCTTGACAATCGCCTGAAATTCTCTTGCACCTCAATAGGTACCTCAGTGTACGTCATTCAAGTGGGTGGTTGTATCGATGACCTCTTACGTCGTAGCGGAAGGCATACACGAGGTCTCAAAGAAGGTCTTGTATTGATTTATGATACTATCTCAGAAGAGTGGTCAAGAGGTCCAGATCTACCTTCATGTATCAAGAATGGGGCTGCTTGTGCTGTAGTTCACTGCTAACTGAAACTAACCACTCACTCATTAAATTCATTGCCTTGCTATTCAATCAATCTATGTATGTGTTGGAGGGAAGTTGATGCTAACTTAAACTTACTCATTAAATTCATTTCTTCAATATTTGATCAATCTGTGTGCTGATGGGGGAGGATTTCATATGTATGATGTATGTATTTGTTTTCAGTGTGATCGAATCCATGCAATCTTTAGACTATTTTGTAGTTATTCTGTCCTCGATTGAAGGCGGTGAGGATGATTCCAACTACAAAAAGATGGAGAGAGCATGGATGGAATGTGAGAACAAGGCAATAGTAGTCAAGTCCTGTGATTGAAGCTAGTCAATCTCATACATCTGTGAATACATCCGTGATAAAACTGACAACACTGTAGTCATACCATGTCAAATGTGCATTGCAACCTGTGCATCAAGATAAAAAATAACTCCAAAATATAGTGTATGTGGTATTCATCTCATGTGAAACCTTTCGTGCAAGAATTTATGTTTCTTCAAATATTTACTACATATTGTTCCTCAATAACTAGCTCTGTGTAACTTGAGAAAAGTAAAAACGACTTTTACTTGTTTGATCATTATCAACGTTACAAAACAACTACTTTGATTTAGGGTTCTTTCCCGAGTAACCATCTATCTAATGTCTGGAACTGATGGATTCTAAGACAGACAATCAACTGCTTAACAGATTTTTTCCTTTCCTCACAGGATGATATAAGCATTATACATATTGGCATCTTCTTTCTGTACTCATGGAGTACAAGGATTGTGTTGAGTGGCATCTCTTGCTAAAGAGCATAGTACGAACAAAATGTTCATTTAAAGGTAGGCTTTTACCTTCAGAATTAATGATTTTAGGCTTTGGGGCATATATATCATTGATATATTTCATCACATTCTTCAATGTTTGACGTAGTGTGAATTGACTGGAGCAAAAAAGATGATCAGCCAAGAGGCGTTGTATGACCTATCTCCTTAAAAGGAAGCAAATGCTATCTAGTTTCAAACATTTCATTAAGTGTGCATTTTTGTTGGTTTAGTTGTGTGAGCAATTATATGCTCACTTCGCCTTGTTTTCAAGAATTAATGAAATGCTCACAGCTTCCCTGAGTCCATCTCCATTGCCATTTCAGTGTTTGTCATTTGGTATCTATCAGATTTGGCAAGTTAATCTGTTTACATAATAACTGTATTGTTGCAGAAATGTCCTGTGCACAGTTGTTGATCTTGTGATTTTGTCTCCTAGTGCTTACTATATAGTGCTTATTCAGAGGCGAGATAATTACTCGAAACACCCATTATTCCGCATTCTACTTTCGTGTCACAGGATCATAACCTCGTGACTTTCAATGGTACTTCAACTAGGTTCAACAAGCATACATGAGGCCTCTCTTATAGCATGCCTAATTATTAGCTTGACAAAGGAGAAATATAGAGGATATTTACCAAGAGTTCCAGTTCTTCAATGGCAGATAAGAATTCCTTAAGTCTTGTCTTATATCCACAAACAACTTTACCAATTGACAACTGAAACAAATTGACAATCTGCTTAAACATTTTCAGTAAGTTAATAGCGATGTATACAAATAATCAGTTGATCAGTAGTACAATGTTCATATAATCAACATGTTAGTGGTGCATTGGTTAATTGTTGGTAATTTGCTTAATGGGTATTGACTAATTAGTCAGATCATTGATTTATTAGAGACAACCAAATTCTGATTAGCAAGGGTGTTAAGGCAGATTAAACTACTCCATTTTAATTAAGGGAATAAAAGGGTATCACATGTCATCCCATCCTGATTTACATAATTCCACTTATTCTAATCTTCACGTCCCAATTACTATCAAATCGGTCAAAATAAGAGCCATATTATCATAGGAACAAGATTCGGGTTCATTGGCATAGTCCTCATATTCGGAAAGATACGCATAGGAATCATCGATCATGATTGGTGCATGGAATACCTTTAACCTTTGGCTTGCTTCTTTGGCAAAAGTTTCACTCATGTCGACATGCCAACATCCACGAATATCCAAAAATTCAAGCTTGGCACACATTTACATCAAGAATTTAAAACCTGCATTTGGCAATGTTCCATATTACATCTCGAGATGTTCTAGTTGGCACATTGTATTGCCGATTGCAAATGCAATATCATCATTGGGCAAGCCAGGTTCTATTTCTGGATTCATATTCAACTTTACTTCAACACAAGCACCCGATAAATTTGATGCACCACCACTTAAATCCATAGAAGTAAGCGATGTAAACTTAGTTGCGAACTAATACAATATGTCCTCAGACAAAGTATTCTGCGGGATTTAGAGTACCCGAAGACTGGATCCACTGCATCAAGAAAAGCACAAGTAAATCGGTTTTACTGAAGAAGAGCATATTTTTAATTTTGCCTATTTACTTTTTCTTACGGCACAAATATCTTCAGGTATAAATATCTTACAGTTCGGTCCCAAAGGTCATGTTGGTCACATGCATCATGTTGCACCCTAAACCCTTCTATAAGAAACTTCTTCTGTGTCTTTCCAAGAGATTGTACAACAGGTGACTTCTTTACTTTAGCCTCTAGTTGGGCGTCAATCTAACACGGTTCATTTCCTTCCCTTCATATCCCTTAGGAAGGCAACAAACAGTCTTTACTAACACAGCAAAAAAGAAAACATATAAAAACAAGAAGAAGGAAAAGTGATGCATAACTTACCTTGTGGAATTGTCAAGACAAAAACATACACACACACACACATATATATTAGGTGCAGATGTAGGCTTACACCACATTCTCGAGTTTGTGTGTGTTCATCCATCCTTACCTCGCAGAATCGCGTCTATCTAGCCTCCAAATTTTTATCTTTGGCATGTCTAAATTTGTGATCTCCACATTGCTCACGCATTTCTCTTTCCCTTTTTCTTGTTATTTACTTACACTTATGGTAAGCTACTAGACTACCAACGGCACACGACCTTGTATTCAGTGTCCGACTTTCACATATCACCCATGCATTTCTCTTTCTCTTTCTCTTTCTCTTTCTCGTGTTATTTACTTACAAGTTATAGTTATGTAAGCTACTAGACTACCAATGCCACATGACCTTGGATTTAGAGTCCAACTTTCACATATTATATTTATTTCACTATTATAAACCGTTAAAATGTAGTAGGATGCATGTATGTCTCCTTGAGACACAATACATGCCTAGTCTTGACTCTTTCTTCGATAATATATGCATGTATGCTTCCATGAGACACAATACATGCCTAGTCTTGACTATTTCTTAGATAATATACTTTTGTGGAAGAACGTAACAATTGGCAACGGCTTAGCGGTTTCAACGGTTTACGTTTTTTTTTTTAAGAATTTGTTTTTAAACAATCTTTTCATTTTTAGACCTTATTCTCAGATTTTAGGAACATCTTAAAAAATTTTAAAATTTTAAAAAATGAAATATTATAAATTTAAAATTTAACCTAAGTTGAAAACCGAAATTTGACCGGAGGTTTAACTGTTTGAAAAATGTTTAACGGTTTTGTGGTTTGGTTTGGTTTGTTTAAGGTTTACAATTTTTTAAACGGTTCGGTTTTGACCCTCTCAAACCGATCGTTGCCGGTTGTTAGAAGAACCAATCAATCAAGGTAAATGGGAAAATTAATAATGATAATAGTAATTAATGTTTCTACCACTTCGTGTAGAGTGGCAACAACTAGGCATGAGACATCAATAATCGTAATAAAACCTAAATGGCAATAAGAAATTGCACGAAAGATCAATTAGATTTCTTTTAGTGGAGTGAGTAAGCACGAACTTCTTCTTTTTTTCCAAAAAAAAAAACAAAACCCCTTCCATTAGTTATAAAATTTTACAAATGAGACGATTATGTACAAATCCCTGAAGGGATGCGATAGTTCTATCTTATGTGGATGCCCATTGACCCAAGAAAGGGAGAGGACAACCATTGTTAGATGAAGGCTATTCGTTGTCTTTCAACTCCCTCGAAGCTGCCCTTAAGGCCATCATATTGGCTCTTTAGAGTGGCTACAATTTCACTCCATGTCTCTTGCAGTAACGTTGTTGGATGTGCGGTTTGGTTGGAGAAGGCTTGCCTACATCGTTGTTTTCATAGAATCCAAAGAGTTATTGGGCTGACCAGTTCCAACGCCTCTTGAGATTTGTCATTAAGAGGAGTGGAGTGGACATTGCCGCTGGAGGAGAAAATGACCTCTTGTGCTTTTATTACCAAAGTCATCCCCTCCTCTTGATGCTCATATTTGCCAATTGCGGTCTGCCATGATAGCCAACATATATTTCCCCACTTGATTGAGCCTTGCACCTGGCATAATTGCAACAAGCGGCCAACCCCCTGCCATATTCAATGGGACGTTGGGCAACCCCACAGAGCGAGTAAGCATGAACTTATGCACATTGATGTCTATTCATAGAGTCAATACAATATCCTACATTCATGGCTTTCATATACCCTTACACTTGTTAATCCTCTTCGTATACCCTCAGGCTATCATACCAAGTTGGAGTTAGAATAAGTCCCTAAGCTTATGCCTATACATTCTTGTTGACTATCTATCATAGTCATATAGCTACTATTGGTTCAAGTAAGGCACACAACAACAATCTTTTTTATAGTTACATTGATGCACATTTCCCCCTTACCTACTTGATGTCATAGTTATTTGACCTTAATAACAAAAGGCAACTTGATCTTAAGAGCTATATAGTATATACAATGCTAATATTGGATTAACATTAGTTGTCGATACTTTTGAGACATTAAAAAACTTGAAATAAGTGATAATAACCTGATATCTCCCCCACGATACATAATCATGAATAATGGAAGTTGAAACTTGAAATAACCCAAAATTCCGGTGAACTTACACACCATCCCCCTTAATGATTCTCTATCATTGCTTTCCAAATGCTCGTTCCTCGATGTATAATACATGCATGAGTGTCATGAGTCATGACTATATGTATAATATGCTCACCTCACTTACAAATGTTTTATCATTATCGAAACCCAACAAAGAAATGCAACTCTTAAGTCAATGTTGCCACATTAATACAAACTTTACCCTAATGGAATACTCATGAATAACACATTTCATGGTCAATTATATAGGTGTTGCTTGATAGAGATCATTGCAAATGTTTCTAAATACAAACTTGTTTTTCTCTTTACATAAGAAAACGAGTCTTCTACGTGGAGAAATGTACTATCATGAACCAACTTAGGTAAAGGTAGAGATTTTGGAGGGCCCAAATTCCATAGTTTTGGGCAATACAAATACACGGGCACCTTTGATTACGTCGGGCTCATGTTCTAAATAAAAGTGTATTTTCCTTTTTCGGCACCTTCGCAGAAGAACCGATATTCATGCGCCAGAAAACTTCATTGGGAAAATCCAGTTTCATACGAAGAAGCATATAAAGCATCGCACCAATCCGGGCAGCAGGAGTAGTAGTAGTAGTAGTATCAAGCGGTAAAGGCGAACTTTTTGAATACCGATACGGAGACACTCACATTTGGAGAAACATATACGAGCAGAGCAGCGTGGCGAGGGAGATGAGTTCGGAATGCCGGTTTTTCTTTCGTGTTTCCGGGGGGGGGGGGCGAGCCAATATGTACATATATAGAAGCAAACATAATTCACACACGAGACACCATGGACCTCAAAGAAAGGAAGGAAGGAATGGACGGATGGAGTGAAGCAATGTGTGTGTGTGTGTGTGTGTGTGAGAGAGAGAGAGAGAGAGAGAGAGAGAGAGAGAGAGAGAGAGAGAGGAATTGTGGATAAGACTGGAGATCACAACTACCACAAACACACACACACACACATACACAAAACAATGGTATATGCCCTACACACATACTCTTTATCTCTCCACCTCCGATCCTGTCTGCACCAGAAGAAGAATCAAGGAAGAAGGAAGAGGAAGAAGGAAAAGGACAGACATCTAGAGCTATGGCGTGCTCAAGCCATCTCTCCCTGTGCAGCAGCAGCAGCAGGTCTAGTGGGTTCGAAAACCTTCCCACCGCGGCCCGAGCCCTTGTCGGCCCCTCGGACACCAGTAGCCTCCTGCCATGTGCCTCCTCTGCCTCCCGTGTCAAGGCCCCTCGTGGCGCCTCCACTGTGGTCTGCGGCCTCAAGGACCTGCGCGAGCGGATCGACAGCGTGAAGAACACGAAGAAGATCACGGATGCCATGAAGCTCGTGGCCGCTGCGAAGGTGCGCCGTGCCCAGGAGGCGGTCGTCAACGGCCGGCCCTTCTCGGAGAATCTCGTCAAGGTCCTCTTCAATGTGAACTCGCAAATCCAGACCGAGGATATTGACATCCCACTAACCCAAATCCGTCCCGTCAAGAAAATCGCACTCGTAGTCGTCACAGGTGATAGGGGCCTTTGCGGTGGCTTCAACAACTTCATCATCAAGAAAGCCGAAGAACGGATGAGAGACCTTAGGAAGATCGGTGTCGAGTTTGTGCTTGTGAGCGTGGGTAAGAAAGGCGGTTCCTACTTCAAGCGCCGGCCCGAGATCCCCGTTGATCGCTACATTGACACGGGCAGCACCCCTACGACGAAAGAAGCTCAAGCCATTGCGGACGAGCTATTCGCTCTCTTTGTCAGCGAAGAGGTGGACAAGGTCGAGCTCCTCTACACTAAGTTCGTGTCACTCATCAAATCGGATCCCATCATTCACACCCTCTTGCCCTTGTCTCCCCAAGGGGAAGTGTGTGATGTGAATGGTAAGTGTGTGGATGCTGCCGACGATGAGATGTTCCGTCTCACTACCAAAGAGGGTAAGTTCTCCCTCGAACGAGAGACCGTTCGCACGGAGACTGCAGAATTTGCTGGTGTCCTCCAGTTCGAGCAGGAGCCTGTCCAAATCTTGGATGCCCTTTTGCCATTGTATCTCAATAGCCAAATTCTTCGTGCCCTCCAAGAGTCGGTCGCCAGTGAGCTCGCCGCTCGAATGAATGCGATGAATAATGCCAGTGACAATGCATCTGAGCTCAAGAAGAATCTCTCGGTTAGCTATAACCGCCAGAGACAGGCAAAGATTACTGGTGAGATCCTTGAGATCGTCTCTGGTGCAAATGCAATGTAGCTTTCCTATTTTTCTCTTTTTTGGTTTCACAACTTCAATTTCTTTTCAAAAAAGTGGATGTATGTATGGGCCGAAATGCCAGAGATTCTCCTGTAATTGTATCTATGGCCAAATGTTGAGGTAACCCTATATCTCCCATCACCGTTGGTCAAATTCTTTTTTTTGTATATTGGAACTTCTCATTATCTTCCTCACTCCAATGCGATTAATGGGTTTCTTGACATGCTACATCGAACTGATGAGTAATTGCTTGTATCAATTTAAGATCCGGGTGAGTCTGACCTCATTAGTTTGGATTGAAGTGGATATTTGGCAATAAGGCAACATGACCTTCATTCGTGCAAAACATACATTTAAAATGTCTTGTTTTCTTGAGATCTTATGAGAGCATGAAATGCTAGAGCAAAATGGGTTGTCTTTGATACAACATGCTTATGGTGTTGTGTAGGTATTCATTTGTCCTTCATCACACAATTATTCTGGTTTTAGTTGCTACATCAAGCCAGACATATTTGTATAGATGAGAGAAATTAGTTGGACATATTTGAACCCCATTTGTTCTCCAACGCATGAAGTGACTTGTACAACTTCTTGGATATTCTCGGAACAATTGTGAGAATATCCAGCAGGTTTTGGTAAGTTTATATTGTACTAGAGCCGCTAAAATCTGTTGAGCAAACCTAGAGAAATGCAGTTGATGATAGGAGTTTATATTGGCAGTGAGCGTTCAAGTTTTCTTCTATCCTCACGATATTGCTATTGCATACGTACTATCAAGTAGTATCAAGGTGATGGCTAAGTGAGCTATGGAATGCCAGTGCATTGACAGTTTTCTTCTATCCTCACGGTATTGCTATTGCATACGTACTATCAAGTAGTATCAAGGTGATGGGTAAGTGAGCTATGGAATATCAGTGCATTGACAAGCCATCTTCATGTATCAATGTGAAGTCTAATCGAGCCATGGCCCTAAGTGCATTGACATATGGTGGGATTCTGGATGACATGTACTTATCAGAGTATCTCTGATAACAGCTTTGTCACCACCCTTACCTATTCTTTGTTATTACCTTGGCATACTGTTCTTATCAAGGCAATGCAATATATTTGATCTACTACTTTGAAGTTACAGGAATTATTTGAGAGTTTGATTATGAGCAGTGTCACATAAAAGAGATTGTTAGTTTTAATGTTAATATCAAGGAGAGATTCCACCTTTGAAAGACAAGAATACTAACATATACTCTAGGTCAAAGAATATTAACATCCATTGTTCTAGTTCAATCACAGTGCTGGAGTTTGAACCTAACCTCATCACACAACAATTTAAGACCAAACTTCATGCAGTTTGACAAATGTTGTGATTCATACTATATGAGCATTAAGCTAGTTTATTCCTTGGAAACCAAAGTCTTGTTGAGGCCTTATGGGGTTCTCACAGAGAACCTACATCAATCACTATCCATTTTGGATAGGAAGTTTAATGATCAAATCTGGCAAGTCTTATTTCAGAGATTGGATGCTAACTCTAGCATGATTATGAAATGGTCAAATGACATTGATTCCTTCCCCAAAGATTGATTATCCATTTACTACTAATTGCCATGGAACTTGTTTGGAGATGTAACAATAACTTTATCCCTTAGATGTATAAATCCTTTCTCTCTATACTCAGTGACTTATTTTTCAGTCACTTTTGTACTGATGACACTTAAATGATAAATACCTGGCAAGAGACCAAGTCTATCATTGGTTTGCCTTAAAATTGACTCTAGAAAGTAACTACACAAATTTTGATCTTGGAAAAAGTTCGATGGTCTACCATCCGTTGAGGTTGAAAAGAAGACACGCTTTAAAATCATCACGATACTCTATTTTGGACAAACATCAATAAGAATGACTAGGAAGCTCTTTAAGCTTCAATCTCTTTACAAAAACATACATTACATTATAATGTGCTAATGCACAATGTGTCCACATTACATATATACAATTTTAACACTAGGGATCACTGATGAAGATTCAAACCCTCCAAACGCTCATTACTCAGCATTATACTTTAGTGCCACAGGGTCATAACCTCATCACTTTCACTGGTACTTTATCTAGGTTCAACAAGCATAAGCAAACACCCATTACTCAGCATTATACTTTAGTGCCACAGGGTCATAACCTCATCACTTTCACTGGTACTTTATCTAGGTTCAACAAGCATAAGTGAGGCCACTCTTATAGCATGCCTAATTGATAGCTTGACAAAGGAGACATATAGAGGATATTTACCATGAGTTCCGGTTCTTCAATGGCACATAAGACTTTCTAAAGTCTTATATTATATCCACAAACAACCTTACCAATTGACAACTGAAATAAATCGACAATCTGCTTAAACATTCTCAATAAGTTAATAGATTTCTATTCAAATAATCAGTTGATCAGTGGCACAATGTTCATATAATCAACACGTTAGTAGTGCATTGGTTAATTGCTGATAATTTGCTTAATGGGTGTTGACTAATTAGTCAGATCATTGATTTATTGGAGACAACCAAATTCTGATTATCAAGGGTGTTAAGGCAGATTAAAGCACTCAGTTTTAATTAAGGGAATAAAAAAGCATCACATGTCCATCCCATCCAAATTTACATAATTCCACTTATTTTAAGCTTCACATGTCCCTATTAATAATATTGGTCTAATTCAGAGTCATGGTCACTGCAACAATAATCAGATTCACTACGATAGTCACCGGAACAAGATTCAGGTTCATTGGCATAGTCCTCATATTCGGAAAGATACGCAAAGGATTCATCATCATATATATCATCAATCACGATTGGTGCATGGAACACCTTCAACCTTTGGCTTGCTTCTTTGGCATAAGTTTCACTCACGTCTACATGCCAACATCCACGAAGATCCAAAAATTCAAGCTTGGCACACATTTCCATCAAGAATTTAAAACCTGCATTTGACACTGTTCCATATGCCATCTCGAGATGTTCTAGTTGGCACATTGTATTGCCGACTGCAAATGCAATATCGTCATTGGGCGAGCCAGATTCCATTTGTGGATTCATATTCACTTTGAGGTGTGCTATTTGGGGACAGTTCTTCCCAAACACTTCAACACAAGCACCCGATAAATTTGACACACCACTTAAATCCAGAGAAGTAAGCGAAGTAAACTTAGTTGCGAGCTGATACAATACATCCTCAGACAAAGTATTCTGTGGGATTTGGAGTACCTGAAGACTGGATCCACTGCATCAAGAAAAGCACAAGTAAATGGGTTTTACTGAAGAAGAGCATATTTTTAATTTTGTCCATCACTACAATTCCTAGTTACTGGTGTCATACAACATCACTTCAGAACATTCATGGGCTGATATGTTACTATCCGACCTATCGTACATCACAGATATTCTCTATCTATTCTCTCAAGATCATATGCTTCGAAAGTTCTTGAGGAGTAACAAAGGTATCTTTGGATGTTTTTTCTAGCCTATTTATATTTATTAAGCTTTTTCTTACGGCACAAGAGACAACATCTTCAGGTGTAATATCTTGTTCGGTCCCAAAGGTCATTTTGGTCACATGCATCATGTTGCACCCTAAACCCTTCTATAAGAAACTTCTTCTGTGTCTTTCCAAGAGATTGTACAACAGGTAACTTCTTTAGCCTCTAGTTGGGAGTCAATCTAACACAGTTCATTTCCTTATCTCCATATCCCATTAGGAAGGCAACAAACAGTCTTTACTAACACAGCAAAAAAGAGAACATATAAAAGTGATGCATAACTTACCTTGTGGAATTGTCAAGAAGCATGTCGGCAGCCCAGAGACAGGGGACCGTGAACTGTGAGACGAGGCCATGGTTCATTTTGGTGACGAGCAAGCGAGCCAATCTGTGGAGTTTCTCCTTGTCTGTTGCCATGGAGGAGGTGGAGGAGGAGAAAAGAGTGTCACGAAGATCGACCTTCCCTTCCCAGCACCCAGGGTCTTCTTCACACACCTTCTTCCAGGCATGGCAAACACAGGGAACCACACAAAGCTTCTGTTCTAGGGACAGACGTCTGAATATGTCCGCCAAGACATGGCTAGGCAGCTCACGCATCTTTCTTTCCTGTATCTCTCTCTACTTTCTTCTTCTTCTTCTTCTTCTTCTTCTTCTTCTACTTCTTGTGCTGTTCAGTGTTTGGAATTTTGCTTACCCTATGGTTTTTTTGTAATTCCACCTAATGCCCCTGAGTTTCTCGTTATCTCCATAACACTGCCCTTCCTTCAATTCAAATAAACCCTCTCTCTATCAAAAACATGCACTCACACACACACATAGGTGCAGGTGTAGGCTTACACCACATTGTCGAGTTTCATTGTTACGTTTGTAGGGCGAGATAACTAGGGGGTCACCGATGAAGATTCAAACCTCCAAACATCCCTTGCTCCGCATTATACTTTAGTGCCATAGCATCATAACCTCATCACTTTCAATGATACTTTTACCTAGGTTCAACAAGCATATAGGAGGCTGCTCTTATAATGTGCTAATGCACAATGTGTCAACGTTGCATTTGTGAAGTTTTAACACTAGGGAGTCACCAATGAAGATTCAAACTTCAATATCACTATGCCACTCTTACACTTGGGCAATAAGATAGTTCTTCATTTTGAGAACATTTTAAGATATAATCGAATTGTTTGGTCTAGTATACATACATACATATTATATATATATATATAATAATATATATAATAATATATATATGTATGTATGTATGTATGTATATATGTATATATGTATATACCATTTTGGTCTCATAAAAGACCTTAATACATCTCTCTTTCTCTCTCTCAGTTTATAATGTTTTTTGAGTACTTCTTGAGTAATGTGAGAAGGGAGGTTTATGGTTTTGCTTTCTGTTATATTAGCCGGACACAAAACAGAGCAACTTCAGTATGAAGAAAAAAGCCAAAGGAATGTTCTCGATGCTGAGCTTCGACACCGTGTTGAATGCCTTGCAAAGAATCCGGAATCAGAATCTGAATCAGAGGGCCCTTGAACATTCTTTGGACAGTCTTTCAGGTCCATTGAAACCCGCTGATGTCTCACAAGTTCTGAACCATGTGAAGGATGCTGAGATGGCCCTCTGGTTCTTCAGATGGTCGGGTAAACGTCATGACTACACACATGACACTTTCTCTTACAATGCTCTGTTGGGTATACTCGGATCCTCACGGAAGTTTGATGTAGCTTGGAAAATCATGGATGAAATGCATGTAAATGGATGTATGGATGATTTCACCTTCACGACCCTGATCAAAAGCTATGGAAAAGTTGGTATGGCTCGAAGAGCCATGGAGGTTCTAGATGCTATGCATAGGTATGGTTATGTATGTAGTGTGATGGTATATACATGCCTCATGCATGTAATGATGAAGGATTGTATGGTTGAGAATGCAGAGTATGTGTATGAACTCATGTTGAAGGATGGGTTGTGTCCAAACAACTATGTATTCAGTGTATTGTTGTATGGGTATGGTAAGGTAGGTGAAATTGGCCGCGTTTATGAAGTATACTCGGATATGATTGCCTCAGGATGTGAGCCTGACAGAGTCACAAAGAACTCGCTCATCGACGGTTTGTGTAAAGGTGGAATGGTGAGTGAAGCACTGAGGATCTTTCGCGAAGTCTTCAAAGGGGGTCCATTAGAGACCTACAACATCTTGATCCATGGTCTTTGCTCGTATGGATGGATGAATCAAGCAATTAATCTTATGAAGGAAATGATGCTGCACCATACAGATGTATTGCCGGATGTCATCTCGTACAATACAGTTATATATGGTTTTACAAGAGCCCAGAAGATGGATGATGCTCTGTTACTCTTTCAAGAAATGCAACAGAATAAGATACTCCCTGATAGGCGGACATTTAACGTGTTGATAGATGGGTTATGTAGGGATTCTAAGATCGACGATGCAATCGGGTTGTTTAAACAAATGGTCAGAAGTGGTTGTTCACGTGATACATATACATATACTGTATTGATCCACGGGCTTTGTAATTCAGGAAAAGCTGATGTTGCAGAGCGTTATTTCGATGAAATGCAAAGCAAAGGATTTCAAGTGGACACCGTATTGTATACTCTTCTAATTCAAAGCTTGTTAAAGATGGGAAACATGGAAAGTGGCAGCAAGGTCTTCATGAACATGATTAAGGCGAATTGTCAGCCTGATGCATTAACATATAGTGTTCTCATTCATGGTCTATGTAAGACAATGAAGGTAGAAATGGCCGAAAAGGTCTTCCGAGCCATGCTTGACCGGGGTCTTGAGCCACAGTGTGCAACCTATCATAGCTTGATTGATGGATATTGTAAGAGCAATCAATTAGCTAAGGCATATAATATTTTCCAAGAGCTTGTTGTGGCCGGGATTCATGTGAATACAGAGTTGTACAATATTTTTGTATCTTGTTTTTGTAAAGCAGGGTATCTCGGAGAGGCAGAGAACCTAGTTAAAATCATGAAAACTCAAGGTTTTAATCCAAATGTAGTGACTTTTACGTGCTTAATATCATGTATGTGCAAGGTAGGTAGAATATATGATGCATATGGGCTTTTCAAAGAAATGCCACACCTTTCGATTACACCTGATTCTGTGATTTATAACATTCTTATCTTTGGGTTCATAAAGGCCGGGAGAGATGGAGAGGCTAACATGCTTCTTGGGAAGATGAAGAAATTGGGATTTGATATCGATCCTCACCTTGTAAAGATGGTTGAAAGTCAATATTTCAAAAGAAGAAATTTGGTAAGATGATATAAATGCAAATGATTTTAAACAACATTTTTGAGAGAAAATAAATGATTCCAAACAAATGCCTAAAACACGGGAATTATTGCCCTTTGTATGAAAAAGATTTCACTTTAAGAAGGTTTATTTCACTCTGCTCACACTTTCGCCAATTATCTCAGTTACTCTAATTTAGAAATGATGCGTCAAAGAAAGAAGAGAAACTTTACTATAGGGCTTACCACATGTAAGACCGAAGTGGATATTGTTCTGAGCCTCTCTGTGAAGAGTCACGGCTATGCAAGTTAATGATCAGAGCTGTGAGAAATTAATCTATAAGGTGGTTCCCGATGTGGGATTTCTAAGTTATGAATATCTAGCACTTAATCTATGGACGTACTAATCGTGAGAAATATATTTAGTTCTGATTACTATACCCCACCAAGCATGAAATAGGTGAAGTAAGCAATGTGCAAGATTTTGGAGTGGAATGAAAGAAACATGTCATGACAAAGGAGAAGGTTTGAAGGAAAGTGAAGATTATACTGAAATCTCTATCCAATGATTCTAGAAAGAGCACAAAGTGTATAATCCTTATTTAAACTGTTAAAATGTTTTATCACCAATAATGTGTTAAGCTTATGTGCTTTAAGGACAATGGAAAAGCATTGCCTCTATACAAATTAATGCTTATAAATTAGTTCTAATCATTGCCTCTAATATTGAGGTAATGCATATTTATATATAAAAAAGGGAAATCCCAAATAGAAGGCAACAGTGACACCATTTTATATTAAATCTATGTTTATTCCGACATGCATACATAATACCATGTCCAAAGCTATAATTGTAACTAATTTATCTGCAATTTGAAAGAGCCTCAAACCTTGGAATGTTTAGATATGATAACCGCATTACAGCTAATGAAAAATACTAAAAGATTTATCTTGTTTAACTTCCGATGCAATGGTTGATCTTATCTATGAATAGTTACTTTGGATGAGTAACCTTTATAACATTAAATTTAATACGAGTAAAACACAAGGACATTGCTGACATTATGTAAAGAAATTTGCCATCATTTATTGATGATTTGGGTACGTGAATTGAAGTGGATATGGTTTGATAATCCCCAATGTAATTTCAAAACAATGTTGTACAAGAAGAGATCATCATTGTTGAGATAGTTCTACGGTAATTGTTAAAAAACGTGTATTTTATTTATGGATTACATTTTAGAATACTCTAAAGTAGTATTCAACACATTGTACATTTTAGAACTGGCATTTAAAAATGTATTAGGAATTCTAGGTATTTTATGCATTTAATATCTCCAAAAGAAAATTATTTAATTTAAATTTGGCCAAAAAAGAATTGTTAGATGCATTACAAATATACGAAGTATTTAATTTACTCTATAGAATTTATCTTTCAAATACTTTTAGAATACATAGCATATGTATTGTATCCCAAGTATTCTACAACTATGGGTCTACTTCTATTTTGATCAACAATGAGGAACTCTTAAGTAGATCATGAAAATTCTAATTCATGAACTTATTACATACAACCCAAAAGATTACAAGAATGGTTGTATATGGAAAAGAATATGCACCAAATATATGGCTTTTCATGAGCATGTAAGGCTTTTAGCTTTTAATATGAAAAATTAGCATTTCATACTTGACCACTTCGATGCCATTTTAAATTCCACATAGCTCTATGTTCTCATATTCTATCCAAGTTTGTGTTGTTCAACTCATACTTATCTTTGAAAACTTCATCACTACAAATAATTGTATTTCATTATGCTACCTCATTATTCTTCCACCATACTTGTACAAAGGGATTGAATGGCTCATACCTTGCTTTAACTTTATGAAGTAGGCTTGGGGTCATAGTCAAATCAAACCTCAATAGATGAAACATCAACTCTACTTGAAAATGAAGAAATAAGAAAAACAACATGGATGCTCATTGATTTTCTAGGCAAAGTCCCCAATAACCAATGGAAGAAAAATATATTGAAATTCAGGCTTATAATGTTCAGTAGATGGCAATATTCTACCAACTAGGACCTTACGTAGCTTGCCATTGTCATAGTTTGCTTTTACATTTGTTTATTACATATTAGTTGTGAGTCGACTCTCAAAATTTATCCTTATGTTTTCCTTTAGGTCCTTCATTGTCATTGTGAGTTCACTCTCAAAGTTTATCCTAATATTAAAGAAACAAGCATTTATATGTCTGATCATGAATTCTATTCAAATACAATTCCAATGGCAACTCCACGTGAGCTACATTGTCTTAGAAATAAAAAAGACTTCATTTTCCTTATAACACAGAAGTGGTCAACAAATCCCTAGTATTCTTATTAATCACATCAGGCTGTGACTTAATAGTCAAATCATAATTGTACAAAATTATTTTCGAGTCCTTGATCATTTCAAAGTGATTATCTTCTTCCTTATGTGACTTTCCCAAAACCATGGATTTTTCAATTTACATAAAAGAAAGCGTAGATGTTTTTTCCATGTGACCTACACAAACTAACAAACAATGTGTTTAGACATGTTCTAATGGGGTTCTGTGGGATGTATGCATGTATCTATCTTAAACATGCATAAACTTTTAAGTTTTAACAATTATACAGTAAGTAGGTATGTAATGTTTTAGATATTTCTATTGATATCATAAATATGAATTCTCCATTCCAAAAATGATTCCATGTTGTGTTCAAGGTTCAACTTTCACACCTTTCTATTAATTATATCATATATATTTTTCTTAATTTACTATAAACCATTGTGGAATGTAGGGTTCAACTTTCACACCTCTCTATTAATTATACCATAATAACTTATGGTCTCCTCTCAACCTTACCAAATGAGCTACATCCATCTAGGCATGATGATCTTTCTCTCTTTAAGAGGGCCAATTTTGGTCTTAGAAGACGTTAATATATATTTCTTTCTTTCGCTCTTTGTGTGTACATTTAGGCATGAAATGTTCCAAAACTTTGTAATCCGATGCATTAACAATAGATTAACTGAAGACCAACTTTACATGAAATACATCACTTTTGTGTTTGCATTTTTCAAATAATTACCATTTACACATAATCAATATAATGAGTACAATCATTATTTTAATTGATCAAGTCTTTTGGATAAAATATTTGGTATCAAGAAAATCATTAGCTTATAACCCAACAACAAGAAAAGACGTGTTCACATGTTTTACCAATACACCACATATTTGACGAAAAGAGAATTGAGATTCTAAGGATCACATTTTTTGTATTATTATTATTATTTTAGTATACATTTGTCCTCGATTTTAGTACAATAAGAACACAAATGATCATATATATTCATGAGCCGACATGAGTTTTACTAAAACTTGGACACACACAATGGACACAATAATCCAAAAAAAGCTAATTGAGATTGCATAATACAAAGAAAAGCGCAATCATCTTAAGTACCTTTCGCATCACTACCTACATGTTGCAAAAAAACGTAAAGCTTGTAAAGACATTAAATTCTCTTTTCATTAGGCAACATCTTGTGACAAACCAATTATTAGTAAAATCCTACCAATGATATAACAACTACGTTCAATCATGAATATGGACCTTTAGTTTATTAAAGTAGACATTGTAGTTCATGTGTGCATAAGTTCATGCCAAGATCTTTAGCATCATGCAAGCTCATTGATTTTATGTTCTTATAGTCTAGGTAACTTATTGACAAACACATACATCAAGGTTGGCACATAGTTGAATCCCATTGACATATTTGAATAGTGAAGGAGACATACTTGAATCTCATTGACTAACACATAAAAAGGACAACATATTTCCAGGGTAAACACCAAGCATGGCTTATGTTGAAATGGATAGCTCATGGAGACCATATGATAAGGATTAGCTCATTTTATGTTGCAAAGCAAAGGATCTCACAAACACAAACCCAATAAATTCCATGTTGCAATGCAAATAACCTCATATAACAAAAGCTCGTCAAGATGATGGAGAACATCCACAAAGATATCTTCACTAAATTCATATTCTGTTGCAATGGAAAGCTCAGTGAGAAGGGTTACCCATCCTTCAAACATCGACACCTCAACCAACCACTGTTGTCATGTTTCAAACCAGCCATCAGTTGTATTACTATGCCACAGTCGAAAGATCATGGAGAACATAGCAAGGGTTAAGCTCATATTATGTTGCTTGGAGAAGCTCATTGAGACCATGACTCTAGGGTTTGTTCTTATCAACACCATATATCAAGGATCACGATCCTGAGATGAACTTCTAGAGTTCAATATCCACGAAAAAGCTCAACATATTCAAATTTCGACATCAAATTGACAATATGTTGTGATGGAAAGCTCACTAAGACAATATCCACAACACGGGTTCCAATCCCAGATACATCGGCAAGGGATATACTCCTGAAGAAAACTTTCAAAAGTCTATACTATTTTACATAGATGCAAAAGCTCATTGCGACCACATCATACACAGCAAGGGTAAAGATCTTAAAGGTATCTGCAATAAAGTAATGCTGGTTCCTAAATGGGTACAACAAACTCTATTTATGTTGCAATGGAAAGCTCATGGACGCCAGAGAGCAAGGGCTGGCTATTATTACAATCTACATTGAATGCATCGTGGCTAGAATGTGCACTAACCTCCTCAGCCCCATGATAAGATGGAGTGGGAGCACGTAGTGGTGAAAGAGGAGGCATAGGCACATCCATGCTTCCTTCTAGCATCTTCACCACATTTCCCATGGATGGCCTTATTGACACATCGGCTTGAATGCACCACAAGGCGATCCGCACAACCCGTTCAAGTTCTGTGTTTGTAATGGCCTCCCTTATGAGCCTCTCATCCACAAGTTGCTCAACGTGTCCATGTTCACATTGTTCGAAGGCATAGGCTGGAAAGTAGGACGACTTTGCATCTGATGTTGATTCATCTGCCGGGATGTAGTTTTTGCGCCCACCCACGATCTCGAGTAAAACCATGCCAAAACTATACACATCACTTTTCTCTGATATAGGGGACTGCAGAAGCCACTCTGGTGCGAGGTAGCCCCGTGTCCCTCTCAAGCTTGTGAGCACTAGCTCCTCTTCTTTTTTCACGAGCTTGGCCAAGCCAAAATCTGACACTTTTGCATTAAAACTCTCATCCAGGAGTATATTCTCAGGCTTTATATCACAATGTATGATTCTCTCACGACAGTCATCATGCAGATAGGCAAGGCCCCGAGCTGTACCTAATGCTATTTTGTACCGTGTGTTCCAGTCAAGGACCCGATCATTCTCACCTGCCGCCTTTCGGAACAAGTGCCTATCCAAAGAGCCATTGGCCATGAACTCATAAACGAGGAGCCGATGTCCACCCTCGATGCAAAATCCATGGAGATGAACTAGATTAACATGGCTGACACTCCCAATAGTGGCAACTTCTGCTCTGAACTGCACCCAGCCCTGTTGAGCAAACTCCAGTTGTTTCACTGCTACTCTCGTTTTGTCTGGCAGAACCCCCTCATATACAGACCCAAAAGCACCTGCACCGAGCTTCCGACTAAAATTATCTGTAGCATTCTGGAGGACTTTGAAGGTGAACCGGGTGGGCATCCCAGGAATCCCCATAAAGTCCTCATCTTCCTGGGACTTTTGTGTAAAGCAATGTAGAGCCTTTTTCTGGTACATGACAAGCATAACAATAGCAATCAACACACATGCTCCAATAATTGTTGTCGGTATAATAAATTTGGGCAACTCATGCCTAGGCAATTTAGGATCTGTCAACAGAGGTGGCATCGTCTGGACAGGGGAAGCCACAGTTCTAAGATATAGAGAATGGTTGACAACATTAGAGCTCTGAATTGTAGCGAGCTCCGAGAAAAGGTAACAATATCTTGATTCGCCATAGAAGAACAACGCGTTGCATGTGGAGCAATTCCGAGCACAGAGCTCTTTACAGGAGTCAAGGCCTGATGTCTTAAAATGTGAGACATACTCATTGGCAAAGTAATCAACCCCACTACCGACCATTTCGAAGTAAGAGGAATCGGACGAGTTGAGTGTGGATGAAGAAGAAGAAGAAGACGAAGAATTGTTTGTGCATGGACCCGGGGGAGGTCTTTGGCAACCATAAGTGATATTGGTAGAGTTGAGGGGTAGGAGAGACCCGGGGCAACTGCAGTGACCACCATTGCAAAGACCAAAATGTCCGCAATAGAGGGGAAGATGGCAAACATCATTTATGAATGTGAATATGTTGTTCCATTGTCCAGAATAAAAGGCATAGACCCGTACATTCCCATCTGCCTCCAGAGTTGCTCTGTTTAACAAGGCAGTGCCATGCCAGAAAAATGATGACTTAACTGCCGAAGAGGAGGGAGCATTGCTGATGATAAGGCTGATTCCAGTGGAATCGAGCACAGCACGGTCTGCAGGACCTATCCCTGATCCTACTACAAGACGTGAATCTTTGGCCATGCTCCAGTATGAAAAGGCCAAAGAACCCGAACTTGAACCCATATAGAAAGTTAGCATAAGGTCTCCGGTGGATTGGATGGATAATTCATACAAGCCCAACGAAATGTCCTCATCAGACACACGGCTTACAAGCCTGGTATTGTTTTTCAGGGCTTGTCCAGTCAAGATTGTATCAGTGGGGTAGTCAAAACTTTGCCACAATGTATTGTTCAATGCATCCAAAAGCACAAGATTTCCATTGTTCTTCATTTGAACTCTCTTAGCACCCTTTCCAACAGTGGAGTTCAATGTGGACCAAACAACATTAGGGGTGGTACCTATGTGGATGCCATCAGGTGTGAATATGAGGGGGTCCGATGGCGAGGCCGGACTGTCTCGGTTGGCCGTCCACACCACCACAGCTGTCGGGGTCTGAATCGAAGTGTGTGAGACTGACAAATACACTTGACCTGAAGAGAGGCTACTAAATGAGGCTGAAAATGTGGAGTTCATGGAATCCAACGAATGGAGGAAAAATCCACCAACGTAATACTTAGCAGAGGAATCAATCTCAATGTAGTCAGTGAAAATAGACATTGTTGGCCATGGGGACCATGAGAAAAGGTGTAGAACTAGGGTTAAAAAAACCCTACACCGAACCAGATCATCTCTCATTTCAAATCTCCTTCTTTGGCTTCAAAATGACCAAAAAACGGAGAGAATTCCCATGAAACTGCGAGTCTATTGGCGAGATAAACAGAGGCTTACCTTGTTAAATTGATCAAAACCACTGATAAACGAGGTTGTTGGGCCGGCTTCAGGTTGATCAGAGACAGAGGAGGGCCTGAATCTCCGATTGGACTCTGTGAAGAATAGGAAGAGGAATTCCAATAGAAAGAAATTCTGGTCTACATGTTTTTGAGCATGTGCTGAATTTCTTTCTATTGAATGGCTTTACAATAAACTGAAATACCTTGGTAGGAAGCTTTTTCCTCCAGCCCAGGCTTGAGATTCACACCTCTAAAGATTCGATTCCGGCTCCTCGGTCTATACATCCTTACACATGATGCCGGGTCGGATTCACTCTACGTTCTTGGCCGGTCAAAGATTCAATCGAGTCTCCATTTGCGTGTATCACAACGTATTCGATTTTGGTCGGTCGCACTTGTTCATCTCTTTGTCGCTTTTGTATAAGAATCTTGCTTTGAGCTTGAATGTTCTCCGAGGAGTAGCAATTATCATCACCATTTTTGAGACTCAAGGTATGACTTCAAAGTGCCTTCAAGTAATTATGCATGTGTCAATGATAGCATAGGAAAATGCCAATAGCATAAGGATCGTGGGGGATGGGCACTTTCTTGACATTAGATACTTGTGTTTGGTCAATTAGTGTTTCACATGTAACCGATGAGATCGTCACATAGGTCATCAATGAGATTTTTGGCCATTTAACATCTCAATGAGGTTATCCTTTAGAGTTTTCTCCCTAAGTTGACATTAGGATGGGCATGGAGGTTGGCTTGCAATTGGCTTCTAAAACAAGGGTATCTACCTCTCATAAGTTTTATGCCTTCAAGTCAAGATTCATCTTACAATATTGTGTCCTCGATGTCAAGGAGAATCCACGAAGCAACAATCTTATGTAGGGCAAACAAGTAACAAGAGGTAATCATAAATGCATGTAAAATCTATAGATTGGGAGTTGGGTTAATGATATGATGGTTGTCTTATTCAAGTTAGTCCAAATTCAAATCCATAAGGAAAATCTAAAGTTATTCTATAAATTTCATCTTACATTTATTGGTGGCATTAATCAGGCAAATAATCGTTATCACTTGAACGATGCACAAATCATAATTGGTTGAATGACACATTTTGTCTTTAATAGTAAGTAAAGTCAACCAAATACGATGTAAACAAATTAATGTAATGAGAACGAATTATGGGTTGTAGAAAACGGTGAGCCACAAATAGTATAGTAGGCTACCATTGTATGCACTCTTATCATCTACCTTTACTTCTATGCTCGACTCGACATAAATACACTAATAAAATAATAAAGGTACCACTTTCTCCACTTGAAATGTGTTTCTTCCAAGTCTATCATCTACTGTAGGACCAATACTCAAAAGGGAAGAACATATTGTTCTTCCTCTCCATAGTGTGAATGGAACCTAAATTTGGTAGACTTCATGATTAGAATTATACTATTGGAGTTGAGGATCACAAACATTAAACATTTCTATAAGTCAAATAATGCAAAATTTTTGTTATTTTTCACATCTCCTTGTTTCTCAAATGGTAAATTAAAATACAATGGAACACTTTCTTTTTTTGTTTGAGCGGTTCGACTCAGATAGATTCATTCTGATAGAAGTAGACGGAAACCCAATCGACAAAGGGAAGTAGTTTATCGACAGTGCAAGACAAATTAAAATATATAAAATCCCATATCAAATGGTTAATTTCCATAGGTTTCCTTGTTTCTCAACTTATTTCCCCCTCATAATTTTGCTACTATATGTATCATTCTCCCTTTTCTCAACCTCATGTGAACATCTCTCTATTGCCAATGCCCTCTACATTCATAACCTCTTTGATCTTTTTTTCTCATTCTACCTTGGTGGTCTGTTATTAGACTATCAACACATGAATGATAACAAGGATCGAGCATCACGTTTTTTCTCTCTTAACTGCAATAACAGAAGCATGATGGAAAGTAAAATAATATAATGCGTTATCCCTAAAGTTTTAGAAAGTTCTCAGAGAAAGCCCTCTCACCCACCTTATTCAGCCTACACAGACCTCTTCGAATTTTTCATCAAAAAAATAACTTTTAGACTCATTTAAGCAAACCCACTTGATGCATGTCTCCACATAATGAATATAATGATGTCTGCTCTTGAAAGAATATGCCAACAGTCTTCAACACTTCCACGTTGATGTCAACAATCATGGAGTAGCAGGTGGCACATAGTAAGCAACTTTCACATCTAACATGAGGAACAAATGAGGTGCTAGTGCTCACACCCTTCAACACTTACTTCCAATTGTTTTAGCAGAGACACCACTTATCAATGAATGTAAGCAAAACAGAATACATCATAGTTCGACCAAGTATACAAATCCATATCCATGCCTCACCTAAAACATAGAATCCCTCACGTACTTCCCAAATGACATCCACTTTCTCAGGTCTAACCTGTGTGGTTCACCATAGATCTCTCTAAGAATGTAAAGGTATATTGCCATCCCTCAAATGCATGTCACATGTATTCTTATAAAAAATTTAAAACTCTTCAAGTTTGACAGCATTCGTACCTTTAAATTTAGTAAACACATGTGAGGAAAATTAATCTCTCCAAAGCTGTTCAAATTCAACTCACTTGCCTGAGTTAATAAGCATTTGTAGATTTAAAATAGTAAGTACATATGACAGATGAATCCAACAGTCTCAAGTTGTTGAAGAAAATTCTTGTCAATGAATGGAGAAGAAGATAAATAGAATTGAACTTTTGGATATTAAAAATAGTCCTCAAACACTACGAACAATGAACCAAGAGAGTGCACCAAAACTGGCACCCAAAAAAGTCTTCTCAAAGTCCCACTGCAACTTGTTGAAGAATAATTTGATTTCTGAACCCTCAGAGTCGCTCAAAATAAGATGTCTACAAGAATAAAAGCTGTGGGAAATCAGGCCATGTATCAAAGAACTGATGACCGTGATTCAACATCCTCAGATTCTACTAGGGTACATAAAGACTCTTACTCTCCCCCCCTGTCCAACAAACAATAGGAATGAGACAAAGACAAAAGCACTTACAAGTTACATCATCAAAGTGATAAGAGCCTCATAACTCAACAAATACATTACAATTCATAGATAGAACTACATGAAGCGTACTGTCAAAATCCTAGGGAAAAGTAATTTAGAATGCTAGAAAAACTGACACTACAAAGCACATAGAACAGAATCTATCAGCAAGGTACAATCCAAAATTTGTACATATAGCAGAATTACTAGCATCACATAAAATGCGGTCCATATAGCAGCATACAATGGGGTTCATGCACTGGGAGTCATAAAACAATGAAAATCGAAATCATCGGTGTAAAACAGAAACCAAAATCTTACAACATTGTACAATGCAACCTAGACAAATAATCTAGATACAATGAGCCCTACATATTAGCAACCACTGTACAATGCAATCCATCAGCCAATGTACAAAGGACCATGTACAACAATACACAATGCAATCCATGAAACAAACGTATAACAGAATTCCAGCAAAAGCATCATAAAGGGAAATCGAAACACTTGCCAAAGAGCTAGGAGGCAAGTTGGTTTTGAAGCGGGCGCGAACTACCCCACTGTTTCCATGTGGTTTCACAACTCTGCCCCAAGTGGCTCGATACAAAGTACCATTCTTCTTTGTCTTTGCTTTATAAACATAAGCAATCCTTTTCCCTAAGTACCAGTTCACCTCTTCTGTAGTGTTAACACCCTCAATTTGAATGAGAGACGTACTAGGATACTGGTTAGACTTGCCTCTGCACACGAGACTTAAAATCTTCAGTACATCCGCAGTACAGGACACCTAAGGGGGAAACTCCAAAATACCCCTGACATGTTCGTTGACTTCACTAGCAAACCCTACTTTTTTGACATTACATCAAAACGCCATCGGTCAAACCCATCTCAGGAGATTTATCAGGTGGATTAGCTGAGCAATTATGTCTACGATTCATACCCTTCTCTCTTTTTCTGCGGTTAACCAGAAGCGTTTTGGGAAATGTCAAAAAGCATACGGAAAGCCAAGGAAATGGACGAAAGTTCAGGTTTATTCAGATTTTCTCCAAAAGCCATATCAATAGTATTTATAGATATGCATCATTATTTATATTTCCATGTTAACCTTTTGTATCCAAGAATGTTTCCTCGTACATAGAGCCTGTCGTTCAATGAAGATATTAGAAGAATGACATCAAGAAAAGAAGCAATTCTCAATCAAATAAAATTGTCTCTTTTCCATCAAAAAGCTACTTATGAGTAAAACATATTGAGTAACACAGTCACGAAGAGAGATTGTACTCAAAGCTTTCCATGTAAAATATAAGGATTAACTGATGGATAAGGAGATTTACCAAGAATAAACCACATTTAAAAATGCGGTGTAGTAAAAGAGCGACATTTCAGCATTTAGATAAAGATTAAGAAATATTTGATGAATACAAACAAAACATCATCAAAACGAAAATGTAAATAAAATGTCGTCATGGATATTGTATGGATAATTATCTATGAGCAACAACAACCGGTTTTTACACTCTCGGTTTTCATACTGATGAAAAGATCAGTCGTAATAAGGAATCAAATTGAAACCTTGATATGTAAAAGGCAACAAATCCCTCTTCATAAGTAGATAATGAGGAATGTTCAATAGATACCAAATGTAAAAGGAAGAAAGAGGACACATGTGTGCAAACCGTGGAACAAGAAATAAATATATATACGTAAAAGTATTGAGATGGAAAGTCTCAATGGATCATCCCCAGAAGTTAGAGAGAAAAAACTTATTGAAACTACAGCACTTTGTCAAGTAAGAATTGAGCCCGGGCAAAGTAATCGTAGAGAAACAAGAAGATGACACCAGATCAAAAAGAGAAACAATCCCGAGGATAGGGCAGAGACAAGGACAGATTTATAGTGAAGGGAAAAGAAAGAAAGATGACGAAGACAGGAAAGGAAAATAAAAACAATGAGCTCGAAATAAAGGAAGAAATACATGGAGAGAGAGACAGAGACAGAGACAGAGATGGATGAAGCGAGGAAGACACAGAGATAGATGGAAAGAGAAGCAAAAGAGAGGTGAAAGAAAACAGTGAGAGGAAGAAAGACCTGACGCGCTCTCCCTTGTTCTCCGGCATGACGATGAAGATGGCACAGGCTAAGGTCTGTAGAAATTGCAGCGAAGAAGAAGAAGGAGAAGATGATGATGAAAGAAATGCACAAACATATGAAAACCCTAATTTCTTGAGGTGTCCTTAAAATATCGTCATTTGTTTTGATAAAAGTCCATTCACACGCACCACTTCCCCATGTCCATCCATCTAATCATACATACATACATACATACATACCATGATACATGTGACCCCATGAATCATCTCTAGTCCATCCATCAATGTAAGTCTCCCATTTCTCCCATGCTATAAGCGCCATCACTAACTAGGTTTTTTTGTAGCTTTTTATTGGAGTGTAGACAATGTATTGTGGTGTGCATGTGTTCCTTTGTGCCACCCATTTTAGCATGGATGTACCTATTGGTATACCCTTTTTAGCATGCATGTAGCTAAGCTAACCAAAATGGGTACGTTTGTATCAACTATAAATTGAGCAAGAAGTACGAAGCTAAGTAGGCTGGTTTTGATCTCTTGTGTACATTTTACAATATACGTCGATAATCAATGTTTGTAGCTTCTCGTTTCCTCCATGCTATTACAGTCATCTCCTTATTGAGTTATTGCTTCATTGATATCTATAAGTGCCTAAGTATGGCATAGGATTTGGGGGACAATGCATAAGTAGACGAACTTTCACAAATCTAAAGTGGAGATCATATAGAGTTGAATCCAAAGTTGTCATGTTTGTACAAATAAGATCCTTCATCCACGAGGACACATAAATTTATCTTTATCAAGTTCATACGAGCAATATTCATAACCCACAAATAAAACCTATATGAGAGACAATGTTATAACGTATCCAAAAACAATTAATGACCACATAATTTTGGGTTCCTATTTACACACCATTGCAATCTTAAGCAATCTCATAAGAACACAGCATTAAATATGTTGCGCTACAAGTAAAAACAATATCCAAAAGCATGTCTTCTTCATGATTGAGCTTGCAGTTAATTAGCTCTAAAGTATCCAACAATGCAATTTCATTTATAAGCATTACTAGGGTTCCGACTACACAAGGACTAAGGCAATAATATTATCTGTCAATGTTGAATGAAGCAAGAGAAAATAATGACAAAAATGTTCATGTTATATTCTCAGATAGATGAATTATTTCACTTCATATATCCTATGCATATCAAGTTCCAAATATTACTGAAACATCTGTGCATTGTGATTCAAGTATATGGGAGGTTGTGTAAATGGGTGGGGATCAAATTCAAAATACACCACTATAATAATGGTTATCTCTAAATAAAAGCATAGTCAAAACCAATTACACTAACACATTAATGTCTAAACCAAGCAGTCTCAAAACCTAAATGTTATAATTTTCTCGTGAGGCGATTAATATGTCAATGTGTCACATTAGGCGCACATAAATTCAATGTGCAAACATATCTTGTGCATGACTATCTATATTACAAGCTTGTTTGCCAAATACCAAGAGTGAATAGCAAAGCCACCAAATGAGAAGAGGTTCGCAAGTGATGAAAGCCCATGGATCATGCCAAACTTTTTGTTTATTTTTGCAAGCTTTGGGTTTCTGTTCGCAACTTCCTTATTTTTCGTCAGCCCAACTTCGTCTCCAATAGACTCCTCCCTCTCAATCCTGTGCCTTTCTCGCATTACCTAGAAAACAAAAATGGAAGGAAAACATAAAAAAGGTGCACTAGGATAACCTTATTTATGAACAAATTGAGTTCACAGAATATGTACCCTGGAATAAACATGATTTTCAAATATATTACACAGATCTAATGAATGGACCCATAAATATGTATCTCAGAGATCCCTCTTCAGATCATTTGATTATGATGTATAAAGACAAAATGAATTGGATCCATAAATATGTACCCTTAAATAGAAACATATTTGGAATACAATATGAACTCTTACAACAACTTTGAATGAATGAATGAGCTATTACCTTGGTGGTAATTGGTTCAAACACGAGGATGTTGGCAAGAGTCGCAATCAACGAAAGAGCCAAGGACACGATCTGAGTCTTCTCTGTCAATGATGACGATTTCCACGGATGCAAAATACTAAAAACAGAGAGGCAAATAATCGCACACACTGCGAGGAGGCTGAAATATGCTGGGAACATTTTTGATTGCAAGTTACCGAATTGATGTCGAGGAAGATTCCTATCCACAATGAATTAAGAAAAAACAATAATTATATATCCACAAAACAGTGCAATATGTGCTTAAACCTATTAGGTTACTTACAAACTATCATCATTTGACTCAACGTGATCGAGAGCACAAGATTACACTCTTGTTTGAGAAATAAAAGAACATAAACATATTTAAAATGAAGTAAGATTCAATAATCTTTAAATCCAAAGTAAGAAAACTATATTTTCTTGTTTGATTTTAGTAGGAATATATATATATATATATATATATATTACTCGTCAGAAACCTCAATATAGAGCATGATACCCACAAAAGAATGTTTAAGTAATATGAGACCAATGAATATTGTACAATATTTACCAGAGAAATTGATGAACTATTTCATTCATGCGAATCAAAAGTATAAACAAATTACAGTTCAGACCTCTGAAAATCTCAATATGTGCTAGCCTACACAAACCCGTAAAACATATGCTACAAAAAATATATGAATCTATGAGCATAAACACACATGAAAACTTGCATAAATTTATGAACCCTAAAACTCGATACCTTACAACCCTACAAGTAACCCCAAATTCAAACCCTTTTTTTCACTTCGATGACATATACTATGTGATCTAGCCATATTTTCTCCATCTTGTTTAATTCTTCATCATGAAATGAGGACTAGCAAGCTGAATGTCAACAAAAAGTTTATGAAAGATTTTGGTAAATATGTTTGATATACCCCGTGAACAGGTTGATAGAGTTAATGATGAATGCCAAAAACCTAGTTCTTCATGCTGTCAACAACTAACAACTAATTCGGGAGTAGCTGAGCCTTGCAAATATCGGCCAAAAGAAACTCAAAGTTCCAGAACCAAAGGTGAGAAATTAATGAGATCTTTAATTTGTTCTTTTTTAAGCGGAAATTTCTGAAAACACGTGCGTGATGACCTGACTCTAAACATCTTATTTATTCAGCTAAAGAACCTTGATCGTCTGCGGAAGTTAAAGGGAAAAAGAAACTGCATAGAAAAAATATCTTTTTTACAATCAAGCAGCATAAAATCTGCTCAATCATATATATATTAGAAAAACTATGATTAAGGCATGGAGCTAGAATGGTTTCATGGTTCGATGGACAAATTTGGGGTGGAGAATCTCTATTTGAATTTTTGTTTAGATACGTTTGATTTGAATAGTCAAAGGTGGTTTAAGTCTCTGACGATTATCGAGATTGTAAATTGGATTCAGACATGTGGTTTAAGTCTCTGTGAACCAAGCAAGCACTAATGAGTGTTGAAACCCTGTTACAAGAGCACCACATCATCTGCATACAGAAGTAGCATAATCAAATATTTACCTAATGCTGGTCCCGAAAAGTTCCTCGCTTTGTGCTACTTGCTTGACGAAATCTTGTACTTGTTCTATGCATGGGTCTAGGCAAGAGGGGATACCCTTATTCTGCTCCAAGATTGCTTGCAAACTCATTGGAGAACCCATGTTGTATTTTTAGCATAAATCAAGCTTGCTCATAAAACCATGTTGCTAAATTTTGGTATTCGGTGGGTGTACCAAGTTTTGCAATTAATAAATTGATTCCCTCCAGCGGTACTGTGCTCATAAAGCCATGTTGCCTAACTATAACTATGCTCATTATACACAATAACGGAAGTAGCCACAAATTCTGGATCCTAGTTCTTCATAACACTAAAGAACTATAAAGTCTGGGCTGAATGTGAGTCTAACGCACCTTAACCAGAACTCGTCAATGGTGTGGTAGAAAGTAAACTTCAAAACACGTACGATTGTGCTAGTGAGATGTGACACATAGGTCACACCTTCTGGAATTAGTGATGTCAAGGAGCAAATGTAAGCCAAAATGAAAAAAAGTTAAGCGATTTTTAAAACTTTTGGCAAATTTTTTGGATGAGGTTGAGAAAGAAAGAAAGATATATTAACGTCTTCTAAGGACAAAATTGGCCCATGAGACAATTGGTGTACAACAAAATAGGGTATTTACCCAATCATCAAAAATTTAAATAGAACTTAAGCTAAAAGAGTTCTAGTATTGTACAAAACGTGTTATGATGTAACATATTCGATAAAGGAAATGACTTTGTACTAGGCCTAGTGTCATTTCCATCCAAGCCTCTCCAAAAGAAGTGGGAGTTCAAAGGGTTATGGAAAGATGAAATAAATTTGTACATCTTTAGGGTTTCACAAGATATAATTTTCGCCCAATATTTCTGTACTTTGGAAGTGTCATGTAAATTTTTATACAGCATTTCCAAGCTTTCTGATCAATAAATGAAGGTATGGATCTGGCCCAATATTTCTATATTTTTAGGCTTTTGAGAGACATGAATTCTGCCCGAAATTTCTATAATTCTAGGATTTTATGTTCCTTTGCTTTCCCATCCAATATTTTTCTATACTTGGGGATTCACACAGCAGAAATTCGTTCCTGCCAGAATCCTTTTTTTATGTCCATAGATCGATGAGAACTGCCACTTCAACGATGGGATGAAAAAAATAACTAAATAAATACAATTAAAAGAAAGATATTGCATCACTCATTTTAATCATTGCAATTACAACAAATGGATGAGAAAGAAAAAAACAATAAATTTTAAATAAACGACGGTAATATAAAAAAATAATTATTTTTAAAAGAAATCAGACTTTATTTACTTGCAAATGAAAACCTTACTTGAACATGATGATGCCACCGATGAAGGTAACCCATAGAGCGACACCCCAAGCAGTAGCGAAACTGAGGAGGTGAGCCAGGCGAAGAGCAACACCGTAACTGGTGTTAAAATTGGAAGAAGAAGAAGACAACGACGAGTAGAGCACAGCCCCTAAGGCTAGGAAGCTGAGTATAACGACAAAGCGAGTAATCCACATCTTCTTCGTCTTCTTCTTCTTCTTCTTCTTCTTGACAGAGCAAAGAGAGATGCAGAAAACTATATGACTTTAGTTAACACTGAAGTGGTGCACAGTGATAAAACAGAAAGAAGTCTCAATAGAAGTAAGTAAAGAAAGAAAGAGGGGGAGAGAGAGAGAGAGACATAGAAGTGTGTGGAAAATGTGTCACAAGGAGAAAGTTTCACAACATATTTTCCGATGGTTTGCTTCCAATGTAATGTTATGGGGTGTGATCGATCCAATGTGGGCCTTTACTACGCTCGCTTTCATGTTCGTTTCCCACATGTAACTTGTGAGCTTTTATTGCCGGAAGAAAAGATGAGGTGTTCAATAGTTATGTATCTTTTTGCTTTTATGATATAGAGAGCATTTTACCAGCTTCTTTTGTGTGGGTTTGATGTCAAGGGCCTTTTTGGGGTCGCTAACCTCTAATTATGTTCTTATCTCCAAGCACAACAAAGAGTAAATTCAACATTTTTGAGCCGATATACCAAGAGTCCTTGTGCTTTTTGTTTGTATGGTCAAATCTTCATATGTTTGTGTGGGTGTATTGCTATTAATTACTTTCAAAATTGTTTCGTATTTTTGGAAACGAAATGGAACTCTGAAACAAAATCTTGAATTCATGAAATGTATGTGATGCACGAGTTTTGAATTGAGTGCATTTTTTCTTGTTTTTTTGGACAAAATTATCAAGTTTAAGTAGGTAACTATAAGCACATGGTCACTACAGACTTTCACAATGTTTGATCTTTGACATTGAGGAGTGGCAAAGTCTTGTCCAATGACATACTTCCCTGTCGAGAAACATGACACTCCATTAATTGAAGCAAGCATATAAGATTGACTTAAATACATTACTAATCATTTTGAATGATATCAACATTTTTGGACTGCAAGTGATGTTTTCCTTTGTATTTCAACAATTCATGAAAAGGTAAGGTTACAAGTACAATTTATTAATTTTAAGTTGGTTACACAAGTTGAAGTCGTAAGTATGTTCCAAAAATATTGATTTCTTAAGATTATTTCTCATGCTCGAATAAAATTTAATCATTGAAACTCTATTTGACAACCATTTCTAAACTATCAAACAACACAAAGGTTGATAGTACGTGTAGTTTGGTATTGAAACTCTTACAAGTGATACTGTCTCGATTGATCCAATAATCATTAGAAAGGAATAATGCATGCACTTACCAACAAAGTTGTATGTAATTGTTGTCAGTTGCCAAGTTTATGGATATGTGACGCATCCCTCAGTGTCACTACGAGGATCGTCTGGCACGTGGTTACCTCCTATAATGACCAAAATATATATTTTCGGTGACAACAGAAACATGAATGAACGGGGTGATGAGTCTAAATGCCACAAAGAGTTCTCCTTCTTGCAAAAACAAGTCCTAAATTTGTTGATTAAATTATCTCCCCGTACAAAGCTCATACTCTTATTGTAAAAAAATTCCACCCATAATATTTTCCAATTAAGTTCCCACCGTAATATATTAATATTTCCCATGTTTGCTTGAACACCCTTGATAAAAAAAATTTAAAATGTTAAAATAGAAATTTCTGTGATAGTTGACTGACATGAGATGTCAATGGTTGATGAACTAGCCTTTTTTCATTGGCCAATCGGTGTTCTCATTGCTCTCTAAAGTAAGGTAGGGTTTTTTATTTCACGTCTTTAGAAACAGTTTTGACAAGGTTTCTAAAGAGGTTTTGATATTTATTAATTAACATTTGAATAGGTATTCAAAACCCTCCAAAATATCAAATATTGGACCTCTTTCATCTTCCTACATGCATCCCACACACTTCCATCTAAGTTGTAAAAAGAAAATCACTTCAACACTTCAAACGATGCATCACATGACACAGACAAATGATTTCATTGAAAAAAAACAGAGATTGGTTGATGATCCTTCCTCATAATGTTTGTGAAAACTTTCGTGTGCATATAGGATGCAACCCTAGAATGTCGTGACAAGGCACGACTTGGCCAAGGGTTTACAATGTAACACGAGACAAAGTACTTGATCGAAGCATCACACATCAAAGTGCAAAGGATCGAACCTCTCAACTCTACCTAGGCAAGCTGGAGCGGTCACATCGAACAACGACAATATATAGAGAGATGATGGTAGCAACACAACATCCATAGGTGACAACAAAGTCAGCAAAGGCGTCATGGGATTCCAACGCACCTACCATATCACATATGTATGGATGTAGCGAGTGCGTGGTACATTTGGAGGCGGAACACACACTAGGGATTAAAAACCCCCCGACATCATAGAAGTGCGGATAAATCTTGAGTGACAACAAGCCTCCTCCTAGCGGAGAGCAAGCGATACAAGTAAGTAGTTTGGTCGTCACGTCATAACTTTAAGCGGGATGGATCATATAAAAATCTGAATGTATTTGGTGGTTTCACACGCGTCTTATCTGTCCTGTCCGTCCGTCCGTCCGTCCGTCCGTCCGTCCCCTGCTTCCCTTCTTCCCTTCCCTTCCCTTTTTTCCTTTTCCTTTCCTTTCCTTGCCTTTTCTGCTTTCCCTCCCTCCCCCATCTTTCTTTCTTTCTTTCGTTACCAGGTAGGTTCTTCTTCTTCTGCAGAGCTTCCCTTCCATGTCGACGACACCTTCGACGCTCCCCGACTCAGGACACCACCGCCGCCTTCTCTGCAGCAGGAAAAAGGTTCGTTCCTCCTCTTACCTTCTTCCTCTTATTATTCACTTGCCTAGAAATTATTCCCTTCCCTTATCCCCCCCAACCCCTTTCTGTGCTGATTTCTCGACATTTCTTAGCTCTAGATTCATGGAGCTCTTACACCTCTTCCATTATATACGCGTTTCTTCTGTCTTAGCTCAATTTAGTTTCTCTTCTTCTTCTTCTTTTTCTTCTTCTTCTGAGCATGCTCTGAAGCAAGAGAATTTTCTTCATTTTCGGAAATCTCGTTACCTCGTTAGTTCACATCTGTTTTCGTTCTCTGACGCTGTAAATGTGGTCCATGAAACATTGTCTTCGATGCCATTCCTAATGGATGAAGAAATACTTGCGACACCAAACATAAAAAAAGACTAATGTATTCATATGTGGCTTCTTTTCCATGTATGGAGACTGTAAGAAATGTTGTTTCTTTTGCTTTTCTGTAAAAGCTTGTTCTTCCTTACTTTTGTAGACGAAGAATAGTTGCAATGTATGAATGCAGACTTTTCACATGACATCAGAAACAGTGAGCTGTGTCATTAGAAGTAGACGAACTCACTGCACCTGTTTTGCTGAGTGATTTCACTTTTCTTTCTATTTCGGTGGCTCCGTTTTCTCTTCTCCATGGAAGAGAAGTGTATTCGTTACAACTGATGAGGATTCTGATGCGTTCATAATCAGCGAATTTTTTATTAGAAAGAAAATATTCTCTGATGATTTCTATAGGATAAGTGCTTGCAATGCTTTAGGTTTTTCACCTGCTCTTCGGAAAAACTCTTTTTTTTGCATGTTCTGTATCCTGTAATGCAAACAAGTTCCCTTTCTGCAAGCTCGTGTTTTCATATTCCTGGAAATTTGAGAACATGCACTAATATTACGTCTGGCAGGATGTATTGTTAAGATTAGCTGGCCTTGATCCAAGGGAGCTTTGCAACGAGGCTATAGTTGAGAAATGTAGAGCAACAAGGGACCTCAGAGGTTGTGGGAAACCTGTCAAACATGCTCTCACATCATGTAACCATGCATCTCTATGTGCTGAATGTTGCCAAAGATGTGAGTTCTGCCCGATTTGCCGAGTACCCATCACGAAGAGGCATGGCGGAACTCCTGTGATGAAACCTCGCATCTTTGAAGAATGCATCGAATCTGGCCTTATCAGTTCTAAAGAAGAACAAACTTCCGAAGAGGATGGCATTTCGAATGCTAGTGTTCGACGCCTCTGGCTTTTCTTTGATGTAGCTCTTGAAAATAAAGCAGTATCAGTTATTTGTCATTGTATCCTTGTTTAGTCACACTTTTAAGTTTCCATGTCTAAGAACAGTATGATTACATGTTTGATTTCCTCTACATTGTTGCGAGCCCTTAACGTTCATAACCTTTCAGATGTTTCTGATGTTTGTATGGACGATAAGGCGGTCTCCAGTAATGCAATTATCTCCATGCTCTTGGATGGAACTGTTGTCATTGAATGGTGCAAGAGGACATTTATGCAGATCATACAAAACTTACAAGATATATGTATCCAAAATTTGCTTATGATCCCTCCACACATCTCATTTGTTGCATTGCAATGATGATTTAACTTGTTTCTTCAACTTAATTACTGGTAGATTTGTTAGAGCCCAGGGAAATGCACAGGAATCTGGGCCAACTGGAGGGTTTTTCTTCAAAGCTTCATGGGCTATGTAATGTCCTGGAATCTCTTGAAGGTCCAACTTCTGATGAAATGTCAATGCCATTTCTCGAGCTTCAGCAACTTGTAGAGGGTGTTGGAAGAGTTTCACAGGTAGTGTAAGCCATTTTCTTTTTCATATTTATATTTATATGTTACTCCTTAACGTGAATTCTTTTAAATTTAGGTTCCTACAAGTGTGTCTTTCTATGAATTGTCATAGGTTATAAACTATTTTCTGGTCAGTTTAAGATTTTTTTCTATCAAGAGAATTGATGAACAAGTCTGCTTATTAAGTTTCCAGTGCTAAGAAATGTCCATCGGAAGATGCAATTTTGTAGGAGATCAGTAAACTGACCGAATGATCAAAATTTCGTATCAGATGAATGTTATCCATTATAATCTATATAATTCCCGAAGCTTGAATTTATGAACCTATAAGCTATCAATTCATTTGAATGCCATTTTTCTTTGTTTCGTGATGATTGGCTATTTTTTGGCTTGCTATGTTGAAACAATCTGATCCGTATTCTTGCTTGAATTAGTTTATCGTGTTTTCTCCAGATTGTATCAGGCATAAAAGAATAAACCTTATCGTGAAAGGAAAAGTTCTCACTAATTCGATTTTGAATGCCTTGGGTTAGTGATGTTAGTGATGTGCTAGTCTTATTTTCTTGAATAAGACTATTGACCATGCATACATGCTCATGTGCCCACAAAGAAGGGTACCTTCTCTCCAAGCATTAGCTAAGATGCAGAGTTAACAGTTGTGAAGGACATCAAATCTTGACTGTGGGCATTGTCTTCCTCGAGGCCATCTCCAACGTTGATGCATAGGAAGGTTCACCCAGAGTTTTGTGGCGTGTTGGGCTTGAGCACATAGATATGTATTGCGAATGATGTATCTAGTGGAATGTATGTGTTTATACAATAACTTTTCTAAAAAATATAACTTGACATGTCTTGAGGATTTTTTTACTGTCCATTCTTGTTCCAATGAAGTTCTTCCATGCTGTTTGATTAACTGTATATAATGGATCTCCTCCTTCTGTTGAATTGATAATTTGTATCCTGAGGACAGAAAAGTCTAATTTTTTGTTGTGCAAAGACTGCTAGATAATTCTTGCAAATCATTAGAGATAGTTTAAAATTATATTAATTGACTAGAATGCGTTTTTACATTGTAAAATATTCACAAACTAGCCTCACATGCTAGTGTTTCTGATTATAATCATCTATATGTTTTTTCACTGTGAAATAAAAACTTTTCTCTTGCAACAATTTAATATGTATCTGCTTGTTTGTATGAGATTTTTCATTCTTTCGAAATATGTACGTTTCTGGAAACATGAGCTTTTCTCGTTTTGGCCAAATTTTTGTTCAGCATTATTGTGTATTTTGTTCCAAGCCTTTTGAAGGGTAAATCATTCTCAGTTAGCTCGATAATACATAAAGAATTTGTTTTTTTATAATGAACTTTGTAAATACTTCATTGTTTTCTTTGGATCGTATCACAAATTAGAGGTACTGATTTCCATCTTCTCTCTTGTAGCATTTAGATTTGATGAGTTGGTGCGCAAAGCATGATTTTCTTGAGAATATATCATCACGTCATTCGACAATCGATGACTGGAAGAATGCTTTTGAAGTTCGGAAGTCATCAGCTAACAGCAGGGCCTGGCCCAATCATATAAGACATTCATGGGAAAGCACTCTTAACAAGCCTGCAACATTATTCATTGAGGATGCATTGGAAAATATTGGATTTGGCGAAGACATGGACAATGATTTTTTGAGGGAGACCCCAGATTTAGAATGCTTGAAGCAAGGACCAGCAACATCTGTTATGAGGAAAACAGTTGGAGCTCTTTCAACAGGAGTATATCCTCCAAAAAGTGTGCGGACAGCTGTAGACATTATCTTTCTGGAAACAAATGCAGATCTTTTCCTTGCAAAAAAAGCGATTGTATCCTTACCTGTCTCTAATATATTATTCTATTTAGAGTACTGTGGAGTTTTATCTCGAGATTCAAACTAACAAATAAATGAAAAATGGGTCTTGTAGCTCTCTCAATATTTTGTATCCTTAATCTTGCTATAGTTCTTGTATTACCTCTTTGACAGGCAATGGTCTCATAGTGATAATCGATGGAAGATAGTTTTGGATGATTACTTATTCACCTTTGATATATCGAGGCATGCCATGCTAGAGTCCCTATTATTCTTTTTGCTGGATGAAAGTAGTGAGATTGCTTTGGAGGTAAATCTCATGATCAAGATGCATTTTTATCTATTTTTTAAGTGTATGAGACACTAAATTATGTTTTGAACATTGTAGTTATGCCATGAGCTTCTGAATGCTATTCTGTTCTAGAAGTGCTTGATTTTCCATTTTATATGAATTATGCAATTTTTTATCCTATGGATATTTCCAGTGCGATATAATTAGTATCAGACTGAAAGAGTGTTTTGATGTGAAAATATAAATTTTGTACCTTGTCAGTCTGATTAAATTATCAAGTGAAGGCCAGATCAGTTAGAACAAACCTTACGTTATTATTTTTGTCTTACATATACTTCAAATATTGTCTCTCTTGCCAATTTCAGAGAGAGAATAGCAACAGTTACCCACCTTGTAGATGGTTCATCAATGACTTCAATATTTTCACAACTTCTGGTTCTTCATAAGTACAGATTTGGTCATCATCTGCAGACCTAAGGTCAATGTGGAGCCTGGAATGTGATCGGTTTCTTAGGTTTAATACTCTTTATGATCTGACATGATTGTCTCCACATATCTTATCTCAAACATAGTCACAATCTGAACTGCTCTGAATTCATTCATTGTATGTATGATAACTGACATCAGATGAATTGATTTTGTGATCAGTCACATGCCAAATGTTGCAAATGGAGATGATAATGTTCGTCCTAATAGTGAGATGCAACTCATATTACTTTATCATTTATGCAAGTTGATTGTGTTTCACCCCCTCTTTGTATCTTTCTATATTTTGTTACAACCTGTGCCAATTGAAAGATTTCCTAAGTTGTCTTCCACATGGCTTTCTGCATCTCTGTTTGATGGATGGAGTCATTTTTGGCACAGCACAAAGCAGTGGGCAGATGAGAGATGTACCTAACTAACAGTTGGTTGGAATCTCCAAATACTACCCAACGACTAGGTAGAGGATTGTGATCTCCAAATACTACCTAACTTTCATAATGTTTGTATTTTGTTAAAACATGTTATTTGTTTTTCATACGATTTACATAATTCCATCCTCAGTATAAAATCCTTGGCCGTACCTCTCTGAATTATTCCCGTACCTGGTTTTAGTTACTATACTGTGTCCGTAATGTTACTCAAGAGATTGGCTGTGTAGAATTGACAATGTGAACTGGAAAGTTCTAACTATTTGTGGGGACTTGTGTTAATTTAAGAACTGAGTTTGTTGCATCAGTGATGCATGATGGACTGATACCTTTATCAATCAATATTTGTGTCTGTATTATTTATTTTACTTTAAACTTATTTATACTTTCTTATAATATGAGGAGTGAATGTTGTCATAAACTTGAAAATGAGTGTCCTGTGAACAGGAGGCCTGTGTACTTCTTCCTGAAGTTGTTTCTCCTAGCATACATCCAAAGGTGGCACGGGTATTGCTTGAGAGAAATAGACCTAAGGTAGCCTTGGATGTTTTATATTCTAGTGGTGGAGATGGTGCTCTTAAACTCTCGAACTCTTCAAGTTCTGCTGAAGTTCCATCTTTGGTAGATGCTGTGACTGCAGTGAGAGTAAGACTTGAATGTGGTCTACTGACAGAAGCATACCTTTATCAACGATCGTACACATCAAGAGTTATTTCAAATGCGCAGCAAAATCCAATTTCCAAAACAAAATCTAGTGATAAAGATGATTGCCGGGATTGGTTCTCTGAAATGCAATTATTGGTAGGTGAGATTTGCTCGTTATGCGTGCGAAAGAATTTATTAAATAAGATGATTGAGCTCCCTTGGCAAGAAGATGAAGAAAGGATTCTTTTCAGCTTCCTTTTGGAACAAGCAACCCAGAATCCATGCTCCACGGCTGGAAGTCTGATGATTATATACTACATTATGGTGAGTATTCATGTTCCACTTCCTGTGAAATGTAACTGAACATTTTGCAGTCATATTAATCTCTATGTCCTACTCTTGTAAAAACATGTAATGTTTATTTCTTACCGTGCGTTATTGGTTTAAATGAATATGACTATTGCATAGCATGTAATTGATATTTAAAGCAGAAATAGTAGAATATGAAGCATTGTAGAATCATTTTATGTGGCCTATGCCTTTTGTGAAGCTTTTGTATGCCTTTGAGCTTTGAAAACCTTGTATTATGAGTTCCTATAAATTTCAGTATTTCTTTCTTTTGGCAGAGATGCAGGTATAGAGAGGTGTATCTTACACACAAGAAACTCGCTGTTATTGAGAATGCATTCATTACTCAATGCGAAAATAGTGAAAAGAGAGACCTTGTAAAAAGTATATGCACAAATCGAACTAAATTGGTGGTAAGTGTTTACAGTTTTTTTGAATTTAGGGATTTGTATTAGACAGGAAAAAACATGGTTTAAAGACAAAATGTTGTATTAATCAATATCAATGAAACACATTTTTACTGTATATTTATGATCGGAAGAAAGCATTTCTAATTTGCGCATAACATTTTGTAAAGCATTAAGAACTCCAAAAGATCTGTGTGGAAATAGTTCAAATGCTTCCAAGAGCCCATTGATCTTGTCCATTCTGAATACGATTGATGTTTTTATCTACGATTCTGTTCTTGATGATGAGAGTTCTAAATCTTGATATTTGTTAGAGATTATTTCTAATGTAAACATGAAAATAAGGGAATAAATAATAGGTACATAAGAGGAAGAGAGAGAAAGAAGGCTGCTGATCCACCCGACCTTCCCCGAGCGAAGGAATCGAGATGGACTCAAGCCTTGATGGGCGTCCCATATCGCACTCGCTACAAGAGTTTGTTCACCACAAGGTCACAACCTCGACGTAGTCAAATAAGGTCCCTAATGAGGGTAGCTAGGCCTCATATTTATAGCTAGATCTAAGGCCCCCAGGCAAGTTCACACTTGTCCCTTATGGGTTGCCTCAATTCCTAGGGTTAGAAAATTTTGGATATGGTCATGCCTGTAACAATCTCTCTAGGTCTTATCTGTAACAGCCAAGATATTTCAAATTTTGGATATCTTAGAAAATTGTAAGGGAAGATGAATGTTCGATTATAAAGTATTAGGTTTTATTCATGGAATATGTTATTAGTCATGTGCTCATCCCATTTGTAGCTAATTTTAATTCATATGTATTATTGTCATGAAGCATCAGGCATTTTAAACAGCGAAGCTTTTAATTTGATTATTCTCAATGTTTATGTTATCATTGCCAGGGAAAGTGTATTGAGATTCTCCCAGAAATTCAACAGGAAGAATTAAAATCTGGAGCTTTAGGTAAACTTCTACCTCAATCTGGAGAGAGGGGAACTTTGGATAAGCACCTGAGTTCTACAGCCACAGTTTCTACATCAATGAAGGACATTGCTCATCCATTCACTGCAGTTACCCTTCCTTTTAATGACAAAAATGAGGACTTGATGTCATCTCAGAAGTCTCTTTTAGAATTTCCCAAGACAATGGCCTGGGATCATGGGCAACAACCTTCAATTCCTGGGAAATCATCAAAAATTCTATTTGGGGGTGTGGATTTATTGTCTACTTCCAGTAAGAGCTATACTACACCTGGAAGGCATCAAAATGAAGGATTGTTAACAAGCCATATTTTCGGCAGAAGGTTGATGTTTAATGGAGAAACGGATTCCTCTTATGATAATCAAAGACCTGGAATAAGTGGTACTGAGGATGCAAACTCTAGGGCATCAAATGGTAATCTTGGATCCACACAATTTTCACACACCAAACTAAGTTTACAAGAATATGGAACTCCAAGGAGCTCTAATCAAAGAGGGAAAAACGGATCAGTAACATTGAAGACTGACAGTGATTCTACATCCTTATCTAACTGGGTTGAAAATGGGGGTATAACAAATATGGACTTGTTAAGGAAAGATCGAGTCTTCGATTTATCCAGTAAATATAGACACCAAAGGCAAACCGCATATTCAAGTCCTAATGGCAAGAGGAAAGCACCTGAGTTTGCATGTTGACATATGTGATGATGTATCCAACTAAAGAGAGGTGTTTGGGATATTTTCACCAAAAATAAGACGGTGAAATTTTGCACAAAAGATGATCACTGGCTTGGTATGTGATTTAAATACTGTCTATAAAACTATTTATGGGTAAACATTGTTTTAGTTTTGCAATACCAGCAATGCAATATATGCGTGTTTTAAGATAAGAAACAGGTGCATGTAGATGGTCTATAATTAGTGGAATATGTGGATCTAGTATTTGTAAGCTTGGCGTTTGAAACTTATGCTGTTCCATCAAGTTACTAATTAGCAGAGTGAATGTTATCCTAGTTTCACATATTTTATGATCAATTGATTTTATGATTCTGGAAGTTTTGACAAGAGTTTTCTGATTATCTTGTTGTAGGAGGGGGCTTCTTTGAGTGGCGATATTTCATGGTAAGTTTTCTATAATGCTCACTATATGATATAGCTCTTGAAGAGGATTCTGATACCATTCAGGCTTGAGAATGCATTGATTGGCTGGCCTGTACTCACGTATCAATTCTTCATCTATACTTCCATCACAGTTTGGAATCCATTCTTGAGAGCAAGCTATTAGCATGAGTTTTGCTGCTAGTGTTCATCTTTTTATGACTCCATTGAGCAGATGTATTGCTTGTTCAACGAAATGATTGAATGTTTATCTTTTGTGCTGAGGTCTATTTCTTTCGCTTTGTTTTCTTCTTCCAATGTGCTTGAATGAGGGCACCAAGCTTCCCAGTCTTATGAAACCCATGACATAAATGCGATCACTGCTGTTTATGGTTTGAAGCGGTCAACCATATAATTTTTTCTGGGTGAGAAACACACGTGATCTGGATTTTATTATGGTGCATAAAATATTTCTATTGTGCTAATGTATTTCATTTCGACGAAGCTGTTAGTATTTATACCGGAAGCACAATTCTGTTTTAGATACTGATAAGAGGATAAGGTTTTTAATTTGGCAACCTATTTTTTATATCCTTTGTTTAATGAGACATCATGTTATAAACTACTATTTGAATATATTGAGGTCACCGTGTGGAAATTTCAAATTCCCATACACACTAGATAGTGGTAGGCTCTGGTTTTTGAGCTGATTTTATATTTTTTGTAATCTTCACAATTTATATTATTAGATAAATAAAGTTATCAATAAAGTTCTGTTTTTTAAGTGCTGGTACTTCATGATATTTAAGCATAATCTCAAAATTTTATTGACAACTAAAGCCACTTAGCTAAGCTTATCCAAGGATTCTTGTCACTTACTATATTATAGATGTGCCACTTTTATATCTGGAAGCAAACAGAATGAAGGGTTATTAGTGGTAAAGTAAACTCTCATTCAACATCAAGGCAAGACCAATCAATTGCCTATAATTATAGTTGTGTTTGGCATATAATTTGCAAGATTTTTTGTGCATAATCAACCAAATGTACATGCAATTGTTCTCCTAAATAAATGGTTTATGTTGGCGTCTTTGTTCTTCACTTTAGCTTGTATTTTGAAATGAGCTCACAGTGTCTAGTATAGATTGCACAGTTTGCCAATGCTACGAACTCTTTATGGTTGTCAAATTTTATTGTATGATTTGGTCAATTACAATTATTAGTATTATGAGTTTCATGTCTTGAAAATGTTACTGCTTTGTACTATGTTTTTGCAGAGGGCAATGAGGCATACACTATGTAGCTTCTTAATTGTCCATGCAATTTATTTGAGTGGAACCATGAGCCTTGTCTTTTCTAGCTTGAGAGAGAACAAACCAAACTGGTTGTAAATAGAAATAGAATAATACGCATCTAAAAAATCATGTATTCTATATATGTATGATTATTGTAATTTTGTCTTTGAAAGGGTCTATAACATATTGTTATTATTTTATATTAGAACGAGAAAGAATGATTAATGTAAGGAAATGATATAGAAAAAATGAAAATATATATGCTTTCAAGCAAAGATCTTTAAACAATGCAATGACTTGGAGTGAATTGATAACATAAGTTCGCTAATGTGATCTAATGTCTTACAATAGGATCATTTTAAGTAAAGATAGACCTGGCATCTTTTGAGAGTAACATGTGGAACAAGTTGTTTTTTTTTGGCTTATGCCTTCTAGCTCACATATAAATTGGGAATATCTTGGGCCATTTTTGAAAGGTTGGGCTGAATGGTATTTAATGCAATCTAAGCAATGGGCACTATGAGGAATGGAAATTTGGTTTCAAAGACAAACAATTTATAAATAACACCCCTCTCCAAATCTTTGCTAAGGCAAATGCTATACAATGAAGGATGAGAGAGGTAGGTTTAGGGCTTGTAGTTACATGACAATGGATCACACTTACTAATGGCATCTGTTTTTTGTATAGTATCATTGGAAGACAAGGCTTTGGCAATGTTTGATCAAATGTCATACACTGAACTTGGTTTAGCCATCCAGGCCTTGATACAAGAATTAATATATATCTCCATTCCAATTTCAAAATCGAAGCCATTGTTACCTTCTTAGTGTTTTAGCAATAAAGAAGCACACACACAACATTTTCTGTTTTGTAGTTATCATGGCACTGGCGGCATAAGTTCCATTGGTGATTTCGCAGTATGTGGGACAACATTTTCTCAGCACCTTCATTCATTTATCCAGGGACATGGCACTTGTAGGGGCGGATGTGGATCTCGTACAATAAACTCGATGCGAGGGAACATAAGAAGGATGGGCAGTTGTGAACAAATGGTAGTAATTCTTGGAGGGTAGAGGAGAAGCCGGGTGTCCGTGGGTTTTTGAATTAAGTAAGGAGGCAATCGATGGGAATTTCAGTTAATTTGGTAAACTCTCTATTATTAAGTGGAATTGATTTGGGCCATCTGATTAGGTCAGATTTTGCGACAACACAAAACATATAGAATAAATATCTCCATAAATAATTCTTCGGAAGAAGAGAGAAAGAGAGAGGGAGAGTGTGTGGGTTTCGTTTCCTCTTTTGCAATGGCCTTACTCATGTTTGCTCATAAGCTTTCTCCTCTGCTTCGCGGCAGACTCTGTCCTTTTTTAGGGTTTCGGACGCAGCTATTCAACTAGCAAACTCCTCTACTTCTTCCTCTTCCTCCTCCTCCTCTTCTCTGCTTCCACGCAGCAGCAGCAGCAGCAACAACAATTCCTCACAATTCCTCAGGTAACACTACTTATCTATGTTGTTTCGATACTATTGGGGTTTTAGTGTTTAAGTAACACAGTTTAAATAACAGTGAGAGAAAGTAATTACCAGAGAAAGGCAGTGAAAAGCAATGCGGGAAAAAAGGGGATAAAAGCTCGGTGACGAAATAGAGAAAATGAAAAGTGAAAGAAGAAGGCTTAGGCGATGAAAGACCAAAAGATGAAGGAAAAATCGTGTTGTTAACGCTAGTTTTGTTTTTTGGCGGGGTGGGGGTTTTGAGAGTCACTGTTAAACTTGAAACAGAAAGAGAGACGAGAGGAAGAAGAGAGAAAGAAGAAAAATGAGGAAAACATATTGCTGAAGTTTCACTTCGGAATTTAGGGACAACGTCAATTTGAAGAGTGACAAAATATCCAAGAAGCAATGAGATTAATGAGGTGTAGAGTGAACGTGTTGGAGAGTGATTAATGACGTTTTCCTATGCATGTATGTTAGTTCTTTGAGCTTTCAGCTCTCTTTTGTGATTATTTGATTTAATTCTTTCAAAATTTTGAATTTATATTTTGGGAGGTTTTTGAATTAACCTTTAGTTTTGAAAGGAAAAAGACCCAACCAAAGTTATATATAGTTTTGGAGCATTTCTTATGAATCATATTTAGTAAAATTGTCTTGTCAATAACAATGAGGTATTTCAAAACACCAATTTTGGGATTAAATGAACTTCCCTTGATTCAAAATTAGTTTTTCTTGAGTTCTGATGAGCTAAATGTCAATGGTCAATGTATAGAATGGGACGTCGTAAATCAAAGACTGGGACCGCCAATGAGAATGGGAACACTGTTGAAGAAAGTAATCATATGAACACAGTGGAAACTTCGGAAGTAATGGACATAAATCCATGCAATGGGATTGTATCTGAATTGACAACCCCGACCACAAGTGTAGTTATAGGAGGTGATCACACAAGCTCAGATTATTATTTCGACTCTTATGGTCATTTTGGTATGTGTTTATCAGTCTGTTTTCATTTATTTGTATTGATTCTCATCTCACATGCTTCTATGAACTAATGATGTTTCTTGGTTTTTTTCTCCTCTTTCAGGCATCCATGAAGTAAGATTCTCATACCTTAGGTTTATGATGAATCAAAAGAATTAAGAGTCCCTCTCCTCTCCTAAATTATTATATAAGTAAAAAAGGGGTGCTTGAGTGGTTGCTTTGTGTATGCATTGCTGCAACTTACAGAGGATGCTTGCAGGAAATGCTAAAAGATTCTGTTCGCACCAAAGCATACCAAAATGTGGTGTATCAGAACACTTTCTTGTTCAAAGATAAGGTCATCCTTGACGTTGGGGCAGGAACTGGTATACTTTCCCTGTTTTGCGCCAAAGTTGGTGCCAAGCATGTATATGCTGTAAGTGTTGAATTAGATTCCTTTAATAGAAATGTAGTTTTTTATATGGTTTGATATAGTCTTGCTAAAACCCATTTATTGGACGTAGAATATGTTCATGTTTATTAACTTACCCGACATAGAAACACAATTCATTATGTGGGTTGGTATACGCAAATTTATAATCTAATTCGTTTTCATAGGCATAAAGATGCAAACTACACTATTTAATCTAGCTCGGATTCTTAGACTTATGAATGCAGTTTACACTGCATGGGATAATATACCATTTACGTTTGTATTATTTTCAGGTCGAGTGCTCCATGATGGCAGATACAGCTGTTGAAATAGTCAAAGCTAATGGTTATGAAAAGGGTGTGTATTAAAAGCATATTGGTTACTTGTGGGAGTGTTCTCTCTATTTAACAAGGAATATTCTGATTACCTCATAAGGGAGTGAAGCTAATATTCTGTTTTGTGTGTTAGTGATCACTGTTCTGAAAGGGAAAGTGGAGGAGATTGATCTCCCTACACATGTTGATGTGATTGTATCAGAATGGATGGGTTACTTCCTGCTATTTGAAAACATGGTCAACTCTGTCTTGTATGCAAGGGACAAGTGGCTGGTATGCTTCTCTGGCGTTATGTGTTATAATTTCAGTATGTGCAGCTATCATTTTTGCTATAGTTTGGACACATACCTAGGAGTTTATAGTATATAGAAGGCGTTTATATACCCAAATACCAAAGTTTATATTGGTGTATAAAGAACTAGCCATCACTTCCAATGTTACTTATGAAGGAACTTAACAGGTGTTTGTGGAATGCCATTTTGGAATAAACCTGCATACTTTCAGACTCAACCTCTTACAAGTTTTAATGCACACAGGTACCTGGGGGTGTCATTCTTCCTGATAGAACCTCACTCTTTATCACTGCTATTGAAGATGCAGACTACAAACAGGATAAAATCGATTGTAAGCTCTTTTCAAAGCAATGTTTTAATCATTTGAAATCTGAGCATTAATACTTGGATGATTGTTGATTTGAGCATTGACAATGTCTAAAGCATGAGTTCATGAGGAGGATTGTTTTGCAGTTTGGAATAATGTTTATGGTTTCGACATGAGTTGCATCAAGAAGCAAGCCATGCTTGAACCACTGGTTGACACAGTGGACCAAAATCAAATTGTAACAAATAGTCAACTATTGAAGGTTAGATTAAGACATATGTTTGTGTTTGTAACTCACGTTGCATTATCTCTAGTACTTCCTCATGTTTCATGTATGCTATTTGATTTTAAACTGTGAAATGATAATTTTATTTCAAGTGTATGCAATGATGTTCTTGAGTTTGCAAAAACGTTGTATAGTTGTAATTTACTTTTCAACATCATTATGTCTGTAGACCATGGATATTGATAAGATGGGATCTCGAGATGTCTCGTTTTCTTCATCCTTCAAGCTAGTTGCTTCTCGGGATGACTTTGTGCATGCCTTTGTTGCATATTTTGATGTTGGTTTCACCAAGTGCCACAAACCTATCCATTTTTCGACAGGTATATTTTTCCATGTGTTAAATTATTTTCGCTAAGATATGGCAAAACACAAACATTATTTGGTTTTACCTTAATAATTCTCAGAAGTTTTTAAAAGCACCTCAATACATTGTCATAGTTGTATTAAGTGTGTACTACTACTAAGGTGTAATATGGTAATAAAGGGGGTATTTTGATCATTTCATGAAGATTATGTGGGAGTCTAGTAGTAAATATTCAAAAGGTAGTCTAACAAAAAATATCCAAAAATTTAAGAGTTACCCAATTTCTTTGTTTTCTCTTTTTTTGTTGGCAAGAATTTGTGCACATCAATGCTACTTTGTTTTTTCTTTTTCTACCTTCCAGGGCCGAAGGCACGACCAACACATTGGAAGCAAACAGTGCTGTATCTTGAAGATGTTTTGACAATGTGCGAAGGGGAAGCTGTAACTGGAACAATGTCAGTTTCACCAAACGCTAAAAACCCAAGGGACATCGACATCAAACTTAGTTACAGTTTCAATGGGAAACGGTCTCAAGCATCAAGAACACAAGAGTATCGCATGCGTTAAGTAATTTGCAGAGAAAAAGACGATCAATGTTCTCTATTCAGTTTTTTGTGGGGAAGGGGGAGAGAAACTAATGAGAGGTGATGGCAAGAGTTTTTGTACCTTGGGTCTTTGCCATTGTTATTTTCCATTTGGAAAGCAAAGCTACAATATAATATACTATATTATATTGTCAGAGACCTTTTTTGTTTGTCAGATTCATTTATAGAAGGTTTCACTATTATCTGATTTGTTAATTAAAATTTTAACTTTTGTAGAGTTTTTAAAATACGAGTGTTCATTGCTGTGATTTTGAATGTGAATGGAATCTTGGATATTATAATGTTTGAATGATGAATTAATGTCCACGGTGAATCACCCATTGACCTTCTTTCTGGGCTTAATACATCTGATCTCCATCTCTTTGTGCTCCAGTATTTAAGCTCCTCCATAATCCCTTTAAAGAGGTTCATTTGATGGTCTTTCTTCCATATTGATAGAGATATGAGGTGTTTCTCTTTTTGCCCATTTAAATGGGATGTTCTCTAGTGATACGAGGTGGAGGATTCTACAGAAGCAGATAAAAATGTTTAGTCATTATTTTCTGTATGATAGCAGTCTCATTGGGACAGTGGGTCATCCTTTAAGAGTTCAATGTCATTCTCAAAGGACAGTGTTGAAGAGATTTTAAGTATCCTTGCTTTGAGGTGGATAATAAGCCTCAGTTATGTATATTAGGAGGGTCAATGGTTCTTGATAATACATGTAGCACTCTTTGCCTCCCTATAGTGTGCCTTGTTAGTTGTCACATCTAAGGGGAACTACATAGACAAGAAACATGGTGAGGCATTTGCCTAATGAAAACTCCCTTAGAAAAATGCTTGCAAATATTGAGCCTAATATATTTTGGGTGGTCTTATCCTTGATATTAAAAACTAGAGAAAAAGAATGAAGTGGTAATGTGTAAATATTGTTTGGCACCTACCACTCTTGTTATGAACATGGATAACGTCTTTTGTTTAAGTTCAAAATCACCCTAGTAGGCTAAGGGGAATTAGAAGAAGCATTTTATGAATTCATTTATGTTGCACTTTGCCCAAGTGCACAAGGGATGTATCTCACTCAGTAGAAAATTGTACTTGTAGGTTGGGTGCCTAAATAGTTAGTGATTATAAAATTTCCCACCTAAACTAGTGGCTAAGTCTTCCTCAAGAATGGTTATGTTCACACAAATTGCATTGCCTTGAGTGCTACAACAATACATATTAATAGGTCATAGTAACCAATGAAAGGTTGAGCCTATGAAATATTACGCTACACATGATTATTTCACAGAATGCATAGGAATCAACATAAAAAGACTTCATTGAGTAGTGGAACCTCTTCGACCATTCAAGAATCGTGGGCGAGATAGACCACTCTAACCATGAAAATAGTGTCCCCTGGGTCAATCTATCTATAGATTGGAAAAGGATAGATTCCTTACTTCCAAGACATTTCTTAGGAGGAACCCTAGTACTTGCTTACCTAGCCTCAGCCCGAACATATGTGGAGTTTCGACAAACAAGAGAGTGTTTATTAATGGTCCGTTCCGAGCTTACAAAAATTTGATTTCTCAGCTTTATCTTATTCATAAGATGAAGCTTTAAAGCTAAGCTAAGATTTCCTAATAAATCAGTCCATCTATCAATCATTTGTATTCCAAGAACTGGGAATAGGAGGACATCTATCATCTGCTATTGCAGCAAACGTCGTCGTCGTCATCGTTGTGAAACGATGGACGGTGTGCAGAGGTGGTGCTTCAATTGTAAAGCATGGAGACCTTCCGCACCGCAGCTTTCCCTCTGCATCTCGCTGCTCCCTCTCGATGACCAGAGACAAGTCACAAGGTATTTGTCTCGCATCTCCCTCTTTAGGTATGTCCCGTTGAAGAAAATGATCATATTTCTTGAAGATTAGTATTTGAAAATCGTGTTTTAAGCAGGGTTGTATGAAATGTGTGTGTGTGTGTGTGTGTGTGTGAGAGAGAGAGAGAGAGAGAGAGAGAGAGCAACATAATGTTTTTCCTTGTGAGAACCCCTAAAACAAATATGCTAGAAAAAGGCAAAAGTGGATCAGAAAAACAATATTTTAGATATTTCTGATCCTAGAGCATGGATATTATGAACATTGAGTGCAGCCACAGTTCTTTGCAAGCATGAGTATTTCTTTGTGCTCTGTTTTTCAGGAATATTTTGGCTTTTTTAGGTCATTTCCAATGGGATAAACAAGGATGATCACTGGAGAAATATTGAAATCTTTGACACCCTTTCATAATTCATGTTAATGTAGAGTCAATGGGCTTCTTTGATTTGTTCTTGCTATCATAATGTAAGCCACATGGTGATTCCTAAAAGACGCTTATCTCTGCATTTCCCAGGTTCAAAAAGCGTGAAGACCAGAAACGTACACTAATTAGTCGCCTGATGCAACGGATGCTCATTCATAGTCTGCTTGATATCTCATACTCGGATGTTTCTATCTTTCGAACACCTGAAGGAAAGCCATTTGTGGTGTGCAACATATTTAAGCTTTTGTTTACCGCAATCATAAATTTTACCTAGATGGAGATTGCTGAAACTACACATAGTTCTCAGTAGATCCTAAAGAATGATGATGTTAATCACATTCACTTTTGCGCCTCCTTCAACAAATGAGTAGTAAAAAGCCTATGTAGGAGCTATTCACAAGTCCTGTTAAAGCATAGAAAAATGGAAGGTGTTATTTCCTCAAATTGAACCCAGTTAGAGCATTAGGAAAAGAATGGATTCTATGGGATGTGTCACAATATGTACCTATAAAAGTATGTCACATCTAAATTTTAAAGCTATAATAAATAGATGAATAAATTAATTAATGCATGGACACAAGAAAATAATTAATGAAATCTCAAGGTCGTGTTTCTCCATTGAAAATCTGGGTTCTCTTCATTTACCACTGCTTCTGTTTAGGTCATTCTCCATTTTTTTGAGAAATATGGCTTTAAGGGTGATGATTCCTTGTTGTGGAAATTAATTTGAGTTTGATAAACCTTGGTTTATTCTGAATATGTCTGATCTTATTATCTGTGAGCTAGTTTGGTTCATATATATAACATGAATTCTTTCATTTATATATGCATGTGTCCAGATCAACTGTTAAATTTGTAAACCATCAAGCTTATCATTTGATGTTGAATGTCAGGCTATTTTCTTGTGTTCAGCAGATGAATATTGCTATTGTGTTTAGCAAACTTGTTATTTTTGTGCAGGGAAACATTGTAGAGAATTCATGTTTCCCAAATTTGAACTTTAGTGTTTCTCATCATGGAGACTTTGTGGCATTGGCCTCAGAACCACATGCACTTGTTGGATTAGATATTATGATAGCTGATCCTGAAGAGGAAGCAGCACCCGAGGAGTATATAAAGAATTTTAGATCTTGTTTTACTCTACGAGAATGGACAAATATCAACAGTGTTGGCCCGGACAAGAGACTTCTACTTCACCAATTTAGTAGGTATTTTGGTTTTTTGAATAGACATTGATATTTTCTTATTTTGGCAAATGTGTCTGTTTGATATTACATCCTTATCTTGGTTCATTTGACCATAAAATGGATAATTATTCAATAAATTTTACTATTTGAAGCTTATCCAGATGGCTTAATTGGATTTCGCCGATCAGTTGTGATTTCTTAATAAATATGTGACATGAGAGTAATAGATGCAGGATTAAATTTTAGCATGCTAATAGATTTCCATTTGAGTTTTTGGATATTCTACTTGTAAACTACATTTAAAAGAAACAACTATTCAATTGCACCTGATGAACCCATACATAATCAATTACAATGTCAGTATCTACTCATATTTTGGTTCCTCCTAGAGACTAGAAAACAGTAAAAATGAGGAAATAGAAAATGGTATAGTGTTTTCTATATGCTTTTACATTACATGCAGTGGTAAAGTGTTATAGCGTTATGGGGAGTATTGTATTTAACTACCTAATATGAAAGAGAAAGAAAGAAAGAAATCATATTTACATTTCCTACTTAAGCACGTGTGAATGTTAATTAAAAAACTAGTCTTGATTCAGATGTTATAACTGAAAAGAATTATAGCATTAATTCGAATATTATAACTGAAAGTTAGGGCTATTTTGTTTTGTAACCAGGTATTGGTGTACGAAGGAATCATATGTAAAGGCAATAGGTATTGGACTAGGATTTGACATGCAAAGAGCAGAATTCTTTTACAAATGTGGAAATGTGTGGAGCATGTTTGCCCATCTACACCTGGATGGGGTATATCAGCCAGATTGGCACTTTTATCTCAGCCAATTGGACACTAACCATTGGGTACTGACATTTTTTTATTCAAATATTGGTCATGATTTATGCTAGAAAGAAACAAACCATCAAATACGCACTTTTCTTTCTCACCATAGATTAGAGTAGTAGCTAGTTTGTATTACCTCTAAAAGCCATTTGGTTTTACATGTTTATTGCAATAGGTATGTACAGCAAAAGGTCCTGTTGCAGCAGCAATACCAAGCTTCAAAGAAGCACTACATGCAATTGATATGAATGGTGCAGACATAGATACAGGTTCTCAACCACCTTTCGTAAGGCTCGTAATAGAAGATCTTATCCCTTGCTCTCACGCCAAAAAGTTCAGGAACTTGAAGGAAAGTTGAATGCAAAATGCATTCTTTTGGCACTTCATATAATGTTGTACTTTTTAGACTCTGATTGATTAGTTAATTAAATGTTTTTGAATAGGTAGCTGCCATTATAATTTATTTTGAGAAAAATAGGTTTTATTTAGTAAACTCAAAAACACAAATTTGTGATCCATGGCATTACTTAGGAACACAATTAGCATTAGTCTCAGGTTTCAAGCATTTGAATGTTACCAAAGTAGCATAGGTAAGCATTTCAGGGAATAAAACCAAGTCAATAACAAATTGTGTGCAATGTTTTGTCAGTGCAGATAAAAATCATGATTCGCTTGGCATGTCTTTAGGAAGTAGTGGTCTTTGTAGCTCAATTGATTCCTTCCAATCACAATCACGTGAACTGTAGCTCGAAGTTGTAATTAACTATCATGTACTATCCTCATTTGAGCATGAAAGCATCAGTGCTAATTTGTGTCATAGTTGCATGATTAGTTTCTTGCATATTTATTTTTTTGGCTCATTGTTCCCACTAACTGTTTTGTTCACGAAATACGAGATCGCATGTCCAATTCAAAGTTTTGTAAATCGTTTGATCAATACTAGGTGTTTGTTCTAGAAATATCAATACTAGCCTTGGTATTGAATATACCCAATACTGATTTGACCTTGTATTTCGTTTTTAATCATGTTAGTGATAACTTTGATTGCAAAGTGTAGATAGCTATTGTTTAAGGGCATTGGATTTAATTAACCTATTAAGCAATCAATAATTAAGGAGCCTAGTCAAATTATCTTCCCTAATTGTATTTAAATGCATGGGCAGAATTTGATACGATGGTACTTAGTTCTGTATGCAGATAAGATTTACTTTATTGTCTTGTCATTGATGAAATGAGATCATCAAAGTGATCAAATAATGTTCATCGAACCACAGTACTTGTTATGATATATATTTACTAAGACGGTAAATCTTCAGGATTCAACTTAGGTTGTGTTTAATTTTTATTTGACTTAAAATTATGTAGTTATTGTGCATAATATTATAGGTCAAGTTTACATGTTATAAGTTGATTGAAATTCTACTTGGGTGTGTGATATTTCCATATCTTCAAGTGTTTACCAAATGCATTCTTGTGTAACCATTGGATCAAAAACTTTGCACTTACATGTTTAGAGTAAAACTAAAGAATGATTATTGTTAAGTGACTTCATGCCCCTACACTACATGAACTCAAGACATTAGGGAAGAGTGTGTAAGGTCCTCTTGTAAGGGTTTATCAAATGCATTGATGTGTGAACCCTAGATAAAAAAACTTTCCATTTTTATTGTAACAATACATGTTTAGAATGTAAGTTGATGAAACTATAGAATTGTTGTTGTTTGTGTTAAAGATAGTATGTCCCTATGGCCTACACTACGTGATCACATTGGGGAAGAGTGTGTATGAGGAAGTGGTTTTGAGAATACATTCAATTTGAAAACATGCACAATGGCATATTTACATTTTCAAAAAACCTTTATAATAACTTTCCAAAGGTTGAAAATGAGGGCACCTTGAAATCATGCATATAACCACATTTTCTCACAAAAAAGTGCTTATGATTATTAACTTCTCACAACCCAAGGATTAATCATTAGAGCAATAACAATATCTTATAATAGAAATGTCTTTACTACAATACAAAGATTGAAAACTATCAATAAAGAAGACATTGTGTGTTCAAAGACTTTATCAATTTAATCCTCATATATGTATTTCCGTTTAAATATTAATATTCTTACAATTAATGGTACAATTGTGCTTAAAGTTGTAGGCTCAAATCTCAAGCAACAGGTTTGATGTATGACAATGTTAGCCCCTAAAAATGGCTTCTACATGCGCACATGAAAAACCCAAGGATAAAAAATTGGTAGCTTTGCCTTGTAATTTAGGTACCTATCAATTAATTTCACATAGACAAAGAATTGCTTCTTTGTAATCCGTATAAAATTCCTATCTAAGATATACCTATGATTCACGTTTGAAAAGTATTTTACAACAAAATCTCGAAATCCATTTATTATAAATCGTGGCTGAAATAGCAAGGCATCATTGTCTAAAAACATATTACCTTTACCTACGGAAACTATATATAAGGTTACATTTCAACTCTAACGCAATGAGTTTAATGTTGTATTTTCGAATTTCATAGTAGAAACTCTATATTATTATAGTTTGGATAATGCACTCAAAACACTACTATTTGGACGTTGAAAATGGCTTTGTGATGTTGACATTGGCATTCCCCACAACATGAAGTAAAAATGATGGCAATGTGCTTTAAAAAGCCAATCCTAAAAAAGAAGACTTTGGTGTGAGCAGAGAAACGAGCGATGGCAGATCACCGAGGGGCACCTGAGTCAATGCACAGAGGGAGTTATGGTGTAACTTCCCTCGACCCGCCTCACATCTCTTCTAATATCTCTGGTTGTTAGGAAGAACATAAAAGAGGCAGATGGGATTTGGGTAGTTCTGTGGACTGCCAAGGGCGAGATGGTGGATGTGGAAAATGAAGCATTTTCTGATTTTGGATAAGCATGAGTGATGATGGTGTTGAGGGTTGTAACATAATTTAATGAGAGACGAGGAGAGTAGTGTCACTTTGTTTTTTTACGTACACGATTTTAGTGGTAAAACAACGAGAGTGAGATGGTTGATGTGGATTATTGAAGCACAATTCATGTTTTTGATAAGGATGAGTGATGGTGGTGTGGGTGTGGGTGTGGGTGTGGGTGTTGAAGTATAGTTTCTTCAGAAAACTAACTTGTTTGTATGTACAAGATTGTGGCGGTAATCGGCAAGAAGTTTGATGTGGACTTGAGGAAGCAAAATGCATGTTTTTGATAAGGATGAGTGTTGGTGGTGTGGGGGTTGAAGCATAATCTATTGAAAAGACTAGACTCATTTAGTTGTTTGTATGTACAGATTTTGGCAGTAATCCGCGAGGACTTGGTGTGGACTTAATGAATCAAAATGTATGTTTTTGGATAAGGATGAATCAAAATGTATGTTTTTGGCGAAGCATATTCTCATGAGGGGATGAGGAAAAAAGACTCATGTATTGTTGTATGTGCAAGATTTTGGTGGTATTCAGCGAGATGGATGATGTAGACTTACTGATGTAGAATTTATGTTTTGGATAAGGATGAGTGATGATGGTGTGGAGGTTGAAACACATTCCCATGAGGAGATTAGGAATTTAGACACATTTTATTGTTTCTGTGCAGAATTTGGTGGTATTCGGCAAGATGGTTGATGAGGACTTAACAAAGTAGTTTTTTATGTTTTTTGATAAGGACAAGTGATGATGGTGTGGGGGCCGAAGAATAAGCTCATAAGGAGAGGAGGAAACTTGGCTTAATTTGTTGTTGTATGTACAAGAATTTGGTGGTAATCCGGCAAGATGGTTAATGGGGAAAGAGGAAGCATAGTTGTTGACTTTACAGCCACGAATGTGGAAAGTGGTTCTCTTGAAAAACCAAAGAACGTAGTTGATCACCTTCAAATCCGAGATGGACAGGTTGAAGAAGTATTGAATGGCTCATCACTACGACTTGAGAGGGTTTGTTTTCGAATAGAGCTACTTTCGTTGTTGCCTATGGATATGGATACCTTGCAAGGTGTCTAGGGAATAGATTGTAATTACTAGACTATTTTCTCTATGTTGGAGTACATAGATTTGTTTCTTTAACCGTTGTCTACACAAAACGGGTTTGGGAAAAAATACTTTGTATGATATCGTTATGACCATGACCTTTATTTATAACTAATGGAAGGATAATTTGTTTTGAAAATAAAAGAGCCAATCCTAAAACCTGATGATAAATAATCATTTGCCCCATCAATGAATAGTCGACGCTAATAGTGACCAAAGCTCTGGACAAATGTCTTTCACAACAAACTTTATGAAAAAATGATAGATTTTAGAGTTCACCTTGGAAAGGGATTTGCAAGTTATATTTATTGTAAGTAGAGTACTACTGCATATTTGTAAAAGAGGATATCCAAAATGTTTCCTCAAATTAATGATGAGTTTCATTAGAATTTATGAGTCTTGAAGTTTGGACATGGATAATAGAGCCGACTGCTGGAATTGACCGAATTTCGGTTATATAAAAGAATAAATTAACTACATGAATATTGATTATTATCAAATATATGGGGTGTGTTAAATATGTTTAGCATTGAGCAAGCTTCTAATTTAAATTGGTAATCTAAGACACTGGGTGGGGGAAACTAGAAATTGTATGCATTTAGGTGAAAGCATGAACAAGCAGGTTATTTGTATTTGTCTAGCTTTTGAGACTCGCTAAATATAAAAAAAACTTGGTGGAGGTCATGCACCATCTCTTGTTAAAAATAATATTTTTCATGAGCACCGATACATAGGTTATTCTGGACAATACATTAGCAAAAAAGGACTCCACGAGTCATGAAACATGGAAGCGTAGAGGAGAATTGGTATGTGAAATAAATTTATGAGCATTGATGACAAAGTAATCAAGATTAGGAATTGACTAAGTCAAATTGAACTCCTATGTTGACATGAATAACCTCATCCTTTATTTTGGGTATATTTAAATAAATTCATTTACCTAAAAACCTCATGTTGCACACCTCTTTTACCTACAACAGCTCCATTAATGTCAATTGGTCTAAGCCAATGACATCAAGCATAGAATATGTTGCAAAACAAGAAGAAGCAGAAGTAGCCCTACTAATTTTAGAAGAACTTCGAAAAGTGTAAATGGGATGATAAAAAGTAAGAAATTTCTAGTTGTATTGAATTGACAATGGTAGAATCATTTGAATATGCACTTATACCACATATTGAACGAACAAAATTGACATGGTGTAGTTAATCAGACGGAGATTTGCATTGATATATATTATATTATTGTAATATATATGTTTCAATTCACTTGTTTTCCAAGCTTGTTGTAAAAGCTAGGAAACTTGATCAAGAAAGGATGGAATGCACAAAAGCCCTTCGTTGCAATAGGATGCATGTGAAGAAAATTCAAGAAGGATGGAAGTAACGATGGTTTAGATGGAGAATCATATGTACTGGTTAATGTATTTTTACGTTTTAAATAAATGTTGCATTTGAGAAAAGTTGAAACACATAAGTTACCAATTAACATACATATTTATATTTGACATTGATTAGTGTCATGAGGTTAGTCAAGCATTGAAATCTAGTTCCGATGAAAGTGATATTAATATATCTATTAAGAGCTAGAAATTGGTGGGTTTTGAGATTGTTGTGCTTCAGGATTGTCATGACTCATGATAGTATCACAATTATAAACTTTGTCATGTAGTGGTAGTTACATGATACATCTATAGACATGTAAATGGGGTTCCTAAAATGAAAGGTTGGCAAAGTAATTTGACATGTGGATAAACTTTTAATTGGACAAATTATCAAGTGATCACCAAAATATTAGACTCTTGCGCTTGACTATTTTTTCTCATGTTAACATTAGGTATAGATTATTGGGCCCAAGGTTACCATGTTCACTAAAAGCTCCTAGCTTGGACAAGAGCTCATATTGTCTTTATAGCTAGGAGGTGAGTCAAATCTCTACCCTCATTATGAATACATGTCCATGATTTGTGTTACGTCACATACACAAGTTGAGATTCTTGACAGGGTCATAATTGTGATCGTAAATTTATTATCATGGGAACTTTTAGAGTATGCAACCTTTCTGATGTCATTGAACACCAATGATACCTTCATATGTATTGAACATGGTGTTGTTCACATAAATCCCCAAACAATCTATTCTATCAAGTTATCTATAAGTAAGTGTAAAGCAACATTGAAGGAATGATAAGTAGCAAAACGACATGCAAAATGTGCAATGAAAGGGATTCTTTAATTACTCTTGATACATTTCCATATACTCATAGCTAAGAGTTAATAAAGGTCAAAGCTCGAGGATAGAAAGATTTATAATAAGATAAATATTTGAAATAATACTCATTGCTCCTATAACATTACCATGGCTCTTTAAGTGCATGCACGACAAAAAATTTGTATTCTTTCATTATCTTGCAGTTCAGAGGAAAAAGTGGTAATATTCGTAGTCTTAAGATTGGACTGGGGGATATTCTTTCATTTCAAGTGCAAAGGAAAGAGCGCTTGAAGTATTAAAATTGGCCCCATCTCTAAATGGGGTCAAAGAACATCACCTACCTTTTGGACTCATCTCTAAACGTGTTGAAGGAAAGACCACAATCGAAATAAGTATTAAAATTGAACTCTAAGATATTGTTTCAATTCTAGTGCTCACTCACATTGCCACCATTACCATCTCTAAATGCATGTACATGCATGCATAAATCTCAAATGAAAAAATACATTTGTGAAATTCTCTTGGCATCGCTTAGATTTTTCGAATTTTATCTTATTATTGCATTTTTTTCCCTTGACCTCCATGGGCCACTACATTGCTATTGAAATTGTTTATTGAATTCAATGTTGGATGTGGACACAATTTGTCCACTTTGGCCAGCTATTACTTATTTTCTAAGTGTGAATGCATCTCTATGAGTTAAAACTCTAAAGTATAAATACATTCTTTGCGCACAAGCAAAAATCGTTAATTCAATTCAATGTTTGGTGTAAAGGCTCACTATTCACATTGGCATGTTATTATTTTTTGTAAGCGTGATTGTATCTCAAGGGCTTAAAACCTAAAGTATAAATGCATTCTTTGTGCACTAACATAAGGGGGTCGTACACACCAAAACTAATGTTTGTCTATGCCTCGGAAGGCATAGTTACCTCCTATAAGAAACCTTTCTATTTGTATTGCTTCATTCAATACACATTTCCCCATGGTTAGAGTGGCCTTATACAAACAACGACAAAAAACATTTGATTGCATTAGTACTCTCTTGTGAGAGCTTATGTAGAGTCTAGACTGTATAGTTCGCAACTTGTATTTCATACCATTTTTGTGTTCATTGTTGGCCAACATTTTTGTTAGGACATTATTCAAACGTGGGACACATATCGCCACAAAGTTCTGAATGAACTTATTCTCGAAGTTTGTAGTGTTTATGTAGACAAACATTTGTACTTCCATCCCTTCATTTACTTCATCCATGTTACCCATTTGCATGTGGGAACATGGGAAATCTGTTACAAATACCCAAGACTACACTAGTCAACACTTATTTGCATATAGAGAGTGGACAAAATTTGAACAAAGCATGCGTATGCTTAACAATCGGCAACGGTTCGGTTTGAGAGGGTCCAAACCGAACCAGTTTGGAATGGAACCGTTTAATTTTTTTGAAACCTGAACCGAACCACGAAACCGTTAAACCGAACCATGAAACATTTTTCAAACCATTAAACCATTAAACTGTAAAACTGCGGTTTTGTGGTTCGGTTTCGGTTTTCAATTGTTTTAAATTTATAAGATTTCATTTTTTTAAAATTTTAAAATTTTTAAGATGTTCCTAAAATGTGAGAACAAGGTCTGAAAATGAAAATATTGTTTAAAAACAAATTTTAGATTTTTTAAAAAACTCTTTAAATTTTTAAAAATTAAAATTAAAATTAAAAACCGTTAAACCGTTTAAACTGCGGTTTTTGACTGTTGAAACCGAACCGTTAATAAAAACCTAAGCCTGAACCGAACCGAACCGTTAATAAAAACCTAAGCCTGAACCGAACCGAACCGTTGAAATCGTTAAGCTGTTAAACTGCGGTTTCGCGGTTCGGTTCGGTTCAAACCAAACTGTTGCCGATTGTTACGTATGCTTTGTGAAGCTACGTGATATATCAGATATGATAATTGTTGTCTCTATGCTTGAATATATGACCTATCCAACGTAGCTCTTCTCTAATGTGATGTTTCCTACCGTACTTAGTTCCAAGGAATATATGTAGAAGAAGAATTATATTATACGTAAGGTGATGTTCGCATGAATGCTAAATGCAACATGGTAATATGCCTACGATTCGAAACACCATACACACAAAGAATCAATGCATCTACATAGACAAACAGACATACATACGAACATACAACAAACAATGCTTCATATTGATACACAATAAACTGCACACACATAGAGCGCGCAATAATCCATATATGCACAGAAATACAAATAGAAACATGGAGATGAGTGATGGATGGATACATAAGATGGAGGGGATCCATGCCCACACAACATATAAAAAAAGAACAAAACCATTGAAAGACAAGAGACAGAGAGAGAGAGAGAGAGAGGGAAAAAAAGTGGAAGGTATCTAATGGGGATTAAATAGTTTCCGACACGTGGCGGTAAATTAAAAATAATTACCGGCTTCTTTATTATTATGTTTATTATGATTATTTTTCATCTCTCTCTCTCTCTCCTGTTCTTCCTGGAGCTGGAGCTCCTTCTTCTTCTTCTTCTTCGAAGAATTAAGGTTTCTCTGTTCGAAAACTTAGGGTTCCACAGTTCGGATAATCAAGGGGTTTCCGAGACTTCTCCGTTTTTTCTTTTGGCATCTGAAAACGTCTCTTCCTTCTCGTTCTCTGCAGATCTCCAACTGATCATCAAACGTTTTTCGTCAGGTGAGTTTCGACATCCTCTTGCCGTCTTTCTGTGTATTATCTTTCATTTCTTCTCCCCCTCTGTCTGTCTGTCTGCATAAATGGTCGATTACGTATAAAGTCTCTTTTCTCTTTTCTTTTGTGTTGCTTTTGCTTTGAATTCACCCCCGTTATTTCTCTATATCTAAGCTTCTCAGTTTCTCTGCGGATAAGATCCATGCCTCTCTGTTTGTATTTTCTTTTTCTTTGAATTCATAGTTTTGATTACTATGTATTCACGTTGTTTTTCCATTTCAAACTTTTCTTGGCGCAGTAGAAGAAGTTGAATCTCTGATGATGCTTTTCTCTTCCCGTTCCCCGTTCCCCCTTCTCCTCTTCCTATTTCCTTAACTTTGATTGATTTCTCGATCTCTGCTGCTGCACCTTCAGAGAGCTCAGAAGCATGGCGACTAGACTGAAAATGGATGAAAAAAACGAGAAGGCAGTAAGGAATCTGCTAAAGAAGACACCAAATCGAAGATGCATCAACTGTAACAGCCTGGTATGCTGTCATATATCCTCTCTCACTACCTTGGTAACTTTACTTCGTAAAGTAGAACATCAAATGTGAAATTTTGAGTGGTCTCTGTTAGAGTTGCAAGAAAAAGTGAAGTGAGGTCCTTCAGTTAGGGTTGTAGAAATGTGACGAAGAGGACTTTTTGTTAGGGTTGCAGAAATTTGATGAAAGCAGATTTTTTATTAGGTTTTCAGAAATTTGATAAAGAGAGGGCTTTTAGTTAGGGCTGCAGAAATTTGATAAAAGAAGGCTATTTAGATAGGGCTTCAGAAAAGCGATTAAAAACTTTCCAGACAGCAGAAATGGGATTAAAAAGCCATAGAAAGGGTTGGAAAAATAATTCTGTCGGGGAAAGTGATCCATTGCCTGAATGAAATAATAGAAAACTCTAAGAATGTATTATGAAATAATAAATCGTAAGTTAGTATAACAATTTAGTAGGAGACGATTTTATTTATATCAAATGATAAGAGGTTATGTTAAAATACCACAAATTTATAAACATTGAGTGGGAAAATTACATAATGTTGTAATATTTTGCTCGCTTTATAAACGGGATGGTCAGCATGCTCACAATATTCAGCCAGGCTTTTGAGTAAATGGGGTGAACTTTTTCTGCATACTGGTTATTTACTATGTGAAAATTGTGGACACATTTTCTTATTGGGGCTTAACCCTCTGCATACTATCAAATGGTATGCCTGGATATTTCTAATTTGGAAAGAGGACAATGAAAATTTAAGATTTGGTGGGAACAAAGAAAAGGATCTTGAAATAGGAATTTCTGAAAAAAATTCAGCTAGTAGGCCTGCAATGGCGATCCAGAAGGTATTGAGGATGATGCGACACAACTTTAAATAAGTAAAATTCAATTTTTTGGCATTTATGAGAAGGATATCTTACTGAACATGTCTCTGAATCTCGTTGATCATGTTTGGCAGGGTCCTCAATATGTGTGCTTGAACTTTTCTACCTTTATTTGTACACAATGCAGTGGAATCCAGTAAGTGCTTTCTTCATGTAAATGCTAGTTAAAGGTAACATCTACCTATATATCTGCTTAGCTCTGACAGCATATACTGGCTGCAGCCGAGAATTTACGCATCGTGTAAAATCTGTGTCAATGTCAAAGTTCAATTCAGAAGAAGTGGCCAATCTGGAGAATGGTGGTAATGAGGTATACATAATAACCAGATGCATTTTGCAATACTACTTCAATTGTTTGTCGAATAGTGTAGTTGTGGGTAGACTATCATGTCTCCATCGAGCTTGAATGCCTTTAGCACTTCAGGGACTTGGCATACCAATGAATTCAGGGGGGGAACATAGTTAGAAAAACTGATAGTTCCATGAAACTATCTGGGCCCTTGAATCCTTATAGATATGTTGAATGTAAAGATGAGACTATGAGGGACTTCAGGATTTGACAGTGTACCCCTGACGGATTTTTGGGTGGAATTCTGGTAGAAAAACTGGATGTGGGTGCTGAATCATATAGACATGCTCAATATAAAATTGAGATTAGGAGAGGCCTTGGGATAATAGAGTGTCCTTTTCTTCTCTGCATTCCAACCAAGTGGAACAAAAAATATGTACAGAAAATCTCCAAATTTCTTATTAGTTGCTCACCTCATATTAGGACTCTACATTGTTTTGGTTGAGCAAACAGTGTACCCCTGACGGATTTTTGGGTGGAATTCTGGTAGAAAAACTGGATGTGGGTGCTGAATCATATAGACATGCTCAATATAAAATTGAGATTAGGAGAGGCCTTGGGATAATAGAGTGTCCTTTTCTTCTCTGCATTCCAACCAAGTGGAACAAAAAATATGTACAGAAAATCTCCAAATTTCTTATTAGTTGCTCACCTCATATTAGGACTCTACATTGTTTTGGTTGAGCAAACAACGCAAACGCATGTGTGGTTGTGAATTATGAGCATGTCTTAAAATAGCTATTTAACATGACTATTCTGCTTTGACTGATGACAGCGTGGACGAGAAATTTATTTCAAGGGATGGGATTCCCAGCGCCAACCTTTACCAGATAGCAGGTTATTTACTTGATCAAAAACTCTGTTTTGCTGCTTTGCAGCTTTGCAACTTTACCCGCTGAAAGTTTGGCTTTACTGAAGATTTGCATTGGGGTTGTTCTGTTTGTTTGCAGCAATATAGACAGGTTAAGAGAGTTCATTAAAATGGTTTACGTTGAGAAACGCTTTTTTGGAGAAAGGGCATCTGCTGAAGGGAGAGGGGTACTGTTTAAAACTACAAACTTTCTTTCTTTTTGACTGTGTTTGGACAGCATTAGTAGCAGTAGAGACATTTTTACTTTCCCAATGAATATTTGAAACGATATAGGAATTGGTTTGCCTATTTGATTTTGACCAAACTATATATGATGCATTTTCAAAATGAATGAATGGTTATACTAGTGCCAATTTTGAGGTTGTTATAATTGATCCTCATCCAGGTCTCTTCAGAATTTTCCAAAGCAATTCTCTTAATTTGTGTCTGTCATGTTAATGATGGTAGAAATGAGTGTTTAGGCTAACAACTCCATTACTATTATATATAGAGGGATTGCATTGCCACTATTATGTTTCAAGCATTTGTAATGGTTGCAGATGATGCCTAAATCATATATGGTGGTCAATATATATAGCTATATTTATAATGTGGTCAATATCTGAATATCATATTCTCATTTTCTAGGGTGATTATGAAAATGATGGTCGCCGCTCTGAATCACGGTCAAATTATCGGACAGATTCCAGGAGTCCTACATATGAAGAAAGATATGATACCCGTCCAACAGGGACTCGGCGCTCAAATGTGGGCCATGATGACAGGAGATCTGAGTATAATGAAAGGAGAAGCCCTGCTCGGTTTGAAACTGAACAAAATAGATATGGCCGAAATAATAATGATCATCGCCGATATGACGAAAGGCCTCACAATGAGTATCGTGATAGAAAGCATTATGAAGATAACTACGATAGAAGGGTTGAGAAGTTTTCAAGTGAGAAAGGAAATAGGGAGTATGGAAGTCCTCCACCTGTTATACCTGTGAAGGAAATTCTGGGTGATAATATTCCACATCTTCAAGTGGAAGTTCATGGTAATCAAACCAATGGTGGTCAAGATGCGGAAAAATCCCGTTCTGGTCAGGTATAAAATTGTTTTTCTTTGACCCATCTAATAAGTGCATACGTGTTTTAAATTGAACTCGGTACATTTTCACTTATTTATAAAATTCTCATGGATCTAAGCTTTTGCTCTCAGTTTGGTCACTTTGAACTTTGGAAAACTTTAATATAAACATAACTTCTTATGATGAACTGCTTTCTATTATATCTCAACTGTCAACTGCTCTTTTTCACCACAGAATGGAGGTAAAAGATTTGGATCCTCAAGTAGTTTTAGTTCTGTTGAAGGCAGTGTGGCAGCGGGGCCTACAAGTTTGACTAGAGAGAGCTCTAGAAGCTTAATTGACTTTTTGTCAGAACCGACCCCCCCAGCAACAACAGCAGTTACAGAGATGACTGATCCTTTTGGGCTGAGCACAGTGTCTCAGCCATCAGCCACTTCATCAAGTAGCACTGGCTGGGCATCATTTGATACATTCTCGACAACCAGTGTTTCACCTCCACAACAACCATTCTCCTTCACAACAACTAGTGTTTCACCATCTGTTCCAGGCATCTCTTCAGGTGTTAACAAACCGACAGCTGATATGAATGGAAATACACCATGGGCAACTGAATGGTCTGCAGCTCCTATGGCTCCAGCTCTTGACCTGCATGCAAATAACTGGTCTCCTTTGATGGCTGCATCTATTCCACCAGCAGGATCCCAGGTAATTGCATAATTATATATATGGTAGTTGTATTTATTGATACGAAGGCACTTACACATATATGCCTGTTATATACCTATACCATATATGTGTGTATGTACATGCGCACACACATATATGATATGTGCCCATACATGAGCACTGACATACACAATTGGTAAATATCGATACAGGCATTAACAGGCTTATGGATTCTGGTAAGATGGTTGAATTTGTTTTTCTAACTTTTGCCTCTCAGATTTGGGATGCTTTTCCTCCAAGTCTTCCACCAGCTATGCAAACTGGAGTAGTGCCAGAACCTGTTGCCTCTTCTAGCAGTGGAGCAACACACTCAACAGCAGCAAAATCGTTTGCAACACAAGAGCTTCCTGAGGTAAGAAAAGCTCATTTTCATCGTTAATAATATCCTTTCTTGTTTCAGATTGATGGGATGTTGTCAGCTGTGTAGGATTCATACTTTTTCATTTTCAAAGTCCTTGGAACTGTCAAAGTTTCCATTTTCATCTTTCTGTATGTGTTCTCTATTTGTTGCATCTTTGTAACTTATGTAACTTGGATTGCTGTTTTAAAAAAAATTCAGGATTTTTTCAGCAGACCACAAACAAGCCTACCCTTTTCAGTTGCCCCCCCCTATGTATCACAGTATTCATCAATGGCTGAATCAACTGTGATGGTGAATTCCTCTCTTATATGTTGCCAAAGTAATTTAGCTTTCTGACAGCAGTACCTATATCACATAATGGATTTTGTACAGGGTATGGGCAATTACAGTCAACCTCAAAAATCAAGAAATCCATTTGACATTCCTGGTGATACACCATTAGGCGCATCAGCTGATCAGGTCTTCATATTAAATTCTAATGGATACTGCTTATGATAGATAGAATGTATGATTCTATTCACTCGTGTAAAGTTGAACTGGTACATAGGGATCGGCAACGGCTCGGCTCAAGCCTAAACCGTTTGGCTTAGCTGGCTTGAAAACGGCTTAGCGGCTTAGCGGCTCGGCTCGGCTCGGTTTAGGCTTGAACTTGCCTTAACGGTTTGAGCTCGGCTCGGCTTGGCTTGAGCCTCGCCAAACCGGCTCAAGCCGGCTAAGCCGGCTAAACCGTTTAAGCTGTTTATAAACTTTAGAGAGGGGGAGAGAGACAACAGACAAGGGGAAAGAGAGAGAGAGTAAGGGAGGGAGAACTACATAGACGAGGAGAGAGAGACAGAGGGAGGGAGACAACATATAAGGAGAGAGAGAGAGAGAGACTACACAAACGAGGAGAGAGAGAGAGAGGGAGGGAGACAACATATAAGGAGAGAGAGAGAGAGAGACTACACAAACGAGGAGAGAGAGAGAGAGGGAGGGAGACAACATATAAGGAGAGAGAGAGAGAGAGAGAGAGGAACTACATAGAGGGGAGAGAGAGAGAGACTACATAGAGGGGGGAGAGAGAGAGAGGGAGGGAGAGTCGAGACCATAGACGTGAGAGAGAGAGAGAGAGAGAGAGGAACTACATAGAGGGGAGAGAGAGAGGATTTACATAGAGGGGAGAGAGAGGGAGAGGGAGAGAGAGTCGAGACCACAGACGTGAGAGAGAGTGGGAGGGATCATCTGAGAGAGAGAGAGAGAGACGGAGGTTTCTAAACCGGTTTGGAAACCGGTTTACAAGCCGTTTACCAAGCCGGTTCACAAACCGGTTTAGCATAAACTGGTTTAGCCTAAACCGGTTTGTGAACCGGCTCGGCTCAGGTTTGAGATCCTGTAAACGGTTTAGGCTTAGCCGGTTTGGCTTGGATCAGGCCAAACCGGCTAAGCCTAAACCGAACCGTTGCCGATCCCTACTGGTACATGCTAATATATGATGTATTCTAAATCCTGCATACATGCATATATAACAAGCCTGGATACTGTTCTGCATCATTAGTCTAAAAACTAGAATCTTTTAGATAGTTGTATCTCTGGGTTCTAGAATTAATGTTCTAACAGTGTATAATGTGAGAATGTACATTCTGCTTTTCTTGTTAATGAATTAATATCATAGTTTTTCTTGACACATAATTTTGGTATTCTTGTGGTGTGGCAGTTTCCCAGTATGACCTCAATGCAAGCAGCACTTCCAAATTTTGGTATTCCATCAATGCCAGTGACTGGGCCTGGAGTTAATGGTTATGGTGTCCTATGGAATCAGACAAATGCAGTAGTTCAACCACAAACATCCTACCCACCATCAGGTATCTTCTAAAAACCACTTAAAAACGTCAGCAATCTTCTGCTTTCATTTTTGCAATTTTATTGTTCGCCCGGAAAATGTGTCTTGCTATGTAGTCTTGAATTTAACATGGGCTGGGGAAGCTCAAGCTGCGTTAACTACGGGTGGACGTATTCATCAACTCTCGAAAATGTTCTGATAATAATATTTCTTGCACTGGATGTGAAGACTCACTTATTCACTCACTCATGAGAAAACTTGATAATGGCATTTGAAGATTGTCGATGGGTTTCAAGTGATCAAGTACTTCTTGCGTTAGAATGCCTGTGATGTAATATTGTGCGCTTCTTGCTGGTTTTCCCTCTCATTACTCAGATTGATGAGTGATAGATGAACATACTGCTTATATTGATAAATAGGAGTGGTAGTTGAACTGATGTGGAGCTATATAGATGTGTTTACTATCTTGGAAATAGATATAAATATGTATCTTTTAAGTGGTAGATTTTAAGTTAATGTTTTCCTCTCTATCACAATCTATGTTGAACATATTGATTATAAGCTTATAAGAATGCTGTGGTTGGAAGTGGTAGTTGAGCTGATTTGGAGGTATATATATCTATCTTATGTTGTATGTGGTAGATGAAACTTCTTAGTTAAAATTTTAGCGTGGTTATGTTGAGCTATTGGCTAGCAGTGATGTTTGGGTGATTGTAGTTCGAGTTGCTTCACGCATTAATGTAAGAAGGGATCTTAGCTTCTCCTCTGATTTATTTGTGGGTTAGAAAGGATATTGGCTCATTTATATCCGCATACTTTTATTCGTGATGCGTAAAGTCTAGCTTTTGTATATGCAGTGACTGCGAATTTTAAAGGCCAACAAATGGCAAACTTTCCCCAAATGATGTAAGTTTCTGGTTTCTACAAGGTGGCATTTATCAGTTGGATCACTCATATGGTCTATATATATGCGTTCAAGGAATTGGAAAGAACATCTAACTATTACCTTAGCTAACATTGCTTTACATGCATGATGTAGGCAACAAGGTGTGGATCCAAGAGCTCTACCAAACTTCTTGAGCATGCCAAACCAAAGTGGCGTTTCACCTCCATATATGTTTTTCCAGAATCAAAGCAGTGTTTCACCTCCATATACGTCTTTCCGGAATAGTTCATATGGAGCGTCAGGTCCTAATGTTGAAGGGAATCCTCCTCAATTTCCTTTGCATCATAGCTCACTAGGTATGCCTGGTGGAAGTAGTGCGAATACAGATTCATTCTACCCCAATGTTAGTCAGCAGCAGCATCTTATATCACAGCATTCAGCTGGATCCTTTGGCAATATGTTTGGTACCGATCCTCTATTTCAATCACAACCTCATAGTTCACATGGATCGTTCAGCAACAAGTTGGGAACAGATGCACAACCTCTTCCACAAGGTTCCTTCCATTTTAATACCGAGAATCCTAATGGCAATCCATTTGGCTGATTTTTTTCTGGAATCATCTTCATGCTGCTCAATGCCAAAGACCAAAAGAAAAAGCTTCAACGATGTGATCTATGGTTTGTCACTGGTTTGTGAAACCTTCAATTCTAGCAGTGTCTTGTGAAGGTCGACAACTATAAGCCTCTTCATTGCTCTCTACATATTGATGATGATTCTGTGTATGATGTATAAACAATGACTAAATATGTTTTTCTGGGCACACTCCACATTGGAGAGATGAAACTATGGTGGATGATCAGGAATCCATCAGAGGAATGCTGGCTTCTTGCAGAATATATCTTCGTTTTTTGGAAGCTGGGATCGTGAGCAAAATGCTGGGAATCACTCAGTACTGATTTTCAGTGCAGGAGAGTTTACACTTCAGACAAGATAAAGTGTACAAGCATTTTTGTGCATGTTTGGGGGTTGCCAAACTTGTCCTAGGCATGATCAAGGATTTCTAGTGCTGAGAGTTGACACTTTCTAAAATGTCCTAAATGCTTGTCCATGCGTTGATTTTACCTTGTATCTTGTTTTTTTTTCTTAGAGAAGATATCTAGAGCCTCTTTACTTTTTAATATGCCGCGAAATCCCTATGTGAATGTGACTTGGAGTAATTTATATTTCTTCCTACTAAACCTAATTTGGGTTGATTGACTAAATATTTATGGGTTTCCTAATTGGACACAGTTTGAGCTGGATTAATATATTATTTTCCAGCTTAGACACTATTGGAGTTCGACGGTGATAATTCAAAACTGACCTCATTGGATCGGGAGAAATATTGTGAATGAAGTGATTATTTTTCCTGCTTAGACAATATTGGAGTTTGATGGTGATAATATGACACTGATCTCATTGGATCGTGAGAAATCGTGTGAATGAAGAGACCCTAATATACGTTGGTCACTTTTCGAGCTCTTCTTGGAAAAATGAAAATTCTGACATAATTCTACTCTTTACTGTTAACTCTTAAGCACAGGCTAAACAGTATAGTCAGTTTTCAAGCTCTTGGGAAAATGGAAAGCCTGAAGTAATTTGACTGTTTACTGTGGAAAGCCTGAAGTAATACTACTCTTTACTGTGGAACACTTACAGACCCCAATATAGTAGTGCCAATAATATAAAATGGAGGCTATATATGGTACTGTCACAGGCCCCAGGTCACTTTTTGAGGTTTTCTTGGAAAAATGGATGTCTGTAAGTAATATTGTTGAATGCTATGCTTGGTGGTTAAACAGTACTGCCTTACAGACTCAATGTATGTTCTCTTTTTTGAGCTCCTCTTGGGAAGATGGAATTACTTCAGTAATTGTGTGGTTATTGTTGAATACTAAATAGAATTATGACAGATCCTATGCCACCAATATATGTAGGCCACTATCATCCCATGATTTTCTTCAGTAAGCTCGTTAAAGGTGGAGGTTGGCCTGTTGAAGAAGAAATCAATATGTGCATTTGTTACACTGGGCACTATCTTTAGATAAACGAGCTTCACATATGTGCTCTTGGTTACATTCCCCTGAAGCATGCAAAGAGTTAGTGTACTACATAAACCCTAAACGCTAAAGGGGTACATTTTCTAGAAAATGAAGGGCATTGAGGTAAATATGCAAATGAATACAGTAGTCCTACATGTATTGTTTTGTTTTGGTAGCAAAGTGCTTTCACTTCTACAAAATGTGATCCTTTTTGTAGTGGAAAAACTATGAAAATATCATTTAATTAAAAACAAAACATTGCATACTTTTCAATCCCAAGTGTTGCAATACCTCTTTTGAACTGAGTACTTGACGATTGTTGGAAAGAAATTTATGGTATTTTGTCATTATTGTCCATCCAAAGATGGTGTCGCGTGAGAAGTGACTACAATTGTCAAAATGATCTCCTTTTCAACTAAGTATAAAGAGCTGCAAACATTCAAGTATTCGATGCAATTAGGTTTTGCATGAAATGATGGTTGGCATAGAGTATTCAATTACCATTGATGGATGTATCATGAAGGTACAATGTTGTCGTGTAATTGTAAGTACATGATATGCGGTCGTTGACTATATGTAGATTCAATTCACCACGTAACTTCAAATTATCGATATTGATATGCTATGATCATTGCATTACCAATTGAGATTATGATCTTGCATACAAGACAATGATAGGGGGTTGAGTATCAAAAAGCCATACGCAAGTTGGTAGAGTGCATCGACACTAATCGAATAAATGTTCTAAGGTTATAATATCATGGGCTCTAGTTAGTATAGGGACATTTGGAGTATGGGCCAACAACATGTAAGGCTAATAATAGTGGTCACTCAATATTTTTAATGGAAGACTTACAAAAACGACATTTAATATATAATTGATGCGCAATGTGGAATGTTGAATATTAGCTCAACCGAAATATGGTTTTGTAAGTTAAATCTCAATCCCATAAGCTTGTGTTTACAAGTTGAAGGCCAACCTTCAAGACCTTGCAATTTCTAGCAAGTGTTCAAGCATAGTTTTATGATCATGCACATATTGAATGCTACAAGTTAGTACACGAGTTCATGGATGACTTGACCCCACGAGTTCATTGACCCCACGAGTTCATGGATGACTTGACCATGTTTTTGGGCACAATTTGGATAACTATGGTATTGAGGGAGACTTGGGCTCATGTGGATGCTCATCATACAAGGAAAGTCCAGAGCAAGACAAAAACAAAGGAATGGGTGGAGTTGAATAACTTTCGCTTTTGGACATGCTTGTTGACAAAGAAGAAGTTTGTTCTAACTTTGCAAGTTCATCGGCATATATAACGTCATCGATCCGAGATCGTATGTTGTAAGCCAAGCTCTCTAATACTCTTGAATAACTTTCCAATATTGATTGACCGACATCCTACACGGAAACATATTTGTGAAACCGTCATTTGGTAGGCTGTTGATGAGCATGAGAAAATAGGAGGATCAAATACTCACCTTGCAATATTGTATCTTGCTCACATCTAGAATGGATTGGGGCATGCCTGGAAATTTCAACCTCATCAATAACAACAAGCTCTCGGCTCTCTCCATCAACATTTGCCTCTTCTCTAAACCTATCAACCCTTCTTTCGAGAATGTCCCTCGCAACACCTTATTCAATTGACCATCTTTTGATTCAATGCGGGCCTGTTTAATGGTTCGGACCTTTCGCTTCCATATGTGAAGAGCCGCTTCAACACTGTTCATTAAATCGACGATGTTGTGTTCTTGGTTTGGGTCCATACAAGAGATTAACTCGGTAGCCGAAAACTTCTCTGATCTCATCGTACGATATATTGTGTCACCTAAGCTTAATCTCCCATTCTACATAAATAAAAATAAAAATACATGAAAATTCCAAGAGAAGGCCATAACCTGATTTTGGTTTGTAATTTTGTTGGACATATTTAAAGTTGGTCGTAGAATTTACCAGGTTGCATACCTTTGGCAATGAATCCACATAAGTTACAGGAACCTTCATTTCAGAGAGGGTTTGGGCATTTACAGCTAATGCTGCTTTCAGGATTTGGTTGACACACTCTCTTTGGTGGTGCAAATGCTTCCTTACTTCTGGGGATAGGCCACCAGGAGGAACCTTAGGAGTGGGAAGCCACCATCGATCTACACGGCTCTGATTTGGGCTCTGTGCATCACTTTCCGTCCCCCCATTACTTGTGGATGGATCGGTATACCAAAAGCTAGTGTCGCTGAAGCTATCCAAAGTCTCCTAATCAATCAACAACAAACACGGCAATCCAAATGTACTGTTATGTTCACAGATCCTCATGGCAACCTTTCTCTGCTGAAGAACTTGTTTGCAAGTGAGCGTACAGATTGAAACATTTGGAGTCAATGAGGCCAAAGATTTATGTACATGCACACAATAATTTAGCATATGAGTTTGACACTTGAAAGTTGATGGGATGGAGATTAGTAGTTGCTATGGTTTGGGCATAGAACTAGGATTTCACTAATCAAACTATAAAAGACAACCAACGGTACCACCCTTTCTCTAGGGTAGAGGTATCTCATGGTTTGGCGGGGTCATTGGTAAAATTAATATGTATGTATATAACCATGTAGCCTTGCAAGATGCATTTGAATACAAGGGATTTTTTAAACTAGCCATTCATTCGACACATTATTTCTAGACACAACATTCTCAATTGGATTTAAGACAGAAATTTGCAATTATATAGAAAAATTCACATTAAAGGGTTATTTAGGTAAATCTATGGCCTCATTAAAAATACGCCTTTAAGGTTATTGTCTATTATACTTAGTTAACGTTTAGAAACAAACTTTGGGGTAAGGTATCTACAATTAGCATTGTATCAAGCTTCTTTAAGGCCGGAAGGTAGATATGGAGGTCTCGTCGATGTTTCGCTTCCATGACCTATAATGGTATGCAAAACTTAAACCATAAAAGAAATCATCAAAGTAATGCACTAGAAATTGCAATCTCTTGTTTGATGAAAGCATACATAGATAAATACCTTTATTGTGCTCCCATCATCCAAGGATTTTAATGAAGCATCATATTCAATAATGTAATCGCTAACCGAGAGGAGTCGTTCCATCTCTCGTTGCCATCGTACTTTTCGCTCATTTGACAACGGTTCGAGTTGCCGAAGCTCACCAAAAATTGAAGCTACTCTTGGAAAGTTTTAATGCTAGATAAAGCATATTATATAGTTTTGTCTTTCAATAAAATCCAAGAGAACCAATAGTGGGTATTAAAATTACCAGAAACATTGGTGATTGCATTGGAGATGGCGAGAGCAGTTGAAACTCCCTTACCTCCACCAGACAAATCCTCTCCAAGAAGAAGCTTCGCAAATCTTTCTTTGATCATCTCGACTTCTTCTAGGCCCAAGGCACCATGCATTATAATGCACAACACCAAAAGTGTTAATTCCCACTTTTTTATATATGAGCATAATATTCATCACACCTAAAAGTCAAATAGGCCAAAGATCATACAATGTGGAATTATAGCTCTTTTGCTAAGACCATGGGTTAGTTCATAGTTTTAAAATGGTTCATGATGTCAATGGTTAAGCCAATTGGCCATCTTCATGTGCAACCATCCGTCTCTTCAAACAACGTTGCACATTCATAATGCAAACATGCTAATGCAAAATTAATCAAGTCCATTGACAATCACATGTGTAATTACATGTCTAGTATCATTATGAATGGGCTCAATTGATGAGATATAATATGTATATTGTGCAATATTCTAAATTCTAGACCATGAATACGCTTTAATAACGCAGTTCATAACCTTACCTGAGGGTTCTCCTTGCTCAAGGGGAACATCAACATCTGTTCCATGAGATTTCGAATTATTGTGAATGCTAGTGGTGTCCACGGGTGTAATGGCCTCATGATGATGAGTTGGTGAAGAAAGAACTAGAGTTTGTTGTGTTGATGGATCAAGGGGGCATGATGGAGGACTAGATGGGGTCATCGGATTAGGATTGAAATTGGTGGCAATGGTGCAGGAGTCAACATCCGATTCATCATACAAATGAGAGGGATCCAATTCTGCTTGGGCATTGACGTTGTGTGGAAGTGGGTGGGCATCATCCATGGTTCGATGAGTTGACAAGACAGTGGTATGAATGATGGCTATGAAGAAGTGTGATATAGTATAGATGATAAGAGGAGGGGCGCTGAGATCTCCATGAACATGATGATGAAGAAGAAAAGAGAAAAGAGAAAAGAAACGTGGGGTGCAGAATGAGAGAATCTAGAGTGAGAGAGCACGTGCATCACACGTTTGGAGGGCCCCTTTTTGGTTTCATAAATAAACAAGTACATTACATTATTTACTCCATTTTGTTCCACGTGATGATGCCAAAAGCATTTATGGGATGATTATCCTATTTACCCCAAAAAAGAGAGGGAAGTTTTACTTATTCTGTTCTTATGTTCTTTAAGTTTTGTTGGTTGATCATGTGGTGGTGATGGTGTGGGGGCTAAGGTCATTCATTGTTTTCTTGCTCGGCCCAATTTCACATTGATGGTGAATGGCTCGTATAAGGAACTTGACACAATTTGTTTGTTCACCTTGTGGATATCCTTGGAGGAATGTCTCTTTTGCTCCCATCGTCTATATGCTACCACATTTTACATTGCTTATTGTCAATACCTGGTTGCAAATATGGTTACATGACTTATCTTTGTGTGTGTTTTTAAATATAGTAACATGAACCATCCCCATCCCATGTGTGTGTCTGTTGGAGAGATTGTTTGGTCATTAGATGTCGGTTGAATTCTTGAACATGACTCTTGGAAATACATATAATGGAAAATAAATCCCACAATCTTTTATAAAATATGTTGGATCTTTATTGAAGTCCTTGTAATTTCATCCACGTATGGAAACTTGGCCAGTAAATAAGTAAACGTTTCACAAACTCTTGGGAGAGAATAATAAACAAATAAAGAGACAATATTGTAGAGTAATAGGGATAGAAACATCAACCGCAAATTAAGAAGAAGCTATCAATATCAACACCATGTAAACATCGTGTGACTTAAACTTTTTTAATAGGCAATACTAATATATACACATCATATTCTATATAGAGGTTAACTAACCATGATATCCGAAATGTATTCCCCCAAAATAAAAACTTTTAACTTAATCGAAGAAAAAGTGAACTGTAGATCTTGGGTTGACACAACACCGACAAACATTTGGAAGAACCAATTCACATACATACATACATACATACATACATACATACATATATTCATGTTCTACATTCGAACAAAAAAGGGAAGTATAGATCTTGCGCCACATATATATATTCATGTTCTATATTCGAAGATAAAAGGAAGTGTAGATCTTGGGTTGACACAACACTGACACACATTTGGAAGAACCAATTCACACACTTATTACAATATTTGTGCTTGTTTTCAACCACTTGGGTGGACGAAGGTTGTTATATATTCCAATGTTTTCTATGTAGAGAATGATGTGTACAAACCTATTTTCTATCAATGATGACCAAGAGTAGATACAAGGTTTAGAAGATGGCTTTTAAAGACTGTTTTATGTGCATTAGCATAGAATTTGGCTCTAATCTATGTTGATAGTTGGGATATTGAGCACCTCATCCCACAATATGATGCATACACCAATGCCAGGAAATGTTTCCCAGCATCAATCACTCAATGGAACAACCTTTATTCTCTCAATCACGAGATCCTGAATGTGGTTGTAGATGTGAGTGCATAATGATCTCAATTACAATTGTATTTCCTTCATTGAACAAGAGAGAAATGGTCGTAATTAGGGAGGATGTGGGTTATAACCATTTACTATTAGGGAAATAACAAATGCTAGAAATATAGTATTTGCATCAAGATGATTTTTATTCTTTGCATACGCTGGAGGGCTCAATACATGCACTTAATGCTTGAAAAGACAATGAAGAGAATATTGGAGAATGGTGCATGCCCTTCAACATAATGGAACAAATAGATACAAAAATGTATGCACACAAATACACATACATACATACATACATACATACATACATACACACACACACACACACACACACACACACACACACACACACACACACACACACATATATATATATAGAGAGAGAGATGATTTTAATGTGAAGTTGACTTTATTCGGTGTCACATTGTACATTAGAAGCTCTCAAAGGAACTTCCAAATCTCTCTAGTCTCATAAAGTAAACCTTGTGTGAGCTTGTATTTTCCTATATTCTTTGACAATTTCAACGAGTTTTCATTGTCTAAGACTAAGAAATAAACATTGATACTTTCTCTTTCTCCTTAAGATTTCTTCATTGTGGAATAATGTTGGACGAGCCTTGGGATATATTTGTTGATGTGGCGGATTTTGATGATATGTATTGAGTCCGTTTTGTGATCACACTCGACTCAATGAGACCCTTGTCTTCACTCAACTCTCAATTGTTAATCCACATCTCCTCTTCTCCCTCTCCCTCTCCCTTTTCTTATTGGGTTCGTGCATGTTGTTTCCTTCTTCCAAATCTTCTCATATTTTTTAGGCACTATGATTGAACGTGCAACTCTAATACCACTTATTGAGGAGAACGGGCATAGACCAACCCCGTGTAAACATTCCAATGCAAAGACTCCGAATAGAACCCACATAATTTAGTACGGAGTTTATGCCAAGCGTGAAATTTACGAAAATGGTAAGATTAAGACAAACACTATAGGTATACAAACAACCACAAATGGAAGTGAAGAGAGCGAATGCCCAAATAACACAATATTGAGAGTGGTGAGGGAGGTAGCAAAGCTGTAAATTCTATTTTAACAATTGCAACTTATATATATATATGACAACACAAGAGTTACCTTTCCAATCCTTAAATATTCTTCTTCTACAATCAAAATTGGAGAGTTGGGAGTGTTACATGCCCGATTGGCCGTTTATCATGAATGTCCTATTTTACACAACAAGGTTCACTACCCCACCATGTTTTCTATTCTCGAACTGATCCACCGCCCAACTCTCGGTTACACATTTGGGATCTTGTGGAGATCAAACCGAAAGTCCTAGCACTCGAGAGGATTGTCCGGCCAAAGTGCCCGATGCCACGCTCAAAATTTCAATGTCCATTAGAGAGAACACTTGGTGCAGCATGAGAGGGCCATATCCCAAGGTTTTGATTGACCCATGAGAGAGGCCGAGGGCCCCCACCCAACTCATAATAAAAAGTTAAAAGTTAAAACAGAGAGGCCCGAGGTCTTGGTCTCTCTGATTTTCTCAGACTCATATTTCCCACAAGACTACTATACTAGTGAAAGATGATGATGAAGCTACTTGTGTTGAGTTGTAGTAGTAGCCTTGCCAGGCTCTGCCTCTTCTCTTCTTCCTCTCCTTCCCCTGCTGCCTCCTCCATATTCTCTCGCAACTCTCCTGTTTCCCAGGTGAGGTGCCTCAGTAACAGTAAGAAGGAAGTTCTTAATCCTCCCCCACCTCGTAATCTCACTGGTGAGGATGATGCTCTGCACCCCAACTGCAGCTGCAACAGCAACAGCAACAGCAACAGCAGCGCCACCAGCTACAGAAACTATATTATCCCCACAGTATCAGCCACATTAGAATGCAAGGGCGAGATTGCAGTAATTCTCTCTCCATTTTTATTCTCTTTCCTCTTTCTTCCTCTCACTCACTCACTCACTCACTCTGTCTATGTTAGGATAATTAATTTTTCTGGTGACCTTCTTTTTTACAAAAAAAAAGTGTTATTGAAGGGCATAGAGGCTCCATATCATTTGAATTTAGAACTTATATGTGTATAATGTAACATGTGATGCACACACATTTACACATGCATAAATTGATACATACACATGTATATGTACGTGTATTCATACATATGTGTGTGTATACACAAACATACACTGATGCATACACATGTACACACATCCATTACTTATACGCATATTCATGCAGAGGGCATATCGAAAAATCAATTATTTGAATAAGAACTTATATATATTCTTGTACATATATATGGGTTCAGATATTTATGTACATATATATATATGTGTGTGTGTGTGTGTGTGCATATATGTATGTAATAAAATGAACGGATCTTTCTCTTCTTGTTATCATTATGTTCAAATTATGGAGTAAGATCCTAAAATAAGGAAAGTTGCAATAGGTGCTGAATCTCAAACTGCATTTTGATAAAAGGAGTAAGATTCTGCAGAGATAATTAGTTTTATTTGAAAAAACCCCACTCAATTTAGAAATACTATCAGTTTGCTCATAGAATCAGAATTAAATATCGTGAAAGCATCAGTATTAAGTTCTCTAGGGGCTTCAGTATAATCTTCCTGAGCAGTTGGTGGAAAATGTTGTATAGAAGGTAGCATCCAAACAAGGCGCTAGGCTATTATGGTGCTGCTATTACCAACAATGTTTGGTGGCCAATTACAGTCTTGAAAAAAGAATATGGTTGGATTTTCATCATTGAAGAATTATCTGTATTAATCTTCTTTGGGATAGATATGAACCATTTGAATATTCTTACAAGAGATCATGAAGCTTGAATTCTAATGGTTTTGCATACCAAGAATAGGTTTATGCATTCTAACAGTGATTTCAAAGCAAAAGTGTTGCATGAATTAGAGATATCTCTGTTAAGTCTTTTGGAGAATCAGCTGGATATAAGATAGTTGTTCATGCAGTGATAAAATTGAGATCACAATTTAAATTTAGATATCTAATTTTATTGCATTGCCAAATAGATAGAGACGCTTAAACCTAACTTAAATTTCCAAATCATATGCTGAAACCCCAACGTAAATGCAACAGGTGAATACAGATTTTGATTAAGTTAGAAACAGTAAAATGAAGACATAGTGATTAAAATCTATAGAAAGAAATGGATGCATCAGATGTAAATTTAAGATGAATAATCAAATTGTTTAGATTTAATTGCTGTTCTGATACTTTGGTGCAAGTTAAATGCATATTGTTCCTCTTAAAATGAAATCTTCCCATTTATTGGTTCTGGATTACTGATTTGCCAATATGTTGAATCTGAGACATCTTATGCCAAATTTACATTTTTGTATGATGGACAACCATTAAGACTTGAATTGATAATATTTTTAATGCGACGGAAAATCATTTCGGCTAGAGTAAATATATCAAATGCTTTGATGATGGGTGGTGGATTGAGAAATCAGTTTGACAAGAATTAATGATGCTTTCTTGCTTTGGAAATCCGTCAGTTGAGAAAGATGAGGATTAACATTCTTTCTTTATGAAAGATTATATTCTTGTATTGTAGACGTGGATTAAATTATTTGGTTTTTGTATTTTTGCTATAGTGAATCGAGGTTTTATGGAAATGTACTAAATCTTATTTGCGTGACTGTGTTTTATATGATTTTCTTATGCATTCATCAGATCTTCTTCAGTCTAGAATTATCTATTAACATATGTATGCTTATTCAGTGATCTTGTGCACTCATCTTTTTGACAGCTCTTTGTCAAAATGACCCAAAGAAAAAAGGGCTGAGATCATATAAGTTACATTGAAGTTTTGATGCCTGGTGTTACTTCAAATAATTCCTATTTTAACAGGATGAATTGGTAGAAGCACTAATGAGTTTTGGAGCATCGTCAGTGACCATTACGAATGGGACTATTGCTTCATCAGCTCAGGAGGTGATGCAATGACACATTTCAATCTTTTCGGTTTATTCACTTTGAAACCAGCCGATATCATGGTCAAGAAGTTTTCTCATGTAAATCTGGGTTTATACTTTCCATCCTTTTTTTTGTAAATAATTTGTTATATTACTGCTCCCTCTTTCTCTTCAGGAACTGCCCAAACAATCTGCAAAAATAAGCAAAGACTTGAATGTTTATGGGGTTCTAGGGGAATGAATCTATTATAATGTTTCTGCACTAATCTTGAATCTTCTTTGAGAAACCTAGAATATTTTGTCTATAAGTGGTGTATATATATCTGCAAACTAATGTCTTTGGCATGAAGCAATCTCTTCACTATTTCCTCAAGAGATATGCTAATCTTTATGGTCTGTCCTTTAGAGATTTTGAGGCCTGTGATATGTGACATGAATTCGATTAAGAAAATCATTTTAATAGTACTATGGTTTCCTGTTTCACCCTGACTATTTAGGTTCTTGGTTTTTAGAATTGTTCTTTCACATGTAATATTTAATTATTTTAAATCAGTTTAATTATGATATATTTTTTAAGTTCATTTTGTATCTTAGACTTTTTTAAGTTGCTGGAAAAGAATGTTTATATTTTAATGCATACATTTCTAACAGATTTGAATCTTTCACGTAAAAAGCTATTTGATGTGCATATAGGGAGTTTCAAGTGGCCCAGTGGCATGGAGTGATGAAAAACGAAAATTTTGGGATCAGGTAATATTTCTTTGAATTTACTTGAGTTATATGGATACATACATGCGTTCCCTATCAAGATGCACTTTAATGCCAATAATTTGTACTATTTTCCCTTATGTTCTTTTATTCAAAATCAAATAAAGCTGAGAAGGAGACTTCCATGGATTATTGATAATAAATTTTGTCAATAAAAATGCTTTTCACTATCAAATCAGTATATTGTAGGTATCCAGAAAATATTAAAGCCAAGATCCTCCACCCTGCACGAATCATGAAGATAAGACCTTGTTTTGACGTATCCAATTATGGATTACTAAATTTTGATACGAATTATGAATGTAGAATCTGGATATTACATCATGGGCTATAAGAACTTGTTCGTTTGATATGAATTATGAACTTAGAGATCTGGATATTATGTGATGGGCTATAAGAACTTATTTTATATTGTAAGCAGTGCCTATCAGCACGTTGATAATCATCTGGGTAATCCTGCTAGTCCAATTGCACCACAAACTGCCAGAAAATAGTCAATAGGAAACTTAATTTTTTATCAAGGAAAACTGAGACTTTTATAATAGTGGTGCACACACATAACTAATCACAACATTAATAAGAAAGAAGAGCTGATGGTTTAGAAGAGTAAAAAAATGTGTTTTATATGTGAGGAAGCTTGCCTTCCAAAATGGTAAAGAGGTGGAAAATTGACAAGCCAAGTCATTACTTGCCAAGACAGAACTCACGACTTTGAGGATAAGTTGTGATCTCTTCCTACTCTCAACACATCTAAAAACAGAACAAAAATATGTAAAACCTGAAGCCTATTAAATTCCCATCTCAAGGGAACTCAAGAAACTTGCCACTCAATGTACAACAATGACGTTTATGCAAATTATTAGTGATATTAAAGTAGCCTTTTAGTTTTATTGTTTCTTTCTCTCCACACAATGACTGCACTCATGGACAATGTATTTTTATGTTGCTGTAGAGTAAGTTGACTGCATTATTTCCAGCTGAACAAGATGCGGAGGAGAGTCTTTCTTTTGCATTCGAATCAATAGGGCTAAAGGAAATTCCTCCTTATGAGATTGAAGCTGTTAAGCATCAAGATTGGGAACAAGAAGTAAAAGTATATGATGTTATTCTTATTTCTTCTTAAATTGTATTGCTCTTAACTTCACTGCCTTATACACCCTAATCGTTTCAGTTTCAGTTAAAAATTCTTTATTCTTTAGTAGTGTACACATGATTTAGAAAGTGAGAAAGATTTGGGACATTTATGTACAACTATTTAGACTGTTGCATTAGTCTTTCCTTTCTTTCTAGAAACAATCACTATATTACTGTAAGTTATAATATCCATGTAAAAATAGAAACTGATAGTGAGCCATATTTCTATCAAGTAGTACCTTGCAGCTGATCCATGAACTTTATAGATCTAATTTGAGGATATCAGAAGCTATATAGGAATGATGGTAATGCATCTATACTCATATAATGTAGCTGAAACCATTCATACATTTGAACATATCCAATGCTATGTCTCTTTGTGTTTGTTGCTGTAAGTTTTTGTACATTTTTTTTCAGATGGTCAATGCTACCACAATTATTTTTTTTGCACATTTTGCCTTGAATTTGCTGTGTAGCTTATAACAACTGCCTTATATATGTATCTACCATTCATGTACGAAGAAGATTGAATAGGATGGTTATTTAGTTCGGCATTGTTTTTATATCTTCAGGATCTGTTTCAACCATCAAAGATCTCAGAAAACTTATGGATTGTGCCCAAGTGGAGCACTGTACCGGTAATGAAAATTTTTTCTTTTACATTTTGGAGAACATAATGAACTTGGGTTCGTCATTGTGCTGATTTATTTATTAATTCATGTTATTTGATAGGATCCTTCAGCCACCAATGTGATTCTGGATCCTGGGCTTGCTTTTGGTACTGGTGATCATCCAACTACTCAGTTATGTCTTCGGTGGTTGAAACAAATTGTAAAGGGGGGGGAAAATGTTTTGGATTATGGGATTGGCTCTGGGATTCTGGCCATTTCAGCACTGAAGGTGAAAAACTAGAATTTTTTATAGACTCAAATGTTAATTTCTTTTGTTCTTTTTTCTAGATTCACTATGATTTGTTTTTTCATTCTTTTTATTTTATTTTGTAGCTAGGGGCTAGCCATGCGGTAGGTGTAGACATTGATCCGATTGCAGTTACATCTGCAAAACAGAATGCTTTACTCAATGGTTTTGGGTCAGAGTCCCTTGAAGTTGTTCTTGCTCCCAGTAGTAGCGATAATGATGAGATATCCATTAGTGATGGAGCATATGACATTGTGATTGCAAATCTTCTCCTTAATCCCGTGTTGCAGCTCTCTTGTAATCTTTTGAGATACATCAGACCAGGTGGATGCCTTGGTCTTTCTGGAATTCTAGAAAGTCAGGTATTGTAATTTGCATGCCTTCAATTTGATTGATTATATATGTATCGTATCATGTATGCATGCATGTATATATGATTCTTGTATGTCTATATATTTATGTGTGTTTATATAATTCTAATGTATGCTGGGATCTATTTCAGGTAGATCAAGTTTTAGAGGCCTATGCTCCATATCTAGAAAACGTCTCGGTACAATCACAAGATGGTTGGGCATGTGTCAATGGGATAAAAAGTGTCTCCCACCCATAATTTCAATGATCTTATTTATTGGTATCATGATGAAATTCGTTGAAGGGTATGGTTTATGACATTCTATACAAAACATAACTGAGGACAATGAGAAGCCTTTTAAGTTCTCACACGTCACAAAACATCATGATCAACGCATTAAAAAGCCTATGGGAAATGTAATAGGTTGTAATTCTGGGGTTGTACTTTTCAGCCTTCTGGAATGTAATATACAAGCTGATAATCTAATGAATTTTACAATGTTTGTACTGGATTGAGGCTAGCCACTGTTGGCTGATCATCATGCAATGTGGATATCTATCAGCATAATTATGGCATTTGACCAGCCTTTGGCAGAAATTGTATTTAGGCATACAATGACAGTATGATATTAATAACTATTTTCTTTTCAGGACGTGAAAAGGTTGTAGAAATTGGCCCTTGATAAATGTGACAAAATCTGTCCAGGTATCGGGCAATTTCCCCAAAGTTCAGAGCCCACGCCACCAGGCGGCGGCCTTACCCCCAAGTTCTCGGCCGACACATGCAATCTTCGTATTATCTAGCATGGGATAGAGCTCAAAATGAGTCTCCCATCAGCCCAACCACGTGCAGATTGCTTTTTCGATTCTTTCCTTTTTTTTCTCCCGTAAATGGCTTTACGAAAAATGATGGTTCACCCTGACGCTCATCGGGTCTATTAGTGTCACGTTGTAAGTTAATGACATGTGCCTTGAGAGCACTTTGAGATTATTGAAGATCGGACATCTGATGCGCAGTTGAACTAGATCATGCAATCAAAATTGCTGGTTGACAACAACAGATGGCAGACATATATTACTCTTACAAGACACTAAAAGCTTATAATACATAGGTAAACCGTAACCTCAGTCTAGGACATGCTCTACCACATTTAAATGAAAATTCATTTATTATTATACTCAATAATTAAATGGCATGATGTGTAGCCACACGTTTGGTGTGCCTTGTGTGTTGAGAGGACTGTTTATAATGGTAATAAGGGGTGGGATTTAGCATACCATTTGCTAGCTATTAAACACTCACATTTTTTATATGGCGATCTTAACCAATGCCATGCATGCATGCATGTTTGCTCCAAAAAGGTCCTAGTGGTAGTAGAGCTGTTACCCCATCCATGCATTGACAAATTTGCGTGAGGATGACAAGTTGTGGCTCCCGTCAAGCTGACCTCTCATTGAGTAGTTGGATTTGCCTAGGCATTGTTTGGTTTTGACTAAGCTAAGCAATGGAGTGTCTTGCTGTACTCAATGACAAGTTGTGCCTTCGTCAAGTTGATCCCTCATTGAGTAGTTGGATTATTCAATTAACAAGCAATGGAGTGTCTTGCTATCCTCAATGGAAGAGTTGTAGTGTGAAAGGTCCCATTAGAGATCAAGATATTGATTTAGGTGAAAATAAGGTGTGATAAATACAACTACATTACTATAAAAAACAATTCAATGTTCATTCAAGTGGATCAAGCATATGATGACCCAATACCAACCATACATTCTGGTGAAGTAAGTGATTATCCTTTAAATGGAAATTGTGTAGATCTCTTCGTGAAGGCCCATAAACTTGAGTGAATTAAGGATCTATAGTGGATTGCTCAAGTGTGGGAATACTAGCAAGAAGTGTCAAACAAGTTAGATTATACACGAGTTCAATCAACCAATTGATGGAAGAGTTTAAGCAACTAAATGATGTGGGAGTTCATACGTAGAAGTTTGTTCTATTAAAGATGAAATAAAATTCAAATTGAATCGGATGATGAAATTGATATGGGTAAAGTGTTCGAGGGGGTGTGTTGGTGTGAGCAAGCGCCAACTACCCTCTGCCACAATGGAAAATGGAAAGAGTGAGGCATTGAATATGATAGATGGGTTAAACATTGGTAGGAATAATCAAATCAAAGTGTGTATTTGTAGGTTAGTTTTCAAGAGCATATAATCTATGATATAATCATGCCTTGGTCCATAGCTAATACAAGAATGGATCTCAGTTGTCTTCATTGAGTAATATGTGTCAAGTATTGTTTGTGCGCTTTCTTGTTTTTGTACAACACTCGACATGCACTTCAAAGTTTCCAAAGGAAATAGATTGAGGATGTCTAGAAGATGTTTTAAAGAACAAAACTTAACCGTGAGATCGAGGAAACAAGCTTTTACTTTTCTTTTTGTTTTACCAATTTCATGAGGTTGTTGACACACTTCTTTAGTATTTACCTTCAAAAGTTAGTAAAATGATCTCCAAAAGTTTATAAAAGTAGAGGTGTTTTCAAGTGATGTTTGAAAAAACCGAGGTTTGTTTCGGTATTATGTGGTTGGTCAGTTAGTTGGGGGAAGGGCTATTTCTCGTGTTTTACCCTAGATTTGTGTTTATGAGTGTCATGATGGTGAGTGAAATATGAAATATGAGTAGGACGAAAGAAACGTTGTTGCGCAGAGATGAGAGAGCGGGAGTGGGCAGGACATCTAGATGACGAAATGATTGACGTTGACCAATGACAAGTTAACATTGATATTGGAGAATGAGGTATATAACGAAAGTAGTTTAAAGAAGCTTTTGTTCTAAGAGGGCTTTGCTTGGGACCAAGGCAAGAATGTGATGGGTGTCATGCCTGTCAAAGGCCATTTTGCCTGTCAAAAACATACACATAATAAAAATGCCCATCAAGTGACATATAAAGTTTAAATTTCCATTTTTCATGTGAAAGGCCCCTACAAATTATGCATGTGAAATGACATGCTAAAATTCATTTTCCCATGTCATATACATATGTCACTTATTATAGATACTATAAAGTGTGTATAATAATATATTTAAATTTTATACTATATGTTTTTTTTGTTTTCTGTAACACGCTTAAAATAATATGATCATCGTGTAATAATGATATATGTACATATATTCTCAAATATTTATTCTTTACTAAATAATTCTAGTTGTAATTTGATTGAAATTTTAAACAATAACCTTTATTAAAAATACTTTAAGAGTGTAAACTCTAGGTTTGATTTTAATGTTTTAAGTTAAAATGAAATATTTTACCAACCCTTTTTTTTCCCAAATTTGTTTTTTTCATACTTATGAGTTAAAACATTAACACGGTATTTATTTGATATATTTTATGATATTTGTGAGGCATTTATGTTTATTTGTGCATTACTTTCTATAGTAATGAAATGTATAACAATGAAGCATCGTATAGAGCTTTTCATTATTATTAAAATTTGTATGTCAAATGACATGTTAGTTTTTGTACTCTCTCATGTCATATATGACATAGATCTTTAAAAAATGCCCGTCAAAAAACTTTAATACTAACCCATCAAATTCAGGCTCTTGTTTGGGATACATATGGCCGCCCAGAGTCCAGACCATAGTTTTGGTGAAGGGCGGGGCAGGGCAGGGCAGGGCCGGACAGGACAAAAGAAAGCCCAAACAATGTTCAGTCTTTAGATGATTTGAGCGATCGTAGCGAGAAGAGTTACATATATGTACATATTGTGAATGATTGATTGGCTTTTTTGCTCTAAGATCCCTGGGTTGTCGTCCCTCTTGACTCATTGCTGCCGGTCAACAGCCTCCATTTGTATCTCTTTCCTCCTCCGACGACGAAAATGAAGGCAGCCATGCCCGACAGTTGTAACAGTTACAATGTCCGTGGCAAGCTATGGACAGGTATGCCCATCCTCTCTCGATTCTCGCTTTCTTCTTCATTTCTACCATGTTGAGCTTATTGCTTTTCAATCATGAAGATATATGATGGCCTCCATGCCAAGGTCTCGAGAAAAAAAGTAGCACATGAAGTGTAATATACAAGTTTCAGTTACTGTAACCTTTCAAACTAAGTTAGCAGTGCCAATTCTACTTGAATGTCTATCATTAGCTCATTTATGGAAAGTCTTAGAGATGGTTTTGCCCATTTCTTCTTTGAATAGGAAACAAGTGTAGCAATCAAAGAATGTTATTTGAAAACTAATGCAAGGTCACATGGAACACTGGGAAAACGTTTTGTTAAACTCTTTTTCTATCTTATCAGTTGGACCCAAATATATTTTGCATGAGCATGTTGGAGGTGGTTCATATGGGGATGTTTGTCGAGCCACAGACTTGGAAATGAACCAGATAGTAGCATTGAAGGTATTCTTATCCCTTCTTTTCTAAAAACCCTCTAAGTGAATCCAGTTTACTAAATTTGGTTGGATTTTTTTTGGCTTTAGAGAGTTCCAGATGTATTATGTTGCCCCTTGTTGGCTAAACGTGTTCTTCGGGAGGTTTGCATTATGCGTCGCCTGTCTCATCAACATATAATTTCCTGTAAGTTTATCAAGAAGTATGCAAAATCCTGGGAAAAAATATTCATTTTGACTGTGGTTGATTCAAAAGCTCAATGGGTTCCTTTACAAGAGTTGGAATGCTGATTCCATAACAAAGATTTAGTACAAATAAAAGCTGAAAGGCTTGTGACATGAATGAGCATGAAACTCAGACATGACAAAACTTGTAATGATACACTCTTCTATTCCAAGAATTTTTTCCCCTATACTTAAGATTTACTTAGAAATCCAAGAATCACTTAATTTGGTCGTAACGTATGACAGGAATAGAAGTTTAACTTCCAGTTTTTTTCTGCCCTGATTTGACAGTAACAGATGTTTTTGTCTATCCATCATCTGATATCGAAGGTGGGCTTGATCTTTATATTGCAACAGAATTTGCTGATGGGTAATATGCAAATGAATGTGCCATGTCATTTTGTTATACAATTCTGACCTGCTATGTATAAAAAGAACACATTTATGCAAATGCCAACGATAATTTCCTTCCATTGATCAATCTCAATCCTGCACTCCAGCAGAAAATGAAATAATTTTCTACATTTGGAATTTTGATTGGGGAATTTAAATGCATCAGTAACATTCTTATTAGGACATTATCTGGTAATGTATATCTCTACATAACATACGTATTGTATTGATTTACAGTCATCCTTCAAATTTCTTAATGTGTATATACTTTAACAATACATGTAATGATTTTACCAGTGCCTTTTTATGTAAACAGTTATGGAAACTTTTCAGGGGTGACTTGTATCATTTAAAAGAACCACTGTCCAGCAGTGATGTAAAAGTGTTAATGTGGCAGCTGCTTTCTGGGCTTAAATATCTACATTCATGTCATGTTTGGCACAGGTACTGTTCTTCAGTTCACTTGTATCTTAATTTCTGTTTTTGTTTGAGGTTTGATTTGTTTTTGGCTTAAAAACTATCTAGCTCAGTTCATAAATCTATGCTAAAAGTTATGGTTATTTTCCAGAGATATCAAATCAGAAAATATTCTTCTGACATCTAGGATGCATGCCAAGATTTGTGATTTTGGGTTGTCAAGATCAGCAGAAGAGGTAATCCATTGTGGCAATTAGTTATGATTTACCTGCATGCGGCACAAGTTCATGTAACTATTTGGAACCTGGTATTGTTTCCAGGCTGCTTCTGGTCTTGAGCTTGGGAAAATTTCCACTGGCACTGCTGGGAAAAAATTTATAAGGAAAACATTAACAAGACAATACACTAAAATGGTATGGTAGTTTTTACTGCCTTCAATTCTCATTGGTCAAATAAAGAGATAGTTTTAAAAACAAATATTTTTGTGATAGATTTTCTGACAATATTGGTTGGCATTTCCTATCATATAAGTATTTATATTCTTTTTCCATTATTTTTGGCGGTAATGAGTGTAATGAGTACACACAGAAGAATACATGTTTAATATTTATGTGCAAGGAAACATGGTCTTCAACTACAGCAGATTCAAAGGTTGATCCATACAATGAGAAGCCATACATGTTTAATATTTATCTGGACTATTGATCTAGTTCTAGACAATGAGAAGCCATACAAAGGTTGAGCCAAAGAGCTTCAAAGAATATCTGTGAATCACTAGCGAAGGAGTGTGCAACCCAGATGGAATAAAATAGATCCATATTGTTGTGCTTTATTTACACGCATGTGATACTACGCTGTCGGTGTTAATTTAACCATTACACTTTAGAGACATGACCTCATGATCTATTTCGTAACATCTGTGAATTATGAAAACTACTGGATTTTCTTCATCACCGATCGTCCCTCACGCAATCAACTGCCCAGCCTCTATGCTTCATGAATCTACTGTCTGAACAACTATTTTAAGTCCTTGCAATAAGAATAAAGATAATGGAATAGTCAGGGAGGGAGAACCATCATTTCTGTGAGCACAATTTTCTTCCTGGGATTGGATTCATTTGTTTCAGCTCTTTTTGGTCCTTAAAGACAGGAAAGAAATGTTATACAGAGGTGTTTCAGGAGACTTAATATGTCTATGGATTGCCAGGAATGCTGCAACCTTGAAGATCATTGTGAGCATCAGGAGAATTGGAACTATCACTACCCACCAAAGCCACGACACTCCTTGCACCAGAGAAAGCTTGCCACCACTAGCCCCTTTGATACCCTGGAAACCCCACCTACAGCAAGCAGACAAGCCCCCAGCGGGCCCCACCCGCAGAAGCGATGCTTCTGTTTTAGCTAGCTTGAACTCTTCGGCAACCAGTGTCTGCGGTGACAGTCAAAAAACCAAATTGAAGGGCCTAACAAGCAACTTTATTGGGGACACTGCTGACAATGTATTGCAGTTACACACCTGAAAACAAGTAATATTTGCAAACCCCTAGGCTACGCAGGAAGTAAGATAGTGAACTCAACTGTGTGTCTAGTAGATGGAATACAAAGGTTGTTTCCAAACCCTGTTCTCAAAAATAGGAGAGAGCAGCCACATGGCTGAGCTGGGAATACAAAGGTTGTTTCCAAACCCTGTTCTCAAAATAGGAGAGAGCAGCCACATGGCTGAACTGGGAATACAAAGGTTGTTTCCAAACCCTGTTCTCAAAATAGGAGAGAGCAGCCACATGGCTGAGCTCCAATAATATTTGGTCCGCACTCCAAGAGAACGAGGTGACGCTGCCACTCAATTGACAATTCTGTCTCATATTGTGTCTCCACACACAGTTAAATCAGTCGGCATCTCCACCATCACCAGAGACATGTCCACTGATTTGGTGTTCACAAACCCCACTACCAGGCCCCTGGTGCTTCATGAGCACTTACCGATGCTAAACCTCCATATCAAGGCGCTTGATATCCTGGAGGCAATATTTGTGGGTGGTTAGGTGTTAATGTACTGTTGGATTTGACTCATATCTATGATGATTTCTAACTTGGATCTCATATGAATATTCATAATGTTTTTTGCTTTGATATTGTAAATTAAATTCTTATTGACTGTTCTTAATATTTGAGGTATGAATGAATGACCAACTCTTTATGATGGATTGTTTACTGGTTGGTAAATACAGGTTGTTACACCATGTTATCGTGCACCGGAGGTGATTATGTCTAGAGGGGAGTATGATTCTACAATTGATATGTGAGTAAGTTTTCTGAATTGATTCACAATAAAATGAACATTTTGCCATAATGCCAAATACTGAGATATCTAATTATGTTGTTTATTTTGGAAACGGCACGTAAATCTCAATGCATCAGATGGTCATTGGGTTGTATTTTCTGGGTAGGTTAAATTCCAGATTTAAATACAACATTTGAATATTCAGTATTGAGTGAATATCATATTTTCCTACATGTAGGAGCTACTGATCAGGAGTGTGAATCAACAATTCAGGGGGCCCCTAGCTAATCCCTTATTTGGTGTTCGGTAATGTCCTTTGACCTTCTTCAGTAAGATGCACACATAGTCTGCTTAATGATTATGAGGGTGAAATTTGTGCTTCAGTGGAGAGCCTGTTACACCAGATGCTGGAGAAAAATATGCCAAGGATAGTCACACACCTTTAGCAGAGCAGGTTATGACACTCACATCTGTTTGGCCTATTTTTTGTGACACTTGTGGAGGAAGGGTTTGTTATGACCTTTCCTAATATGTGCTCTCTGTTGCAGCTTAATGTCATCTTCAATGTAATTGGAACTCCTTGTTGGAAGGATATTCAGAGTATACCGAGCGAAACGTGGCGTGAATACTTAAAGGAATTGCCTGGACGAGTATAACATTTTCCCAAAGTGACATTGTTTATTCCTTTTTTTGCAATAATCATGAAGTTTATATGTTAGTTTTTCAACATCCGTATCTACTTGTTGAAGGCAATATCAGTAAGGGCAATGTGTATTAATGAAACAAGAAAATATATGCTAAAGCACAATGTGATAGCACTACTTTTAGACAACCTACAAGAGACTGAAGATGACCTTAGAACAATGTGATAGCATTCATGAGGCTGCCTTGAGCTTCTAGTAGTATATAAATATAATGGTATAGTGGTAAAGTTTGTGCTTTGCAACATTGGCGTTATGGGAATTCAGTCTTGCTGGATCTTACATTTGTTACAACAAGTCTTCATAATTTTAATTGAGTTCATGCACGATAACGATCTGCTCCCTAAAAGAATAACTTTGCAACATGGATGTTGTCCTATTTTCCACAATACAAGGATTGAAAACTATAGTATTGACAGTTAATAACTACAGTTGCAATCTTTGTCAGGTTCCGTAGGATATTATGGTCTTTTAGAGTCATCAACATATCTTTCTTTCTTTATGAAAATGCTAACATTAAAGATTTTTCATTGCTTCTAGAATTAAGGTGTCATCCCCTTTATTCTTGTCGTATTAATATATTTGGGTTTGCTAGGCAGGAAACCTGGCAAAGGGTATGGCCAGTCTTGTAGAGGATGACGCAATTGATCTTCTCTTGCGAATGCTTGCTTTTGACCCTGCACGCCGGTGTACCGCAGAGGAGGCTTTAATGCATGTATATGTAAGTAATGCTGTCAAATGTTTACTTGCAAAACTACGTTTTAATATTCTACTTGGGTACAAAACAAAATTCTTTAATACAACTATGTCGTAAGTGGGCATATGAAGACTTTGGGCTTAGTAGAGTTGAAGTGGTATATGTAACTACATGACTAGCTCCATCAACAACTGATAATGGGATGCAGGATAGAGTTATTGGATCAAACAATTCTCATACCATAGCACTGCTCTCTATGATGTTTCTGGGTCTCTATATCCTCGTTGTGGGTCTTGGTCTCTATGGTCTGGGTGTAGTCTCGGTGCCCACAAACCTAGTACTCTTGATCTGAAGGTTTCTGTGCGGCTCGAGTGTGACCTCTTGTTATGGTATGGGATGTCAAGAGTGTGGTGCACCCTTGAAACAGTGCATTATGCCCCAACAAAGTTTGCATATCCTCTCCACTCGAGGCATATGTGTCACGTGCCCCTTTATATCGAGCTGGTGGAAGGTTACCTGAAATTGGCAAATCATAACACAATCTTTGCTGTGGCATGTATGCTTCTCAATATCTTGAGTAGCATGAATGCATCCTAATGTATATACTCTACATAAATCCTTCCTGCGTTATACTCATGAATAGTCCACAATAATATGCCATTTTACAGGCTTCTGAAAGTATGCCTGATGACATGGTCTCTATAGTTCTCGTAGTGCTGCATATGTGCATGTCAATCTCAACCTGGCTGTGTACACCACGGAAAAATCTTCTAGAGATATAGACAGTTTAGTTGGTAGGTTGACTGTTATGGAAACAAGCTGTCAATTGTGCTACAAAAGAATGGTTGACGGTCTGTTGGAGAGTCGGTAAATTTAAAGCAACGTTATTCCTGTAAAGTTGATAGAACTTAAAATAACAAAAAGACTATGTTGGTAAGTTTCCTTGTTGCTTTAAGAGGTTAACTTACTTGCTGCTTCAGTTTAAGGGTATAAAAAAATCAAGTGATGTGAAGCAAAGTTTGTCGGACAATCCTATTGCAGCTCTTACAAATGGCTCTCTTTGGAAAATAAAAGATCCATCCATAGCCCTAGAACTGCTTGAGGTGAAAAACTTGTCTTTTCTTTCAACTATTATTTTGTTTCTCGTCAACTACTAAGCATATGCCATACACTTAATGGATTCCATTCACAACAGAGGGAACTGGATGCCTCTGAAAGAGATCAAGATGGAGGTAGAAACAAGCTGGTCATGTTGCTGGATAGTGAAATTCGAGAACAAAAAGAGCAAAACGATTTTAAGCGTTCTGTTTTATACTCTATTACAGCACAGAAGCATCAATTACTCAGAAGGGACGTCCCAAATTCTGAGATTGGGGCACAAATACTCAATCCTAATACAGACCAAAGACCAGCATCATCGACATCATCCCAACAAGAAGAAAGCTCTTCTTATAAGTCAAGGAATAAGAAAATTTTCTTACTTCAGGAACCGCCACATGTGGATGTTGTGTCCAAGCTCTCCAATGAAGCCATCTCCTCTGGTACTAACCATACATCCCAGGATCAAGCTATAGGTACATCAACCAAGAGAGAACTTAGAAGAGACATTCCAAAGGTTGATAGTATTGGATTCTCGAAGCTACATGTAGTTGATATTAATGATCGTTGTAGAAATGACACAAAGTCATCGCAATTTCCATCTTTTCCTCGGAGATCTCCTCGAATCCGATATGACCGACCAGGGTTACCTCTTGCTAAGAGAACACGTCGACCGTCTTGATGAGTTGTGAGGATGTAACTCAAAATGTGTTGTAATCATATGAACCTATATTTAAATCGGTGGTAGTTTTCTATGGAATCTAATAGTTTGAACGGTCGACAAATGGATGGCTAATTGTACGAATTTGGCATCAGCTAGTTGAAACTTTTCTAATTCTCTTAGACTGTGCTACAGACTTCAAAAAATTGAAATTAAAATGTCCTTTGAAATTTCTTAGACAAACTTGATTCTTCACTTAACACTAATGTTAAGCTATATGTCTAGGATAACTTTCTGATAATTAATCTGGTTTTGAATTTAGCTTTCACTGCTCTAAGGTGCATAGGTAGAAGCTGATCACCTAAACTCGTTTTTTGTTAGGGAATATTGTAGTGAACTTTTTAGCCGTAAATATAGTATATGCTAGATGCCGTAGAGTTGTTTAGGACCTAGGTGATACATTACATTTCTGAGAGGATGCTATATATGTGAACAGCAAGGCGCAAGGCTATGGTGCAAGGTTAAAATGGATATGGTTTCAATTGAATCATATCTATAAGTATGCAGGGTGATGGAGTGGTGTGTGCTACGATGAAATTTGAAGAGGTACTGATGGTTGGCTGGGGATCTTGTTACTGTGGTTACATTTGCTTTGTGTGAGTTTTGTTGGTGAGATAGTAATGGAGGTAATGATAATGATTGGGGCGAAGATGGTGGGGGGGAGTGTCAAATTCATTAATCAGTAGATTGTTGACCATATTATGTGGGGCATTGCTGATGTTGGCTTGCTTTTGGACAAGAATGCATGAACATGGAAAAATATACATAGAGGGGAACAATGGCCGGAAGTGGGCTCACCGATATACACAATCATTCAGCTCAAGAGAACTTATGTGGAAATTGGGGGAGTTGGAGCAGCAGCCCAGAGAGGGTTATTGCACAAACAAGCATGATTAAAGCATTGGCTAGGAGACGTGGAGTAGAAACATCATAGTGTTTTTCCACAAATTTATTAATATAATTGTCATAGGTAGGAAACCTTAAAGTAGAAAAATTGGACAATGTATGTATATTCAGCAAAAGAAATTGACAGTAAAGGGCAAAAGATTCAGCTTCTGTCCTCATGGACGACATTTAGAACCATCGAAAAACTCTAAAAACTGTACCTCCCTAATTGATATCTTACAAAAGCTTCCTTTCACTAATTATAAAAGGGTCATGAGCCTACTTCAACTATGTCAATATTGGCTACATTCAAACATGATATACGTGGAGATAGTTGAATACAATGGATAAAGATGTGTTTTAATAGTCTTTACCATAAAATATGTAAATAATAAATACATATGTCATGTAGGTTTGTCTCAACCATTGCAAAACCATGTTTAGAAGTTTCCCACCTTGAAGCATATCCAACCTCACCTAGTTCAAGCAAATGCGAATGATGACAATTGCCTTAAGGATCATAAACGTTACATTGTAGCAAAATTTATGAAGATGTTCTTCAAGCTTGCACTGTGGAAGTACTTTTGGCAACTATTCCAAAATTCGAATATAATGAATGAGATTTGGTATTTTGATACTCGTACAACCAACAATCTAAGAAATCATAAAGATTGGTTACAAAAGTATAAACCAATCGACCCACCTATCATTGTAAGATACCACAACAATGCCACAAAACAAGCATGATAACCTTTGAGCTTGTTGATGAAGATTAATGAAGTACATTATGTCTACACACTACTTGGTGCTACAATTTGTTGAAAGTTAAAAAACAATCCACCATAGCATTACAACCACAAAACCCGAATATGCGGTGGCTTCATATAATATAAAACCACCACCATGTTTCACCCTCTCTCTCTCTCTCTCTCTCTCTCTCTTCACGACTTGTCTATGCATTGTAAGAATTTATATGAGTTATCTCTTGCTGGAAAGATGATGTGTTATGGTTCTCTTTCACATATGCCTCCCTTCTTTACAATTGAAGATATATGCATAGGACTTAAGAAATTGGCCTCTCGAAAGGCAAGCGATCTTCAATGTATAAAGGCTGAAATGCTCAAATGGACGGGAAAGGAAGCACATATATGGATAAGCGATATGTTTAATGATGCATTGCAACATGGTATGCCGTACGATTGGACTACAAATTGGATCAAACCATTACCTAAAGGTGGAGATATAAATAATGTAAACAACTATCGAACCATCATGGTTGGCTCATTAATGGCAAAACTATTTGGATGTATAATGGAATCAAAGATAAGTGTATGGGCTGAAAAAAAGTGGTAAGAGAGCTTATGGACAAGCTGGCTTTCGGAAACACCATAGCACCATTGATCACCTTATCACCCTTTGAGTATTAATGGAGGAAAGTCGCCTTAGAGGTAAAGGTTTATATTGTTGCTTTGTAGACTTCAAGAAAGCTTTTGATATGGTACCTCATGAGCATCTTTGGAGGTGAATGGAAGAACTTGAGGTGCCAAATGAATATATGCTTGCAATTTCCCGAATTTATGAGAGGGTTATATGTTGTGTGCGCATGAGGGATAAACTTTCGGATTTTTTCAAAAGCACTATTGGTGTTAAGCAAGGATGCCCACTCTCACCAACACTATTTGGTCTATGCATTGATGAATTGGAAGAAATGGTTACCAAGTTTGTAAAGGAAGAATGTGTTGAAGAAGTTGCCATTGGGAATGTTGTAATTATGCTTTTGTTATATGCGGATGATGTAGTGTTTTTTGCAAATACTTTAGGAGATGCACAAAAGCTTATGAAGGCATTGGAAATTTTTTGCATGCACACTAAATTAAGTGTCAATAGTTCTAAAACAAAGATTATGCTTGTGAAGAGCCAAAAAAGAGATAAACCATGCATTATGTACAACAATGAGCCACTTGAATGTGTGGAAAGCTTCAAATATCTTGGCCTTGAAGTTCCTTCAAATCATAGATGGAATGGATGTGCTACACGCCGCTTAGAGGCGGGCAAGCGAGCATACTATGCATTTGAGAACACATGCAATCTTGGAGATATTAAGTGTTGGGTCCTCAAGAAATATCTTTTCGACACTTTGGTGACACCGGTTCTTCTCTATGGGGTGGAGGTATGGGGCGGTAGTATCCCTAAATCTATGTGGAAAGAGTTTGAAAATGTCCAAAAACATTTTCTTACCAAGTTTCTACAAGTTAAGAAACAAACGCCCTACACCCTCCTCCTCCTTGAGACGGGATCGCTTCCCCATTGAGATCATGGCCATGGAAAAGGTTGTTGAATACATGCTTAAGGTTCAAAAAAGTCCCTCACATCGACTTCCTAGAATTGCGTGGGAAGCAAGCAAAAAGATCTAAAAGACGCATAAAAGCAAATTTTTATGTTCCGGTTGGATGCAAGATATAGAAAAATGGTTTGGTAGATGGGATGCGAGACACTTGCTTCATGATGCATCATTAGATTCCTCTGTAAATGAGGCATTTTTGCAACGCCAATGTATCATGACATGGGACAAATGTGGAGGCTCACGCTTCACACATTATACTACACATGTTGCACCTAACTACAAAACCATATTCTTTGCGGAACGGGGAAATCGTACACATCCATACATGTTAGAGCCCATACCGTTAGCTCACATGCATTGCGATGTGAAACAGGGCGTTGGGGTACAAGTGATGAGAGTGGTCGGCTATGCACACTTTGCCCTAAACAAGTTCGCGAGTCTGAGTATCACACTTTGATACAATGCTCTGCCTTTGATAATATTCGACCATGCTTTCCACATCTCTTCGATCAAGCCCAATCTTTGCATGAATTCCTCTCACAACCACAATGTGCACACTCGATTACAACATTCATTGGTAAAGATCTTGAACATCGAGAGTCACTACTCACTTTCACACGTATCACGTTGTCGTAGTGTATTTCGTACACTACGTGAAAAACTTATAAAGTACCGATTTAATAAATATGAATAAATAGTAGAAAATATTAAAATACATATAACATGCATAGGGCAAAATTCAAACCTTGCACCTCCATGTTAATAATGTAATGTCTTACCATTACACTAGCATTTCATTAGTGTTCAAAAAGTAGACATCCCACATAGAAGCTTTATTTCACGTATATTTTCTAGATAAAAAAGCTATAGTTAGATAATAATAATAAAAACGCATGATCACTTTTAGAAAAAGCATGTAGTCTATCGACAGAAAAAGCATGGAGTCTATAGTTAGAGAAAAAGCATGGATTGTAAAGACTCTCTCATCACTATATAAGGATGAGGAGCACAATGTAATAGGGTAGGGGGGGTGAAAAATATTTGGGAAATTGGATATATTTCCTAAAACACCAATTAATAAACTATACTCGTAGGATTCACGAAGTTTTATATAATCTATCTCTTTCAATCGAAATTCATATTCTTACATAAATATTGATTAACGTAATACTTGTGGGATTCACAAGCCTCAAATTCTTCCTCCTCCTAGAACAAAACCCCGGTGGTTCCCACCCGACTCACGCAACGATCCGGAGCCGAACGGCACGACAACGTGAAATATAATATTTTTGGTCTCATAGGTCATATTTGACCTCCGAAGACGATAATATAATCTATCTATCTATGTATCTCTCTCTCTCTCTCTCATGAAAAGACATAATTATATTCATAGATTGACACATGCGTGATATTCGTCATATTCTCCATGCGTGATATTCTCAATATTCGAGAGTATGAAATGGCCCCAAGAATATTATAAAACCATTCGTTTTACCAAAATATATAAAATATTAATTAATTTATTTTTTTATTTAAATAAATTTAATTTCACTAAAAAAAAGAACAATCATTCATTAATAGATTATATACATATGATTAGTATTAACTCTCTTTTATAGTGTCAAATAAAAAATGGGGAAGTTTATGAACCTTTATTTTAATTAATTAATTTGTTTTAAAAAACGAATATTTGTATATTTATTATAGAAATATGATTAGTGTGAAGTCCAATTTTTAATATCAAAATAAAATATCTATAATTTTTGAGAGAATAAAAAGTAAGGAATTTATGAACCTTTATTTTATTTTATTTATTTATTAAAAATAAAATGAATACGTTTATATTTATTATAAAAATTGATTAGTGTCAAGTTCCTCTTAATGTTCCTTTTTATAGTCCCTTTTTATTGTGAAGTCCCTTCTTTTTATCCTAGTAAACTAAAAAAGAAGGGAGTTCTTGGACTGTTTTTTTTTGGGGGGGGGGGGGGGAGGGATAAACGAATACTTGACCATGCATTTGTATGCGTATTCGTATGCATTCGAATGGGAAACCCCACGAATGCGAATATGTCAATCTATGAAGTACATTATGTCTACACACTACTTGGTGCTTCAATTTGTTGAAAGTTAAAAAACAATCCACCATAGCATTACAACCACAAAACCTGAATATGTGGTGGCTTCCTATAATATAAAACAACCACCATGTTTCCCTCTCTCTCTCTCTCATGAAAAGACATAATTATATTAATAAATACGTGCACACTATTAGAAGGCTAGTGAATCACTCCACAAAGCGTAAGAATTTATACTCTCCAATAAAGAAAATTTGTCTCTTTTTTTTCCTTTTTTTTCCGTAAATCAATGTTTGTTATTAAAACAAGATGATAATATAACCCTTGCTATCTTCACTACTTCATAAATAATGATAGTGCAAAGGGAAACCCTCTCAAGTGTTGTAAAACTAGATGACATAAGTGTATCTCCTCTTGGGACAACGTCCCCATACAACATAATTGTGAAAATTGCCAAATCAACTTCCCTTTCATCCTACGGAGTTGTTGTGTTACCCCATGAAGTACGCCAAACAAGAACCCATTTCTCATGGTCCAATTAAACCAAGTCCCCCAATATCTAAGGTAGTAAAAAACAACCTTATATGATGGTGTGGGCATAACTTTATCCTCATCCATAAAAACCTACTTATAACTTGACAAAATATTTCTTGTTATCAATGCCCAAATTTGTGACATAATTACCCAAATGGCCTTAGCAACTGAACATGTAACGAACCTATGTTTGGCATCTTCTTCAACCACTGTACAGAAAAAACATGTCCCATTCGAAATATGTCTTCGTTTTTAGGCCATCACCAAAAGCAACCCACCAACTATGGCACACCAAAGAAACACCTTTGCACGAAATGGAAGATAAGACTGCTACCCTATATCTAAAACTCTACACCACCACATTACATGTCGAGTAATGTACCATGTATCCAAAACCTTATTGGCTAACCAAGCTCTATCTTCAACCAACTTATGGTACATATCATTAGTGTGCACCACATAAATCGATTTCCCAATACCAAATGACCAATCTTTCCATGAGTCCTCGACCACCAACTTGTTTACTCTGGGCTGGACTTAGCCTCAAACACAGGGTGTCCGTTCTAGAACACTTCACCAAAGGGGTGGTTAAGGGATGGATGTTATCCGGCTATCCGATTCCGATCCAACTAATTTTGGTTACGTTCTGGATTGTTAACATACAACAGATTAATTATGACACGTGTAAGATTAACCCTTGAAGCGCAGAATGACAAGTGCGGAGACACAATAGAAGTAAAATAGAACACTAATCTCATATTACTTTCGTTAAAACAATTACATCGATTCCAGACCCTTTTATAGGCATCCGGTAGGAAATACAAAACGGTGCCTTACCGACTACCGGCACTATTAATTGGTGTGGATCCGAATCGGTACAACTATCCAGATCCATCCATTCCTATAATATTTCCTAACTAATAATATTGTTCTCCGTCAACGTTCTTGCTCATATCTCTCGAACTACAGTTGGGTCTCGAGTTGATCATCTTCAGCCTTTCGATGAGCTTCGAGACAACCTCAATTTGTGTTTCGACCAACTTAGGCATAAAAGTCATTCGACAATTCTTCCCGGATGGTAACAATGCTTTCTTCATCCATAATTTTTGTAAAAATGGTCGCCGTCCTTCTTTTGGTTCTTTGCATCCGCCTAGAGTATCTGGAGTTCTACCACTTGTCGCGATCATTGATTCCACACTGTCGCCGAACAATTGTCTATCTTTGTCTTTGTCCGGTTCTTCCACGCCACGACGATCATCTGGATTCTGTCGATGCCCAATTTTGTTTTGTCGTTCATGGCCATTTTTTTCATTGTTAAGATGTTTGATGAGGTCGGCAACAACGGTTGCTTGCACTTCATATTCCATCAAATTGGTTTGGTAAGTTGTTTGCACCCTCTAGGCCAACACAACTCTGGAATCGGGAAAACTAATGTAGGAATGCCAATATTGATTGCCAAATATACCCATATCCAGTGGTATATGAAACTTATTTTTTATTGCCCGAAAGGCCATCATTTTCCTACGTGACTCTAAAATACCATCTTCCACAATTACTAATCCTAGCCTTACCATTCGATTGAACTGTGAATTTAGACTTTCTTTTCCATCCCAACGTAACATCCTTGAAGCTGCCAACACCTCTGCTGCTAATGAATTTATATCTTTTCTGCACTCAAGAGGCCTCCATTTAAACAAATTCAAACATCGCTGCCAAGAAAGCACCAATTGTTGAACCATAATAGATTTTGAACATTTAAATTGGCAGGTAATATTAACAACATGCCACCACAAAGCTGTAATTCTCGTTTTCCCATGGTATATACTAACCTTTTCCGCAAAATAACTAATTATTTTTGCCCAAGCTTTGGTACCTATGCACAAATATTGTTCCATGATTACCCAATTCATACCAAAGTTTGTTTCTTTCTTCTATAGTGTTTATTTAAGTGAAAAATGATCAAGTGATTTCTTTGTCCATGGTAACAATGGCAAAAAATAAGAAATCATTGGAATCATTATAGCTTGAACCACTTTGAGACGAGCTTATCCTACATTATCCTACATTATCATTAGCATCACTAGCTTATAATTGTTTACTTAATCATTGTAATCAGTTTTTAGATTCTTCACTTCCGAGATCATCTAGATTCACACAAGAGGTGCTTCAAAAAGCGTCTGAGAACTGCTTACAATATTTAATTAAGTATCAAGAATCGTTAAAGTCTATTCCATCGCGCATTGCAATGTTTCTTGATCCCAGGTAATACTTTCCTTTAAGTTTTACAATTGTCTTCATGCTTTCTGATATTTTATTCGAGTTTAATAATATTTTTCATTCCTTTATAGATTGCCTATTCCAAATGACCATATCGAAAGAGAGTTGGATATTAACTTGGTTGAAGGCATGATTGAGTCCCATTACCACTCATTCTCGAGTGGTGTTGAGCCATCTTCAACCACAATACAACCTATTGATAATAAATCTAAAATTTGGAGGTTAATGGGTGTACACAATAAAAGTCTTGTTTTTGATTCACGATTAGAAATTGAGCAATTCATAAGACTTCCTTTAGCTAGCACAGACAAGGATCCTTTATAATGGTGGCATGATAATATATCTGCAATGCCACAATTGTATAGGATGGCATGTGATTACCTTGCTATGCCAGCATCATCAGTACCTGTTGAAGAGGCAAATTCAGCAGCAAAAATGACCTTTGATGATAGGATCAAACTACATTCATGCACATTCAAGGCCGAAATGTGTATTCGATCATGGATGCAAGTTTTGCAAGAATCGGATGTTCAAATAACAGATAACTTTCACATGGCTTATGAAGAACTAAAATTTAATCTAGATGATCTTGTTGGTGAAGACGAGGTAATAGATTACATGTTACGTGATAATCATGGGAGATAAGGTGTGCATACCTTTTAATTCATTCTTTAAGTTTATTTTTCATTACTAGTTTTTTACTTATTTGATGTTTTTTATATGTACATGGTACAGGAATCATGATACTTTTTCAGAAGTCCATGAAATGCAAGTTGCAATTGAAGATCCTCGAAGACATTGTAATTTCTTAGTGCATACTTTTACGAATTTGTTTTTATTTTTATTTTTTATTTTTTTATTACTAATTAATTCTTTTACATATTTTATACTTCTAGGAATCCGTAATTCAAGCTGAAAGTAAACACTGGAAACTAAAAGAGGAGCATTAGTTTATGTAGAGGTTTTTCACAGTTTTCTTATATTTTTGACTTTGTTGTAAATGGTGGATACAAACTTAAATGTTGACGTGAATTGTATATGATCGATTGTTGGTCATAAGCTCTAGGATTTCATTCCAAAAAACCTTTAGTTTTTTGTGTATTATCTATACATTCTCCACAAAACTTTAATATCAGAAAATTTCTGATTATTATGGTATTCTTCTTCAAAAAACATTTAAAATGTCTAAATTTTTGTTTTTCTTTCTCTAATTCGTTTTGTTTATTATTATTTGTCTTTGGTTTTGTTTTTATGTTTATCTAACCTCTACTTATGTTTATTATGTCTAACGAATCTTTGGTTTTGGTTTAGATGTTGCAATGTCTTTTGTTACATTTTTTTAAAGTGGTTTGGTTTGATTTGGTTTTGGTTTTTTCGTAAATGGTTTGGTTTGGTTCTGATTTTTTCGTAAATGCTTTGGTTTGGTTCTAAATTGTTCCTAAAGGGTTTGGCTTAAATGGTTTGGTTTCTCATACTTCTTAAATGGTTTGGTTTAAACGGTTCGGTTCAAAATGGTTTGGTTGGGTTTTTTTTCTTAATAAGTGGTTTGGTTTGGTTTCAAGGCAAAAAAAACGAACCGAACCGGGCCCATTGCTACCTATAACCACCACATCTCCTCTCTGTGTGGTCGGTTTGTTGTAGAGAGAGATAGAAACTATCATTCAATAAAGTTTTCTTCTTCCCTTTCTCTCTCTCTCTCTCTCTCTCTCTCTCTCTCTCTCTCTCTCTTTCCATTCCATATTTCCTTATTTTCCACAAGCCATTAATCTTCTTATTTTTTCTTTTTTTTCTTTGATAAGGAAGATACACCTTAGTATATTACTTGAAAAGTCTACACAAGCCATTAATCTTAGTTACTGCATTATTGGCTTGATTTAATCAAATTCCTTGTTCCTTTTCCAAGTTATTCCATAATTTCTGCTTGTCATAATCTTTTACCTTGTGTCAAAATCTAAACAGAAAGAACTTTGCATCGAATTTTCGCATAATGTTGTTATCAAATTTCATATTTATAACTTTGATATACATAAATGTATCATACTAGTATTTTCCATTTTCACACATATTCATTATATGTATCACCTTTACACAAGTGGATCCGATTGTACGTGTCAATATTTTTGGTGTTATTTCCTTCAACATTGACAAATGTCATTAATCCAATTGCATTTAAGTAGTACCTTTCTCGTGATGCATTGCATTTACATTATAATGTTCGGAAATTTTTCATGACATAAGGCAGCCTATATGCATAATGCACGGTGCAATATTTGTTTGATCACGCAAGTAGGGTGGTCACAGGTGTGCATTAAAATCCATTTGTGTAGTCCCTTGTCGTAACCTTATAAATTGTGTATGGTATTGTTAATGTGAAGGAATTAATTTGTATGCGACCTATCTAAGATTAGACAAAGTGAGTTGTAATATGACACTATATAAAGTATGCTTGTGTCTATTTACTACCAAATATACTATTTATTTTGTTTCTCTTCAACTACTAAGTAGACGCCATACACTCAATGGATTCCATTCACAACAAAGGCAATTGAATGCTTCTGAAAGAGATCAATACAGAGAGGTGCAAACAAGCTAATCATGCTACTGGATAGTGAAATTTGAGAACAAAAGTAGCAAAATGATTTTATGAGTTTTGTTTTATACTCTATTGCGGCACATAAGCATCAATTGCATCGCGAATTGATGAAATCGAGACAGAAATATTCCTCAATCCTAATAAGACCAAAGACTAGCATCATCGACATCATCCCAACAAGAAGAAAGCTCTTCTTATAAATCAAGGCATAATAACAATTTCCTACTTCAAGAATCGTTGTCGTGATGTGGTGTGCTCAAGAGTGGGAAAAACCGACGAAAGAGGGGGGGGTCAAAATGTGCATATGCAATGTGTGTGCACACAAAGGCGATTTGTTGTGCATATGCAAAATAAAAAGGAAAAGAAAGGGTGGAAAGGATATATAGAAGCTCGTGCAAAAAGTAAGAGAGAGGAGATATAAAAGGTAGAGGGGAGATAGGCTAAGAGTTTATAGAGATAGAATTATATATTATATAAGAGAGAGTTAATGGGCTAGTGGATAGTCACATTAATTTTTAACTAGGGGTGCACGGTTCAAATCTACTCTTATAATGCAACGTGATTTAAGGAATTTTATTCCTTTTTGCATTAAAGACAAAATTGGCGACCCCCCCTTTCTTTTTTTTCTATAAAAGGAGATCGAGGGGGCTTATTCAAGAGGACGTTTTGGGAGGAGGAGACTATCGCAATTTTTCCTTCGGAGCTCTTCATCTTCTTCTTCACCACTTCTCTTCATCTCTTCATACCCCTTCATCCCCTCATCGTCACGTGCTCGCCTTCTTCGCGTTGGCACTAGAAGTGCTCGTGAGCGCAAGCTTCGTTGGTTAGACGTTGCGAGCCCCATTCGTCGTTGCGAGCCCGTGTGCTCGCCGTTCGGGTGGTCATGGTTCGTTGGGGTTGGCCTTTTGGTGGTGCTCGTGTGTTCATCTTCGCCGTGTTCGGTTTTGCTCTTGTATCTAAGGGCATTTAATATTTATTTTTTGATTGAGCTTGTGGTTGACTAGAAGTTTCCATTGTAGTCAAACCCTATATTATAAAGGGTTCTCTAGCGTTGGAATCGAATACGTATTTATTTCTTTGGCCGATATCAGAGTTCATAGAGTGGGTTCGAAGAGAGGATTTGTAGAGTGGGTTCGTAGAGAGAGTTCGTTGAGTGGGTTCGTAGAGTGAGGATTTGTAGAGAGGATTCGTAGAGAGAGTTCGTTTAGTGGGTTCAAAGAGAGGATTCGTAGAGTGGGTTTGTAGAGAGAGTTTGTAAAGTGGGTTCGCAGAGTGAGGATTCGTAGAGAGAGTTTGTAGAGAGAGTTTGTAGAGAGGATTCGTAGAGTGAGGATTCGTAGAGTGGGTTCGAAGAGTGCTTTATATTTATAGGATTTTAAATAAATAAATAAATAAATATTTATCCCTTGAGTACTCCCTAGTCCAAGACCCCCGTGGTCCCGCCCAAGTAACACATGCGCGCGAAACTTCGCGACACCATCACATGTGAATGTTGTGCTCAATCTCTCCAATGAAGCCATCTCCTCTAGTACTAACCACAATTGCCATCTTGACTCAGTTCTAATAGTTTGCAGAATGGTTCAACAAGAATGAGAGGGCGTCATTATATAGTGGGTCGTGGAGCATTCTAAGGTTTTCTAGAATATTGCGAGAAGTTCTAGAATGTTCGAAAATTTCTTAGACACATAGGTTATGGGTTTGAGCCTTGTCATCACATGGCAAGGTAATTCAGGAACTAGGGAGGGCCCTCAAAAAGTTCCTTGGCAATGACAATCTAGGGATAAGGGATTACCCCTTCACCTAAGGATGTGGTGCATGAAAATCCATATGCAGCATCAGAGCATGCTTTGACTAGTTTCATGACATCGGTTGCTCTAAAGGAGCAAGTGCTCCCATAACATTGTTGATTGAATGAAAGTGGTAACATGGAATGTGAGAGGGGCATGTTCTCCTCATAAGAAGTATATACTATGGGAAACTTTGTTAAGTAGAGAATGGGATGTAGTATGTGCAGTTGAGCATAAGTGTCATGAGTTAGCAGGATCCACAGTGCATTTGCGTGGATATTCATCATTTTATGCAGGACATCTTAATAATCATTATTCATGTGTGGTATTAATCGTGAGGGATAAGTATTATCCTCAAGTGGTGCATAATGATCCTTATGGTCGGTTTTTGGTTCTAGAAATCACTTTTTTTGGCAAGGTTGTGTGGGTGGTTGGGATTTATGCCCCTAGCCAAGCCACTCAACGTATTGCATTATGGGGTTCACTCCTTCAAACCCTATCTATTGGATGTCCAGGATTACTTATGGGCGATTTTAACATGTGTGTTGATGCATTTCAATCCACGTCTGAACATTCAATCATGGATGATCCTGAGCAACTTGCTTGGGACTCGTTGGCTATGGAGGTTCTGAAGTTGGATGTTTGGACATGGTTGCAAGGGAATGATCCAGGTTTTACCTTCCAATTTGCTCAACATAGACAAACATGGAGTCGGTTAGATAGAATGTATGTGATGCATGATGATTCTTTTTTACCGACATCACTTCGTATGAACGTTCTACAAGATGTTGGAACTTCAGATAACTTTCCTATTTTCTTGGAGGTGTGTAATCATGCAATTGACATGTATAACTCTTTACTTGGAAAGCCTCCACTACGCTTTAACTCTTCTCTTTTGCTTCAACCTCACTTTGATTCTCTCATGCAGCAAATTTTGGTAAATTTTTCTCAACAAGTGAATGTTAAAGGAGTTAAAGCATGGGATATCACATTACGAAACATTAACATCATTCATCGTATGTATGGAGTAACCAATGCTCAATGAAGAAGAGGTCTTATTCAACAATTCTCACAAGTTCTCTCTAGGTGTAATGAATTATTGATACATACACCATTAGATGAGGAGCTTTTGGATATTCAGAGTCAATTGCATGTTATTATTTCTCAGTTGCAATGCCAAAGTTATCGTTATGCTAAGATGCGACAACTCAGGGAAGGAATCATTGATAATCAATGTCAATCTCATTTGTTTTTCCAAGCATTACATCCTACTTATGCCCAATCTAATGTGGTACATGTGAAGCATGGGGATGATAATGATTGGGGCGAAGATGGTTGGGGCGAAGACGGTTGCTTGCACTTCATATTCCATCAAATTGGTTTGGTAAGTTGTTTGCACCCTCTAGGCCAACACAACTCTGGAATCGGGAAAACTAATGTAGGAATGCCAATATTGATTGCCAAATATACCCATATCCGGTGGTATATGAAACTTATTTTTTATTGCCCGAAAGGCCATCATTTTCCTACGTGACTCTAAAATACCATCTTCCACAATTACTAATCCTAGCCTTACCATTCGATTGAACTGTGAATTTGGACTTTCTTTTCCATCCCAGCGTAACATCCTTAAAGCTGCCAACACCCTTGCTACTAATGAATTTATATCTTTTCTGCACTCAAGAGGCCTCCATTTAAACAAATTCAAACATCGTTGCCAAGAAAGCACCAATTGTTGAACCATAATAGATTCTGAACATTTAAATTGGCAGGTACTATTAACAACATGCCACCACAAAGCTGTAATTCTTGTTTTCCCATGTTATATACTAACATTTTCCGCAAAATAACTAATTATTTTTGCCCAAGCTTTGGTACCTATGTACAAATATTGTTCCATGATTACCCAACTCATACCAAAGTTTGTTTCTTTCTTCTGTAGTGTTTATTTAAGTGAAAAATGATCAAGTGATTTCTTTGTCCATGGTAACAATGGCAAAAATTAAGAAATCATTGGAATCATTATAGCTTGAACCACTTTGAGACGAGTACTAAACGACTATACTTGAGACTTTGTTTCTCTTTCTCTCGCTCTCTCTCTCTCTCTCTCTCTCTTTCTCTCTCTCTCTCTCTCTCTCTCTCTCTCTCTCTCTCTCTCTATTTGCATGTATAATGGAATCAAAGATAAGTGTATGGGCAGAAACAAATGGTAAGAGAAGCTTATGGACAAGCTGGCTTTCGAAACACCATAGCACCATTGATCATCTTTTGACCCTCCGAGTATTAATGGAGGAAAGTCGCCTTAGAGGTAAAGGTTTATATTGTTGCTTTGTAGACTTCAAGAAAGCTTTTGATATGGTACCTCGTGAGCATCTTTGGAGGCGAATGGAAGAACTTGAGGTGCCAAGTGAATATATGCTTGCAATTTCCCGAATATATGAGAAGGTTATATGTTGTGTGCGTATGAGAGATAGATTTCTAGATTTTTTCAATAGCACTATTGGTGTTAAGCAAGGATACCCACTCTCACCAACATTATTTGGTCTATGCATTGATGAATTGGAAGAAATGGTTACCAAGTTTGTAAAGGAAGAATTTGTTGAAGAGGTTGCCATTGGGAATGTTGTGATTATGCTTTTGTTATATGCGGATGATTTAGTGTTCTTTGCAAATACTTTAGGAGATGCACAAAAGCTTATGAAGGCATTGGAAAAATTTTGCATGCCCACTAAATTAAGTGTCAATAGCTCTAAAACAAAGATTATGCTTGTGAAGAGCCAAAAAAGAGATAAACCATGCATTATGTACAACAATGAGCCACTTGAATGTGTGGAAAGCTTCAAATATATTGTCCGTGAAGTTCCTTCAAATCATAGATGGAATGAATGTGCTACACGCCGTTTAGAGGCGGGCAAGCGAGCATACTATGCATTTGAGAACACATGCAATCTTGGAGATATTAAGTGTTGGGTTCTCAAGAAATATCTTTTCGACACTTTGGTGACCCCGGTTCTTCTCTATGGGGTGGAAGTATGGGGGGGTAGCATCCCTAAATCTATGTGGAAAGAGTTTGAAAATGTCCGAAAACATTTTCCTACAAAGTTTCTACAAGTTAAGAAACAAACGCCTTACACCCTCCTCCTTGAGACAAGATCGCTTCCCATTGACATCATGGCCATGGAAAGGGTTGTTAAATACATGCTTAAGGTTAAAAAAAGCCCCTCACATCAACTTCCTAGAATCGCATGGGAAGTAAGCAAAAATATCCAAAAGACGCATAAAAGCAAAATTTTGTGTTCTGGTTGGATGCAAGATTTAGAAACATGGTTTGGTAGATGGGATGCAAGACACTTGCTTCATGATGCATCACTAGATTCCTCTTTTTTGCAACACCAATGTATCATGGTGTGGGACAAATGTCGAGGCTCACGCTTCACACATTATACTACAAATGTTGCACCTAACTACAAAACCATATTCTTCGCAGAACGGGGAAGCCGTACTCATCGAGACATGTTAGAGCCCATCTCGATATCTACCATTCGAACCGTTGCTTCGATGCGAATTAGCTCGCATGCATTGCGATGTGAGACAGTGTTATTGGCATGATCATATAATATCCCGTGGTGAGAATTTACCGTAGTATTCTATACACGTGGATAAGTGTGAAGGTTAAACGAGAGTGTAAAGAAGGAGACTGAAACTCTAGTTACTTCTGAAGAATTATCTTCTAAACCACATGTACTAGAAAGAATTCTCGATGTTAAAACAAAAAAAATTACTTACTAAAGAAATCCGAGAATTTAAAATAAAATGGATGGATAAATCAATAAAAGATGCCACATGGGTATCGTTATAAATAAGAGGCCTAGCTACCCTCATTTGATCATCTGGTTGACTACGTCGAGACTCTGTCTTGTGGTGGGTAAACTCTTGTAGCGAGCGCGCCAGCATTAGGTATGACTTGACGCCACGACGGTGGTATGGGACGCCGATCGAGGCTCGAGTCCGTCTCGATCCCTTCGCTCGGGGGTGGTCGGGTGGATCGACATCCTTCTTTCTCTCTCTCCTTTTTATCTATCTATCTGTATTCTATCCTTATCTAATGCTTACATTAGACCATGTCTCTAATAGACAGGGCGTTGGGGCACAAGTGATGAGAGTGACCGGCTATTCACACTTTGCCCCAAACAAGTTCGAGAGTATGAGTATCACACTTTGATACAATGCTCTGCCTTTGATCATATTCGACCATGCTTTCCACATCTCTTCGAGCGAGCCCAATCCTTGCACGAATTTCTCTCACAATCACGATGTGCACTCTCGATTGCAACATTCATTGGTAAAGTTCTTGAACATCGAGAATCAATACTCACTTTCACACGTATCACGTGAAATGTAATATCTTTGGTCTCATAGGTTATATTTGACCTCCGAAGACGATAATATAATCTATCTATCTCTTAATTTCTTTCTTTTCCTCAATGGCATTGGTAGAGTCCCCACACCATTTCCGTATTTATTTTGTTTACGGGGCAATTTAGTAAAGTGAGCATAAAAAACGACAAAAAGTTTAGTAAGGTATTAGTAACCACACAATAAGGACAAGGAGAGATAGTAGGCTAATCTATACCACATACTAGGATATCACAATTGGGGCAAAGTGAACATCAAGAAGGACAAGCAAAGTTTTGTAACAGACGACAAGAAACGATAGTGAGGCCAATCTAGAAACCATATACTAGCAATAGGGCTATCAGTCTGACATTAGAATAAACAGGATGAAATCATGATAAAGAAGGCTGGCCAATAAATAGATCCATCAATAGCCAGCTAGATAGCTATCCCAACTTGGTGGCGCTGCTCTTGATTTGCTGGTCGCCAGCTTTCAATGGCATCCATGAGGTCTGTCCATGATCTCTCCGAGGAGCCTCCCTTCACCGCCGCCGCCTTCCGGGCTACCTCACGCCAATACGATGCCCTCTCCTTCATTGTGCTCCCAGATTTGGACACCATGAGCTCTCGTACCTTCGCCTCCACCTCCTCACGCCGCACTAGCTGCTCCGTCAATGGGTCGGAATTGAAGGCCACGGCTATGCCCCACTTCTCCACGCAGCACCGATTGTTCAACATCTGGTCCGCGAAGTATGGCCACACCAGCAGTGGCACTCCTGCCGATATGCTCTCCAATGTGGAGTTCCAGCCGCAATGCGTCAGGAATCCGCCCACCGCCCCATGCTTCAGCACATGCAGCTGCGGCGCCCACTCCACGAAGCACGTGCGCTCCTTCATCCTCTCCAAGTAGCCCGCGGGGAACAAGGCCTTCTCCCCATACATCAGATCGGGGCGTATGACCCACAGCAGCGCCACGCCACTCGCCTCTAGCCCCAACGCCAGCTCCTCGAACTGCTCGACGTTCAACACGGTTATGCTCCCGAACGATACGAACAGCACCGATCCTAGGGCTTGTCCGTTTAGCCAGTGGAGGCAGCTGTGGTCCTCTTCCCAGAGCGCTGCACTGTGATATGTGGTCACTAAACCCTCATTGCCAGGATTCTGAGTGGCATCTGCTCCATCCCCATCCATGCCGTCTCTGGCATGCTGATTAAAGTATGCAGGTGGTAGCAGAGGGCCCACCGCAAATATGTGGGGATTCTCTTCCCGTAAGGCCTCCAGAGATTCGTGCTCCAACTCATCGAAAGTGTTGATTACGATGCTCGAGGCTTCCTTCATCCTCTGGTATGCCTCCAATATGGTTGAATACATGAGATCAGCCGGGTCAAAACACTGCAGGAAGGTGAAGAGCTCGTTTGGCTTCAACGGAGGAACACCTGGGATCCACCGTACCAGGTCGTGCGGATCTTACCAACAACCCAAAAAATGATAAGTGTTAGGCAGACCTCCTGGTGCAGCTGTTACTGTACTACCTACTACTTACTACTACGTAACACACAAAAAATGTTTTGATCGATGGGATGCAATCGCTAGAAAGGAGGAGGTTGGGATTATTACCGGGTCGGTGGCCCTGATTGACGGCCATGAAGGAAGCTAGCGTACCCGCAGAGGCGGAATAGAAGGCGATGCGAGGGAGGCTGAACTTTGTGCCGAGGTCGAGCAAGAAAGGGAGGTAGAGATCGTAGATGATGAGCGAGGGGTGTGGATGAGTGATTGGGTCAGATGTGGAGGCGGTGATGAGGGATTGAAAGAGCTCCTGGAACTCGGGGAGGAGGCTGAAGAAGGAATGGCGGAGCTCGAACATGCTACTCACCCCGGTGGTGGTCCCGGTGCTGCGCTTGTCGCGGATTTCGACAATGCGGATGTCGAGGCCGTGCTCCTGGAAGACGGGGGCGAGGTTGCGGACGAGGAGGGGATGGTGGTACTGCGTGACCACAAAGGTGACCGCGAAGCCATGGTCTCGGGCAAGCTTGAAGCAGAAGTGCATCATGGGATTTATGTGGCCCTGGGCGGGAAAAGCGATGGCCACCGCATGATGCCTACGCCTACTACTACTACTACTACTACTACTACTACTACTACTACTACTACCACTTATGCTGCTGGGTGTTGTGGTGGTTGTATCAGAAGACACCATATTTTGTGTCCCTGAATTGCTTCAGTGGATGGATGGATGGTTTGATACCCCTCTCCCCATACATTTATAATCTGGTCATGCACATATATATATATATATATATATATATATATCTGTATATACATACGTAGGGCTTCAAATCATTTCACTGCTGCATCATCACTAGGATGATCTTAAAATACATTGTCAGAAAAGTGTACACAACTTTTTAGATCCATTTATTTCTGTTCCTGCTGTAAAGGTAATTATATGCTTCCAAAAAAGACAGTCTTGACCTATAGCGCAGTCTTGTGGACCATTTCCACCTTTCCAAGACTCGTGGATTCATCTTAAAACATTTTTGTCTCTTCGTAATAGAATATCCTCTTTCCAAGAATAATGCCTGTTTTCTTCTCTCATCGGACGGTTTTCTCAACTTCATAAATTTTTTTTAGCCTTTTTCACCTTTACATTTTTCCTCATTAATCAGTGCACATGAATCTGTCACAAAACAACTACACAGAAGTTGCAACGACTGTTTTTCGTCCAAATCTTCATTGCAATACTTCCCAAAAAAGAACTTTGTCATTGTACTTCCTCAGAAAGTGTTAGCAGTTATAATTAACTAATTAGCTGGCACTCAGCAACTAGTTAGTTAATTACAAAATATAACCCCACACCACAAGTTATTATTAGTAGACAAAACAGTTTTCATGTTAACCTAGTTGTAATTCAAAGAAGCCTACATCAATTTTCCCTCCACTTTCTACCCTATATAAAAGGAAGTTGGGAACCTGTTTAATGTGCTCTTTGCATCCTTGATCTCTTAGCCATGTTGTAATAAATTAATTAGTTTAGAAGAAGTAAATAGAAAAAAGAAGAAGAAGACTAAAAGCTATATGAAATGAAAAGGTACACCCCAAAAAATTAGGGTGCAGCTAGAACCACCACATCTCCTCTCTGTGTGGTCGGTTGGTTTTAGAGAGAGACATAAACTATCATTCAATAAAGTTTTCTTCTTCCCCCCCCCCTCTCTCTCTCTCTCTCTCTCTCTCTCTCTCTCTCTCCATATCATATTTCATTATTTTCCACATGGTATCAGAGCGGTGAAAGAGTCCAACCCCACCAAGAATTGTGTCACGGTGTTAATAACGAACGCGTGAATTAAAGAAACGAATTTTCGACCATGTCAAACGGTGGAGTGATAGCGAATGTGGCGGTAAATGCCGCCCAGGTATCGTTTCACACTTATCACATTGAAAAATTGAATGATAAAAATGATCAACCATGGCGTATGACCATGGAAATTATATTAGAACAACATGACTTGTTAAATATCGTCGATGGAACCGACGTGTGCCCCGACATTAATGTCCCCACAAATGCACTTGACGTGCAAACATGGAAGCGGCATGATTTAAACGCTCACTTAGAACTTCTCCTTCATATGGAGGACACACTTAAGCAAAGTGTGAGAACTTTGACTACCACCAAACAAATATGGGATAGATTAGAGGCTGATTACCTCCATACGGACATTACGTCCCAAGTTGCAAATTTAAAAATCTTAATAAATATGAATATGAATGAAAATGATGATGTTGACACATTTGTTAAAAATTGGAGACTTCGACTCGATGATGTGATCCTTTTAGGACATAGCTTGCCAAGTTCCTTTCAATCCGCCCTCTTGTTAGCCGCCCTACCCCCATCATGGCAACCATTTATAGGTAATATTAGAGATCTAGGTACTAAAGTAAGCTTAAGATAAGGATAAACAAATGATAGATAGAAAGGAGAAAGAGAAAGAAGGGTATCGATCCACCCGACCACCCCCGAGCGAAGGGATCGAGACGGACTCAAGCCTCGATCGGCGTCCCATACCACCGTCGTGGCGTCGAGTCATACTTGGTGCTGGCGCACTCGCTACAAGAGTTGACCCACCACAAGAGCAAAGTCTCGATGTAGTCAAAAGATGATCAAATGAGGGTAGTTAGGCCTCTTATTTATAACGATACCCAAGGCCCCCACGCAAGTTCACACTTGACCTAATGGGTTGTCTCAATCCCGAGGATTAAAAGTAATCCTCCCCTTCTTTACACTCTTGTTTAACCCTCACACTTATCCACGTGTATAGAATACTACGATAAATTCTCACCACGGGATATTATATGGTCATGCCCGTAACATACTCCCCCTCTTTAAAACATTGCACTCTTGCAATGGAAAGTTAAGGAAGTTAGTTCTAAGAGTATTTTTGCGTTCCCATGTGGCATCTTTTATTGATTTATCCATCCATTTTATTTTAAATTCTTGGATTTCTTTAGTACGTAATTTTTTTGTTTTAACATCGAGAATTCTTTCTAGTACATGTGGTTTAGAAGATAATTCTTCAGAAGTAACCAGAGTTTCAGTAGTAATTTTATTGTCGCCAGAACCTAGAAGTTCTTTTAGACGACTCACATGAAAGACTGGATTAATTCCGACACCATCGGGAAGAGCGAGACGATAGGCTGATGACCCAATGCATTTGAGGACTGTAAAAGGCCCACAAAACCGTGGGGCTAACTTAGCGCACTTACCCATAGACAATGTCTTAGAATTGTGAGGTACACGTAAAAATACCTTCTGTCCAGGGTTGAATACACGAGGTTGCCTATGATGGTCGGCATAAAAACGCGCTCTATCTTTAGCTGTTTTTATATTATCTCGTGCAATATGCAACACATCTTGCATATCCCAAAGAAAGTTTTGTGTACTTCGCAACTCATTATGATGTATATTAACATCAATCGGGGCTCGTGGCTGAAAACCATACATCAACATAAAAGGACTATATCCCGTCGACGTATGCTTGGAGCTATTATAAGCAAACTCTAAAATTGGGAGATAACGTTCCCATTTTGTTGGTTTTGCACCAACGTATGCTCGAAGCATGTGCTGAATAATTTGATTTACTCGTTCTGTCTGTCCATCGGATTGAGGATGATCTGTGGAGCTCATGCTCAACGTAGTTTCTAACTTCTTAAAGACTTGCGTCGAGAAGTCACTAGTAAACTTTGGATCTCGATCACTCACGATATCCATCGGTAACCCATAAAAACGAAATAATTCGTCAACGAATTGGTAAGCCAATTTAGGAGCTGTTACTGTGGTTTTAGTAGCAATAAATCTGGCCATTTTAGTTAGTCGATCAACGACAACCCAGATGGCATCATGACCTTTTTGGGTGCGAGGAAGGCTAACAATAAAATCCATGGATATACTTTCCCACTTATTATTGGGAATGTTCAAGGGATGTAAAAGTCTTGCGGCTTTAAGTCGCTCGACTTTGTTAACCTGACACTGGTGACATTTTGTCACATAGCTATGTATGTTAGGGCGCATCTTAGGCCAATCAAATTGAGTGGAGATGAGAACGAGTGTACGATGTATTCCAGGGTGCCCTGCTGAGGGTGCATCATTGCATTAAAAAAGAATCCTCTTTTTGACCTCGGGTAAATCTGGAACACAAACCTTCCCATTACGGTAGAGCAAACCATTAGCAATGTGGAAGTATTCCTTCGAGGATGTGGTGGTGTCTATTCCAAACTCAACTCTTGCCCAATATTTTGCAAAATAACTGTCATATGGATACTTTCCTCGAAGGTGTTCATGGAACCTTTACGATATCGTATGGAAAAATCAAAGTCCTAGATGAGATCAGCCCATCGTGCCTTACGACCTTTCAGGTCTTGTTGGTCACAAAAATATTTCAAGGACTCATGGTCCGTAGTTACCGCAAAGCGATTTCCATAAAGATAATGGCGCCATGTTTTGAGCGCATGTATAACTGCAAATAATTCCTTTTCTTGAACGGTATACCGACATTGAGCAGAATCAAGTTTCTTACTCTCGAATGCTATTGGTTTACCATCTTGATACAAGACAACACCTATAGCATAATTGCTTGCATCGGTTTCAACCTCAAAAGGTTTTGAAGGATCAGGTAAAAGAAGTGAAGGAGCCTTGCAAACCAGGTCCTTGAGTTCCTTAAAGGTGAGGTCTAGTGTAGCATTCCACACAATAGGTTTTGTAGACTTACGCGTTTGACCTTTTAAAAGATCAGTAAATGGCATCGTCAATTGGGAGTAATTACGAAGAGACTTTCGCAAAAACCCGACAAAACCAAGGAATGATCGAACTTCTCAAATATTCCGAAGAGTGGGCCAAAGCTTGATTTTCTCAATGCGAGAAGGATCAATTTCAACTCCTCGTTCGGTTATGAGATGTCCTAGATAAGTAATTGATTTCTTGAAGAACTCACATTTTGAGATCTTCGCATAAAACTGTTTGTCACGCAATGTTTGTAAAACAAAGCAGACATGTTTAACATGTTCTTGTAATGTACGACTATAAACTAAAATATTATCCAAGAAAATAATGACAAATTTTCCAAGTTGTTCTCAGAAAATGTCATTCATTTCTTGTTGAAAAGTAGCCGGAGCATTGGTCAAACCAAAAGGCATAACCAAAAACTCGTAATGGCCATAGCGCGTATGAAATGCCGTTTTAGGAACATCGTCCTCACTTATTCGTATTTGATGGTAGCCTGTACGGAGGTCAAGTTTCGTAAAATACTGAGCTCCCTGGAGATGATCAATTAGATCGTTAGCCCGGGGCAATGGATACGAATTCTTGATCGTCACTTGATTCAAGCGTCGGTAATTAATACACATACGCCATGTGTCCTCTTTCTTTTTAACCAAGAGAACTGGTGCACCCCATGGAAATTTAATATAACGTATATAACCCATTCGTAAATAGTCCTTGAGTTGCTTAGATACCTCATCCTCTTCGGGTCGACTTAAGTGATAAGGAGGTATACTTATTGGTGCAACACTAGGTACAATATCTATACGATGGTCTATATTACGTCTAGGAGGTAAGCCATCTGGTAGTTCACTCGGAAAAACATCAGGAAAATCATTTAAGATTTCATCAAGTTGTTGTTGTTCAAAATATGTTAATTGAACTGAGACATTATCGATATTATAAACGTGAATGTCCGGATCAAGTACACAATAAAATAGAGTAGAACAAGACAACTCAGATACTAATGGACACGAGGAAACAATCGAGAGAGATTGTTTTTTTACACATTGAATAAAATGAGTACAATCGTTTAGTACAAATGTAATTGAATGATGAACCCAATCAATAGATAAAGAAGAGTTTTTATTATAAAACCAGGGATAACCCAGTATTACATCGGTGGTACAAAGATTTATTACATGGAAGTCTACTTCCTCTATATAAGTATCAAGAGAAATTCCTAATGAATGAATCGCCCCGTTGATGTATTGTACTCTTCCATCAGCCAAGTGCACCGTGTAGGTGGGATCACTTATGGTGGGTTGGATTCCCCATATTTGAACCAAACGATCATTCACAAAATTGTGTGAGCTTCCCAAATCAAATAAAAATTGTACGGGAGATCCATTGATATACCCGTTTGCACGTAGTAAATGATTGGGACCCAATACATAATGAGGGAAAGAATATTGACAATTACTTAAATGATGTGTATAGACCTGAAGGACATTGGGAATCTGACCTTTATGGTCTGCAACTTTAGCTTTGTTGTCGTGCTCTTTCCGTTGGAGCTTTCGACATTGATCTTTTGTATGACCCTTCTTTTTGCAGAATACGCAAAAAGGATGTTGTCGCTTACAATTGCGATCCAGGAATTCGTTGGGTGTCTTGCGTTTCCCAATGAATTGCAACTGCTTAGTCCCGGGCGCTTCGTTGGGTTTGTTGTGGTCCTTCTTCGAAGTGCATTGATAGTGAAGAACTATTTCAACGACCTCTTCGAAGGATTTTGGATCCTTATCGTGCACTATCCAGTGATAGTCCGAATTGGGGATGCCATTGACAAAACAAGCTATCAACCAATTGTCCCCTTCTAGACCCGATTTTTGGATTTGGGTTCTAGCATGGTGAACATAGTCTTCTAGTGAGGAAAATTTCTTGCTAGAGAGGTTCATTAAAGCTTGTGCTGCCTCGGTTCGAGAGGGAGGTTGCAAAAATTGGCTCTTAAAAACCGTGACAAAATCTGTCCAGGTATCGGGCAATTTCCCCATAGTACGGAGCCCACGCCACCAAGCGGCGGCCTTACCCCCGAGTTCTCGGCCGACATATGCAATCTTCGTACTATCTGGCGTGGGATAGAGCTCAAAATGAGACTCTCATCGTCCCAGCCATGTGTAGATTGCTTCTTCGGTTCTTTCCTTTTTGTCTCCCGTAAATGTCTTAACGACAAATGATGGTTCACCTTGTCGCTCATAAGGTCTATTAGTCTCACGTTGTAGACTAATGACACGTGCCTCAAGAGCACTCTGAGATTGCCGAAGTTCGGTCATCTATTGAGCGGTGAAACTAAGGTATTGGGTTATTTGTGCCAAATACATCTCAGTGGACATTTGTCCAGGAGGATTCCCTTGAGTTCCTTCCGCTTGAGCGGATGACATCGGGTCGTTAATTTGAGCCATTACAGATTATTTCTGGAAAAGAAATAGGATAAGGTTAGAGAGGAGAGATAGTCATAACATCATGTCGTGATGTAAACATATCATGGGCAAACATTAATCGATATCATGATCTCACGTCAATACCCCTCTAGACGTATGAGATGAGGTTCAAGATCATGTTACTATGGTAACACAAATGTGTTTTAAAAACCATGGGGGTGACAATTTAATGTCTTTCCCTGATCTCTATATCGATTTTTTCATGGCGGCTCCCTGAGGCTCAACCATGTATGTTCGTGTCATGAGTAGTTTATACACGAAAAAAATGTTAACAATAAACTATGTTTCTTTGCCCACATATGCGGTTTCTGCTCTTTAAGTCCTATTACGAGGACCCCGAGGTGCACTTAGACCTTAAGTCTAAACATGTGTTATAGTCATATGTACATAGCTCTGATACCAAATATTAGAGATCTAGGTACTAAAGTAAGCTTAAGATAAGGATAAACAAATGATAGATAGAAAGGAGAAAGAGAAAGAAGGGTGCCGATCCACCCGACCACCCCCGAGCGAAGGGATCGAGACGGACTCGAGCCTCGATCAACGTCCCATACGACCGTCGTGGCGTCGAGTCATACCTGGTGCTGGCGCCCTCACTACAAGAGTTGACCCACCACAAGAGCAGAGTCTCGATGTAGTCAAAAGATGATCAAATGACGGTAGCTAGGCCTCTTATTTATAGTGATACCCAAGGCCCCCAGGCAAGTTCACACTTGACCTAATGGGTTGTCTCAATCCCAAGGATTAAAAGTAATCCTCCCCTTCTTTACACTCTCGTTTAACCCTCACACTTATCCACGTGTATAGAATACTACGGTAAATTCTCACCACGGGATATTATATGGTCATGCCCGTAATAGGTACAAAATCCACATCAGCCAACATTAGTGTCCCAACATTAGTGGCATCAATCTCACAAGAAAACATACTTCGTAGGGCAATAAATCAACCCTCCTCATCTCACGCCGCACTTTATATCAAACATCCAAATTACAATAAAAAACCTTACAATAAACCTACATCAACATACCAACCTAATAACTCCAAATTTTATTCACGGACCTAAATTTAATGATTCAAGGAATCATAACAAATCTAGGTTCCTTAGATCCTTTTGCAAAAATTGTCAAAGTAGTGGACATGAAACGAAAGATTGTTATAAGAATTCTAACAACGGGAAAAGAACATATCAAGAAGACCAATCTTACAATGCATCACATGATGACTATGATCAAAATAATGACATATGTCATAATGACCAAAATTCCGATGAGGATAATGAAGATTCTTTCATTGCCTTCATGGCTCTCACTTCATTTAGCAACTGTCCCACTTCAACGTGGATTCTTGATATAGGTGCCACATGTCATCTCACCTCAAGAGTTGAATGACTCAAAGACTATAAGGTCTTAGAACATCCTTTCCCGGTTAGATTTGGAAACAATGGGGTTGAATATGCCCTTGGACATGGGACTGCCCATCTTGAACTTTCTGATGGGAACTTCATTGAAATCAATGAAATTTACTATATAACTAACATAGCAAAAAACTTGATATTTGTCAATAAACTCACAAATGATAATACATCCGTCGAGTTTTATCAAAAATATTGTATCATTCGTCATAAGACACCCTCTAGACGAGGCTATGTCGTTAATTGTCCAAGACAAGGATGTTTTTACCTTTTAGGCCGCTCTGTGGTACCCGCTGAAGAAGCACACCGTATAGATGATTCTAACATATCAAACTATATGACCTTATTATGGCACTATCGATTAGGTCACTTAAACCATCAAACAATGGTTCACATCGCCCGACAACATATAGCAATTGGTTTTACACTTCCTAGTAAATCGGAACTATCCCTTTGCGAAGGGTGTATATTTGGAAAACTCTCTAACTCGCCATTTCCATCCCATCCTACAATGACCACTAAACCCCTCCAACTGGTGCACACAGATATATGTGGTCCTTTGTCTACCCCATCCCTATGTGGAAATGTATATTTGCTAACGAGGCGGGATGACTTTACTCATTTCACGATGGTCACATTTCTCAAGACAAAATATAGTGATCAAGTCCTTGAGAAATTCAAAGCCTATCATAAACTTGCAACAAATCAACAAGATTTACCCCTTAAAGTACTCCAATCAGATAATGGTGGGGAATTCAAGTCCCAAAACTTCCAAACTTATTGCCAAAACCATGGGATTCAACAATGGTTTACCATCCCATATACACCCCAACACAATTCAAGGGCTGAACGACGAAACCAGTTGTATATGGATGCCACTCGTTGCATGCTCGCCGTTGCAAACTTTCCCCGAACATATTGGGAAGAGGCTGTTTCAACCGCTTGTTACATATTCAATAGAACATATAGTCGATCCATTAGGAGAACTCCATTTTCCTTGTGGTTTGGAAAAAATCCTAATTCTGAAAATCTAAGAATCTTTGGATGTCCATCATATGCACTCGTACCATTAGAAACTCGATCAAAATTAGATAATCACGCAGTTCGCACAATATTTGTTGGGTATGGTGAACCTCATGGCTATAAGGATTATCGATTATAAGACCCAAAATCCAAAAGATTTATATTTAGCCGACGAGTGATATTTGATGAAGACAAACTGATATCTAATCCTCACTCACATCATGGCTATGAAAAGATACAAGACGCGACTACCATGTCTAACATTGAATTCACTAATTTAAGAAGTAATATCATCACCTACTAATTCTTGGCGGGCTCCACAAATGTCCTCAAAAATTCAACAAGTCACAATTAGTTGGAACACAATATGAAATTACTCAAGCAAAGCTAGAATTTTCCAAAGCATTTTCAATAACAGATTTAGGTCCCCTATCTTATTTCCTAGGCATACAAGTTACGCGTAATCGTAGTATGGACACTTTGATAATTCCTCAAAATAAATTCATTAATGAAAATTTGAAATTCTTCGGAATGCTAAACATTAAACCTTGCACTACTCCCCTATCACTAACATGTAACTTAAGCATATCCGATGGTCCAACCACAAAAAGAGATATTAATTTTATGCAACAATTTCCTTTTAAACAATTAATAGGAAAACTTCGATATTTAGTCACAAGAACTCGTCCTGACCTTTGTTTTGCAATTAATTACCTTTCACACTTTATGCATAACGCTAGCCTTATGCATTGGAAATCACTTCAATGAGTTATGCGATATCTAAAACACACATCTAACTACGGGTTAACATATAAACGATCCCAATCCGAAAGACCAATCAAATCACTTGTTGGTTTGTTTGATTCAAATTGGGGGGGGGGAGGCGGGCGTTGATTCTTGAAGATCTACTGCTGGTTTTTCTTTTATAATGGCAGGAGCAGTAGTGACGTGGCAATAATAAAAACAAGAATCCGTGACACTCTCATCTGCTAAAGTTGAATTCATAGCAGCGGCGTTGGCTGCTAAAGAAGGACTATGGTTGCAAAAAGTGTTAAAAGAACTACAACTATGTGAACCGCTTCAATTGAAAATCTTTTGCAACAATATATCATGTATCTACTTAACGAAAAATCCAAAGCATTCAGAGAAAACAAAGCACGTGGATTTAAAATATCACTTTATCTAATTGTTGGCCGAAACAAAGGCTCTCCCTCAAGACAAATTTGAAGCTTGTTGTGAACATTTAGGATTACAATGATTCACAACTAATTCATTTATGGGGGGTTGTTGTAATAAACTAATTAGTTTAGAATAAGTAAATAGAAAAAATAAATAATAAGACGAAAAGCTATATGAAATGAAAAGGTACACCCCAAAAATAGGGTGCACCTATAACCACGACATCTCCTCTCTGTGTGGTCGGTTGGTTGTAGAGAGAGACAGAAACTATCATTCAATAAAGTCTTCTTCTTCTTCTTCTTCTCTCTCTCTCTCTCTCTCTCTCTTTCCATTCCATATTTCCTTATTTTCCACAAGCCATTAATCTTCTTCTTTTTTCTTTTTTTTCTTTTATAAGGAAGATACACCTTAGTATATTACTTGAAAAGTCTACACAAGCCATTAATCTTAGTTGTTGCATTATTTGTGTGTGCACACAAAGGCGATTAGTTGTGCATATATGCAAAATAAAAGGGAAAAGAAAGGGTGGAAAGGATATATAAGCTCGTGCAAAAAGTAAGAGAGAGGAGATATAAAAGGTAGAGGGGAGACAGGCTAAGAATTTATAGAGATAGAATTATATATTATATAAGAGAGAGTTAATGGGCTAATGGATAGTTACATTAATTTTTAACTAGGGGTGCACGGTTCAAATCTACTCTTATAGTGCAACATGATTTAAGGAATTTTATTCCATTTTGCATTAAAGACAAAATTGGCGACCCCCCCTTTCTTTTTTTTCTATAAAAGGAGATCGAGGGGGCTCATTCAAGAGGACGTTTTGGGAGGAGGAGACTATCGCCATTTTTCCTTCGGAGCTCTTCATCTTCTTCTTCACCACTTCTCTTCATCTCTTCATACCCCTTCATCCCCTCATCGCCATTCGCGTTGGCACTAGAAGTGCTCGTGAGACCAAGCTTCGTTGGTTCGACGTTGCGAGCCCCGTTCGTCGTTGCGAGCCCGTGTGCTCGCCGTTCGGGTGGTCGTGGTTCGTTGGGGTTGGCATTTTGGTGGTGCTCGTGTGTTCATCTTCGCCATGTTCGGTTTTGCTCTTGTCTCTAAGGTCATTTAGTATTTATTTTTTGATTGAGCTTGTGGTTGACTAGAAGTTGCCATTGTAGTCAAACCCTATTTTATAAAGGGTCCTCTAGCGTTGGAATTGAACACGTATTTATTTCTTTGGCCGATATCATGCATGTTTCTTTCTTTCTTTGTCCGTGTCTTCCTTGTACGTTCGGCCGTCTTGTGACGAGGGAACGTTTCGGGCGTGCCCATGCACCTCTCCTCCTCATAAAGACGTCGACGAGTCGTGATCAACGAAAGCCACCAACTTCACAAAACAAAGGGCAACAAGCCCTTGCTCAGAGAGGATTCGTAGAGAGGGCTTGTAGAGAGGATTCGTAGAGAGAGTTCGTAGAGTGGGTTCAAAGAGAGGATTCGTAGAGTGGGTTCGTAGAGAGAGTTCATAGAGTGGGTTCGAAGAGAGGATTCGTAGAGTGGGTTCGTAGAGAGAGTTCGTAGAGTGGGTTCGTAGAGTGAGGATTTGTAGAGAGGATTCGTAGAGAGAGTTCGTTTAGTGGGTTCGAAGAGAGGATTCGTAGAGTGGGTTCATAGAGAGGATTCGTAGAGAGAGTTTGTAAAGTGGGTTCGTAGAGACGATTCGTAGAGTGAGGATTCGTAGAGAGGATTCGTAGAGAGAGTTTGTAGAGAGAGTTTGTAGAGAAGATTCGTAGGGAGGATTTGTAGAGTGAGGATTCGTAGAGTGGGTTCGAAGAGTGCTTTATATTTATAAGATTTTAAATAAATAAATAATTATTTATTTATCCCTTGAGTACTCCCTAGTCCAAGACCCCCGTGGTCCCGCCCAAGTAACACACGCGTGCGAAACTTCGCGAGACCATCACATGTGAATGTTGTGCTCAATCTCTCCAATGAAGCCATCTCCTCTGGTACTAACCACAATTGCCATCTTGCCTCAGTTCTAATAGTTTGCGGAATAGTTCAACAAGAATGAGAGGGCATCATTATATAGTGGGTCATAGAGCATTCTAAGGTTTTCTAGAATATTGCGAGAAGTTCTAGAATGTTCCAAAATTTCTTAGACACAGATTATGGGTTTGAGCCTTGTCATCACATGGTGACCATCACAAAATAAAAAAGATTCTTCTTCTACAAACTGCCCCTTGGTGTCGACATCCCTCCCTAATTGATATTCTTACAAAAATTTGATAGGAAAATCCATCCAATAACTATAAAAGGGTCATTATCTTATATCAATTATGTCAATATTGGCTACATTCAAGCATAATCGTATTTATGTTTACGGTTATCAGGATCAGTATTAAGACAGAGAAGGAATTAGTACTAAAAGATGAGGATTAGTACTAAGAGAGGTGTAGAACTCTCTCTCTCTCTCTCTCTCTCTCTCTCTCTCTCTCTCTCTCTCTCGGGCATGTCGAAAGGGATGCAGTGTAGTAGCTTGCCCACTACTCGTGTGACTACTTGGCACTCTCTTTCTCTCTCTCTCGGGCATGTCGAAAGGGATGCAGTGTAGTAGCTTGCCCACTACTCGTGTGACTACTTGGCAAGGTAATTCAGGAACTAGGGAGGGCCCTCGAAAAGTTCCTTGGTAACGAAAATCTAGGGATAAGGGATTACCCCTTCACCTTCAATTTGATTCATTGGGACGAGTTGTAAATTCATCGGATTCTCGAGGTTTTCGTCAAGCGGGAGGACCTAAAAAAAAGATTTCGATAGACAACCCTAAGGATGTGGTGTATGAAAATCCATATGCAACATTCGAGCATGCTTTGACTAGTTTCATGACATTGTTGATTGAATGAAAGTGGTAACATGGAATGTGAGAGGGGCATGTTCTCCTCATAAGAAGTATATACTATGGGAAACTTTGTTAACTAGAGAATGGGATGTAGTATGTGTAGTTGAGCATAAGTTTCATGAGTTAGCACGATCCACAATGCATTTGCATGGATATTCATCATTTTATGCAGGACATCTTAATAATCATTATTCAGGTGTGGTATTAATCGTGAGGGATAAGTATTATCCTCAAGTGGTGCATAATGATCCTTATGGTCGGTTTTTGGTTCTAGAAATCACTTTTTTTGGCGAGGTTGTGTGGGTGGTTGGGATTTATGCCCCTAACCAAGCCACTCAACGTATTGCATTATGGGGTTCACTCCTTCAAACCCTATCTATTGGACGTTCAGGATTACTTATGGGCGATTTTAACATGTGTGTTGATTGATGCATTTCAATCCACGTCTGAACATTCAATCATGGATGATCCTGAGCAACTTGCTTGGGACTCATTGGCTATGGAGGTTCTAAAGTTGGATGTTTGGACATGGTTGCAAGGGAATGATCCAGGTTTTACCTTCCAATCTGCTCAACATAGACAAACATGGAGTCCGTTAGATAGAATGTATGTGATGCATGATGATTCTTTTTTACCGACATCACTTCGTATGAACGTTCTACAAGATGTTGGAACTTCAGATCACTTTCCTATTTTCTTGGAGGTGTGTAATCATGCAATTGACATGTATAAATCTTTATTTGGAAAGCCTCCACTACGCTTTAACTCTTCTCTTTTGCTTCAACCTCACTTTGATTCTCTCATGGAGCAAATTTTGGTAAATTTTTCTCAACAAGTGAATGTTAAAGGAGTTAAAGCATGGGATATCACATTATGAAACATTAACATCATTCATCGTATGTATGGAGTAACCAATGCTCAACAAAGAAGAGGTCTTATTCGACAATTTTTACAAGTTCTCTCTAGGTGTAATGCATTATTGATACATACACCATTGTAATGCATAATGTGTTGAATGTTCAAATGACCATGGATTATGCTCGGAACACTCGTCAAGAATTGATTATGGTGCAATTAGATTTGGAGAAAGCTTATGATCATGTTAATTTGTCTTTTGTTTCTGGGTTAATGCATACAATGGGCTTTGGACCTCATATGTCTCGCCTCATATTTTTATTAAGACAAGATGCAGTGTCTCGAGTAATGCTTAATGGGCAAGTTACATCAGATATTGCCCTCACAAGATCTGTTCGTCAAGGATGCCCTCTTAGCCCATTGTTGTTTGCTATTGTTACTCATCCTTTGTTAGTGATGCTATCAAGACTTGCAATAAATGGGGACATTGTGGGTTTACACCTTCCATCCAGAGGGCAAATAGTAGCACAAGCTTTGGTGGATGATTCTTTCATGTTTTTACAAGCCTCCTGGGAGAATCTTGAGAAGGGGATGCTTGTATGGAATCAGTTTGCATTGGCTTCTGGATTACATATTAATTGGAGGAAGTCTAGTCTCATATCATGCACTGAAAGGGATTTGGAATGTTTAGGATAGCAACGATTCGTGGTGAAGAAAGGCTCTATTTTTTGACACTTGGATTATCCATTAGGAATGAATGTTACAAATGGTCAATTGATTGAATGGATGTCTAGTAAGTTGAGGGATAAGTTCATGTATTGGAAGTCACAATCTTGGCCATTTCATGTTCTCTTGAAGGTTGTACAATGTATTATGGAACCCATGATATTATATTACTTGCCATTATTGCCATGGACAAAGAAGGCGTTGAATTCTGTTTTGCAACCTCTTCGATATTTGTTGTGGAAGAAGAGGGATAAGATGGGAATCACATGGATTACTTGGAATCATCTAGCAACCCCTAAGTGATTGGGGGGGGTTGGAATATTGAACTTATCTATGCATCTGATGGCTCGTAGATTTTCATTATTACAAGACATGTGTTCAAACTCACAACCATGGATATCTATTGTTCGATATTTCATTGAGAACAAGGGTTTAACACATGGGAGGACAACGATTAAGGCTTCATGGTGGCAATTACTGAATGGATGTATTTTACTTAGGATTCTGGGTTCTTCATGTGTTTAATACTTAGTTACCTCATGGCAAGAAGCACTCTTGTTATGTGTATGGAAACCATCATCTAGTAGAGAGCATTGTAACTCTTTGCAAAAAGAGTTACTTGTGTCTTCTCGGTTATTATGTTGGCCAGGAAAGGAGAGATTGCGTTCTCAATTTAATCGTTTGTTTCGTTTGGGGGTCAAAGAGGTGGGAGATATATTTGAGGTTCCATCTCAAAGAATTTTGGAGTTTACTGAAGCACGACAATTATTACACATCCCACCTAATTATGGGTTTATTTGGCAACAACTACAGAATATTGTATTGATGCAAGGTCCCTTACCTCTACAAACAGGAGAACAACCATGGATTGATTGGAGTTTAAGGGGTGTTTGTACAATTTACACAGGCTGACCCAAAATCAGAGATGGAGATTGTTTTGCTATTTCTGAGATATTGGGGATTTCGTCATAATTGGAACATGCGCAACGCTTTTGTATTCGATGGTAGACATGGAGTGAAAGCATATCTACGAAAGTTGAAGGGAGTACTAATGTGGCAATTTGAAGAGTGTTCGTCTTGCCTATTGGCAATTCAACATGTTCTAGCACCCATGTAGTGTAGTGTGGTTAGTGTGTGACCATGCTCCATTGTCACGCGTATTGTAAGTAGTGTTTTTCACACACATTTATTAATATAAGTGTGTGTTTTCACCAAAAGAGAGAGAGAGAGAGAGAGAGAGAGAGAGAGAGAGAAAGGGTGAGAGAGAATGATGATAAAAGATATATATTATGTGAAGAGAGAATACAATAGTAGCTAGGAAGCTTAAGACTGGCGTTGAACCGATTTGGTTCGAAATAATGCCTTGTGCCTCCTTTTATAGAGTTCTCAGGAGTACTCCTGAAGTTTCTAGAATGTTCCAGAGAACTCTAGAATATACATCAATTTCCTATAATAAAACTTAAATGAAAATAATATTATTCATATTACAATACATAGTCTAATGGTAAGAGCTTGACTCATGTAGCATAAGGTCATGGGTTCGAGTCTTGTCATATCATGACATTATCTCCCCTTTAAAACGATGAGTTTCACGAGTCGTTTTGGATTGAGGACCCGGTTTGTTTGGATATTGACGATGGAAGTCTTCAAGAAGAGCACGAGCATTGGTTAGAATGATCGTTGTACTAAATCTAATGTTTTAGTACTACCAAAATGCCCAAGTATATATGTGTCATGACAGTTTTGGACTACTCGAAGGCGACAAGAACCATTAGGAACATACAATAGTTCTTTATAGAATAGTAATCCATCATGGTATTTGAATTGCGGATAGTCTATACCTGGTGGTTGCGACTGTGAACAAGATGCTCGAGAGGGATCGATTTGTGCTATAATGGCTTGGGCGAAAACATCTATCTTCAAGTCCTCATGTATGGTATCGATAACGTGGGAATCCATAGGCATGCCAAAGACCTGTGTTGCTTGCAGTCGTGCCGGTCCTAAGATTACTTGCTTTTGGTTATCGAAAGTTGACTCGCCCGGATGTGGTGCTAGGTACGAACGCCGTGATAATGCATCTGCCTTCCCTTGGTGCTTCCCCGGACAATATGTAATTTTGAAGTCGAAACGTGTGAGGAATTGGGCCCACCGAGCTTGACGTAGATTTAACACACGAGCGTCCTGAAAGTAGGCAAGGTTTTTGTGGTCACTGAATACGGTGACTTGATGAGAGGATCTGTTATGTACACATAACGTTGGTGAGGGTAGGTCACTAATATTTACATTAGTGAAGGGTATGTTCACTATTATTAAAAAGGGGACTAATGATTGGATAGAATGAATGATATGTGCATGCACTATCATGATTTAGACAACCAATGAATAGAGAGCCTTTTAGAAAGGCACATCTATTCAAGGGGCCTAGGAAAAGGTATAAATATGAGGCTTAGCTACCCTCATAGGGATCATCACGTCGGAAGGCTGCTGTCGTAGACACCGGTGGTGCGGGCTAGGCTTTCGTCTCGACGATCGTGTTTATCTCTTCCAAGGTATTAGTCATCCTAATATCCGGCGGTATGGGACGTCGGTGGTAGGTTGGCTATGTCTAGATCATAGCTCGGGGGTGGTCGGGTGGAACGGGTTCTTCTATCCAATCTATTTTCTTCCTTTTTACTTGATTTGGTCTATTGATTAGTAATAGACTCTTAACAGTGGTATCAGAGCTTTTACTAACAATTTTTTTGTTGTTTTGATGTTTTTTGCGTGTGAGCGAGGGGGATCTAACAAGGCTCGTCATGCTCTTCTCAGGATCAAAACAACACTCTAAACCCGGTATTCTTTTTTTTTTTTTGATCTCTTCTCTTTTTCTATTATGCGTTCTTTATGGTCGAATCAAATTGGTATTACGTTTTATTCTCTTTCTTTCTACCTCCTAATACGCTACGATTTTACTTATTATTATGCATTGGGCCGAGCGTGTTTGCACTAATCGCACACGCTCAACTCATGGCCTTTTGCATATTGCGATATATATCCCACTCTCTCCTCTCTTGAACTCTTACGATAATAATTATTCTTGTGCATTGGGTCGAGCGTGTTTGCTCTAATCACACACGCTTATCTCATGGCCGTTTTGCATATGATGTTGAGTATACTACTCTTCCCCTCTATTGAGCCATCACTTGGCCGATTCTAAGGGATGATGTGGCCTTGACGAGGTGTATGTTGCCTACCTATGCCACTCTACTCTCTATTAAGCCATCAATTGGCCGATTCTATGGGATGTTGTGGCCTTGACAAGGTATATGTAGCTTACATATGCCACTTTCCTTTTTAATTAGCCATCAATTGGCCGATTCTAAGGGATGATGTGGCCTTGACGAGGTATATGTCACTTACCTATGCCACTTTCCTCTTTAATTAGCCATTACTTGGCCGATTCTAGGGATATGTGGTGGTCTTGAGGAGGTGCATGTCAACTACCCTAGGGTTTCGTATCTTAGGGCATGTTTGATTCCATACACCTAATTGTTGATTATTCTAATTAAATTTTAATTTCATAAGTATTGTTTCACTTATATGATTTTCTAGTAATTATTATTTACCCGCCCACAATTAACTCTCCTTTTTCCACTTCCTTTTCATGTATAAAGTATTTACATCGTTTATTTTAATGTAACCTTTACGTGTAGACTATTTTTTCGTATGGAGTGGCTTGTTGAACGATTTTTTTTTTCAACGGGTCATCTAGGTTTAACTCTTATCATCAAGCCTTAGAAAACGAGTAAAACCATATGAGTTCCCTTATTGATGTTTTACTCATGGATTTGAGTATTACATCTTTGCGCACAACACCGTCATCACTTGTATCAATTTGTGGCTTATGTCACAATTGTGCAAGTTATAACAATCATATTGGGATGTATATGTGCATACCTTGCACTTCCCATTTATTTGTGACATTGTTTTTTTCGTAGGTAACACATGGGTTCTTTTTTTTTACCCTTGTTTTCGTCACTACTTAACTCTTATGAGTAGTGCCTTATATTATCATCACATTTGCTTATTGCTCGCAAGACTAGAATATTACTTGTGAGTGCACTTGTTTTTTCACGTAATACACTTTCTCGACCATATAATACATGATGGGTTGGCATTAATATAAGGCTATCTAGGAAATTTCATTGATGTAAGAACCATGGTTGAGCCTCGGGGAGCCGCCATGATTACTCAAGATAGAGATCCGAGAAATACATCTTAGCTATGTTTTCCCCCATGGTTCTTAAAACACCATAGTGTTACCATAGTTATCGGATCTCGAATCACATCTCATATGTCTAGAGGGGTAAAGACATGAGATACTTTCTTGGATAAAGTTCTTTCAATCAAAATTTCAAGCATTCATTTTGCTTGGGTATTTTCTGAACCTCCTTATTTTATTGCATACCCACAGCGTGCATCATGGAACAAGTTTTGAACGCAGTTGGAGCGATCTCTCCAAATGAGACCTCTCAACCCCAATCCGCATCTCGCACACAAGCTGAGATCACTATTGAGCAATTGCTCACTACTACCTTGAATCAATTGGCCGAAATGAGACAGGCCAATATGGCATTGGAAAAGAAATTCCAAGAATTAACTATTGAGTCCAAGAAAGAAGGTGAACCTTCCTTCGTAGTCACGCCTTTCAAGGGAGATAAGAAAGAAAGAACCGAGGAGGCTATTAGCACTTGGCTTGGTCGTTGGGAGTCTCACTTTGAGCTTCATCCCAAGCCCGATGCAGTAAAAATTGGTTATGTCGATCGTGAGTTAGGTGGCCGAGCTGCTGCTTGGTGGCGTGGCCTAAGGACCGCAAAAAACTTACCCACAACTTGGGAAGGTTTCGTTGATGTTTTTAAGAAACAATTCTTGCAGCCACCTTCTCAAACCGAACAAGCGCAACACTTGCTCACATTGTCTAGTAAGCCATTTACCTCTCTCGAGGATTATGTGCATCACGCTCGGACCCAGATCCAAAAATCGGGACTTACGGGTGAGAAATGGTTTGTCGCTTGTTTTTTGAATGGTATTCCCAATGGGGATTATCATTGGATTGTCCATGACAAGGACCCCACAACTTTCGAGGAAGCCGTCAACATTGTGCTGCGATACCATAGGACTTCCAAGAAAGACCACAATAAACCTGAGTTCGCCAAAACTCCGAATGTCAAGTTCATTGGGAAACGTAAGCAATCCAGTGACACTCTTGACCGCGACTCAAAGAAACCGAACCTCTTCTGTGCATATTGCAAGAAGCGGGGCCACACAAAGGATACCTGTCATCGTCTTGAGAGGAAGTCAATGAACACCCCTCCTCAAGACAAATCTACGAGTCACACAGGTGAGTCTTTTGATATTGTTGAAGTTCATACCAATCACTTAAGTTTATGTGAATGCACTTTTCCTTCACATTTACTTGGACCTAATGATTTCCTCCGAGCAGTCGGATATATCAATGGAACACAAGCACATTTCTTGTTTGATTCCGGTAGTTCTCACAATTTTCTTAATGATCACTTTGTGCAGCAAATGGAGCTCCACATAAACGCAAGTGATCATATCTATCAAGTTCACATGGCAAATGGAAACGTTCAATACATCAGTGGCATTGTTTGTCAACTGCCAATTCAAATAGATACTTATTTGGAGAAGCTTGACTTTCATGTTATGAAATTACAATCCGCAGATGTCATTTTAGGATATCCTTGGTTTTTTAATAAAAACCCTTCTTTGTCCATTGATTGGGTTAATCACTCAATCACATTTGAACTTAATAATTGTAAACATTTTATTCAATGTTCCAAACTTCCTTCTCATTCACTTGTGTCTTCTAAATCTTTAAGTGAGTATTCTAGTTCATTAATTTATTCGTGTGTAATTGATCCTGCGGTTCAATTTTATTATTTTAATATTGACGCCACACAATTACCACATTTTGAGCAACGATTACTCGACTCTATTTTAGAGGATTTTCAAGATGTGTTTCCTACTGAATTACCGCTTACTTTACCACCTAAACGTAATGTGGACCATCAAATTGAACTCATCCCTGGGGCTGCTCCTGTGAACATTCCACCTTACCGACTTAGTCGATTAGAAGAGGATGAGATCGCTAAACAACTTAAGGAATACTTGAGTATGGGCCACATTAGGTATAGTAAATCACCTTGGGGTGCGCCAGTTCTATTAGTCAAGAAGAAGGAAGGTTCGTGGCGAATGTGTATCAATTATCGCCGTTTGAATAAAATGACAATTAAGAATGCATATCCATTACCTCGTGCCGATGATTTGCTTGATCGTTTGCACGAGGCTCGATATTTTACGAAAATTGACTTACGAACTGGTTATCATCAGATTCGCATCGCCAAGGATGATATCCCTAAAACCGCTTTTTGTACGCGCTATGGCCATTATGAGTTTTTAGTCATGCCATTTGGGTTGACTAATGCCCCAGCCACATTCCAACAAGCGATGAATGATGTTTTCCGAGATCAACTCGGTGATTTTGTTGTCGTCTTCTTGGATGATATTTTGATATATAGCCGTACCTTGCAAGATCATGTTCAACATGTTCGATTTGTTTTGCGAAAGTTGCGTGACAACTCTTTCTATGCAAAACATTCAAAATGTGACTTCTTCCAAAAATCTATTGTGTACCTAGGTCATTTAATTACAGAAAATGGCGTTGAAATTGAACCTTCTCGTATTGAAAAGGTTAAACTTTGGCCCATTCCTCGTAATATTCGTGAACTTAGATCATTCTTAGGGTTTGTTGGATTTTTACGAAAATCAATTCGTAACTATTCCAAATTGACTACGCCATTAACTGACCTTTTAAAAGGTCATCCACGTAAGTCTGTCAAACCAATTTCATGGAATGAACAACTTGACAAATCATTTGAGACACTCAAGGAGCATGTGTGTCAGGATCCCACTCTTCTATTACCAGACCCTTCTAAGCCTTTCTCAATTGAAACCGATGCTAGTGATTATGCTATTGGTGTCGTTCTTTATCAAGGTGGTCACCCGATCGCTTTTGAAAGTAAGAAGCTTGATGCTGCTCAATCTCGGTATTCGGTTCAAGAGAAAGAGTTGTTTGCGGTGATACACGCACTTAAAACATGGAGGCACTATCTCTATGGAAATAAATTTGTGGTTACAACAGACCATCAATCATTAAAGTATTTTTCTGACCAGCCCGATCTTGTTGGTCGTAAAGGCCGTTGGGCTGACCTTATGCAAGATTTTGATTTTTCCATACGATATCGCAAGGGTTCTATGAACACCGTTGCTGATGCTCTTAGTCGCATTAAAGAAGTTAACATGCTTAGCTTCACGGAAATAAAATCTGATCTTTTAGATCACCTTCGAGGGAAATACCTTGATGACAGTTATTTCTCAAAATACTGGACGAAAGCCGAATCTGGTTTGGATGCCGATAATAGCACCCTACCCTCGAAGGCGACCTTTCACATTACAAACGGTTTGCTCTACCGTAGTGGAAAGGTCTGTGTTCCAGATTTACCAAATGTTAAACAGAAATTTTTTTCATGAATGTCATGATGCACCATCTGCTGGTCATCCTGGAATACAACGCACACTCGTTCTCATCTCGTGTACTTTTTTCTGGCCTAAGATGCGCTCTGACGTGCATAAATACGTAACTCAATGCTTACAATGTCAGATTAATAAGTCGGAACGACTTAAAGCTGCTGGTCTTTTACATCCCTTAGATATTCCCAACAATAAATGGGAAAGTATCTCGATGGATTTTATTGTTAGTTTACCTCGTACACAGAGGGGTCATGATGCCATATGGGTTGTCGTTGACAGGCTAACAAAATTAGCTAGATTTATTCCTACAAAAACCACGGTAACCGCTCAACAGTTGGCTTATCAATTTGTTGATGAGTTATTTCGTTTTTATGGATTACCGATGGATATTGTTAGTGATCGAGATTCCAAGTTTACTAGTGACTTTTGGACTCAGGTCTTTAAGAAACTAGAAACTACGTTGAGCATGAGTTCCGCAAATCATCCTCAGTCTGATGGACAAACTGAACGAGTTAATCAAATTATTGAGAACATGCTTCGAGCTTATGTAGCAAAAACCCCTTCTAAGTGGGAGCAATACCTTCCTATCTTAGAATTTGCCTATAATAGCTCTAAACATACATCCACTGGATATAGTCCTTTTATGTTGATGTATGGTTTTCAGAAACGTGCCCCAGTTGATGTCACGATTCATCGTGATACATTAGACAGTACACGCAATTTTTTGCAAGACATGAACCAAATGTTGCATATTGCCAAAGAAAATGTCAAGACAGCTCAAGATCGTGCTCGATTTTATGCTGATCAGGATAGACGTCCTCGTGCATTTACTATTGGTCAAAAAGTTTTTTTGCGTGTCCCGACTGATTCTACGTCATTATCTACGGGCAAGTGCGCTAAGTTAGCCCCACGATATTGTGGCCCATTTGAAATCCTTAAGCGAGTTGGGTCATCTGCTTATCACCTTGCCTTACCTCGTAACGTTGGTATTCATCCTGTTTTTCACGTCAGTCGTCTAAAACCATTTTTAGGCTCTGGTGATAACACCATCACAATCCAAGATCTTGTAACATTAGAGGATTTTTCTTACAAACCTCATGTTCCTGAACGAATTCTTGATTCTCGTACTAAACGTTTACGTTCTAAAGAGATTCGGCTATTCAAGATCAAATGGATGGATAAACCTATTGATGATGCCACATGGGAACGCGAGCATTCGCTTAAGGCACAATTTCCTCACTTTATATTGCAAGAGTGCAATCTTTTGAAGTAGGGGAGTATGTTATGTACACATAACGTTGGTGAGGGTAGGTCACTAATATTTACATTAGTGAAGGGTATGTTCACTATTATTAAAAAGGGGACTAATGATTGGATAGAATGAATGATATGTGCATGCACTATCATGATTTAGACAACCAATGAATAGAGAGCCTTTTAGAAAGGCACATCTATTCAAGGGGCCTAGGAAAAGGTATAAATATGAGGCTTAGCTACCCTCATAGGGATCATCACGTCGGAAGGCTGCTGTCGTAGACACCGGTGGTGCGGGCTAGGCTTTCGTCTCGACGATCGTGTTTATCTCTTCCAAGGTATTAGTCATCCTAATATCCGGCGGTATGGGACGTCGGTGGTAGGTTGGCTATGTCTAGATCATAGCTCGGGGGTGGTCGGGTGGAACGGGTTCTTCTATCCAATCTATTTTCTTCCTTTTTACTTGATTTGGTCTATTGATTAGTAATAGACTCTTAACAGGATCCCTCTATAAAATGCCTCCATTGCGTAAAAGAGTCCACTATTGCCAATAGCTCCTTATCATGAATTTCGTAGTTGATTTCGGCGGCATCAAACTTGTGTGAGTGAAAAGCCACATGATGTAGCTTTTCATCATTACCTCGTTGTGACAGAATGCTCCCCAATGCGAAATCCGGTGCGTCTGCTTCAATGATGAATGGTTTTTCTAGATCAACGTGAGCTAGAATTGGAGCCGATGTAAATGCCTTCTTAAGATTCTCAAAAGCCATGTCCGCTTCTTCAGATCAAATGAATGATTGTCCCTTCTTAGTAAGTTGTGTAAGAGGCAAAACAAGCTTTGAGTAATCCTTTATAAACTTGTGGTAGAAATTGGCGAAGCCTAAAAAACATTGCACATCTCGCAATGAACACGGAGTTTTCCACTCTACCACTATCTTGACTTTAGCGGGATCCATGGAGATGCCTTCCGCAGAGATGACATAGCCTAGAAATTCCACCTGGTTGCACCCGAAACTACATTTTTCCAGCTTTGCATAAAGACCATGTTCTCGAAGTCATTTTAGTACTAATAGTACATGATAATCATGATCTTCTTGGGTCTTCGAATGAACTAAGATCAAACAAACATCCAATAGATCTCGAAATATATCATTTGCCATGTGCTAGAAGTCTGCTAGCGCATTAGTGAGGCCGAACGGCATGACCGTATACTCGAAGTGCGCATATCTGGTACGAAATACGGTCTTCCATTCATCTCCTGGTCAGATCTGTACGAGGTTATAGGCTCCCTCGTAAGTCAATCTTTGTGAAGAACCTTGCACCATTGATACGTTCTAAAAGACTTGAGATACAGGGAAGTGCATACCTATTTCTGATTATAACCTTATTCAAGCCACGGTAATCTACAACGAGACGAAGTGATCCATCCTTTTTCTTGATGAAGAAAATGGGTGCGCCGGTTGGAGATTTCGAATGTCGAATGAAACCATTTTCCAAATTCTCCTCTATATAGGCTCAACGGACTTCCAGCTCGGTTGGTGACAAATTGTAGATCGGTCCCCATGGTGGCTCCTTTCCCGATTGTAAATCGATGGGGCAATCATATGGACGACGGTGAGGAAGCATATTGTCTTGTACTTTATCGAACACATCGGCATAATGACGATACTTCTTTGGGAGTTGAACGATGGACTCCTCTTTAGTGGTGCTGGAGGGTTTTATTGATATTGCGAAGAGAAACATTTCTTTCTTGCGTCCTTCCTCACGCAACTGATGTAGCGAAATGGTTGCAATCTTATGAGTAGATCCTCGGGTTTGTCGACACCATATTTCTCTTGTTCTCCAATCTATGTCTGGGTTATGTAACTCGAACCATGGTAATCCCAAAACAATGGGATGTTCTGGGATACTAATTATATTAAATGATACTTCACACGCTAAGTTATCTAGGACAATATTAACGGGCTCTAACTCTTCTATGATATTTCCGGAAGCAATGGGACGACCATCAATGACTACTATAAAGGCTGGACACGGGAGTTTTCTGAGAGATATCTGATGAGCTTGGGCAAAATTCCTATCCATGAAACAAGAATTAGCTCCAGAATCTAGAAGTGCTAAGACATGTACTGGAGGGGTACTTTTAGTACTAACTATTACTTGGGCTACGAACACATTGCTAACTTGCTTCGAGGGAATGGAACCACTATTGGGCTGCACAGATCTAGGGTTGTCCAACCAAATGGCTCCTATTTTGGTTGGACTTAGTCGTTTAACTCTTCTCCTAACTAACTAAGGACATCAAATTTGTTCCCTAGATCTAGGCTATTAGTACTATAAGGACTATTAGATATTCCTACTGAAATAGACTCGGGTTTAGTACAATTAGAACTAGCAACTATTTGGTTTACCTATCTTCTTGGCCTATGGGGACAATTTACTGCAATATGCCCTAGTCCACCGCAATAAAGACATAGTCGATTTGCTCGGCGTCGCTGCTTTTCTTCTTCGGATAATGGCCCTCGACGACGTGTAATGTCAATCTCCAAAACATGCCTTAAATTCACTTATAAATTCTTCAAAATTGTTTAGTAATGGAGATTCATTTTCCAACAATGGAGCGAACCATGCTAACGCTATCGTAGTGTATTTCGTACACTACGTGAAAAACGTATAAAATAACTGATTCAATAAAAATGAAGAAATAGAAGAAAATGTTAAAATACATCATACATGCATAGGGCAAGATTTGAACCTTGTACCTTCATGTATATAATGTTTACCATCACACTAATATGTCATTAGTGTTAAAAAAGTAGACGTCCCACATAGAAAGGTATGTACACACTAGGGTAAACTTTAGTTAGAAGAAAATGCATGATAAAAGAAAAAGCTACACATGCACATCTAGCGTGCATGAACACTATAGTCGATAAAAAACGCATCAAATTAGAAAAAGCATGATTACTTTAAAAAAAATAAGCATGTTAGATAAAGCATATAGTCTATTGATAGAAAAAGCATGGATTGCTAAGACTCTCTCATCATTATATAAGGATGGGGAGCACAATGTAATAAGTGTGTGAAATCTTTTGGAAATTGGATATATTTCTAAAAAACACCAATTAATAAATTATATTCGTGGGATTCACGAGGTTTCTATATCTCTTTCCTACAACCTATCTATATTCTAATTAGTCTCAAATTCTTCCTCCTCCTAGTCCAAAACCCTAGTGGTTCCGACCCGACTCACGCAACGATCTGGTGCCGAAAGCCGGATCATTGCGTGAGTTGGGTGGGAACCGCTAGGGTCTTGGTCTCACGCTGGCTCTCGGGCCGACCACCGAAGTGTCTAGAACCGATGTGTGTAAGGTTGCGGCAGCACCGCTTGCCGTAGTCCCGACCTCCGTGTCGACTTCTATTGGTCACGTTCACCTATCGCCACTGATCTCTCCTATAGGACTCACGCCGGCACTCGAGCCGACCACCGGATCGGTGTGAGGATCTCCGCAAATCGCCCATCCTCAGTCCTTTGCCTTTGTCCCCTCGCCGCCACCATTCGTCACTCTAGGTCTAACTCCGGCTCTCGGGCCGACCGCCGGAGTCTTAGAACTAGTGTGAAGGATCCTCCTTGGGCTCGTCGTATCTCGGACCCTTATCTTGGGTCGCCTTTCTCTGCAAGTCGAGAGGCTGGCTTGCTCCACACCCTCTCCCGATGCACCACGTTCTCGGCCTCTTCGTAGGCCTTCTCTCTCCTCTCTTCCAGATCGGTTATCCAGAAGTCCGCTCCTCCCGGTTCTCGTCCGGATCCGTTCGTCATTCTCTGGATTGCCGGGTCCCGTTCTCTCGCTACCACCATCAGTATCTTGGTCTTACGTCGGATCTGATGCCAATCGCCGAAGTCTCTAGCCTGGTGTGAGGTGATCCATAGGACCAGTCTTCGTTCTCCACTTTGTCCGTTGTACTTTTACCGAACTCGTCGTCGCTCTCCTTGCTATGTTCCAGCCTCCATCTTCCATCTCTTTCGGTCTCACATTGCCATGCCGACCAAACTACCGAAGTCTCAGGTAAAGATGTGCGGACACCGATTTCGTAACGACTCCCGACGACTCATCTGGGGCCACCGACCCTCTTAGTGGTGCCAGTGGATAACATCTGCTCTATGATTGATCAAGCTCCGCCTAGGCTTGATTCTCCAATGTCCGGAGGTCCAGCTCCAATGTCGATCCTGCCGGACTCGTTCTATACCATCGATCATCTTCCTTTTGATTCCCGACCTTCAATTGGTCGGTCTTTCTCCCCATGTAAAAGAGGGCGACTTGTTCCGCACCCTCTCCCGTATCGGCACCGTCATGCCGATTCTGACCCTGGTCGAATAATCCACAACCAGATTGCACTCCACCCGGTCGGAGTGCCGCGCGGTTAGGTCCCTAGTCAGGTAGTTTCTTAGTCCTTTCGTCGACCTTCTCGCAGGCCATTCCCCATCCATTTTCGTTGGCATCGTGCAAGGACTCCTCGATACCGTCATCCATCTCCTCGGTTTCACGTGGGCGTAAGGGCCCGAATGCTGAGTTCTCTGGAAGTGGTTCCGAGGGCTCTTGTCCGTTCCTTCCCCGTATCGTCTCGCCGGCAATTCTCGATTTCACACTGCCGCCTTCCTCCTCTTGGGACTCACGTGGGCACTCGGGCCCGATTGCCATCGTCTCGGGAGCAAGTGTGGGAAGACGCGTAGAATCACCCGTCCTATTTACGCCCTTGTCTGTAGCCACTGACTCCTCGTGGTCGGTGGTCGTCTTTTTATCCATTGCGCAAGCCCTGCCTGGGCTTGCTTCTCCAATGTCCAGAGTTCCGGGTTGACGTGCCCGAAACCGCTGGTCCCAACATTCCGATTCTGCGATCGGTATCTCGGCCTTGTCCTTGGTCGTTCTATCTCTGCAAGCCGAGAGAGCGTTTTGTTCCACACCCTCTCTTGTGGTATCGTCGTACCGATCTTCTACCATCTAGGCGGAAACCAGGTATAACATTCGTAAACCGGCCCTTACACGTGGGCACAAGTTTTGTTGTATAGTACGTTGTCGCGTTGCTACGCGCGTGCATGGAGAAGGGTGGGACCACGAGGATCTTGGACTAAGGAGTAGAGGAGAAGGAATCGGACATGGAATGGAAGCTTTGCTCAAGAAGAAGAAGAATGAACAAGAGATTAGATCGAACAAGAGGAAGATAGAGACAAGATTATCAACAAGATATATTAAAACGAAATGAACGATTACAAAACGGTGGCCGCGTAGGCCGCACCAAACGACTACTCGAAACCCTAACCGACGAAGATGAAGAAAAGACAAAGAAACCCTAACCCTAACCCTAACGCTCGACCTATGTGGTATACCTCGCACACTCAAAATAGGCAACCCCCACAATGGTGCCTTCCCTCTCCTTTTATAGCACAAGGAGGGAAGACCGCTTACAAAAGTGAGACTAAAATATCCCCTTTCATTGAAAGGGGATATTTGCCTTGATTTGGGGGAGGGTGAGATTGATGGCCCCCTTAACTCCCACCTCCTCACAAACAACTAGGTACCTATGTACCGCATAGTACCTCTCTCTCTCTCTCTAGCGTGGATGTGCGCACAAGATCACATCACCTTTATACCTTAGGGATCTTATGGGGCATTTCTAGCACCATACCCTTTACCATTATTATTATTACAAATACATTATGTACGTGTGCAGCGTTGCACATCGCTCTTTGGCTCTCATTGCTCAGGTTTCCGCTTGTGGCCGAAAATCTTCACGACAACGTAGGTAGGTACAAGTCGCCTGAGGCAAAATCCTAGGTAGTACGTATTCGGTAGGGAGGAAATCGAGGCATATCCCTGTCCAAAAGGACAGGGAATAAACATGATGTAACGAGTGGTAACAGCCTCCCTCCTTGGGTTATAAAAGAGAGGGAGAAGTGAGGTAAAGATATCGCGTTTTGGGGAGCGAGGAGGAAGTGATGTTGGACCGAGACCGAGCTCGCTCCTCCATAGTTCGTCTTTCTCTGCAGGATTTCGGACTGTGTTGCCTCTGCTTCGTGGAGAGCCCATGTGCCTCGCGCGCCTTTCTCCTAGCCTTCTCGGCCCTTTCGTCATCTAGTCATTGGCATACCCTTCCTACCTTCGTCTAGTCCTCCGTGAGGCCATTCGCTCCGTCCTCGTCTTCTAGCTCAATCCCGATGGCCTCTCGTTCTGCTCAGTCGATCAACCTAACAAACAACAGGACTTTGTCCGCCCCCACCAAACTTTGTTCCCGCTCCAGGAGTCGAGCAAGCCGTCGCTCAAACTCTCGGAACGCCTTCGTTGCGCCCGGTGGGTCTTCGCCGATGCTACCCACTGGTCGAAGCCGCGTCGTCCCCAGCTCTTCCGTCGTCCTCCATATGCCTGCAGGAGTGCCTCTTCGAAGGCCTCCCACGAACTATGAGCTTCTCGGAGCTCCTTCACTTCCGCATGCATGTTAACTCTTCGGGCCGGACAATGGCCTAACACAGGGTGTCTACAGAAGACACTTCACCAAAGGGTGTTATGGCAACTGGATTAGACTTCAACGCTTAATCCTACTTGATTAAGTTACTTATTATGATTGTCTTCCATAATCACACGCGTAAGATATAACAATTAAGACAGAACTGCAATTAACACAAAGAGATAACAACGCTAAACTTTTAATAATTAACCGCTAACTATTACATTGTATCCGGGCCTTTAAATAGGTTTCCGGTCTGTATTACAAAACGGTGCCATCCGCACCTGTTCGGGATCGGTCCGGATCCGGAACGGCATACCGTTTCCAGTCCGTCTGTCCACACTCATAGCTTAGTTACAACCACATTCCTACTACTTAAATAACTCTCCGTTTCCCACTCTGGACTCCTTTGCCGGCCGGTAACACATGGCACGCCTGTGGGACAGTACCTTGTACGTCGAATCCACAACCGACCCTTGCTATTCTTCGTCCAAAATGTCCAGAATGCTTTGTTCGAGAGGCTCCAATGGTTCATCTAGAAGTGGTTGTTGTTGTTGTTGTTGTGTTGATGTCTGTTGCGGCGGGTTCGTTGGTGGCTGCTGCGGTTGTTCCTCCGTTTGTTGCTCTGACACCGGCGTCTCCGTCGTTGCTCCCTGCGTCGTAGTGGTCTCCGGTTGACTGGTTACCGGCTGGCCCTCAGCCGGCGACGGTTCCTCATCACTAAGGTTAACCGTTGCTGCTTCCCGTGCTTTTTCTTCCCACACCCGGGACCGCTCGTAGCTTTCAAACGGGATTTGAGCGTCCAGCCTATCATCGTCTAGCTGAGCTACGAGCTGCCTGACCTGCGCCAGCTGTTCATCTGCCAAGACTTGGAAGTCGTCGGCCAGCTCGTCCCGTATGGCGGTGAAGTCCTCGGAAGTCAACGTATAACATTCATCTCCTTTCTTCCGCCGGTTTGCCACATCCGCCCGTAGCAACTGGAGTTCCGTTGCGTTTTGTGCCCACTTTGTCCACCATTTTACGGAGCTTTCATCAATCAAGTGTTTTGTCTGATTCAGCCATGCCCGGAGGATGGACTGAATTCAGCTTGTTCCCAATTGCGATTTGGTTTCCGCCGCTTGTCGTTCCTCCTTCAGTTGTTTGATGATTTTGACGTTGTCCTCCGCCTGCGCCTTGTAATGCGTCAATTGCCTTTGATATGTGCTTTGTAATTTCTGCAATACTGTTGACGCTCTCTCTTTGTCTTCCTACTGCTGCCTCTGGAGCTCCATCCGGACCTTCTCCGCCTCGTCCAAGCGTCTTGTATTTTCCGCCCGTTCGTCGGCGATCGCCGTCGCGGCCCGATCAACTGCCTGCTGGAGCTCGGCCATCCGTTCTTTATGCTCCGTTTCCAGCCATTTGTAGTCCCGGTGCAGGTGCTCAAAATCATCCGTCTTTTGCTTGAGCCGTGCGTTGATCTGACGACGGGCCCGGTCCTCGCGGTCCTTCTGCTGGCGGAGCTCTTCCTTTAGCCGTTCAATCTCTGTTTCCACCGTTTTCCGTAGCTTGTCCTTTTCCTACAGCACTTTGTCTTTCTCCTCCTTTAGCCGGTCGTACGCTTGATGGCCTTTCCGGAGGCTCTCCTCTGCCCAGCTGAGGTTCTCAGCAGTCTTCTTTAATTCGGCTTCGGCCGCCGTCTTCAATTCTCGTTCACGGCTCCTTAGCGCTTCTTGTGCGGCAAGTTCATCTCTCAATTCCGCAAGCTCCTAGGCTTGCGCCGCATCTCTCGCCAGAACGGTTTCCGTTGTCGGGGTCTTATTGCTATGTACAGGTCGTTCCGTTTCTTTATTCTGTACACTTACCGGAGTCACCGGTGATTGGATCTGTGTTGCCGTTAAGGCCATTTTGGCCATCTCTGTCGTGGCCTGATCCAAGTCTTTTTCAAGGCACCGGATTCTGGACCGGGCCGTCTCTAGTTGTTCGGTTGTGACGAGCAACCGTTTGCTTTGCGCTCTTTCTTCCGCCTCAATATACCCCACTGCTCCGGCTATCTGTTCGCCTATCCACCTGAGCCACAGGCTACCGGTGCCTTGTTGTGCTTGCACGGAGGTTTGACAGATGGGCTCACTTGTAGATAGGTGGTCCCGCCTGGTTGCGCCGAGTTGCAGTTCCGTTTCTGCCCGTGGACCGCCCTGCTGTCCTGATTCCTCTTGCGCTTCTTCTTGGCTGACCGAGGGAGGCTGCATTGACCTTTCCGGCTCTGGCAGGATGGGACTTGCCGGTGTTGCCGGTGGTGCCGGGGCTTCTGTTTCTGGTGCCATGCGCACCGGTTCCGGTTCCTTCATTAGCGTGGGAGTCTCACTAAGGGGAACCGGTGTTCCCTCCGTCTGAGGGTCCAAACGTTTCTCGGTTGTCTCAACGGTCCTTGCCGACGACCGTCGCTGGAGGTGCTCCGTGGGCTCCTCCTCTATTTCCTCCTCCTGAGCTCCGGCATTGAGTTTTGCCGCCAAGGGGTCCACTTCTCTATTCACCGGTCCGCGGAATGTGACCTTTACGGGCCGTGCCGGTGGTTCCTCCTGCGCCTCCGTTGGGCGCTTCCTGCTGCCGCTTCCTGTTGCCGCCTGTTCTGCATCCGCTGCCTTTCCCTTAGTGGCCTTAGAGGCCAACAGTTGTTGCCATTTGGAAGCCGTCTTTGGGGTGCCGTCTTTGGGGTGCCGTCCGCCACTCTTCCTCGCTTCTTGGGTTGGACGGGCTGGACGGGTGGCACAAGCAAGGTGAGCCATTGCGTTACTGCGTGCCATATCCTCCGTCCGTCTCGGCCTTCTTTGCCGTCTTTGCCTCTGACGATCTCGATGGCCGCACACAACCCGTCTGCGATCAATACCGGCCAATCCACCTTGATCCCTTCATAGGTGGCAATGATCATCCCTGCCCGGTTCTGCGGCATGACAGGGGGGTCTAGGGTACACGTGGTCGTACTCGTGGAGAACACGAGCAATCTCGCAGAACAGCATGTCTCCGCCGCCCTGTGTCCGGTAGCCCTTGCTGGCTAGAGAATACTCACCAAAATACCTGATGAGTTGCTCCGGGGTTGGATTGTCGATCGTGAGTCTGCCTCCCTCCGAAAGGCCTGTTAACGCTCGAATCGCCTCTGCCGTTATGACCTCTGTGTCGATTTCTTTGATCACTTTGTCGGCTTCTTTGTGTGGCGGTACTTCCATCATCATCAAGAAGCCCTCGAGCCCGTGTTGCTTTAGCCATGTCTTGGCAGCTTCCGACAGCGTTTGCGGGTCCATTTCTGTGTCGAGGTCGGATTGCGGTGGCGAGGTTGGATGGATATGAGAGTGAGGTTGAGAGAGAGAGAGTTCAGAAGGCGGGGGTTCTCTGTGCGCAGGTTCTCGTCTGATGATCTTGCAGCGTCTTGGTGCTTCTGTGCTCCTGGGTTCGCGAAAGTAAAGGGTCTCTACGCGTAGTGGTTTTTGTCTGTGCATTCTGGCGCCTTTTTCGAGTGTGTGCATGTCGTGTACTAAAATAGCATTATGTCCTGTGTTGGCGCTTTAAATGCCCACTACGTACCTTTTCGCTCCTCGCTCTTTCATCCATTCATTCCTCGCTTTTGCATGATTGTTTTTTTTTTTTTTTTTGATAATAATTTAATTTAGTGTGACGTCACTTGTCCGTTGGTCCTCTCGGACCCTTACCGGCCTCATTCTCCCCAGTTACCAGCTCGCCTTCTCTGCCGTCTTGGTGGTTGCCGTTTCCCTCACTGGTGTCGGTCCTTTGCTCAAATGGGTTCTTAGGCATCGGTCCTTTATATGGCTTCAACCGGAATCCGTTGACCCATTTTCCTAGCACTTCGCCGGCAAGTGTCCCTAACTGGTAGGACCCATTATACTCCCGTGTTAGCCAATACGGTCCGGTCCATCTAAACCGTAGTTTACCCGGCATCTTGCCCATCCGGGTTTGGAATACTAACACCGGTTTGCCGATTGCGAACATTTTTTCGTTACCTTTCCTGTGCCGGTCGACAAATGCTTTCCGTCGCCGTTGCTCCAATTCTAAATGTAGGATGCTGGCCAGTCGTTGTTCCTCGAGCTCACACAGCGCTGTCAACCATATTGCCTCCAACTCCTTCTCGTTCAGCCATTCCCGTAGCTAGATTCGTAAGCTGGGTACTTGGAATTCTACCGGCATGACCACCTCTAGTCCGAACGCTAACCGGAACGGTGTTGTTCGGATGCTCGTTTTGTATGCCGTCCGGTATGCCCAAAGCGCGCTATGTAGCTTTGTGTCCCAATCCGTCCGGTTTTCGTTGACGATCTTCCGGAGGATATTCTAGAGCGTCTTGTTCGTTGATTCCGCTAAACCGTTCGCCTGTGGATAGTAAGGTGTGCTCCGTTTGTGTACAACGGCATAGAATGTCGTCAGGCTTTCCACTACTTGGCCGAGAAAGTGCCCCCCTTGGTCACTTATTAATTCAATTGGGCATCCGTAACGGCACCAAATGTACTCATATAGAAACTTCGTCGTTGACGCTGCGGTGTTATCCCGTAAAGCTTTGGCCATTTCGTGCAGTAATCCGTAGCAACGATAACGTACCGATTACCCGTTCTCATTGTCAGTGGCTTGAATGGTCCTACAAAGTCCAGCCCCCACTTCTGGAATGGCTCGAGTGGTAGTACCGGCTGGTGTGGCATACGAGCCTGCTCCGTTGGCTGGCCCATTCTCTGGCATAGTTCACATTCTTTTGCGTACTGTACCGCATCTCTTAATGTCGTTGGCCACCATAGGCCACTTTGCCATATTTTTCTGGCCATCGCATCTCCGGCATAGTGACTGCCGGCAACTCCGCAGTGGGCTTCCCTCAGTATCAGTTCCTTTTCATCGTTGTGCACCGCCCGTCTCCATATGCCGTCCGCGCCCTTGTGGTACAGTGTGTCTTGCAGTAAGCAGAAATGTCGGCTTTGCACCGCCAGGCGTTTTCGTTCGTCCCGGTTCATCTCTTCCGGAGGCAGTCCTGTGCTCAGAAACTAGTGTATATTTGTGAGCCATTTGTCTTCCTGTGCCACCGTCTCATCTGTTGTCGTCTCCGTAGTGATTCGAAACAGCTCTGCATCCGGAAACTCATCCGCTACTCCGTCACCCGTCTCCCCGGACTCTAATCGGCTTAAGTAATCCGCCACGGCATGTTGTATACCGGGTCGGTGGAATATTTCAAACTCAAACTCCTGTAACAGTAAGGTCCACCGGGCCAATTTGCCGGTTAGTGACGCTTTGGACACCAGGTAAAGGAGTGCCGAATGATCTACATGGAAGGAAAACTTCCTTCCCAATAAATAATGCCAAAACTTTGTCACACTGTAGATCATCCCTAGAGCTTTCCGTTCCGTAATAGAGTAGTTCCGTTCTACTTGGGATAGCTTCTGGCTGGCATAGTACACTAGCCGGTACCACTTTGGTTCCGTAAGCTGCATCAGTACGCTTCCGATTGCGATGTCGGAGGCGTGCACGAACACGTGAAATTCTTTACTCTAATCTGGAGGCTGCACTACCGGTGCCTGCGACAATAGTACCTTGAGGGCCCTATACGCCCAATCCTCAGTGTCGGTCCACTAGAATGGTGTCCGATGTACGGCGGCATGCAACGGTGTAGCCAGGTCGGCCAAGTATCGGAGCATCCGGTTGTGCCACCGGATCTGGCCTAAGAACCGGCTTAATGCCTTTGCCGTTACCGGCCCCGGTGCTTCTAATATGGCTTTCACTTTGTCCGGGTCGACTGCGATACCTTCCTGGCTCACAATATGTCCTAATAGAGTTCCACTGGACACGCCAAATACACACTTTGCCGGATTCAAGCTTAGCCGGTACGCTCTACACTTTTCAAGACAAAGGCAGAGGTGCTGAAAATGATCCTCCTCCCGGCTATAGACGGCGAAATCGTCAAGGAAAACCTGCATAAAAGCCGGAATATATTCACCAAAGATTTCCATGATGATTCGTTGAAATGTTGCCGGTGCCGTTTTGAGTCCGAACATCATCACCACGGCGACAAACACCCCCCATTCGGTGATGAAAGTCGTTTTCTCTTGGTCGTCGGGGTGCATCCGGATCTGATTATACCCGCTGAATCCGTCTAGGAAGCTATAGACCTCATGGCCGGCGATGGCATCCAACACTCCATCTGTGAATGGAAGTGGAAACGCATCCGTTACCGTAGCTACATTGAGTTTCCGGTAGTCCACACAAACTCGAATTTTTCCGTTCTTCTTCGGTACGACTACGATCGAGCTCAGTCATGTCGCTTTCTTTACTGGACAGATAAAGCCAACTCTTAGCAATTTGTCGATTTCCTCCTTGACCTTGGCGGCATAATTGGGATTCATCCGGTACCGTCTTTGTGCCACTGGTTTTGCGTCCTTGCTCAAGTGCACTTGATGCTGGTATAACTAAGGGTCGAGTCCTCGCATGTCTTCGTATGACCAGGCGAACACATCGCGAAATTCCGTGAGAAGTGTGATCATCGCCGTTTTGTCTTCAGACTTCATCTCCTTGGCGATGTGCACCGGTTTTGCTTCGTCCGTAGTCCCTAAGTTCACCTCTTCCAGTTGCGATGCTTTTACGCACTGTGAAACGGCCATTTCCCGTTCCAACGCTTCCTGCGCTTGCCGTAACTCCCGGATTGCGTCTTTATCCGGTTCTGCTTCAGCCTCTTCCGGTTGCGGTAAGTATGGTGCTACTGCTTCGGCAATGTCAATTTCGAAGAGGGGTATGATCTTCGGGTTTTCCTGCAGGTACTGAGCTTCTTCTTCGTCCGCTAACCCTTCTAGCATGTTGACGCATTCCGCATACAAGGGTGTACATTCCTTGCCAGTGCTCGTCCTTGGCTGTGTTGGTACCCGTACCTTGGCTTTTCCTCGCCGGAAGGTAATTATATTTTTCCGCAAATTCTGTTTGATATGTGCCGTTTTCAACCATGGCCGCCCCAGCAATAGCGGGTATGTGCCTTGTGCCTGTAATTGTAGCACTACGGTCGAGATGTGAAATGTATGACCGCCGACGGTGACTTCTAATTTCCGTATTAATCCTGTCGGCCGCACTGAGCTTGTATCGTCCATCCGCAACCAGAACGGACACGGCTCCCACTCGTGGATTCCCAGGGCATCACACGTCTGGAGGCTTATTACATTCACCCCAGAGCCTCCATCTATAATTGTGCCAGGGAGTTCTTTCCCTTTTACAATGGTAGTGATTACCGGACTGCTGGTGTCCACCACCGTTGGTCCCTCCTCCGGATTCGAGAAGAGTACCGGTGCCGGTGATGGTTCTCCTGCTGTCATCGCCGTCTTCAGTCCTTTCGTGAATCTTGGCACGAGTTGTAGGAGTCTTCCTAGTGGTAACGTAATCTGGCATTCTTGCAACGCCTGCCATGTCTCGTTCTCGGGGTGACTACCGCCGGCCAGTCCTGCGGTGTTCTCCTTTTGCCGCTGTAAGTCTGTGACATTCTGCTCATTTGCTTTCTTTACCCATTCCGTTGCTTGTTTCCGGATGGTCTCCTGTGTCTCCCATTCTTTGGCCATGCCCTTCGACCTTGTGGTCACCTGCTGCAGATCTGCCACCTCAGGGACTACCATATTTACCGCCGGTCGTTTTTCGTAGCTCTTCACCGGGCATTGGTTACTATAATGGCCTTCCTGTCGGCAGTAGTAGCAGTAGGCCTTCCGGGTATTGCTAGATTCAGCATTGTCTATTGTACCCGGGGCAGGTTCTGCGGTACGCGCGGGGTTTTGTACCGGTTGGCTGCTTGGAGCTCCTTGTTCCGGATCCCGGGGGTAGCCGCCTTTTTTAAAATGTCGTTTTTTGTTATAGCTCTTCTTATTACGGTACTCTTGACGAGGTTGCCCATTATATCTGTCGTATTCCTCCCGTTGCTGACGATACCCGGGGGAGTGCTCTCGGTCGTAATGTTCGTATTGTCTATTGTAATCCTGGTACCGATCATGCCGGTCATAGTTATCCCGCCGATCACCGTACTAGACATCATTTTCCCGTCGATCGCCATACTGGACATCCTGTGCCGGTCGGTCGCGGTCCATTCGCCGCCAGCGTTCGTCTTCTTCATCCCAGCTGCTGCGTGGCTCAATTTGTCGGACGGGCAGTGCTTGCCGGTTCAACAAATTATACTCGCACCTATCTGTCGTATGGCTCTTGGATTGATAGATTACACATTGCGTCCTCATAGTGCATTCTAGAACTGAGTGTCCGGAATTCAAGCAGGTTGTGCACTGTATTGCTTGCCGAAACCGGAGGTCTTCATCGGACGGTAACGCCCGTTGAAGTGCTCCCAGTGTGAGCCAGGAGCTTGTCTTTTCCATCTCTCTCACCCGGTCAATGACATGGTCGATGGTACTTGTGCGGAAGTCAATTACCGTGCAAACCGTACATAGGGGTTCCCGGAGCGCGTTTAGGAATATAGTCCGTAATTCCTCCTCCGGGGCTGCGAGGGCAAGCTGACTATGCATCCGTTGAAACCGGATGACAAATTGGGGAATGCTCTCCCCTGCCTCTTGCCGGATGGTATAAAATAAGCCTACCATTACGGTCTGGTCCACCTCCTTTTGAAAAAAATGCAAGAATTTAGCTTTTAAATCTGCAAAGGTATTGATGGTAGACGGGTCCTACGTCCGGCGCCATCTTGCTGCCGGTCGCTCCAATGTGACGCCAAATTCCGCTATCTTAGAGCGTTCTTCTTCCTCCGGGGTCAATCGCTGGGACACATGGTTGGCTTCCCATGTCTGTTCAAAGGCGTGCACATGAGCTTCCGCGTCCGGATCATCTCTATACTTGGAGTACTGGAACGGCATGTCGTCGTCCGGTATTGATGCGCGGGTTGGCAGTGTTGGTGCTCGTTCCGGAATCTTCTCCGGTGTCGGTGGTCTTTCCCGATTTGTTTCCGGCGTCGGTGGTTTTTCCTCTTCCTTTGGTGACGGAGGCCTCTCCTCTTCGACTTCCGGTGTCGGAGGTCGCTCTTCCTCTGCTAGTTCCGGGGGTTCCAGCGTTAGCACTTCCGGTTCCGGTGTCGGTAAGGTATCCGATCCTTCGTCCTCCGGTCCGCCCGGGGTTTCATTGTTGCTACGGTAGTTCGTGTGCACGTTGTATTCCCCTTCGGAGTCTGATTCATATGCTGAAAAGGCTTCTGCTTCGCCTTCTCCGTTTGCCAACGCGTGGAGAAGGGATTCGGTTTCCCGGAGGCTGCTTAGGCTGCTACCGTCGTCTGGGTGCAATGTTTGCTGTAACCAGAGGGAGTCCTCCGCTACTCTCCGGATTACGTTGGAAAACGAGCGATCCGCTCTAATTTCCTGCGTCGCTTGCTGGAAAGCCTCGCGTCTCCTTTGCCTTTCGGCAAGGCCTCGAGTTCGATCTGTAACCAGGTCGTGCGTTGATCTAGACATCCATCCGTGTCGTCGTTCGCTGCAAAAACAAGAATCGTGGTCGCCAAAAACTGTGTTAACTCTTCGGGCCAGACAATGGCCTAACACAGGGTGTCTACGGAAGACACTTCACCAAAGGGTGTTACGGCAACCGGATTAGACTTCAACGCTTAATCCTACTTGATTAAGTTACTTATTATGATCGTCTTCCATAATCACACGCGTAAGATATAACAATTAAGACAGAACGGCAATTAACACAGAGAGATAACAACGCTAAACTTTTATTAATTAACCGCTAACTATTACATTGTATCCGGGCCTTTAAATAGGTTTCCGGTCTGTATTACAAAACGGTGCCATCCGCACCTGTTCGGGATCGGTCCGGATCCGGAACGGCATACCGTTTCCGGTCCGTCTGTCCACACTCATAGCTTAATTACAACCACATTCCTACTACTTAAATAACTCTCTGTTTCCCACTCTGGACTCCTTTGCCGGCCAGTAACAATGCATACGGACAGAGACGACCCGACAAAAGAACTCCAACCTCAACGTCTCGTCTACGTCTTGCTCCTTCATTTCTGCGTTGTAGGTCGCCAAGTAGAATGGGACTTTGTCCCCGTTGAAACGGCTAACTCTATCGACCACTCGCTCAATAGCTTGTTGCGCCGTCTCTCTTCTTGTTGTTGCTCGTCCAAACTCCCTCACCGCTGTCGTGATGTGGCGTGCTCGACGGTGGGAAAAACCGGCGAAAGGGGGGGCAAAAATGTGCATGTGCAATGTGTGTGCACACAAAAGCGATTAATTGTGCATATGCAAAATAAAAAGGAAAAGAAAGGGTAAAAGGGAGGTATAGAAGCTCGTGCAAAAATTAAGAGAGAGGAGAGATAAAGGGTAGAGGGGAGACAAGCTATAAATTTATAGAGATAGAATTATACATTGTATAAGAGAGAGTTAGTGGGCTAGTGGATAGTCACATTGATTACTAGTTGGAGGTGCACGGTTCAAATCTAGTCTTATTAAAGAATTTTATTCCTTTTTCATTGAAGACTAATTTAGCGACCCCCCCTTCTTTTTTTCCTATAAAAGGAGGTCGAGGGGGGCTCATTCGGGAGGACGTTTTGAGAGGAGGAAACTATCGCCAATTTTCCTTCGAAGCTCTTCATCTCCTTATTCACCACTTCTCTTCATCTCATACCCCTTCATCCCCCCATCGCCACGTGCTCATCTTATTCGTGTCGGCACTAGAAGTGCTCGTGAGCCCAAGCTTCGTTGGTTCGACATTGCTCCGCCCCGTTTGTCGTTGCGAGCCCGTGTGCTCGCCGTTCAGGTGGTCGTGGTTCGTTGGGATTGGCATTTTGGTGGTGCTCATGTGTATCTTTGTCGTGTTCGGTTTTGCCTTGTCTTTATGGGTATTTAATATTTATGTTTTGATTGAGCTTGTGGTTAACTATAAGTTGCCATTGTAAACAAAACCCTATTTTATAAAGGGTCCTCTTGCGTTAGAATCGAACACGTATTTATCTCTTTGGTCAATATCATTCGTGTTTCTTTCTCTCCTTCTTTCTTTATTCGTGTCTTTCTTGTACGTTCGGCCGTCTTGTGACGAGGGGACCGTTCGGGCTTGCCCATGCACCTCTCCTCCTCATAAAGGTGTACGAGCATTTGTATGTGTGTTTGTGTCTTCCTTGTACGTCCGGCCGTCTTGTGACGAGGGGACCGTTCGGGCTTTGCCCATGCACCTCTCCTGCTCATAAAGGCATACGAGCATTTGTGCGTGTGTTTGTGTACTCCTTGTACGTTTGGCCGTCTTGTGACGAGGGGATCGTTCGGGCTTTGCCCATGCACCTCTCCTCCTCATAAAGGCATACGAGCATTTTGTGCGTGTGTTTGTGTCTTCCTCATACGTTCGGCCGTCTTGTGACGAGGGGACCGTTCGGGCTTTGCCCATGCACCTCTCCTCCTCATAAAGGCGTACGAGCATTTGTGCGTGTGTTTGTGTCTTCCTCGTACGTTCGGCCGTCTTGTGACGAGGGGACCGTTCGGGCTTGCCCATGCACCTCTCCTCCTCATAAAGGCGTACGAGCATTTTGTGCATGTGTTTTGTGTCTTCCTCGTACGTTCGACATCTTGTGACGAGGGAGCGTTCGGGCATGCCCATGCACCTGTCCTCCTCATAAAGACATACGGGCATTCGTGTTTGTGTTATCGTCCCCTTATGCGTTCATGTTGCGTGCTCATCTTGCTTGTACCCGTTTGGTCACTTGGCTCGTACGGTGATCTCGGAAGGTCGACGAGTTGTGATCAACGAGAGCCACTGGCCTCACAAAACAAAGGGCAACGAGACCTTGCTCGGGAAGGGGTCGGGAAGTAGTATTGTCGTAAAGCAAACCTCGGGTTTTCTCTATCCCTTGAGTACTCCATAGTCCAAGACCCCCGTGGTCCTGCCCAAGTAACACACGTGCGCGAAACTTCGCGACATAAATTGGTAGTCGTGATCAACGAGAACCACCGGCCTCACAAAACAAAGGGCAACAAGACCTTGCTCGGAAGGGTTTGGGAAGTAGTATTGTCGTAAAGTAAACCTCGAGTCTTCTCTATCCCTTGAGTACTCCCTAGTCCGAGACCCCCGTGGTCCCGCCCAAGTAACACACGTGCGCGAAACTTCGCAACACCGCTTCGACAAAAAGTTGTGCGAAGTCATCTTCTTCCAACTCCATTCTCCCTTGCCGCCCTTCACATAGGGTTCACCAAAGATGTCGCATTATTACATGTGTGCATGTAGAAGGGGCGGGACCACAGGGGTATCGGACGAGGGAGGAAGGGATGCCGAGAAACCGACTTCGGACACGTCCCGGACGCAACCGAACACGAGAGAGAGAGAGAGAGAGAGAGAGAGAGAAAATGCTAGCGACACCGACTCTTATGTGCAGGAAACAAGGGGCTATGCTCCCGTCACCACCAGATACACCAATATGCACAAACAGATATGAGTATATATATTACAAGAGAAAAGATACAACCTCGGCTTCGAACCAGACCAAGGTAGGGTAGGTTACAACAGCAGTCTGTTGCCAAGCCGCCGATCGGGGAGCTCTCGGGCTCATTGCGCTGAGCGAGGTCTTGCACAGGAGACCGAGCAGAAACAAACCCTAAACAGACACGAACTCTCAACCCACACGACGACGAAGAAAAGAAACTACCAAGATGAAACCCTAGAATGATATAAGAATAAGAGAAGAGGAAGAACACTACCAAACCCTAGACCTAAGTGGTATACCCTCCTAACTCAAAATGGGCAACCCCTCAACAAGGGACCCCTCCCTCCTTTTATAGACCAAGGAGGGGAGGGCGTTACAATGTGGGACAAATACTCCCTGTTTATTCTATACGTCGTTTCCTACTATACATGTGCACATGTTACACACCACCGACTTGCCCTATTCCACCCCGGTTTCTCACTATAGCCGAAAATCTTCACAACAACGTACTTGATTCAAAAAACCTCTAAACTGTGATCGGGTCCCATCAAATTTTGCAGGAAGACCGATCTTGAGTTCTTTGTGAATCCCTCGAGTGCTTGATCCTTGTTGTTGTAATGATACAATAGTCGCTTCGAGTTGTTGTACATGTAACGTCAGCTCCCCGTGTTGTTGTTGTTTTTCCAACGCTATTTGTTGAAGATCCCCCAACAAACGGTGATTTTCTTGTTCTAGTGCTACAAATTTCTCTTTTAAGCACTGGAGCTCCAAGAAAATATATTGGTATTCCTAAGTGCTAACAATTTCCATTTTACTAGGGAGGATAAGAGGATTAGTATGAAGGGAATATGTAAGAAGATAAAAGGAAGAGGAGAAAAGGAAGACCACAGGAAATCGGTTCAAACTATCAGGATTAGTACTAAGACAGAGAAGGAATTAGTCCTAAAAGATGAGGATTAGTACTAAGAGAGGTGTACAACTCTCGAGAGAAGGAGAGAAAGAGAGAGAGAGAGAGAGAGAGAGAGAGAGAGAGAATGATGATAAAAGATATATATTATGTGAAGAGAGTATACAATAGTAACTAGGAGGCTTAAGATTGGCGTTGAATCGATTTGGTTCGAAATAATGCCTTGTGCCTCCTTTTATAGAGTTCTCAGGAGTACTCCTGAAGTTTCTAGAATGTTCCAAAGAACTCTAGAATATACATCAATTTCCTGTAATAGAGTTTAAATGAAAATAATATCATTCGTATTAAAATACATAGTCTAATGGTAAGAGCTCGACTCATGTAGCATAAGGTCATAGGTTCTAGTCTTGCTGTATCATGACAACGGTGAAAATAGTTGCAAGAAGAATGAGTTTTAATAGTCCTCAGCTAGTTCAAGCAAATGTGGATGATAATGATTGCCTCAAGGATCATAAGTGTTACAAGGCAGAACATTTATGAACATGTTTTTCAAGCTTTATGTTGTCATAAGTGTTACAAGGCAATTTATGAACATTTATGAACATGTTTTTCAAGCTTTCATTGTCATAAGTGTTACAAGGCAGAAATTTTATGAAGAGGTTTTTCAAGCTTTCATTGTGTATGTAGTTTTGTCAACTATTTCCAAAAATTCAAATATAATGAATGACATTTGGTATTTTCATATTGGTGCAACCAACAATTTAACAAATCATAAAGATTGGTTACAAAAGTACAAACGAATTGACGCTCTCAACAAAGCATAAAGATTGGTTACAAAGTGTAAGCCAATAGACCCTCCTATTATTTTAAAATACCAGAACGCCATTAAACAAGCTGAAGCAACCATAGAAGGTGAGATAACCTTTGAGCTTCTTGGAGGAAGATATTTAATGGTTAATGAAGTATTCTTATTCCCAACTTGGTGGCGCTGCTCTTGATTTGCAGCTCTAGAGTCTCCAGCTTTCAATGGCATCTATCAGGTCTTTCCACGACCTCTCCGAAGAGCCTCCCTTCACCACCACCGCCTCTCGGCTTGCCTCAAGCCACATTGTGCGCCCAGATTGGGACACCATGAGCTCTCGCACCTTCGCCTCCACCTCGTCGCGTCGCACGAGCTGCCCAAGCAGCGGATCGGAGTCGAAGGCCAGGCCCACGCCCCATTTGTCCACGCAGCACCGGTTGTTCATCATCTGGTCCGCGAAGTAGGGCCATCCCAGCATTGGCACTCCCGCGCATATGCTCTCTAATGTCGAGTTCCAGCCGCAATGCGTCAAGAATCCGCCCACCGCCCCGTGCCTCAGAACCTGCAGCTGTGGCGCCCACTCCACGAAGCATGCACGCTCCTTCATCCTCTCCAAGTAGCCCCCAGGGAACAAGGCCTTCTCCCCATACATCAGATCCTGGCGAATCACCCACAGAACCGGGACACCACTGGCCTCTAGCCCTAATGCCAGCTCCTCGAATTGCTCCTGCGTCAGCACAGCTATGCTCCCGAACGATACGAACAGCACCGATTTTAGGGCTTGTCTGTTTAGCCAATGGAGGCAGCTGTGATCGTCTTCCCAGAGCGCTGCACTGTGATATGTCGTCACTAAACCCTCATTGCCAGGATTCTGAGTAGCATCCGCTCCATCCCCATCCATGCCGGCTTTGCCATGGTCATTAAAATATGCAGGTGGTAGCAGAGGGCCCACCGCGAATATGTGGGGATTCTCTTCCCGTAAGGCCTCCAGAGTTTCGTGCTCCAACGCATCGAATGTGTTGATTACGATGCTCGAAGCCTCCTTGAGCCTCTGGTATGCCTCCAATAAGGTTGCATACATCAGATCAGCCGGGTCAAAACACTGCAGGAAGCTGAAGAATTCGTTTGGCTTCAACGGAGGAACACCCGGGATCCATCGGATCAGGTCGTGCGGATCTTCCAGCAACCAAAGAATTATAAGTGTTAGGCAGACTTACTGCTGTTACTACTATACTCCATACATAATACACAAAATGTTTTGATTGAGTGGATGATTGCGCTAGGGGGTATGCTAGAAAGGAGGAGGTTGGGAAGGGGGGGATGGATTATTACCGGATCGATGGCCCTGATTGACGGCCATGAAGGAAGCAAGCGCGCCCGCAGAGGCAGAATAGAAGGCGATGCGAGGGAGGCTGAACTTTGTGCCGAGCTCGAGCAAGAAAGGGAGGTAGAAATCGTAGATGATGAGGGAGGGGGGTGGATGAGTGATGGGGTCGGATGTAGAGGCAGTGATGAGGGATTGAAAGAGCTCCTCGAACTCGGGGAGGAGGCTGAAGAAGGAATGGCGGAGCTCGACCATGCTGCCGGCCCCAGTGGTGTTCCCGGTGTTGCGCTTGTCGCGTATTTCGACAATGCGGATGTCGAGACCCTGGTCCTGGAAGACGGGGGCGAGGTTGCGGACGAGGAGGGGATGGTGATACTGCGTGGCCACAAAGGTGACCACGAAGTCGTTGTCCCGGGCGAGCTTGACGCAGAGGTGCATCATGGGGTTTATGTGGCCCTGGGCGGGCAAAGGGATGGCCACCGCATGATGCCTACTACTACTACTACTACTACTACCGTTTATGGTGGTGGTTGCATCAGGAGACACCATAATTTTTGTAGCTGAATTGCTTCTGTGGATGGATGGATTATCCACCCCTCTTCCTGGTGCTTCCACAGTTATAGTCTGGCAATGCATACATATATATGTATATGTTACATGTATGGATACACACGCGGGGCTTTAAAACAATGTAATGTTGAACTACTTGAGTGATCTTAAATGCATCGTGAGAAAAGTGTGCACCACTATTTGGATCCATTTCTTTTGTTCGCGTTTATACAGTGTAATTCCAAAAAGTGTTTTTTATTTTTTTTCACTAATGCTTAGAAAAATGTGAAGAATGAATTTATGTGACATGTCCCTTGAAGATTTATGTTTGTGAACACAAGTGTTTTGATATTGTTTTTCCCCTCTTGATTTTTGGGTTTTGTCCAAAAGGTTACTACTAATACAAAGTGCCACTAATTGATGGATGGATGAAGTTATTTTCGCACTTCAAAAGTCAAAAGTTAGTCCCAACAGATAGTCCAACTGCCATACCTTGGTCTATACAATGAGGAGCCTCTCTTCATTTTCGATGATTCCTAATCTTTGAGCCTCTCTGCCATTGTAATATTGTAGCCCCTCTTTTATCTTATGGTTTTGTCCCAACATTAGGACTCTTGTAATCTTGTATCTCTTTCTTAGAATGTAAATCATCTTCTTGTCCCAATTCTCTTTGTCCTAACTCTTGCTTCATGCGTTGGGAGACCCTCACAATGTAAGGGCATAAGTTAAAACATAATAATAAAGGGCATTTCTAAAGGACACAATAATGATAGGGAAAGATTTTGTTGTTCTCTAGCTTTCAATGGCATTCATCAGGTCTGTCCACAATCTCTCCAAAGGGCCTAACTTCCCCACCGCTGTCTTCCGGGTTTCCTCACACCAATACGACACCCTCTCCCTCAATTGTGCCCCTACATTTGGACCAATGAGCTCTGGTGCCTTCCTCTCCATCTTGTCGCGCCGCACGACCTGCCCTATCAATGGGTCAGTTTCCAAAGCAAGCCCAATCCCCCACTTGGCCACGCAACATCAGTTGGTCATGGCCCTGATTGACGCACAAGGGCTTAATAATCAGGTCGCCCCCCCCTCTCTCTCTCCCTCTCTCTCTCAGAGAGAGAGAGAGAGAGAGAGAGAAAGATATATTAACATCTTTTCAGAGGCCAAAATGGCCGATAAGACCAAATAAGAGATTACATCTTGAGTGTTGTCTCGTGAGTTGTCTTAAAATAAATTTACTGTTGTACTCACAAAAGACAAAGAGAGAGAGAGAGAGAGAGAGACATGGCTTAAAATAAATTTATTGTTGTACTCACAAAAGTGTACACTACTTTTTGTATTGTAATTCCCAAAAGACAATTTTCATGAACCTGTAGTAGGATTCACGGTAGCACTTTATGGAGTTCTATAAAACGGATTATGTTGTGCAAATTATTCCAGAAAAATAACAATAGACACAAGAAAAATAAAAGTATGCATGATACATCACAAAATTTGTTAACGTAGGAAACCCTAAAAAAGAGGTAAAAACTACAAACCGAGTTCAAAAGCATTTCACTTGTCAACGTATTAAATTGGTACACGAAAGTTCTATTCTAAATATATTAGAGTACTATATAAAAAGGAAGGTAAAATTTCCTCAAATAATTTAAATTAGAACCCAATTAACGAGACACAATAAAACCACCCAAAGACTCACAACCAGGGCAGGAATTTGACGGGCGTCATGCCCGTCGAAGGCCATTTTGACCGTAAAAAACATACACATAATAAAAATGCCCGTCAAGTGACATATAAAGTTTAAATATCTATTTTTCATGCGAAAGGCCCCTACAAATTATGCATGTCAAATGACATGTGAAAATTCTATTTTCCATGTCATCTATATTATATAAATATACATATGTCACTTATTATATATGTGAAGTGTGTATTATAATATATTAATACTATATAAAAAAATCCAAAAAATTATATGTTTTTTATAGCACGCTTAAAATAATATTATTATCATGTAATAATGGTATATATTCTCAAATATTTATTCTTAATTTCTTTACTAATAATATTAGTTAAAATTTGATTGAAATTTTAAACAATAACCTTTATTAAATACATACTTTAAGAGTGTATAACTCTAGGTTTGATTTTAATGTTGTAAGTTTTAAGTTAAAACTAAATGTTTTTACTTAATTTTAAGTTAAAACTTAATTTTTACTAGCTTTTTTTTCATACTTATTAGTAAAAACATTAACATGATATTAATTTTATGTATTTCATTATCTTTGTTAGGTAGTTATGTTTATTTGTGCATCTTTGTGCACTTTCTATAGTAATGAAATGTACAACATGAAACATCATATAGAACTTTCATTATTAAAATTGGTATGCCAAATGACATGTTAGTTTTTGCACTCTTGTGTCATATGACATACATCTTTAAAAAATGCCCGTCAAAAAACTTTTATACTAACCTGTCAAATTCAGGCCCTGCTCACAACATGTGGCTAGTGATGGAGGAGTGATGTTCAAAATGTCTGCACTTAATCGATACTCTAAAGTGCTAATAGAATCCAAACAAGAAGAGTGTGAGCTCTCCAAAATTTCTGTTTTTTCTTTCAAAAGTGAACATAGATATGTAAATACATATTAGTGTGAGCCTTTTCACGCTGTATTAAAAAACAATAACATTTGGGCATCCAATGCATATCCACACACCTAAATATTGTGACAAAAAATGCTAACACCTCTTTCACGTTCCTAATAATCATGCTTGTGTCTCCTCTCATAAACAATTTCTACTCTTCCTGATAAAATATCTTCTTTCACCTTTACATTCTTCTTGATTAACAAGTGCATATGCATCTGTCCCAAAATAATTACACAACACTTGCCATGACTCTCTTTTGTCCAAATCTTTATTATAGTACTTCAAAAGAAAGAACTTTGCATCAAATTTTCACATAATGTTGATATCAAATTTCATATTTATAAGTATAGCTTTGATATAAATGGATCATGTTAGTATTTTCTATGTCATACATTTCACACGTATTCATTATATCACCTTTACAGAGTGGACCCTATTGTACGTGATATTATTGGTGCTAATTCCTTAAACATTAACAAATTTCATTAATCCATTTGCATTAAGTACCTTTCTAATGAAAGAGTTAGTATGCATTGTATTTACAATATATTGTTAAGAGTGTAATGTAAAGGATATAATTAATGATATAGCAAATGTAAAGGATACAAATTTATATGCTACCTAAAGGACAAATCTAAGATGACACAAAGTGAGTTGTAATATGACGCCTACGGATGAGAGGACAGTACTATATAATTATATGTTTGGTAATTATTGCACCCAAAGTAATACGTTGGATTGGCATGATGGTATTGTGGCAAACACGGAATATTACATTGAGCCTCAATACAAGGTAAAAATGCCAAAATGTATCAAACTATATCTTACTACCCTCATGAACCTTGGCTTTCGAAGAGCCTTAACACTCTTCAAATTCACTCACACAAGCTAGGTGTTGAGGTAGCACGATGTCATCATCCCTGAAGGTTGATATATGCTAGTGGAGGATGAGTATCACTTTCTTCTCACATGCCCAAAATATAAGGTAAATTTCAATAAGTATGATGACCTATTAAATGGACATGATAATTTTAGTGTTATATTCAAATCTCCTCTAAGAAGGGTGAGCACGTACATGGGTGCATTAATGTCCTATACAAGTGTTTGCATAGAAACGGGAAGTTGTAGAAAGACTCAAAATTTTGGTGAAAGTGCTCATCAAAATAAAGGAGAAGAGGGAGATTTAAATAACTTTAGGGGAGGCATACAATAACGAGGCTAATGTTGGCTTGAGTCTTAGCTTATCCTTATTCTTTTTTTTCTATAAAGATTTCCTTCATCAGTATTAACTTTTAAGAAAAAACGTTGGAAGGCTACACAATGTACAATTAGAGAGTATTGTATACAAAAAGGATGATCAGGGAAAGGGCTAGGGGTGATGATATTTCAAGATTGGTCCTTTAGAGGAGACCATGAATAGAGGCAACTTCCTCCATAACTGCAGTAATTTTTTTCCTTTTCTTAAGAACAACCTTCGAAGGGCCCGACATATTGTCATATTGCCCACCCACTACTCCCAATAAACTCTCCCATAATTTTAGCAATATATCTGAGAGAAGGGGAATTATGGAATCATATCGTCTTTTACATCGATACTTCCATAAGGTCCATAATGTAACCATAGATACTGTTTTCCATACATGGGCCGGAGCATTTGCTTTCGAGGTTGCGCAAAAGGGGAGACAGATATTAGATGCATGTTAATGGTTGTCTTAGCCTCTAGAGCATCATCTGTCTTTGAAAGGAAATGTGGCACTTGTTCTTAGACAATGTAGTTACTGCGGTGACTTGCAAGAAACTACAAAGCATGCTCTCTAGTCCTGTTCACTAACCCACTAGGTATGGAATAAAGTTCTTTCTTTATTATTGACAATTAATGCAAGTTGCCTCTTCTCACAAGGAGCAGCAGTATGGGGGGTTCTCCATTCCAATCTCTTAGCTTATCTTTATTCTTATCTCTTCTCACTATATGTAAAAGGGCTCAATATTGTGTTATGTTGTGTAATTTTGGTTCAAATTGCCAAAACTTATTGAAATGGAGGGAATTATACTAATGGTGTTCCTCCTCATTCCACAAATACTTGTGTTATAGTCATCATATTTGTAAAGTTGTTTATGAGCATAATTTATATTTCTAAACACATCCATGCACATGATACAACATACTTGTGCACATAAATAGATTATTAGTTACACATAGATACGCACACAATTACCCCTTTATCGCATTAGGAGCTATTCCATGTTACCCATTGTATATAATTCAATCTATAATTAGGAGTTTCTCCGGCTGCACATGCACAAGTTTTAATCCCTCCCCATGAGAGCATAAGATTACGTGTGTATTTGCATTTATTATTTACAAGTGATTGATTGAAGGAGCGGAATGGCAAGCAAACTACATTGGGCATTAATTGTAACAAGTGCGCTTAGTCTCGACTATGAGATAGCTTTTAAATTCATTTTCCATCATTGATTACTATGTGCCTCCGAGATCCCCAAACAACACCACACCCATGAAAACACAACACACATGGGACACCATTACACACCCCTTTTTCTGAATTACCACAATTGTATATGCCCTCCCATACTCTTCGAAATTATGTTTGGAGTACATAGTGCATACTATTGGTATTCGTGTCACTAACATGGCCAGATGTTTTGAAGCATTATTTGAAAGCATTCGTAGCCCAACACAAGATCCTTACATGATCATAGAAAAAAACTCTAGTTGTGCCTAGTACCTACCATTTCTATATTCACAAATACTTTATACATTGTGAAGTACCTCATGGAAGATGTGTTTTGACATCTCTTACTAGTTTTTACTATGTTCACATTTCATGTATGTGTGTGGCCTACTTGTATTGTATATTCTTGACTAGAAAAGAAGTGTCAAACTTTTGGATTTTTCTTTCGTATTGAGCATCATGCCCACCTAACAAGTCATCACACATCTCGATATACCTTATGTATTGAGGATGTGGCAAGTGAATGATATTTATCCTCCATTAGGTTTCTCTTACATATCCTCATTCTTGGGTTGCGTATGATGCTTCATCAACATGTAACTTGCGTGAGTTAGTTCATTGAAGAGTTAAGGCTCTTTGAGAACTGTAAGCAACTATCAAGGAAGTGTAGTAAACATAACAACAATAAAGACGTTTAACATATTGCAAAGAGATTTGGTCCATGTTGGGTCGAAAGGTTCCCATTCCATGTGTTAAAAAACCTTGTTTGCACCAATCATGCTTCCAGAAACCATTGAAGGTGACTTTTGAAAATGCCAATCTCCAATAGTTTTAAGTCTTTTTGGCTCATCAAAATAATCTCTTTGTCATCAAACAAGATATCTAGTATATTTGAGTGGTAGCCTTAGCCTTAAACAGAATAAATTCCACCTTGGAAGAAACCATGTTCTCTACGAGGACCATAATACGATTGTCATAGTTTGAAGAGTCTAATAAATTGGACCATGGTGGTCTACATCAGAAATGGACCCCCACTTCTACGACAATACTTGCATAAAGTTCCAATGGCTCACTCAATTGATGGAGCCACGAGGATGTTGCATCATTTAGTTCTTTTGCTTGAAACATTGCAAAAGTGGGGCCTCAACATTGACCTATATAAAGCCAATTCATAATCATTACCAATAATTATGGCACCAAGTGGGCTGGGGCCCTAAGATAATGTTGGGTGTTGATTGCGAGATTCCTTTTGAAAAATATATTTTGCCCTTCATGGACTTCACACCTTATTGAACGATAATTATGTGATTCAACACCTTACTAAGCATTGCAATTGTTTGCCATACAAGCACAACCTTCAATTCCTAAGTAAACAACCCACTCTAATATACTAATACGAGTCTCGTAGCAATCCTCAAGTGGATCTCATAGGACCATCAGTCTTCCTAGGATGAGAAACTCCAATCGATACTATGGTTTTATTGGATCAATGAAATAACCAAACTCGCAGTCCAGCTAAAATTCATCCCCAAATGGTAAGTTTGGTCAAATATCATGTTCTTAAATGCATGCGAAAATGGTGAGTTTGGTCAAATGCATATCCAAGTCATGACCTACCTAGATAAAGTCATTTCCTAAGTAAAGCCAAGAATATAGGAGACTTTGGATCCCAATTTGCAAGTATAATTATCTTAATAAATTTGCCACTCTAAACTCTCTCTGTCTCTCTCTGTCTCTCTAATCAAGGAGAGATAACTAACAAGAACGATTGTGTTCTCCCTTATCAACAAATCAAAAAACTCAATAATATGGTAGAGCTATATTCTAAGCAACTTCTATGAGAAGATAGATGAAGAGCTCAAGAAGATTATAAAGAATCAAAACTAGCATAAAAAAGATGAACCTGAAAAGAGTATTATGTAAAGACATGTACTTTTTGTTTGAACCTTCACATGATGCCTTCGTATATTTGAAGGTCTATAGCAAAAGAAACGGTTGACATCAAGACAAGAATGAGAATTCCTTTAGATGATGCCTTCCGTATATTTGAAAGTGTATAGCAAAAGAAGAAAGATTGACATCGAGGCTAGGATGATAATCCCTTCACATGATTGATTCGTATATTTGAAAGTGTATTGACATGAAGACTAGGATGAGATATGTTGAGAAAAGAAATTTAACATTATGAAGAAATTATTTGGATCTTTCGCTTTGTGTAGTGCAAGTTGCAACTGCATAGCCATGGCAAACTAGTTTTTAATGGTTTTCATGTAAATGTATTGGCAAGACACCATTTTACTACATCACAACATTTTTTTGTTGAGGACACCTATCGAATTAGAAAGACAATTAAGGGCAGCACTAAAGATAGAACCCTCCCCTCCAAAGCATTTTTCTACTAAAATAATGAGATTTTATTTCACCATCTTGTATGTACATAATGCCCAAACATAAAAAACAAATGTACAAAAGCATCGTCAACGCGACCACACCATGACATAAAAATTCTATAAAATACGTCCTCCATCTGAAAACAATGGTTGGGCAGCAATTAGGTGTGAAGCGCCTAAAGATAAGCATCGACAACAATATAGCATATAAAAAAAAGTTTTAAGTGTCTAGCAAGCTGGTTTCTCCGGCGCACCTGCTGCTGCTACCTTGGTTCGAATGGATTCCATGAGTTGGGTCCAGGAGCGCTGGGACGAGCCCCCCTTGACGAGCGCAGCCTTGCGGGCTGCCTCGCGCCAACCCCAGGCCTTCTGCCTAATGCCTGCCCCGGATTCGGGGCCCATGAGCTCCCGCACTTTACCCTCCACCTCCTGGCGCCGCACCAGCTGCCCAAGCAGCGGGTCGGAGTCGAAGGTGAGCCCCACCCCCCATTTGTCCACGCAGCACCGGTTGTTCAGCATCTGGTCCGCGAAGTAGGGCCACCCCAGCATCGGCACTCCCGCGCATATGCTCTCCAACGTCGAGTTCCAGCCGCAGTGCGTCAGGAATCCGCCCACCGCCCCATGCGTCAACACCTGCAGCTGCGGCGCCCACTCCACGAAGCACGTGCGCTCCTTCATCCTCTCCAAGTAGCCCGCAGGAAACAAGGCCTTCTCCCCATACATCAGATCGGGGCGTATGACCCACAGCAGCGCCACACCACTCGCCTCTAGCCCCAACGCCAGCTCCTCGAACTGCTCCGCGCTCAACACGGCTATGCTCCCGAAGGACACATACAGCACGGAGTTCGCGGCTTGCCGATTCAGCCACTTCAGGCAGGCGTGGTCCTCTGGCCAGAGGGAGGCCGTGTGATACGGCTCTAATGCCCCATCGCCTCCATTGGGTTGAGGAGCTCCTCCCTCTCCCCCTCCCCCTCCCCCTCCCCCAGCCTTCAAGTATGCAAGCGGTAGCAGAGGGCCAATGCTGAACACGCGCTCGTTCTCTTCGCGCAAGGCCTCCAGAGATTCATGCTCCAACGCCTCCAACGTGTTGAATACAACCCACGTTGTCTCCTTGCGTCTCTGGTACGGCTCCAGGAAGACGTTGTACATAAGGTCCGCAGGATCGAAGCACTGCAAGAAGCCGTTGATTTCGGTACGCTTCAATGGTGGAACGCCCGGGATCCACCGCACCAGCTCCAGTGGATCATCTGCATCTACAACAAAATCTCTAACGTAAGCATTAGGGAGGCAGCTCAACCTCAAGAATATAGTGGTCTAAACAGGCCTTTATTTCCAGGATTTTACAGTTACGATATTCAACTAGAAAGAGGGGGGGGGAGTTATTACTGGGTCGGTGGCCCCGATTGATGGCCAGGACGGAGGCTAGGGTGCCGGCAGAGGCAGTCCAGAAAGCCATGTGCGGGAGGGAGAATTTGGCAGCGAGGTCGAGAGTGAAGTAGAGGTACAGGTCAGCGATGATGAGGGAGAGTGGCGGACGACGGTGAGTAGTGTCGGAGGAGTTGGAAGATATGGAGGGCGAGATGAGGGACTGAACGAGCTCCTCGAATTGGGGCTGGAGGCTGAAGAAGGTTTCGCAGAGCTCGACGATACTGCCTACGCCGGTGGTGTGGCCGGTGTCGCGCTTGTCGTAGACCTCAACGAGGCGTATGTCGAGGCCCTCGTCCTGGAAGGTGGGCAAGAGGTGGCTGAGGAGGGGATGGTTGTATTGGGTGTTGACGAATGTGACGGAGAAGCCTTCTTGGCGGGCGAGCTTGAGGGAGAGTTGCATCAAGGGGGCAATGTGGCCCTGGGCAGGGAAGGGGATGACCAGGGCATGGAGTTGGGGTTGGGGTTGGGGACGCCCATCATGGGGGGATGATGGAATTGGTGCCATAGAAGAAGAAGAAGAAGAAGAAGGTGTGGGTGCAGGTGTAGCTGTGGGGATAGATGGTGATGAAGATTTAGTGCAGAGGTATGTCAATATTTATATACGGATGGGGGTATGTCTATAATTTATATATGAATGGGAGGGCACAACAACAATAATTCAATGCTATTGACCTAATCTGGCTATATGCGGATGAAATGGCCTGAATTTTTTGAACCGCATTGCAAGTGGAAGCCTTCCCAGATATTTCCCACTTTGCTGAACCTACGACTTAATGTAGGCAGCCTCATTCATGTGACACAGAGAGAGAGAGAGAGAGTACTACCACTGCACAACACAAAATGTATTTTCGCTTCCTTTTGGATGTCCAAGGGACATCGTGGAGTCGTGTGATATTGCCACTCCTGCGCTCATGTATTGCGTCAGCGTCGTGTCTTGTGCGATAGCAAAAATACAAAAGCATTCTGATGTGGCAGTAGGAGATTGTGTCACGTGATGTATATGTCTCGTCCATTTGGGAAGTTGTCCCTTGATGATGTGTCCTCGTAGAAAAAGAATTGATTTATATATGTTACACAGTACACTTACCGATTATAAGGAAAATCAATCACGATCTCTTTTCATATTTCTCACTTACTTCACATTAACACGTAATTGTCCAACGACCCCCCTTTGGTATTTTGTTGCCTACCAAAATGATAACGTATTCTTGATCTCATGGGTCCCATGCTTGACAACCATTATCACATCCACACCCCATATCACCCCACCTCCCTTTCCTCTACCTTGCATTAAATTACTACCTCCCAATCGCAATCTCTACGCCTTCTCCTACTAATATTGGGATCACCCCTCACCTCAACACCACCATCTTCATTTCCCCAACTTCCTCACTCATCTCCGTCTCATAACCCTACAATCCCCCATCATGCAGTGTCGCGGAAATCTGCGTGTGCGTGTCAGATAGGATGGGACCACAGGGGTCTTGGACTAGGGAGTAAGAGGAGGGAGAGAAGCTTGGGAGTTCAACCGAGAAGGAAGAGAAAGATTAAGATTCAAGAGAATAAGATCTAAACAAGACAAGATACATTATGGAAAGCACCACACCAATTACAACCGTGGCCGTGTAGGCCGAATGTAAACCCTCTAGATGAAACCCTAACCGGATAGGGGAAAAGAAGAAGAAGAAGACGAATGAAACCCCTAAAACGATCCTAAAACCCAAAATTCTGCATCCCTAATGGCAACCCAAAGAAACCCAAAAAGTGGAAGCCTCTCCTCACTCAAATAGGCAACCCAAAGAAAAACAAAAAGTGGAAGCCTCTCCTCACTCAAAATAGGCAACCGCTTCACAAGAGACCCCTCACTCCCTTTTATAGGAATAAGGGGTAAGGCACATTACAAAAGGAGAGGACAAATCCCCTTCTTTCAATGAGGAATATTTGGCCTTGATCTTAAATCCGTGGGCCTTTAACTCTCTTGCCTCTCACATTCACACTCAATGGCCACTAATCCCTACACCATTCTTCATGTAGTTTCCTCTAGTCTACAAAGTGCACATCACATTTACACCCCACACTTTACTTTTCCTTCTTACATTTGTCTATTTACTCATATGTTACAATTTTCCTAAGTATATGTGCAATGTTGCACATCTCGCTTCATTCATTCCGCTCGAGTTTTCTCACCATGGCCGAAAATCCTCACGACAACGGTGCTTAGGAGTGTGGCACCAATCTCACAAACATTATTCTACACAAATCCCTTTGCTTCAAGCACCCCCCTGTGAATGTTAAAGTGCGGAAGCGTCAGACAGAACCGGTGTCGAGATATTACGCAAGTGCGTGTGGAATAGAGGCGGGACCGCGGGGGTCTCGAACCAAAGAGCAAGCGAGGGAGGAGAAAGAGAGAGAACCGGCTACGCAGGACCGGGGATACACAGGGACACGGCCCTTCAGCACGGAGAACGCGAACAGACACCGACACAGACGGATGCGAATGACTAAATATGTGTATTAACAAAATGGCTAACACGACTACAACCCCCGATGGGGCACAGGTTGGTTGCAACCGAACAGGCCGGCGAACAGATGCCGATGCCTGTTCGCTTCGACGCACAAACGGGGGAAATGGGGGGGGGTAGCAGGTCGGAGGTGCTGCTGGAAGCACTCGGGCGTTCCTCGAAACAGCGCGAGCCTCCCCGGAACCCTGCACAGAAAGCTTTGGAGCTCCAGAAGGAAGGAAACAGAGGGAGCGAAGCGTCCAGAAACGGTCCGACAGCACTTCGTCCTCTCCGCGCCAGATCCCTGCAACAGCTCTTTCCCGCTCCTTATATAGGCCGACGAACAGGCCGTCGTGTCAGCTTTATTCCCTGTCCCTTTTGGACAGGGATCCGCTCCGTTTTTCACGGATCCGCGTAGTTACGCCGCCGACTCGTACAGTTCGCGCGCGCGACCGAAAAGACTGTTCGCGCGGTCTTTGTCTCCACTTGAGTTAGGGCCCGTTCCTGCCGATTATCCTCTCAATTCGTTTCTATGTACAACTCGGAGCGTGCGCGCGTGAAGAACCGGTTCCCACGCCTTGGTGCGCCGATTCCGCCTATGGACGGTTTTCTTCACGACATCCGCCCCCACCTAACCGCGCATCCTCCGGTATGCGCCAAGAGAGTTGGGACGGAGAAAACCGGCCCGTCTTCATTCCTCGCCCGTCGGTTCTTCTTCATTTTCGGATCGTTCGTCACTGCCGACCAGGAGAGCCGGGTCTGGCTCGTCGTCGTGTCGCTTCTTGAACGCTTTGATCCGCTTCCCCGCAACCGGTATCGCCATTCTCGTGCCGTCAAGTTCCGCCAGGTGATATGTCCCGTTGTCATTGGCGCTCCGTACCACGTAAGGCCCGAACCACCTTCGTGCGAACTTCCGTGCGGCTCGGTGCTGGTTGTCGAGGCTGCTGTCGTAGACGAGCACCCAGTCACCTTCTTCGATTTTCTTCGGTCGTAGCCGGTGCGTTCGGTCGAACCGGGCTTTGTTCTTTGTCCTCGCCACCCGGAGCTTCTCCGTAGCCAGTGCCACATCCTCCGGCCTCCGCTCGAGCTGTCGTATACGTGCGACCAACAACTCCTCCCGGCTCATCTCGTCCCTCCAGTCGACCGTTGCCCACGAGGAGATCGTCCGTTCAATCGGCATGATCGGCTTCTGGCCGAACATGAGCTCCGTCGGCATGTACCCGGTTACCGAACTGTGCGTGGTCCGGTCTGCCCACAAAGCATAAGGTAGCAGCCGCGGCCAGTTACCGACTTGACCTCCGCATGCCCGAATCAACGCCTTGACGATCGGTCCGTGTCCGCGCTCCACCTTTCCATTCGCCTCCGGATTGTACGCAGTGGTGAGCGAGAGCTTGACTCCAAGCCGGTCGAACAGCTCCGCGGCCTCTTCGGCGTCCAACTCCCCTCGGTCAGCCACGATCTTCCCGACGCACCCGTACCGGCATATCACGTCCTCGACTAGGAACCGACACACGGCCGCGGTCGTCTTGTTCTGAAGGGCTCGGCCTTCCACCTGGTTCGTCAGGTCTTCCCGCGCTAGGACCAGATACCGCATCTGTCCTACCCCCATCGGCATCGTCACCAGATCTACCATCCATTTGAAGTGGATAGTCGGAGGGTACGTAGGGTGAAGCCCGTCCCGGTGTCGGACTATCGAGTGCATCTGACAACTCTCGCAAGTTGACACGAACCGATGCACGTCCCGGTACAATCCCGGCCACCAGTATTTTCCCTTCAGCTTCTCAAACGTCGCCCACGTTCCACGGTGTCCAGCCCAAGGGCTGTCGTGGTAGGCCGCCAGTAGCTCCTCCTGTTCTTCCTTCATCGCCACCACTCGGAGCGGGACGCCGTCCCTCTTCTTCGGGTGCTTCCATAGATGCCCATCTCGGAGAAAGAATCGATATGCTTTCTTCCGGATCCGGTTGGCCTCGTCCTTCGTCCATGACGCATCGGGCGTCATCGTCTTCAAAAACCCGCCGATCTGCAGCCATTCCCCGTCGTACTTGCTCGCGTCGAACTCGTTAAGCGCCGGAGTGCTCATCCCGTCGGTCGTTATGTATGCCGCCTCGAAGAAATCCACGCCGACTTCTTCGTCTTCCGAAACCATGCCGCCCTCGTCGTCGAACCTCGCCCTCGAAAGCATGTCGGCCATGGCGTTGTCTTTCCCGGAAATGTGTCGTATTTCCGGGTCCAGGGACTTGATGTACGCTATCCACCTGAGCATCGCCAGGTCCGGAGTCGCGCATCCGGAAACCATACCGAGAATCGGCAGGCAATCCGTCTCGATGATCACTTCCGTCCCTATCAGGTAGTCTTTGTCGGCCTTAACCGCCGAAACAATACCCCAGAGTTCGCGTTTAACCTGGGCGTACCCTCGCTGCCGTTCACTGAGGACTTTCGCGCCAAATCGGATCGGAAACCGATTGCCGTCCTCGTCTTCCTGGTTCACGACCCATCCGATCCCGGTCGGACTGGTATCCACCGTTATGAATACCGGGGTACCCTTCCCGTAAACCGCCTTCCGGAGTGCCGGTGCCGCTGCAAGGGCCTCTTTCAGCTTCCGGACCGATTCCGCGTGCTTGTCTAGCCATTCGAACCTTCGCCCCTTTTTCAGCAACCCGTACAGTGGCTCCGCGACGTGTGCGTAATGCGGGATCCATATGTGGTAGAACGCGCATGCCCCCAGGAATCTCCGTACTTCCGTGACCGAGCTGCAGTCGGGCTTCATCGCGGAGATGGCTTCTACCTTCGCCGGAGACGGTTTCCGGCCATATGGTCCGCACAGGTGTCCGACCACCATGATTTCTGACTGCCCGAAGGCCGACTTCTCCCCGGAGAAGGTGAGTCTCGCATCCTCTAGCCTTTGCAACACCTTCTCGCAGTCGTCGACGTGCGTCGCCACGAATCGCCGGCATCCGTCCGGCCCGATCGTCTCGTCCTTTTCTTCCACCGGGCATCCCTTGATCGGGATGTCGTCCAGAAACGGCATGGTAATGTCCGGGACACAGTCCCTCAGAACCTTGTTCATCGCATTCACCATGTGGGCCACCGAGTTGGTCCCTCCTTGCGGCAGTGTACACATCCGAACTAGGCCGAGGGGAGTTCGCATCGTCGTAAGGTCTCTGCTCTCCACGGCCAGCTGGAACTGGTCGTACCCTGAGTATAGATCCCCGACCGAGTAAATTGACCTTCCGGCGAAGGCCTCCGCGAACTCGTCTATGGTCGGTCCGATTCCTGCGTTCCGAATGGTCACTCGATTGACCGGCTGCAGGTCCTGGATGAAGCGCAGCGAACCGTTTTTCTTCGGTACGGTAAACCATCGATTCGAATATGGGGCGCTCGACGGCTCGAGAATTCCCATATCAACTTTCTGCCTCAGCAGCTCCATCAACTTCGGGATGTGAGCTCTCGGAACCGGGATTGGCTTGAGATTCCATGGTACATGCGGTACCGTGAATATCACCATCGGCTCCACGATCGTTGGGTCAACGCACCCGATTTCCTCCGGCGAGAATGCGAAGGCTTTCCCGTGCCTTCCGAGCATTCTCCGAAACCGGTCTTCCTCCGCCGGCAGTAGGAACCCGCCCCCACCGATTTTGAGCTCTCGGAGCGTCTCGTCAGTGAAGGTGTGCCCTATGCAGGCCGGATCTCGTAGACTAGGGTCTGACGCAACCCCTTTGATTCTCGACGCGCTGTCCTCCGGTAAGGGTGCCGCTACTGGCCTTACCTTCCGGTCCACAGTCTTGTACTTGGTGTTTACGTGGGCCGTCCGAACTGACTCGAGCCCTCGACCGAAGTCCGCGATGACTTCGTACATCTCCTCGGAACACACCGGTATCGTCCGGTTGTCGTTAAGGCCTTCTTCGACTACCTTTCCCAGCATTCCCAAGGTGTCGTCGAATGAGACCGCCTCCACGGCTCCGTTGATTTCCTCGTCCGGGCCGAGAACTCCGCACGCTCGAAGTCTCGCCTCCGTCTTTGTTTTCTCTCGGCCGGCGATGCCGACCATCGCACACGCTCCGTTGTCGGAGAACAAAAATTCCCTACCTATGGTACAAGGTTTCTTCGGTTTTATCGTACAGGTGTGGGGTTTTCCCGGGGTGTCCGGACTGTCGCGGCCCCACGCCTTGGCAGCCCTCTCTAAAAATCCTCTCGGTTATCGGAACCGAGGGAGTCGCGGTTACGCTCGTGGTTCGGCCTAACCGTCAAAAACTGGACCGAATGGCGGCCGTCCTGGCTCTTGACCCGCGCATAGGCCGAACCATTGTCCAGCACCTTGGTTTCCATTCGCGCCGCCGTGATGTACGGCTCTCCCAGTATGACCGGATGCAAAGACGTCTCCTGCACGAAAAAGTGCTGGTCAATCTCGACGTCGCCGATCTTGACTCGCACATTCGGACAGGCCCCGTGCAGTTCCTCGGTGGCGCGCGTTGCTGCCCTTATTTTCCACCCGTGCTTGGTGTTGATCGGCCATTTGCCCTTTTTATAGAAGTCCATGGACATCAAATTGATCTCCGATCCGTGGTCCACCAAAGCTATCACCGGTTCCTGGACATCGCCGATCTTCACCGGGGTTTCCGTGGTCGCTCGGGCCCAGTGCGGTCTCGAATAGTGGCTTTCCGCCCACTCGTCTCCCAGCGCCATGTCGTCTAGGTGCGTCGTCCGCACTTCCACCGGTCTTTCCGGTTCTGTCTCCGTTGACAGCCTCTTCCGTTTCACCAAGTCCACGATGGAGTCGTGGAACTCCTTCTTGGCGATTCCAAGCACCTCCCGTAGCGACAGCTCCACCTTGCTGTCGAGGATCCGTTCCTCCAGGACCTTTCGTAAGTCCGTGGTTCTTTCTATCTCCGTCCCCAGACGGTACCCGCCCTTCTGGGGTTTATCTTGCGTACCGGCCCTGCCGGCTTCGTCCCGTCGTGGCCCGGACCGGGTCTCGTATCGTTGTGAGGGCCCGGTCGTCCCGGGTTTTCCCACCCGCTTCTCTTCTACCAGAGCCTCGTAGTTCCGGCAAGCGGCTTCCACGAAGCCCGTCCTTTCCTCGACCGGGTCGCTCCACCCGGTCATCTCCCGTACCCGTTTCTCCGCACGGTCCGATTCCTCCCTTTTAAGCCCTGCACCGGCAAGGCCTTCCAGCATCGTCGGCCAGAATCCGGCTTTGCTTTCCTTTCGGGCCTCGCCGCCCCCGACTCGAATGCCGGCCGACGCCGAGTAGTGGACGGTTTCCGCGTGTCGGGCCGCCGCCTCTTCCATCAACCTTTTCATACCACCCTTTCCGTCGTTTCGGCTCAGGGCCCTTCGGGTGTCGCTGGCATGCACCCGTCCTTCCCACAGGTACACCACCCGGTCCCTCAGCGCCTCCGCGAAGTCGCCGCAGTCCTTCCGAACGTGGCCGACTTCATCGCACCACATGCACCTGTTTCCTGCCGCCGGCCGTCGGTCACGAGCCGGTTCGCCTCCTTCCCTTCGGGCCTGCGCGATTTGGAGGTCCTTTATCGCCTTCGTCAATTCCTCCAGCGCCGCTCCTCCGGTTGAGCCTCTGACTACGCCGGTCGAAGCCGAACCGGTTTCCAACCACTCCCGGGTCTCTTCCTTGCGCACCTGTGGCGCTGGTTCGAGCTTCCTTGCTGCGACCGAGCCCGACCCAGTCGGTCCGTTATCCGCCCATTCTCGCCGTTTGTCGAAACGGCCACAGACCTTCCTGACAGCCGCCCAGTCGGTAGTGAGCCCGTCTTCGGTTTCCAGCAAGAGGCCCACTTGCTCCCGATCCCGCTCGTCGACCGACTTGACAAACAGCAAGACCCGGCTCGTGTCCAGGATGGTTCGGTCGAGCGCCGAAAGGCGCGCAAAGTTTTCCTCGAACTCCCGGAGGAGTGCCGACGCGTTTCTTCCCTTCCCCGGGGACTCCACCCATTCCATGAACCTTCGCTTCGAAAGCCGGAGCGCGTCGTCCAGCCCGTATTTCTCTAGGAGCCGACCTTCGAACTCCTCCCAGGTACGGCTCTCCGCCCGCACCTCGAGCACCTCCGCATGGATGCTCGGTATTGCCACTCGGGGAAAACCGGCAAGACGCCTTTCTTCCGGAATGTCCCGCATCAACATTTCTGCACCGTAGGACGCCAGATACTTCGTGGCATCCCTCCCATCGAACCGGCCGATCGTGCCGACGACCGCCTCAATAGCTCTGTCGAGGGCACCGGTACCCTCGCGCGCGTTTACGATCCGATCCACGGCCGAAGCCATGGCCTCTGCGAGATCCGACCCCCTCATCTTCTGCTCTTCTGCCGCCTCTTTCACGTCGGGTTCACCAAAGATGTCGAGATATTACGCAAGTGCGTGTGGAATAGAGGCGGGACCGCGGGGGTCTCGAACCAAAGAGCAAGCGAGGGAGGAGAAAGAGAGAGAACCGGCTACGCAGGACCGGGGATACACAGGGACACGGCCCTTCAGCACGGAGAACGCGAACAGACACCGACACAGACGGATGCGAATGACTAAATATGTGTATTAACAAAATGGCTAACACGACTACAACCCCCGATGGGGCACAGGTTGGTTGCAACCGAACAGGCCGGCGAACAGATGCCGATGCCTGTTCGCTTCGACGCACAAACGGGGGAAATGGGGGGGGGTAGCAGGTCGGAGGTGCTGCTGGAAGCACTCGGGCGTTCCTCGAAACAGCGCGAGCCTCCCCGGAACCCTGCACAGAAAGCTTTGGAGCTCCAGAAGGAAGGAAACAGAGGGAGCGAAGCGTCCAGAAACGGTCCGACAGCACTTCGTCCTCTCCGCGCCAGATCCCTGCAACAGCTCTTTCCCGCTCCTTATATAGGCCGACGAACAGGCCGTCGTGTCAGCTTTATTCCCTGTCCCTTTTGGACAGGGATCCGCTCCGTTTTTCACGGATCCGCGTAGTTACGCCGCCGACTCGTACAGTTCGCGCGCGCGACCGAAAAGACTGTTCGCGCGGTCTTTGTCTCCACTTGAGTTAGGGCCCGTTCCTGCCGATTATCCTCTCAATTCGTTTCTATGTACAACTCGGAGCGTGCGCGCGTGAAGAACCGGTTCCCACGCCTTGGTGCGCCGATTCCGCCTATGGACGGTTTTCTTCACGACACCGGCTCAGCCGGATAACAACAGAAAATGAGATGAAGGTTTAATGGAAAAGCTTAAAAACACAGAGGAGACAGAGAGAGTAGAACATAAAACTATATTTAAAAATTAACTCTAAAACTCTCTGTACATACAACGTGCTAAACAACACTATTTATACAAGTCCATAAAGGACTGACAGAAGTGCTGACAGGTACTTCAATGCTCACACGTGCGACTGACACTAACTACGAGACAATGATTACCTAGTAGTCTAGGCTACTACTAGGCTTCCGGTTCCCGCTCGAATCCGGCTCTCCGATTCGGCCGGTTGTTTTCGGATACCGTCCGGATACCAATCCGGCTCATCCTTCCGGATGCCAATCCAGATCCGGTTGAGCTTGCTCGCTCAACACTCCCCCTCAAGCTCAACTTGAGGTCGGATCGTGGTGTTAGTGTCCGTTGTCGTGTGGTTTTCCACACACGATATGAAAACTAATAAAATAATTATTTATGATTAGCTTAATATATGGATATGGAAAGATAGATGTGTTCAAGAGCTTCATAGCGTATTTTACTACGCATAAAACGGATAAACAAGTATCAAGTTATGTGAGTGTGAAGTTTGAGGAAAAGAAAAGAAAAGACAAAATTGTGAGATATCCCACATAGATAGGATAACATTGGAACTTAAAATATATAAGGGAAACCAAAACATATTCATTCTATCAATGTGTGGAGCATAGGATGTTCAAGGTGACTTGGGCTACATTATGTGGTGTGCGCACTTCGGGCGTATGCGCGACTACATGGCCGTGTGGACGTTTTCGGAAGTACGCGCGCATGGACCTCTTCGGATGTACGTGTGTGTGCAAATTTCGGACGGATGCGTGTATGTGCAAGTGCGCATGCGTGGACGTACGCATGGACGTTTTGGACGGACGCGTGTGTGCGCACGTGCGCATGCGTGGATGCGTACACTACGGTGCGTACGAGACTTTTGTGCGCGGATGCGTATACGACGCGGGTTGTACGCGCGCGCGCGTGGATGCGTACACTACGGCGCGGTCGGGACGTGCGCATGCGTGGATGCGTACACTACTACGTGGTCGAGACTTTTGCGCGCTGATACGGCGCGGACGAGACTTTTGTGCGCGGATGCGTATACGACGCGGGTTGTACCCGCGCGCGCATGGATGCGTACACTACGGCGCGATCGGGACGTGCGCATGCGTGGATGCGTACACTACTACGTGGTCGAGACTTTTGCGCGCTGATACGGCGCGGACGAGACTTTTGTGCGCGGATGCATATACGGTGCGGGTTGTACGCGCGCACGCGTGGATGCGTACACTACAGCGCGGTCGGGACGTGCGCATGCGTGGATGCGTACACTACTACGTGGTCGAGAATTTTGCGCGTTGATGCGTCTACAGTTTGGTTGTGATGCACGTACGGATTGCGCACGGGCTAAACTTTATGGATGATTGTGTCATTTGGCCCAATTATACGGACAATCGTATGCAACCAAAAGCCAAGGCCATGCAACTAAAAGTAAAAAGGCATGCATCTAAAAATGGAAGTATGCGACTAAAAGCAGAGGCCATGCAACTAAAAATAGAGACCTTCCGACTAAAAGTGGGCATGCAAAGTAAAGTTGGGGAGGAGGATCAACGAGGAGCTCGATATATGTCCCATTTTTTTCCCTCCTAGTTTTTTTTTTCCTTCTTTTTTTCCCCCCCTTCTTTCTTCTTCCCTCTCGGATTCGAGAATAAAATTATCTCACATATTGATATCAAACTCTTAGCTTTGTTTACTTGAGCTTTCTTGTAAAAAATTATCTCTCGTATTCATATCGGACCACTCCTTGCATGGTTGGCTCCTTTCTTTGAAAAACTAATCTCTCATTTCCATACCCAACCCATTGTAACACGATTCTGAAATTATAAAGAATCGATTTTCTTTTGCAATAAAGAAAATGATTTGTCTCTTCCACTTGTCTTATGCTTAAAACTTGCTTGTGTTGTACGTGTTGCACTAAATCCTTCTAGTCCAGGACCTTGGCGGTTCCGCCTCATGATCCGCACATAGTGACGGATTTTCACGACACCGCGGTAGCCGGTTCTTCAACCCGGCTCCTCCTGGCATTGCTCCGCCTCGCTCGTGTTCCTCGTCCGGTCCGGTCTTGTTTGCCGTGACCCTTCTGGTTCTGCACAGGATCGGGGTCGATACCTCAATCTGTAGGTCTCCCAACAGTCGCCGAAGCTAGATGGCTTCACAAGTGGCATTGGTAGTGCCCCGGTATTCAGCCTCAATGCTCGACAGAGCCACTGTTGGTTGCTTTTTGCTGCTCTACGCAACAACTGCGCTACCCAGAGAAAACATGTAACCAAAGGTAGATCGGCAATCCGATGCATCACCAACCCAGTCGGCATAAGTATATCAGACTACCTTCCCAGCTATACCGTGTCACTATAACAATCCCCTGTCCTTCATGCTGCTCACATACCGGAGTATCCGGTGTGCGCACTGAAGGTGCTCGATAGTCGGCTTCTGCATGAATTGGCTGATCACTCTGACCGGGTAATTGAGGTCGGGTCAAGTGATTGTCAAGTATATATCAGGCTTCCGACGATTTGTCAGAACCGTTTCTCATCGCAAGCCAGTCTGGAGTTGGGACAAAGCTTCTAGTTCCCGTCCAGGGGTGTGGAGACAAGTCGGCACTCTGTCATATTGAACTTGTACAACATACTCAACACATAGTGTCGTTGTGAGAGCAATATGCCGTTGGCGGTGTCGTGTGGTTTTTCACACACGATATGAAAACTAGTAAAATAATTTTTTACGATTAGCTTAATATATTGATATGGAAAGATAGATGTGTTCAAGAGCTTCATAGCGTATTTTACTACGCATAAAACGGATAAATAAGTATCAAGTTATGTGACTGTGAAGTTTAAAGAAAAGAAAAGAAAAGACAAAACTGTGAGTTATCCCACATAGATAGGACAACATGGGAACCCAGGATATATAAGGGAAACCAAAACATATTCATTCTATCAATGTGTGGAACACAGAATATTCAAGGTGACTTGAGCTACACTGTGTGGTGTGCATGCTTCGGACGTACACGCGTATGCACGTTCGTGTTAATGCTCCAGGTGTATGCACGGTCGTGTCAACGCTTTGGGTGTATGCGCGTGTGCATGGTCATGTGGTCGTTTTCGGACGTACATGCGCATGAACATCTTTGGATGTACGCACGTGTGCAAGCTTCGAGCGTACACGTGCACGGTCGCGTGGACGTTTCCGATGGATGAGTGTGTGTGCATGCACGCATGTGCTCCAGGCGTATGCACGGTCGTGTCAACGCTTTGGGTGTATGCGCGTGTGCATGGTCATGTGGTCGTTTTCGGACGTACATGCGCATGAACATCTTTGGATGTACGCACGTGTGCAAGCTTCGAGCGTACACGTGCACGGTCGCGTGGACGTTTCCGATGGATGAGTGTGTGTGCATGCACGCATGTGTGGATGCGTACACTACGGGGCGGTCGAGACTTTTGCACACGGATGCATACACGGTGCGGGCGTATGCGCGTGTGCATGGCCATGTGGTTGTTTTCGGACGTACATGCGCATGAACGTCTTTGGATGTACGCACGTGTGCAAGCTTCGAGCGTACACGTGCACGGTCGCGTGGACGTTTCCGATGGATGAGTGTGTGTGCATGCGCACTACGGAGCAGTCGAGACTTTTGCACATGGATGCGTACACGGTGTGGGCGTATGCGCGTGTGCATGGCCATGTGGTTGTTTTCGGACGTACATGCGCATGAACGTCTTCGGATGTACGCACGTGTGCAAGTTTCGGGCGTACACGTGCACGGTCGCGTGGACGTTTCCGACGGATGAGTGTGTGTGCATGCGCGCATGCGTGGATGCGTACACTACTACGCGGATGTGTACACGGTGCGGGTTGGACGCGCGCGCGCATGGATGCGTACACTACGGCGCAGTTGGGACGCGCGCATGCATGGATGCGTACACTACTACGCGATCGAGACTTTTGTGCGCGGACGCGTCTACGGTTTGGTTGCGACGCACGTACAGATTGTGCACGGGCTAAACTTTATGGATGATTGTGTCATTTGGCTGAATTATACGGACAATCGCATGCAACCAAAAGCCAAGGCCATGCAACTAAAAGTAAAAGGCATGCATTTAAAAATGGAAGCACGCAACTAAAAGCAGAGGCCATGCAACTAAAAATAGAGGCCATCCAACTAAAAGTGGGCATGCAAAGTGGAGGAGGATCAACGAGGAGCTAGATATATGTCCCATTTTTTTTTCCCTCCTAGTTTTTTTTTTTCCCTTCTTTCTTCTTCCCTCTCGGATTCGAGAAACAAATTATCTCACATATAGATATCAAAGTCCTAGCTTTGTTTACTTGATCTTTCTTGTCAAAAATTATCTCTCGTATTCATATCGGACCACTCCTTGCATGGTTGTTGGCTCCTTTCTTTGAAAAATTAATCTCTCATTTCTATACCCAACCCATTGTAACACGATTCTGAAATTATAAAGAATCGATTTTCTTGTGCAATAAAGTAATGATTTGTCTCTCCCACTTGTCTTATGCTTAAAACTTTCTTGTGTTGTACATGTTGCTCTAAATCCTTCTAGTCCAGAACCCCAGCGGTTACGTCTCACGATCTGCACATAGTGACGGATTTTCACGACATAATTAAGTGGTGAACCCAACGTGAAAGAGGCAGTAGGAAGGATATCAAGTGTAACAATGGCTTCAACAAGCAGAACTCAAGGAGAGGAATTAACGAAAGGCATGGTGTCCGTAGTGGAATACATGCTGAAGGTGAGAGATCGAGAAGCTTTAATCGACAAAGCTGTTGATTCGCAAGAATGTCGTCTATTTGGACGGCAACATGATTCACTCGAGCAAGACTCGAAAGCCGCTACGAGTGAACTTCGGAAGAGGCGGGCTGAAAAAGATCGTGGAAGAGGAAGATGCAAGGCATGTGGAAGCCATGCACTACGCCGCATCAGCGGGAATACGAGTCGGAAGAGAGAATCTAAAGACGATCAAGCCAGGAGTTGGGTTTTGGCCAACAATATTCGAGTGTGAAAAGAAAGGAAAAATAGATTTGGAGGATCTCAAACTTGCTGATTGGAATGTGCGACGAGTAACCGGATGGTCAGATCCAGTCGACAATAACACAAGCTTTGCGGAGGTTGTGTGTGACAACTATGAGGCTCTTGTCGAAGAGAAGAGGAAAAGAACCGGTGAAGAAGATGGCACCTCAAAGCGTCACAATACAAGGAATGTAGGGAAAGAAGGACAAGCCCAACCTACGCCACGAAAAGAGATAGGAGAAACAAGCATGAAGCCCGGTGGATCGAGCCAACCTTCTCGGATGGAAGTCGATGAATCTGTGAAGAAAGGAAATGAACGAGTGGCGCCGAATTACAAGCTAAGGTTAGACATAGAACAAACAACCAACTTGCAGAAGGTCCTTGAGGAGAAGGTTTTAGACAGTCATGTTGACCTTACTTTGAGAGAGCTACTTGGGATCGCTAAGAAGGAGTTCCACGATACTATTGTGGACTTGATTAAGCGGAAGCGGCAACAATCGGATGAAGAAGAGGTGAAAACAAGTGCCATAACCATGGCAAGATCCGAAGAGGGGGAGGAAGAAGAAGTGATGGCGGACAACCATTACTCTCGGCCTCATTGGGCAAGAGCGACAACGGAGACGCCGATGAAGATCGGAGAGAAGAAGGAGACCGTGGTAGCCTTGATTGACCATGGTTCGGAGATCAACCTCATATCGACCGAATTCTACAAGAAAGGAAGATGGCTGATCAACACAAACCACGGATGGAAGATACGAGCGGCAACGAAGGCCACGGAAAACTTGTACGGAGGTTGCCCCAATGTTAAAGTCACAATCGGAGATGTGGAGATGGATCAACACTTCTTCGTGCAAGACTCGGCTTCACATCCCATCATCCTAGGACAACCATATATCACATCGTCCCGGATGGAGACTAAGGTGTTCGATAATGGAGCGGCCTTCGCACAAGTCAAGAGCCTTGACAATCAAAGATCTGTTCAATTCCTTACGGTGCGGGCTAATCACGAAAGGAACCGAGATAGCCTTAGAGCGGACTATTGAAGCGTGGGGCACAAATAGTCCGAGAAATCATAAGTCCCCACAAGGAAGCGAAATAAGTGGATCGCAAGGAGAAGCAACATGTGTGACACCTAGTGGCACATGTAACCTAACACTACTCAACAAGAAGGACAAGCATCGGATACAAGACTTCGAGAAGATGTTGAAAGAAGAAAGCATAATCGAAGAAGAAGAATTTGTGTCTCATATTCTAGAGGAAGCCTCATTTAACGACACCATCGGTGAAATTGAGGAAGTCGTGGACTTGAGCTACTCTCACGATCAAAATGTGATTTCGGTTAACTCCGTCAACATGTAAGCTATCATCGATGAATATCATCGAGAAATCTTGATGGAGGAAGCTGAAGTCAACACACAATATAAAACGGTGGATAAGAAGATCAAGCCAGTTGCGGTTCTGCTACAAGAAGATAGCTGGTAGAAGATGAAGGAAGTTGCTAATGATCCGAGCTTAAGGGATCCAAAGGCAATAGGTCATGTCTTCACCAAAGAGACAAAAGGGAAGCTACAAGTTGGAAGGGAAGATTTCCTTTTCCCTGAAGAGGAGAGAATGTTCCGCGGAATGCTTGTGAGACATGGGAAAGCCTTTGCCTTCTCTCCACAAGAGATTGGATGTGCCGACCCGAAGATAATACAGCCGATGGTGATTTTTACGGTGCCGCATGTACCTTGGAACCTCAAGCCGATACCGGCTCCAAGAGCTCACATTCTGAAGTTGATTGAGCTTCTAAAAGAAAAGGTTAGGATGGGAATACTTGAGCCGTCCAATGCTCCCTACTCCAATAGATGGTTTACGGTGTCACAAAGATGTGCGTGCGTGCGTGCTTCGCTTGAGCGGTGTCGCGAAGTTTCGCGCACGTGTGTTACTTGGGCGGGACCACGGGGGTCTTGGACTAGGGAGTACTCAAGGGATAGAGAAGACCCGAGGTTTGCTTTACGACAATACTACTTCCCGACCCCTTCCCGAGCAAGGTCTCGTTGCCCTTTGTTTTGTGAGGTCGGTGGCTCTCATTGATCACGACTCGTCGACCTTTTGGGGTCACCGCACGAGCCAAGTGACCAAACGGGTACAAGCAAGATGAGCACGCAACATGAACGCACAAGGGGACGATAACACAAACACGAATGTCCGTACATCTTTATGAGGAGGAGAGGTGCATGGGCACGCCCGAACGCTCCCTTGTCACAAGACATCGAACATACGAGGAAGAAACAAAACACATGCACAAAATGCTCATACGCCTTTATGAGGAGGAGAGGTACATGGGCAAGCCCGAACGGTCCCCTCTTCACAAGACGGCCGTACGTACGAGGAAGACACAAACACACACACAAATGCTCGTACACCTTTATGAGGAGGAGAGGTGCATGGGCAAGCCCGAACGGTCCCCTCGTCATAAGACGGCCGTACGTACGAGGAAGACACAAACACACATACAAAGGCTCGTACGCGTTTATGAGGAGGAGAGGTGCATGGGCAAGCCCGAACGGTCCCCTCGTCACAAGATGGCCGAATGTACAAGGAAGACACAAACACACACACAAATGCTCGTATGCCTTTATGATGAGGAGTGGTGCATGGGCAAGCCCGAACGGTCCCCTCGCCACAAGACGGCCGAACATACAAGAAAGACACAAACACACGCACAAAATGCTCGTACGCCTTTATGAGGAGGAGAGGTGCATGGACAAGCTCGGAGAAACGCGTCAGTGCTCCTCCTGGAGTTTGAAGAACGCTTTGCGTGTCTTTCGGCGCTCGACCGGACCGTACTAGACACAAGTCGCATTCTGTTGTTCGTTAAGTCGGTGGATGCGAGGGACCGGGAGCAAGTGGGTCTCCTGCTGGAGACTGATGATGGGCTGACGGCCGACTGGGCCGTGGTGAAGACAGTCTGGCCGTTTCGACAAACGGCGAGTGTGGGTCGATAAAGGATCAACAAGGGCGGGCTCTGTAGCAGCAAGGAAACTCGAGCCAACCCCGCCAGCGCGAAGGGAAGAGACCCGAGACTGGCTCGAGACCGGATCGACTTCGACCGGCATGGTCAAAGGTTCGACCGAAGGAGCTGACTAGGATGGTAAAGGACCTCCAGATTGCACAGGCACGGAGGGACGGTGGCGAACAGGCCCATGACCGAAGGCCTCTAGCTGGAAACCGGTGTTTGTGGTGCAACATGGTCGGCCACGTCCGGAAGGACTGCGGGGACTTCACCGAGGCAATGAGAGCCAACGTGGTGTACCTATGGAACGGTCGGGTGCACGCTAGCGAGACCCGAAGGGCCCTCGACCTGAATGTCAGACGAGGGGGTATGAAACGGTTGATCGAAGAAGCGGCGGCTCGCCACGCGGAGACCGTCCACTACTCGGCGTCGGCTAGAATCCGAGTCGGAGGTGGTGAGGCCCGGAAGACGAACGAAGCCGGATTCTGGCCGTTGATGCTGGAAGGCCTCACCAGCGCACGACTAAGGAAAGAAGAAGCGAACCACGCGGAAAAACGGGTCCGGGAGGTAACTGGGTGGAGTGACCCGGTCAAAGAGAAGATCGGCTTCGTTGAAGCCGCATGCCAGAACTACGAGGCTCTGGTGGAAGACAAGCGAGTAAGTAAAACCGGAGGGGCCGGGCCCTCGCAATGGTACAAGACCCGATTCGGTCAAAGGCAGAATGAGGCCGGTGCGACCGGCGCACCGGATAAAGCCAAGAAGGCCGGGTACCGATTGAGCACGGAAATCAAAAGGACCACGGACCTGCGAAAGGTCCTGGAGGAGCGTATCCTCGACAGCAAAGTGGATCTATCGCTGAGGGGAAGTGCTCGGGATCGCCAAGAAGGAGTTCCTCGACTCCATCGTAGACTTGGTAAAGAGGAAGAGGCTATCGACAGAGCCAGAGCCAGAGAAACCAGTGGAAGTGCGAGCGACACACATAAACAACATGGCGCTAGAAGACGAGTTGGCGGAGAGCCACTATTCGAGGCCGCACTGGGCCAGAGCGACCACGGAGACCCCTGTTAAGATCGGAGATGTCCAGGAACCGGTGGTGGCCTTGGTAGACCATGGATCCGAAATCAACCTGATGTCCATGGATTTCTACAAGAGGGGTAAATGGCCGATCAACACCAAGCATGGGTGGAAGATACGCGCGGCGACGCGTGCTACGGAGGAGCTGCATGGTGCGTGCCCGAATATACGCGTAAAGGTCGGTGACATCGAGATAGATCAACATTTCTTCGTGCAGGAAACATCCTCGCACCCGGTGATTCTCGGCGAACCATACATTATGGCAGCATGCATGGAGACGAAGGTGCTGGACAACGGTTCGGCGTACGCGGGCGTCAAGAGCCAGGACGGTCGGCATTCCGTCCAATTCATGACCGTACGTCCAAACCATGAAAGGAATCGCAAGACCCTCAGCGGCGACAGCCGAGGGGATTTTTAGAGAGGGCTATCAAGGCGTGGGGCCTCGGTAGTCCGAACGTACCGGAAGAACCCCACACATGTACAGTAGGTAGGAAGTTTTGGTTCTCCGAAAACGGAGGTTGTATTATAGCCGGCGTCGACGGCCGGGAAAGGAAGCGAGCGGAGGAGCGGCTCAAGGGATATGGAGTCCTCTCCCCCGACGAAGAGATCAGCGGCGCCGTGGAGGCGGTCTCGTTTGACGACACCTTGGGCGAGTTGCGAAAGGTGATCGGTGAAGACCTTAGAGAAGACCGGACTGTTCCGGTAGGATCAATGGGAATGTACGAAGTCATCGCGGACTTCGGGGAAAGGATCGGGTTGGATAGGACGGCCCGCGTGGGTACAAAGTACAAGACTGTGGACCGGAAGGTGAAGCCGGTCGAGGCACCCTTGCCGGAGGGCAGTGAGGAGCAGATAAAGGGGGTCACGTCGGACCCAAGTTTACAGAATCCGGCTGGCATAGGGCACCGGTTCACCGACATAACGCTACGGGAGCTCAGGGTCGGTGGGGGTGGCTTTCTACTGCTGGCGGAGGAGAACAAGTTTCGGAGAATGCTCGGAAGGCATGGGAAAGCCTTCGCGTTCTCGCCGGGGGAGATCGGGTGCGTGGACCCGACGATCGTCAAACCAATGGTGATCTTCACGGTACCACATGTACTGTGGAATCTCAAACCAATTCCGGTGCCGAGAGCTCACATCCGGAAGTTGATGGAGCTTCTGAAGCAAAAGGTGGAGATAGGCATCCTCGAACCGTCGAGTGCCCCGTATTCGATTCGGTGGTTTATGGTGCCGAAAAAGAACGGCACGCTGCGCTTCATTCAAGACCCACAACCGGTCAACAAGGTGACCATCCGTAAGCAGGAATCGGACCGACCATAGACGAGTTCGTGGAGGCCTTGGCTGGAAGGTCGATTTACTCTGTCGATGATCTGTACTCAGGGTACGACTAGTACCAACTAGCCATGGAGAGCAGAGACATTACAACGATGCAGACTCCTCTCGGCCTAGTGTGGATGTGTACCCTACCACAAGGAGGGATGAACTTGGTGACTCACATGGTGAACGCGATGAACAAAGTGCTCAGGGATTGTATCCCGGACATCACCATGTCATTCTTAGACGACATCCCGATCAGGGGATTCCCAGTGGAGGAAAAGGACGAGACAATCGGACCAGACGGATGTCAGAATTTCGTGGCGACTCACATCGATGACTGCGAGAAAGTGCTGCAGAGACTAGAAGGCACGAGGCTCACCTTCTCCGGGGAAAAATCAGCCTTCAGGCAATCAGAGATCATGGTCGTCGGGCACCTATGCAGACCATACGGTCGGAAACTATCTCTGGCCAAGGTGGAAGCCATCTCCGCAATGAAGCATGACTGCAATTCGGTTACGGAGGTTCGGAGATTCTTGGGAGCATGCTCGTTCTACCATATCTGGACCCCGCATTACGCCCACGTCGCGGAGCTGCTGTATGGGTTGCCGAAGAAAGGGCGTAAATTCGAGTGGGGAGACAAACATATGGAGTCAGTCCAAAAGATGAAGAAAGCACTTGCCACGACACCAGCGCTCCGAAAGGCTGTCCACGGCAAAGACACTCCGATTTACGTGACCGTAGACACGAGTCCGACTGGGATCGGATGGGTGATCAACCAGGAGGATAACGTTGGCACGAGGTTCCCCATCCGGTTCAGCGTGAAGTTCCTCAGTGAGCGACAGCGAGGATATGCCCAGGTTAAACGCGAACTCTGGGGTATCGTTTCGGCAGTGAAGGCCGATAAAGACTATCTGATCGGAACAAAGGTAATAATCGAGACGAACTGCCTACCGATTCTCGGCATGGTTTCCAGATGCGTGACGCCAGACTGGCAATGCTCAGGTGGATAGCGTACATCAAGTCCCTGAATCCGGAGATACGACACATTTCCGGAAAAGACAATGCCATGGCCGACATGCTCTCAAGGGCGAGGTTCGAAAACGAGAACGGCATGGTTTTGGAGGACGAGGAAGTCGGCGTAGATTTCTTCGAGGCGGCATGTGTGACAACCAGAAAGAGGAGCACTCCGGCGCTTAACGAATTCGACGAGAGCAAGTATGACGGGGAGTGGCTCCAGATCAGCGAGCTCCTGAAAACAATGACACCAGACGCGGCATGGACAAAGGAAGAGGCCAACCGGATCCGGAAGAAGGCGTACCGATTCTTCCTTCGGGACGGGTACATATGGAAGCACCCGAAGAAGAAGGGCGGCATCCCGCTCCGAGTGGTGGTGAAGAAGGAGGAACAGGAGGAGTTGTTGGAGGCCTACCACGAGAGTCCCTGGGCCGGACATCCCAGAACATGGGCCACGTTCGAGAAGCTAAATGGGAAGTACTGGTGGCCAGGACTGTACCGAGACGTGCATCGGTTCGTGACGACTTGCGAAAGCTATCAGATGCACTCCATAGTCCGACACCGGGACGAGCTTCAACCGACCTACCCTCCGACTCTCCACTTCAAATGGATGGTGGATTTGGTGACGATGCCAATGGGGGTAGGACAGATGCGGTATCTGGTGCTGGCTTGGGAGGATCTGACGAACCAGGTTGAAGGCCGAGCGCTGCAGAACAAAACAACCACGGTTGTGTGCCTGTTTCTGATCGAGGATGTGATATGTCGATACGAGAGCGTAGGAAAGATCGTGGCTGACCGCAGAGAGTTGGACGCGCAAGAGGCTGAAGAGCTATTTGACCGACTAGGGGTCAATCTCTCGCTCACCACAACGTACAATCCGGAGGCTAACGGGAAGGTGGAGCACGGACACGGGCCAATCGTCAAAGCACTAGTACGGGCGTGTGAAGGCCAAGTCGGGAATTGGTCGCGACTGCTACCTTATGCCTTGTGGGCGGACCGAACTATGCACAGTTCGGTAATCGGGTTCATGACGGCAGAGCTTATATATGGACAAAGGCCGATCATGCCAACGGAGCGAACCATCTCCTCATGGGCCACGGTGGACTTGAGAGATGAGATGAGCCGGGAGGAGCTGCTAGCGGCACGGATTCAACAGCTGGAGCGAAGCCGGAGGACGTGGAACGAGCCGTAGAGAAGCTTCGGTTGGCAAGGATGAAGAACAAAGGCCGGTTTGACCGGACTCACCGACTGCGACCGAAGAAAATCGAGGAAGACGACTGGGTCCTAGTGTATGACAGCAGCCTCGACAACCAGCACAGGGCAACGCGGAAGTTTGCAAGGAGGTGGTTCGGGCCTTACATGGTGATAGGCGCCAACAACAACGGGACCTACCATCTTGCGGAGCTCGACGGTACGAGGATGGCAATACCGGTAGCGGGGAAGAGGGTCAAAGCGTTTAAGAAATGACACGAGTGTGAGCCGGATCTAGAAAGCATGGACAACGACGACGGGCGGCCCGAGGCGGATGACGATCCGGAAGACAAGGAGTAAAGCATGGACCAGTTTTCTCCAGCAAAAGCCCAATTTTGGCACATACCGGTGGATGCACGGTTAGGTGGGGGCGGATGTCGTGAAGAAAACCGTCCCTAGGCGGAAACCGAGTTTAGCGTGTGTAAACCGGCCCTTACACGCGAGCATACTTTTCGTTGTGTGGTAAGTAAGTAGGTACAAGTCGGTTGAGGGGAAATCCTAGGTAGCACGCATTCAATAGGGAGGGAATCGAGGTGTATCTCTGTCCAAAAGGACAGAGAATTAATGTGATGTAACGGATGATAACGGCCTCCCTCCTTGGGCTATAAAAGAGAGGGAGAGGAATGAAAAGGTATTAGGGGGTTAGAGAGAACGAAGTGTTGCCGGACTGGGACCGAGCCCTTCCCCTCTGCCACTCTCCATAGCCATTTTTGCGCGGGTTTTCGGGAGGCTGACTCTGCTCCGTGGAACGCTCGTGTGCTTCCGGCAGAGTCTCCATCCCGCTCTTTTGTGTGTGTGAGTGAACAGGCGGCGGTGTTTGCCTTGCCGGCCTGTTAGTTGTAACCGTCTTGTTATATACATATATATTTATATACCTACGTGTTCATATACTCAAACTTCTAGTCGTCTCGTTTTGTTGTGGTTTTGATTGTGATTCTTGTGTGCTCCCGTGTCTGTGCGTGTGCAAGTGCGCACGGTGCCTTTCTGTTCTCCTCCTTCTCAACTATTTCTCGGTCCAAGACCCCGGTGGTCCCGCCTCGTTCTCCACGCACGCGCATAACAACGCGACAGCAGTGCCGACATCATTAGTGTTGAGGATGAACATCCTCCCGTCTTTGCGCCCTTGCGCAATTATCCGGCCCCCTTCCTCGATGAAGCACCCTAGGTGCATAAACTGCACCTACATCCGTTGGTCGACGATTTGCCCAACTGACACCATGTTCTTTGTGATAGTCGGAACGTGTAGTACATTCATCAACTTCCCCTTTTGTCCGACATGGCTTAAAGGGACTTCTCTAACATGCACAATCGGGTGAGGGGTGTCATCTCCAGTTTCGACAATCCCCGGTTGTTCCGGTTTCTCCAAAAAAGAGAACCACTCTTCATGGCTTGTCATGTGGTTGGACGCTCTGAAATCAACGTACCATACTTCCTCCAATCCAGAAGTAGTCTTCTTCATTGAGTTAGCCTTGTGCTTCATCACGAAGGTTGGCCCTTTACCGGTTTTCCCGGTTCCGGATCCTTCCAATCCTTCCGCATAGTGCGAACTTTGCCGGTTCTCCCGATCGGTTTTGCCATATTCGGATTTGTCCGAATCGGCGCACTTCTTCCAGCACTCGCTTTCCCTGTGGCCCTTTTTGCCACAGTACCAGCATTCCGTGTCGACCTTTCCTTGCCGGTTCACGGCGCTGCTTTGACTCCCCTTGCTTGTGGAGGGTTCAGAACTGCTGTCGGCACAACCTCTATGCCTCCGGTCCTGCTCTTGTCGGCCGCCTCCATTGCGTGCCGACCCACCTCATCCACCACGTCCATGGGGCCGATTTGTCTCCGTGTACAACATCTGGCCGTCCGATTGAGTGGTCCTGTTGGGATTACGGTCCCTCCGGATGGGATGTCCGGAGATGAATGACGGCAAGCCCGGTTGCGGTTACAGAACCGGATGATGAAGAGTACCCGGCATGAAGCCGGATGACGAGTACCCGGTTACGGATCCGGATGCTGAAGACCCCGGTTACGGATCCGGATGCTGAAGACCCCGGTTACGGAGCCGGATGACGAATGTACCCGGAGAGAGATTCGGATGCGGGGACATATTTGTGAATATGTTTGCTAAGAGCCATTGAGGCTATATTTGTAAATAGCCCGAAGGTCATATATGTATAAATATGACTTAGGGCAAACAGTTTTTGTTGTTGTTCATTTTTCATGAGAAGTGAGAGCAGCCGAGAGAGAGAGAGAGAGAGAGAGAGAGAGAGAGAGAGAGACGAAGAGGTCGACGCCTCTGTGTATTACCGCCGTCTGTGGCGAGGACAGCGAGCTCAAGGTCGTCGCCTTGCAGCTCGCCACTGTATATTCCAGTGTATAGTGATAGTTGGAGTTAGAGGACTCCCGTGGTTTTTCCCATTTAGGGTTTTCCACGTAAAACACTCTGTGTACTCTTCTCTCTATAGTCTTCGTGAACTTTGTATTTTCCTGTTTTCTGGAGTTGATTCTATTCCTCGGTTGTGGCCGAGAGCTGGTTTTTTCAACAAAGTGGTATCAGAGCGACGGTAACACAGAAAATGGAAGGCGGCGGTAGTGGGCCTCCGGGCATGATGGTGCTGAATGCGCAGAACTACGCCGACTGGAAGATCAAGATGGAAGACCTTCTGATTGTTCGGGACCTGTACGAACCGATTGACAGGTCGGAAATACCGAAGGGGGTACTTGAGTCGGAGTGGAAGCTCCTGAACCGGAAAGCCGTAGCGACGATCCGACAATATGTCGATGTAAGCGTCCTACAACATGTGGCGAGCGACACCAACGCATATGAGATGTGGAAGAAGCTGTCGGGCCTCTACGAGAGGAAGAATGCGCTGAACCGGACCTCCCTGATGAGGAAGATTGTGAATCTCAAGTACCGGGACGGCGAGAGTATGGTGGAACACGTGAGCACGTTCATGGGATTCGTGAACCAGCTTGCGGCGATCAAGTTCCCGTTGGAGGATGCAATGCAAGCCATCATCCTGATGTGTACTTTGCCAGACAGCTGGGAGAACTTGGTGGTGACTCTCAGCACCTCCTGCGCCGAAGATAACTTGTCCCTACAAACGGTAAAGACAAGTATTTTGAACGAAGAAGCGCGTCGGAGAGATAAAGAACCGGTCTCCGACTCGAAGGCGCTGCTTACCGAATCGGAACGGGGAAGACAATGGAACCGGAGTCCGCAAAGACGGGAGAAGTCGGGGACCCGGTCACAGTCAAGAGGAAGGCCAACATGTTTCCACTGTGGGAAGCCGGGGCACTTCCGGAAGAATTGTCGGCATTACCGAAAGGAAAACGGAGCCGACGACACCGATTTGAAGAAGTCACCGGAGAGAAACGGTGCATACCGGGGAGCCACGGACCGGAGAGGTTCGGATCGGCGAGGGCAGGACCGGAAAGGAACGACGGCACTCGCGGCAAGTGAAGAAGAGATAATGCTCATTACCGAAGAGAGGGAGCTGAACCTTGCCGGTGAAGAGATGACCTGGGTGGTCGATTCCGGAGCGTCGTTCCACCTGACCCCGGAGAAGAAATACTTCTCATCCTACACAGCCGGTGAGCACGGTTTTGTCCGGATGGGAAATGAAGGTACATGCCGGATTGCCGGCATAGGAGACGTGTGGCTGATGACATCAACCGGATGCAAGATGCTGCTGAAGAATGTTCGACACGTTCCGGAGGTTCGACTGAACCTGATTTCGGCCGGGAGGCTAGATGATGAAGGCTACACGGGTAGCATCCGGAACGGTGTCATGAAGTTCAGCAAGGGGAGCTTGATAGTGGCTCGGGCCCGGAAGGTCAACACCCTGTACCTGATGAATTCCCGGCTATGTTCGGAGGAGCTGAACGTGGCAGCCGACACTGCCGGTGAGCTGTGGCACAAGAGACTGTGCCACATGAGCGAGAAGGGGATGAAGAGGCTTGCAGAAGACAACCTCATTCCAGTGAAGCATGTGCATCTGGAGAAGTGCACCGATTGTCTGGCCGGTAAGCAGAACCGAACCTCCTTCCACTCAAGGCCACCGACGAGACGTAGCGCACCATTGGAGCTGGTGCACACTGATGTGTGTCAGGTAGAAACGAAGTCACATGGCGGAGCCCAGTACTTCGTGACATTCATTGATGACCACAGCCGGAAGCTGTGGACGGCACCGTTGAAGACAAAGGACCAAGTGTTGTGCGTCTTCAAAGAACTTCACGCGAGAGTGGAAAGGGAATCCGGCAAGAAGCTGAAGGCGATACGAGCGGATAACGGAGGGGAATACCGGGGGCAGTTCCAGGAGTACTGTCGCTCGAAGGGAATCCGGCTCGAGTTTACTGTGCCGAAGACGCCGGAACTGAACGGGCTGGCCGAGAGGATGAACCGGACCATAATGGAGAGGGTCCGGAGTATGCTGGCGCATGCGAAACTACCCAAGGGGTTTTGGGCTGAGGCAATGTCGACGGCGACATACATGATAAACAGATCACCCTCAGTACCTTTGGACGGAGACACGCCGCAGAAAGTGTGGACCGGTAAGGAAGTGTCCTACCGGCATCTGAAGGTGTTCGGGTGTCTCGCATACGTGCATGTGGCAAAGGACCGGAGAGGAAAGTTAGATCCAAAGACCCGGCCATGCATATTCCTCGGTTACGGTGACGACGAGTTCGGCTACCGAGTATGGGACCCGGTCGACAAGAAGATATTCAGGAGTCGAGATATCATCTTCATGGAGGACAAGACACTCACCGACTGGGAGTCGGAGAAGAAGATGAAGAGCTCCAAGTCGACTGGTGAGGATCAACTCTACGAGGAGCAGTCCCGACCGGCAAGGGACCGATTAGCACTCGAGGATCCGGCCGAAGACGGTGAAGAAACAGAACCGGCCGAAGAAGATGAAAATGATACCGGAACCGGCCCCGATCCCGAAATGAATTCGGATGAAGAAGAATCGGAAGAACCGGTTACCGAAGCTCCGGAACGGAGATACCCTCTAAGAGAGAGAAGGGCCCCCCGGAGATTTCCGGAACCAGAGCACGTGTTGCTAACCGACGAGGGGGAGCCGGAGAGCTTTGAAGAAGCAAAGCATGACACCCATAGCCGCAGGTGGTTAAGTGCCATGCAGGAGGAGATGGATTCCCTGCATGAGAACCACACATATGAACTTGTGGAGTTGCCGAAAGGAAAACAGGCACTCCGTAACAAGTGGGTGTTCAAGCTGAAACCGGGAGATGCCGAAAACCCCCCGAGATACAAAGCCAGGATCGTGGTGAAGGGGTTCCAGCAGAAGAAGGGTGTCGACTTCGACGAGATATTTGCCCCGGTAGTGAAGATGACCTCCATCCGGACGGTGCTGAGCATAGCGGCAAGCATGGACCTCGAGGTAGAACAGATGGACGTGAAGACGGCATTCCTTCACGGTGACCTCGAAGAAGAGATCTACATGCAGCAACCGGAAGGATTCGAGAAGAAAGGGAAGGAGCACCTGGTATGCCGGTTGAAGAAGAGCCTTTACGGACTGAAGCAGGCTCCCCGGCAATGGTACCGGAAGTTCGACTCCTTCATGACCGATGAAGGGTACCACAAAACACAGTCCGATCACTGCGTGTTTGTGAAGAAGTTCGAAGGAGGAGACTCTCTAATACTCCTCCTGTACGTGGACGACATGTTGATCGTCGGACGGGACCAGGTCAAGATACGGACGCTGAAGAAAGCGCTTCACCGAACCTTCTCAATGAAGGACCTGGGTCCGGCGAGGCAAATACTAGGGATGCACATCATCCGGGACCGGAAGAAGAAGCAGTTGTGGCTGTCACAGGAGAAGTACGTGACAAAGGTGCTTCACCGGTTCAACATGTCGGAAGCAAGACCGGTCGAGTCAACCCTCCCGGCAAACTGCAAGCTGTCCAACAAGCAAAGTCCCAAGACAAAGGCTGAAAAGGAGGATATGATGAAAGTGCCGTATGCCTCAGCCGTCGGGAGCTTGATGTACGCCATGGTGTGTACGAGACCGGACATAGGATATGCAGTCGGGGTGGTGAGCCGGTACATGAGCAATCCCGGCAAGGAGCACTGGAACGCGGTCAAGTGGATACTCCGATACCTGAAGGGCACGGCAAACGTGTGCCTCCGATTCGGCTCCGGTAAACCCGAACTCAACGGCTTCACCGATTCGGATATGTCGGCTGATGCAGATACCAGCCGGTCCACATCAGGGTATGTGATGACCCATGCAGGGGGAGCCGTTTCGTGGCAGTCGAGGCTGCAGAAGACGGTTGCGTTGTCAACCACGGAGGCGGAGTACATGGCAGCTGTTGAAGCCGGCAAGGAAATAATATGGATGAAGGACTTCATTAGAGAGCTCGGTATCCAGCAGGAGGAGTACCGACTCTACTGCGACAGTCAGAGTGCCATCCATCTTGCAAAGAACGCGGCCTATCACTCCCGGACGAAGCACATCCAGCGAAGATATCACTGGATCCGGGAAAGGATAGAAGACAAGGAGTTCGTGCTGACGAAGGTCCACACGGACGAGAACGGGTCGGATATGCTGACCAAGGTGCTCACACCCAACAAGCTGGAAGCATGCCGGAAGAGGATCGGATTGGAGAGACATCCCATGCCGAAGTGAAGGGGGAGTTTGTTGGGATTACGGTCCCTCCGGATGGGATGTCCGGAGATGAATGACGGCAAGCCCGGTTGCGGTTACGGAACCGGATGATGAAGAGTACCCGGCATGAAGCCGGATGACGAGTACCCGGTTACGGATCCGGATGCTGAAGACCCCGGTTACGGATCTGGATGCTGAAGACCCCGGTTACGGAGCCGGATGACGAATGTACCCGGAGAGAGATTCGGATGCGGGGACATATTTGTGAATATGTTTGCTAAGAGCCATTGAGGCTATATTTGTAAATAGCCCGAAGGTCATATATGTATAAATATGACTTAGGGCAAACAGTTTTTGTTGTTGTTCATTTTTCATGAGAAGTGAGAGCAGCCGAGAGAGAGAGAGAGAGAGAGAGAGAGAGAGAGACGAAGAGGTCGACGCCTCTGTGTATTACCGCCGTCTGTGGCGAGGACAGCGAGCTCAAGGTCGTCGCCTTGCAGCTCGCCACTGTATATTCCAGTGTATAGTGATAGTTGGAGTTAGAGGACTCCCGTGGTTTTTCCCATTTAGGGTTTTCCACGTAAAACACTCTGTGTACTCTTCTCTCTATAGTCTTCGTGAACTTTGTATTTTCCTGTTTTCTGGAGTTGATTCTATTCCTCGGTTGTGGCCGAGAGCTGGTTTTTTCAACAGGTCCTTGACCCACTTGCGTGGTTTTCTTCGACCATCAGCATCGATTGCAAGTCGAAGAAGGATGGTGGTTTCTCTCGGGTGCAGATCGTTGTCCCAATTGGCACATACCTTTGCACTAGACCACCGAGGTAGATTTGTACCATCTCGTCTTTGTCCACCGTCACGTTGATGGACTCGAGTGTGTCACAAATCTCCTTTATCTTGGTGGTGTAGTCCGTAACCGACATGTCTCTTTGCCGAATGTTGTTCAGCTCTTGCCTGAGCTGCAACTTACGAGTTGTGGTACTTGCAGCGAAAATCTTCCGTAGATTTTCCCAGGCCTCCTTCGGCGTCTTTGCATCCTTGATGTAGCTGATCATTTGATCATGCACACCGGACGCGAGACAATACAGTACCCGACTCGCTCCTTGCTCCCATACCGAGAAGTCTTTGTGTGACGACTCCGATGCTACTTCATTTGTTCCTTCGACAAAGCTCCAATATCCATGCCCCAGTAGGTACTGGTGCATTTAATATGACTAGGATGCATAGTTGCTCCGATCGAGCTTCTCTGTTGGAAGTGAACTCGCCATTCCTTTGTCCATATCTTTTCTCTATTTGTTGTTATTGGGTTCTAGGGTTCGTCTACGGAAGCAAATGTCAGCTGCAAAGGTTCTCAACCCTTGCGCTCTTATACCATGTGAATGTTAATGTGCGGAAGCGTTAGACAGAACCGGCTCAGCCAGATAGCAACAGAAAATGAGATGAAGGTTTAATGGAAAAGCTTAAAAACACAGAGGAGACAGAGAGAGCAGAACATAAAACTATCTTCAAAAATTAACTCTAAAACTCTCTGTACATACAATGTGCTAAACAGCACTATTTATACAAGTCTATAAAGGACTGACAGAAGTACTGACAGGTACTTCAATGCTCACACGAGCAACTAACACTAACTACGAGCCAATGATTTACCCTGTAGTCTAGGCTACTACTAGGCTTCCGATTCCCGCTCGAATCAGGCTCTCCGATCCGGCTCCCCGATCCGGCCGGTTGTTTCCGGATCCGATTGAGCTTTCTCGCTCAACACCCCGTCACCCACCTCATTGCCAACCCTTCATTATGTCATGAATGACGACCTCGATTCCTTTGCAATTTGATTCCTTTGATATACCTCACCAGGATTGTATGCGATCTATCTTAAGATTGTCACTAAACAACACGTTGATTGTTAAGTACTTGGCTAACATAGAAAACCTCTTGAGGACATTAACATCGACTTCTTTATTAAAATCTAAATGCAAGAAAAAAGAAAGGGTAACATTGCAAAATTAGTTATAGACCTTTAAACCTAATAGTCGCTCTGATGTGAAGGGGGACAATCACTCTGCGAAGGAGCTATATAAAGCTATTTGTTTCACATTTTAGTTATTCCTTCGTAAATTTTGAGTCTTCAAGCCACCTTTGTAATTAAGCTCTCTCTCTCTCTCTCTCTCTGGAACAAAAGATTAGCTCATGAGTTGAACATAATCACAAACAAGTACTTGGTCAAGTAGTCTTTAGATCACAATATTCAACCGTCGATCATTTCTTACACTAAGAGTTATTATGGAAGAAAGTCGACTTCAAGGGAAAAACCTAGATTTTTGTTTGTGAGCTTCAAGAAAGCCATGCACCAAAATAAGGAATGAGATTTGGAAAAGAATGATAGAGATCGAATTGTCATTAGAGGATAAAGCAATTGCCTAACAATTGTAAGAGCAAGTTAACTATCAATTGAAAATGAATACTTGTTTCACTAAGTGTTTTTTGAGCAACATCAATTTTGGTTAATAAATCATTTCAGATTTGAAAATGGAAATTTTGTGTAGGTTGTCATTAGTTTTTTAACTTTAAGTCATCACAATAAAGTCAATGAAATAGACATGGAAGAAATACACGATAATGGGCCAATTTTCCGATAAATATTTTTTAAGTTGTGAAAAGTCATGTGGTGGGTCTCTCATCACGATAAAGTCAAAGAAATAGACATGGAAGAAGATTATATGGTTGTAATGTTCTCCTCCAATCGATTTAAAAGGAAACTCAAACTCAAAGGAAAGAGCCTATACATTATCATGCTTGTTAACTAAAGAGCAATTCTATTTGTAATCCTAATGTATATGTATATGTGTATAAGCATGTATGTATTGGTATATATCAAGTGTCATGATGTCTTGGGATGGTGACACACCCCTTACAAGGTGGGGGCATCACTCCAATGGAATGGGATGTCTTGAATTTTGCAAGAATCTACATCACTCTTGAAGGCCTTCCCTATCCCACTCTATTCATTTCCTATACCTTTTGAACTTCATGTCATCTTATGCACGCCGACATATTTTGATGGAATTTCATGTTCATGAATAAATGTTTTAGAGTTGTTGATAAAAAGATATTCTAAAGAAGTTTTTTTTTTCCCCAAAATCATTGTATTCCACATCCCTGTATCTCTAAATCGAACCTTTGAAAATATTTCTCTGTGTCATGCATGTCTTGGGGTGGTGACACACCCTTTTCAAGGTGGGGGCCTCACTCCAATCACAATGGAATGGGATGTCTTGAATTTTGTGAGAATCTACATCACTCTTGAAGGCCTTTCCTATTCCACTCTATTCATTTCCTATAGCTTTTGAACTTTGTGTCATCTTATGCACGCCAACATATTTTGATGGAATTTCATGTTCATGAAGAAATGTTTTAGAGTTGTTGATAAAAAAAATTTCTAAAGAAGTTTCTTTTTCCCAAAACAATTTATCCGTCCATTAGTTTTCAAAATACATATCAGGCATAAACTACAAAATAGATGGAAAAGAAACGACTATCCCAATGGCTAGCCATGGATCCTTCATTTAACTTATAGAGCTTGCATAGAACGAACCATATGTAACATACGTGCATTTGCATTTGAGAATGATTCAAGCAAACGTGTATGGTAAATCATCTCAAAGTTGGATTGGATTGACTATGGTCTATATTATATATTGAGTCACTCTCAATCCCAATAAGTGGACTCTAATCCATTGTGAACCACCAACATAAGTATGATTGCAATATTTGCATTGTGTCACATGCATGGCTTTGGGATGCTTCTTAAGAATCAAGACATCTCTAACCTCCTCACTTTAGAACTTTACAAAAAAATGAGTATGAACTATAGAGATTGAATCAAAATATGTCATTATAAATTATAATCAAATGTTCAAAAACTCATAAAACGTATATTCAAGAATATGAAGGAAACATGACATATGTAGTAGTAGTATAACAACTTACCACTAGGGTGAGCTAATTTCTAATAACAAAGAAAAAAAAAGGAACATGACACTAACTTAAAGTTTTGGCCATGACATGACACTAAAGAGAGGATATGATAAATTTAAGCATTGAACCCAAGACATAGGCAATAATAGCATGACAATTAACCATTAGGTTGAGTTAATTTCTAATAATAAGGAAGCAAAAAAACAAAAAAACAAAGATGACACTAACATAAAATTTTGTTATGACAAACACTAACGAGAGAGATGAGAAAATTGGTCTTCGAACCCAAGACATAAACAACAATAGCATGACAACATGCCTCTAGGGTGAGGCAATTTGTAATGATAATAGAAAAAGGAGCACACATTTTTGCCTTTTCAAACATGTTCGTTTTCAAACGTTTGAATGCTTGCACGAACACGTATATTACGTTCTATGGATCCATGTCAACATCTAATTACATTTCAATATGTCTAGCAATTCTCCCATGTTGCCACCTACTTTCAACATACTAAAAGATGTCACCATAGTAGTTAGAGACCTTGCACAAGCATTCGAGGATAGAGTTGTATAGCATCCTCATTCTTATCATGCTCAATATAGCCCAATAACATGGAAGACCATTGTACCATATCTCCACCGCAAATAGCAACAAAAGGATCTTTTTCCAATCCTTCTTTTGCATTCACCAAAGCATTGTTAAGCACGAGATCTTCCTCCATGAAGAGACCTTTATTTGTACTCTCATCATGAATATTTTCTCCTTTTACACTAAATCCAGTGATTCCAAAATCCTTGAGGATGCAAATATATGTGATCCTATCTGGTGAGAGACCCTCACTTTGCATCTTCTTTTTGTGTTGAGCATACCCAGTAATGAGTGATTCAAAGAGTATAGAGTCCTAACAAGAAGCTCACCATGCACTTTTTGTGCTTTTTCAAGCATACCACAGTTCACATACTTATCTACCAACGTCTTGCCCAACATAACATCCTTCTCACAAATCCCCTTCTAACAATCTGATCATGAACATGACATAAACAAAGACCTTATCACATTGTGAATTTCAGTATAGCCAGTTCTAAGCTAGGCCGACGAACAATGCATTCCAAGAGACTACAAATCGAGGTGGAACATGGTCCAAAAACTTATTTGAGTAGAGACACATAAGGTGGACTAAAATAATCCATTTTATATCATCATAAGGTTGGCCACATTGAATACATCCTGTGATGTGAGCATTCCCAGCTGCAATAATCTTCGTGGGTAGTTCAGTAAATACTTGTTCAACTTTTACTAGGTCACCACATTTTGCATACATCTAAATGAAACTACTTCCATGATGGGTAATCTTTGCTAGAAAACCTCTGTGGAGAATATGAGAGCCTTTAAAATGCAAATGAAACAATATCACAATAGGAGAAAGTCCTTCACTTTACATCCGTTGAAAACATTTCAATGCTTCAAAACTAGCTCCTGAAATAATAAAAACCTCCCAAGGCCAAAATCATTGTATTCCACATCCCTATATCTCTAAATCGAAGCTCTGAAAATGTTTCTTGTGCCTCACCAAGTAAACCACAAAAAATCTCAGCTGGGCCATGCACAAGATATCTTGTAATAGATGCATTCCACAAGAGAACATCTCCATTCTAAAGAAGTTTTTACAAGCATTTCAGCCAAGTTAGAGATATATATTGTAGCTTATTGTTTCATTGGAAACATCAACCATGTTATGTTTGTTTGTCCTATTGCATTATAAAAGGGTTTTGGGTTTCATTGCTTGGAAAAGAAACAAGCCACAATGAAGTTTCACAACCTTTAAAAAGTCTCCAATCCATTAAAGATTAAAAATATTTAGTGATGCTCATTAGCATTGTATGGTAAAATTGTCAACCTCAGGCCTACCAAGGACCATAGCAACAACAACAAAGTTTCACATGTTAATGACAATTCATTGTTAAAGATGTATACAAATTTAAACATGCGAGATATTCTTGAAAAGAGGCCCAACCCCTATTCTCACGCTTTGAAGCTTGCCAAGCGTGGATTTGAACTCACTAGGCGTTTTCATGCTTTATCATATTGGTCCATGTCAACTAGAAATGTTGCACACTCTTCATGAGAAATATCATGTTTGCACCAATCAAGCTTTCATAATTTGATTGCACAAATTTCCAATGGTGCATAGTTTAACTTAAAGGCTATATAGCTAGCAAAAAAAACTCTTTTATCATCAAACATCATGTCCAGCTTCTTGTTAAATGAAAAGACTTTTGATTAAATAAAACTAGGAAAAATGTTATAAAAAAATCTCTTGGTCATCAAACATGTCCATTTCTTTTTAGATTAATTTGATGGGCCTCACACAACCCACATTCAACAAAGACACCCTCCAATCACTTCACAATTTAGCACCTACCTCTATGTTGATGGGAGTCTGTCCAGTAATTATGTGACGAGGCTTTGTTGCTTCATTTATACAGGATGTTTTCTTGTAGCCATTGCAAAGTAGCTTGTAACATATGAGTTGTATATTATTCTATGTACTTTTTCTTAACTAATGGAAGTAGAATGTTTTTGGGAAAAAAAAAGGAATACACAAATGTCATCAAACACATCCTTTTGTTTTTACATTAATTTGAGGACATGATTTTACAAGGAATACACGAATGTCATCAAACACATCCTTCTGTTTTTTCTACCTCACAACTACCTGAATCCCAACTTCCTACGCTAAGGGTTTTGATATTCTGACAATTATGAATCTTGTTAATCCACTTGATAACGTCTTGGCACACCCATAGGAATCATCTTGGTGAACTTTCGAAAATCAATCCTCCTTGTCCTCTCTATGTGATGATTAGAAGAATGAATAATTGTCTAAACGTCCAACTCTGCAAATTATTACATATATCATTGAAGTAAACTTCAATTTTGGGGTTAACAAACAACATATGATGATGTTTATCATACATCAATGTGATCCTTTCATGCTTCATGAAGTTTGTATATTTTCTCTAAAATTTCTTGCAATAAATTGCCTAAAAATGGGTTGATCTATGTAAGCTCAAGTTTGGTTGCACATCATTGCTCATGTTGTATGAGATCCTCCATCTAATTTTGCTTCTTTAAGACTTCAACGACGATCCACATTCCTCCAATGCCACAAGACAATTTTGTATAATGCATAAACAGTAAATGAGAATACCCTCCAAATACCAATGTATTCGTTTATAGCAATTTATTTCTAATGTGCTTACATAGATTTCGACAATCATGTACGATTCGTATAGCTTATGACCATGAATAAAGGAATAAGTAGGACAAAAACCTAGGAATGTTACACTTTACTATCCATTAATGAAGGAATACATATGAATGTTTTATGGGCATTCGAAAAAAAATTCTCGTTCATAATGTGTAATGCCCTTATATTATCTTTTGACTAACAAGAATACAATTGCCCAAAAATGTTATACACCTTATAACTTGCCAAGTTAACTTGTATTATATACATATAAGTAGTTGATGTAACTATATATCTAGAGTTTGTATCCAAATAGGGGATCTCTATGGCTCCATTACGTATGTATGTAGCCCATTTTTGTAATTAGAATTCTTTTACTAAGTGATCAATCATTCAAATTCTCTTTTATTTATTGTGATAAATAATTTAATTCATTGCTTTAAATGTAGAAAAAAATTTATGGTTGTTCTTCTACTATAGAGGAGCAATATATAAAAAAGATATCTACATTTAAACATTACAATTATTTGACTACAATTCATCGTATTGTACCCAATGCTCTGTAATGATGTCTCATGACATAATGTTAATTGTTTTAAGTGTTGGGAATCCATTCCTATTTACATTTTATGTTTTTGCATTGCAGGTTGCATGCAACCATGAAGTAGTGACTCTGATCCAATACCACATGCCTAGAATGACATGTTTAATTCATGATCTAATTCATGAGGTGTCTAGATAAAGACATTTCCCGAGAAAGCAGAAATTTGCGCTCATTGTTAGTGATATATTTTGACTTGGAGGAGTAGAACATTGATTTTGACACATTTTAACATGCGTTTTTTTGGGTCTATCAACATGTTGTGTGTGTGTGTGTGTGTGTTTAAAAGCCCATTATCACCTAACACCAAAGGTGATTTTGTGGATTGGCTCATGTTGGAGATTTTTCGAAATATTTCATGGGTGTTGGTTTTGTGACCATGGCCTCTAGCCTACCTAGTATGTATCCCATGATGGCTTGAGATGCAACGGCCTGGCCTCAAGAGAGAGGCTTGGCGACAAGACAAATGGCTATAGCCTCCCCTTCCAAACAATGAAGAACTGGGTAGCTTGTCGATTGAGCCAATTGGTTTGAGGCAGGGGAGGCCAGAAAGCTCTGATGAGGTACCACAACACTAAGCTATGACCCATGCAAGTAGCTTCATGTGGTCCATCTATCCTTTCCTTTCCTTTTCTTGTGTGTGTATGTGTGTTTATGCGTGGGGTGTGGGTCCAAAACCATAATAATCCACTTCATGTTTTCTTCTTTTCCTTCAATCCTATTGTCACCTCTCACACATTTTCAATTCAATTTTGTCAAACATGATCTCATTCAAGTGTACCCGTGTGCAATCTCATCAAACATGATATCATGTCTTACATGAATGAAGCCTTTGTTGGTAGAAGGGTTGTCACGCTTGTAATACTTTGTTGCTCAAGTGAGTAGCCCTTTTTGTCCATTGAGAATCAAGCTTTGTTCACACCTCAATGGAGACATACAAATATGCAATGTATCCAACAAACTTGGTGTATGTGAGAGGTTAGGATTCCTTCACAAAGTTGTCTTGGCAAGTCACATCTTGTACCACAATGTTCATGGATTGATTCATAATTAAAATAGCCATGTTCACATATTTCACCTAATATGAATGTGGCACATACTTTTCATCAATCATTGCATAACCACATGAATTGTTGGAATACTCTAACTCATTTGAGAAATGGCATAAATTCACCTAAGACATTGACTCTTTAGGGTGGTCTCTTTCTCCACAAGATTGTCAACTTTTTGAAAGTGAACAAACATTTCACTTTTAAACATTCGGTAAAACCACGATGTGTGCCAAGAGTATTCATTCATGAAGGTAATCTAGTGTTACATATTATATGTGTTATAGTTTGTGTAGGTCTCCATACAAATTTCCTATTCTCATCCCTAGTTTCATGTTGAATACAACAATCCACCTTGATGTGGCAAGGTTATTGAAATACCAACATTCTAGTAGTTGGTTTTGGTGGTTTGCACCACCTCGAAACTACTCATTCTTCAAGAATTTTAACTTCTACTCTCACCCCTACTTTCATGTTGATTGCAACAATCTACCTTGATGTGGCAAGCTTGTGGAAATACCAACATTAGACTAGTTTGTTTTGGTGGTTTGGGCCACCTTGAAATTACTAATTCTTTGGGATTTCCTCCTCCTACTCTACCCATACTTTCATGTTGATTCTAATTAATTTTAATGAACCAAGGGTAGGATAGTTGGGAAATTCATTATCCTTGGATTTGGGACAACCCCATATGAACAAACGACACATGGGAATACATGGTGGTCTAGGAACCTTAGGTATTGAGTTATATAAAGGGAACTAGCTAGCTCCTTCATTACAAAATCTTGAGACTATATTAGTGAGGCTAAGCTTTCTTCTTTGGATCATTTATATCAACAACCACGGTATAACACAGGGTCATAACTTATAATTGGAGGTATGGGACACTAGTGGTAGTTTATGTTCGCTTTATGTCCTTCGTTTGGGGATAGTCAATGTGGTTAAGCACCCTTAATCCATTCTTCTCATTAATGTCTTATTGCTTTGCTCGTCATTAGTTCAATTTGTAGCATTCATATTGCATTGTCATTTGTAATTCTAGTTTGTGTAAGTTGTATATCATATTAACTAGTGTTGTCAATTGAAGTCTCCAAATTGTTCTAGATATCATGGATTCAAAACCACAAGGTCACATGCACCTCTATTCTAGCACCTAGGTAAAACTTAAAAGTACTTGAGAGAACGTAAAGCTTCTCATGATCGTAAATACATCATGTGTATGTACGAGGAATCTGTCAACAATTGTTACGTAGTAAAAACTTCACACTAGGAGGACCAACGAACAACTAAGGCTGTAAACGTGAGTGTTTGCGGAAGCGTAAAACAGAGAACAACAGAGAGAGAGAGAGAGAGAGAGAGAGACAGAGAGACAGAGAGACAGAGAGAGCAGAACGTAATTTCAAAATTATATCAAGACTCTATACACACACTGTGCTAAGTAGCACTATTTATACAAGTCCTCTTGGGACTGACAGAAGTACCATGTACTTCATCAATGCCATGGTAACTCAAGTATTGATTTATGGAGTAGAAGTATGGGGTGGCACCATCCCTCTTAATGCATGGAATGAGATTGAGAAAATTCAAAAGATGTTTTTAAGGAGGCAATTAGGAGTTAAATGCACTACCTCTTACCAGGTTATGCTCTTGGAAACAGGTGTTTGACCCATAGAATTATTGGCACTCCAAAGAGTATATAAATACATTACAAAAGTCAAGAATATGTCGAATCATCGATTACCACATCTTGCTTGGAATGTTGGATGTAAGCTACAAAAGATTCATAAAAGTAAGATTCTCTCATTCGGTTGGGTTGTTGACATAAGGAAATTGTTTAGAAGATGGGGTGTGGATGATCTTTTAGAGCTTTCGGGGAATGCTATGTAGTATGTAATGATTGCGGAAAGGTTGGTGGAATCATTAAGGATGAAGTAGGAAGGTGTTAAGAGGACAAAGCTAGAATACTACATTGCAAATGTCAACCCTGAATGTTGGTCTCAATATAAAGCAAGAATGCATATTGATCGTATCCAACCTTATCTCATTACCAATATGAGTAGTAATGCTCTTAGAGCCCTGTGGAGAATCTAACTCAACTTCCCATGGAGATAGTGTTCACACTAATCAGTGGACATTATACTAGGCTAGTTTTGTAATTAGTAGAAAGGGCACTTGCCCTAGATCAGTTAGTATTTAAACCAACATTTTGTAACTTAGGTATTGTTGGATACAGCTTCTTGTTCAAGCTCTCCTTCACCCTCTCTCTCTGTCTTGCCTTACGTGTACTCACACACACACAGAGTTCGCTTCCGTTGCATAACACCACCTACGCCTCACCTTCTTTACATGGTATCAGAGCGTTTAGGTTATTTGATCAAACTCGCTCAACTTTGTGGTGATCACAACACCAACGATCATCAGAACCAGTTCAAGAAATAGAGAAAGAAATCGACATCATGAATACTCTAATGGGAAGCACTCTTCCTACAAAGAAGCTTGATAGGACAAACTTTGCATCTTGGGAATACAAGATGCATCAATACCTTGTCGGACTGTTGGGAGACAGGTCCCTCCGGATGGGAAGGGAGAAGAACGGTATGAGGAGAACCCGGCTACGGAGAGCCGGATGATACAGACCCGGTGAAGACCGGATGAGGAGTACCCGGCTACGAAGAGCCAGATGATACAGACCCGGTGAAGACCGGATGAGGAGTACCCGGCTACAGAGAGCCGGATGGTGCAGACCCGGTGAAGACCGGATGAGTACCCGGCTACGGAGAGCCGGATGGTGCAGACCCGATGAAGACCGGATGAGGAGTACCCGGCTACGGAGAGCCGGATGGTGCAGACCCGGTGAAGACCGGATGAGGAGTACCCGGCCACGGAGAGCCGGATGGTGCAGGCCCGGTGAGAACCGGATGAAGAGACATATTCGTAAATATGTTTCTGAGAGCCCATCTAGGCTATATTTGTAAATAGCCGAAAAGTCATATTAGTATAAATATGACTTAGGGCAAACTAGTTGTGTTGTTGTCATTTTCTGTTTTGCACGAAATCAGAGTGCGTAACTGTACAGAGAGAGAGAGAGAGAGAGATCGAGGTCGTTGCCTCTGTTGTAACCGCCGCCTGTGGCGAAGATCGTGAGCACGAGGTCGTTGCCTCCGTGGACTCACTGTTTTTGTACATTCTTACATAGTGACAGTTTGCAGCCTGTGGACTGCCGTGGTTTTTCCCCTAGTTTGGGGTTTTCCACGTAAACCTCCTGTGTAGTGTGTGTGTATCTTCCTCTCCTTTGTGTCGTGTTTTATTTCCCGTTTTCTGTGTATCATTCTATGCTCGGTTGTGGCCGAGCGTCGCGCATAAGGGTCGTTGGGTTCCTGTCACGGACAAGGTTACTGGAGCTATATCGAAAGAGCTCATGAAACGCAACCCAACCCAACACACGCCGCCTACCTAGCGTGGGAGTAGGTCGCAAGCCCTATGTCATATTGCCTTGCATCATGCATTCATGATCACATGCTCGGTTATATTCGAGAGTCGAAAACACCGAAAGAAGCCTAGGCCAATCTCAAGAATATTTTTGCGGCCAATACAGTTGCATGAAAGCTCCAACTTCGACAGGAGTTGAATAACATGCAACAAAGGGATATGTCAATCACCACTGACCAGCTATACCTTGAAGATCAAGGAGCTATGCGATGCTCTTGGATTGATCAATGATGTCATCGATGATGATGAGATGGTGCAAATATGCCTCAATGGCTTGGCACCTCGATTCGGCACGATTAGATCGGTCATTCTCGCAAGGGAGAATCCACCCTCCTTTTTTGACCTTAAGTCGATATTATTGGTGGAAGAAAATCATGCCCAACAAAGGAGCAATGCACCCAATGGTCAAATGCTCTACTCCCAGTTGGATAATAGAAGACGATTTGGCCGAGGAAATAGAGGTTGATTCGGCCAAGGGCGACAAGGTCAACCGACCCGAGGACACACCTCCCACCAATGGCAAGACGATAGGAACAACTCCAAGGAGTTCGGTAGAAGGGGGAGCCATCCTACCGGACCAAGCAATCGCAATAACCTGATCGAATGCGGGTACTATGGAAAACTCGGCCACTACAAAGAGGAGTGCCAAACGAGAATAGGCTTCGACTAGCTGACAACTCACTAACAATGCTTCGAACTCTGACTACAACGATCGTGGCGGAATGTTTATGATTAGGCACAAAGTGCATTCAATGTTGACACAAGGTGAGACAAACACCTCTCCTTCGGATAATGTATGGTTTGTTGACTCAGGAGCATCCAATCATATGACGTCCCACAAAGATTGGTTCTGAGAATTACGAAAGCTCGATCGGCCTGACTATGTCGAAACCGGAGATGACACAACTCACTCGATTTGGCATATCGAATATGTCCCATTCGGGAACGATGGCAAACAAACCTACCTTGGAAATGTCTTGCATGTCCCAACCATCACGAAAATCTAGTCTCGGGTGTATGTGAAGCATGCCAATTCGGCAAACAACATCGACTACCATTCCCAAAAGAAGGGAATGTGAGCAAAGGGATCCTGGATGTCATGCATTAAGATGTATGGGGACCGGCACAAACAACCACATTCGGCGGATGCCGATATTATGTCTCGTTCATCGATGACTTCTCAAGGCATGTCTGGATCTATCCGATGTAGTAGAAGAGTGAAGTGTTTAGACACTTAGAAAGGTTTAAAAACGAAGTCGAAAAAGGCACAAGTCGGCATGTTCGATGCCTTCGTTCGAATGGAGGCAAAGAGTATTTCTCGGACGAGTTTACAGCATACCTCCAATAGGAAGGAATAAACAACGAGAATTCTCATGCCGACACACACCTCAGCAAAACGGAGTAACCGAACGAAAGAATCGGCACATAGTAGAGGTAGTTAGGGCAATGATGAACGAGAAAAACCTGTCGAAATCGTATTGGGCTGAAGTGGCAAACACAACCGTCTACCTCATGAATAGGTGTACAACCTCGGGGGTACATGACATAACCCCTCATGAGAAGTTTTTCAAAAAGAAGCCGGACCTATCACATGTCTGGATATTCGGTTCAATTGCTTATGTACATATTCCCGACGAGAAGTGACAAAAGCTCGACCTGAAGTCGGAGAAATGTATCCTCGTAGGGTACTCACTCGAACAAAAGGGGTACAAATATTACAATTCATCTACCCGAAAAGTTCGAGTAAGTTGAGACGTTGTCTTCGACGAGTCAACATCCTAGTACGAACCAAAGTCGAGTCCAATTTTGATCCCAGTCTACCCGGAATCAACCGAATGACAAACAGAAGACGAATTTTGACTCGGACACATGTTCGAAGAAAGTCTGATTACGACAAGGCTTAGTGGACCACAAGAGACCCCGAGTGATCAAAGAACATCTCGACCAAGTTCGGGGCTAGACAAAGGGAAGGCCAAAATGTCGGAATACGACGATGCAATCGAAAACGAGTCAATTCACTCCTTTGACAGTGAGTTCGAAGGCCTGGACATCCCAATCATCCGGACGAATGGAGCAAAGCCTTAGATCATGCAAACAAGAAGCTCCATCGCTCCACCCGAGAGAAAAACCCGGTCAGCCGATTCAACTACAATGAGTATATGGCATACCATTATGCCTTTATGATGAAGGTGACGACAGTCCGAGAACCAGAAAACTTCTCCAGGCAGCCAAGGATCCACGATGGATCAAAGCAATGAACGAGGAGATGCAGGGTTTAAGCAAAAACGAGACATGGGATCTCGTCCCCCATACCTCAAGCAAGAAAGCAATCGGTTATAGATGGATTTTCAAAGTAAAATATAATGCTAACAGCTCAATAAATCGTTACAAGGCACAACTCGTAGCTAAGGGATACACTGAAACGCACGAAGTAGATTACGAGTAGACCTTTGCCCCGATGGCAAAGATGTTTGGATAATCATTTCTCTAGCAACGACGAAAGAGTGGCACCTCCACCAGATGGACGCCAAGAACGTCTTTCTTCAAGGCGAATTAGAAGAGGAGGTGTACATGGTACAACCACCCGGCTTCGAATCCAACATTCATCTGAAAGTCGTATGCCGACTCAGAAAGCCTCTATACGGCCTCAAGCAAGCACCGCGTGCTTGGCATTCAAAGATCACCTAGTATCTTCACCAAATCGGCTTCCGAATGTCGAAATCGGACAACTCCCTATACATCTGAAACGAGTCGAACAACCCGTCAATTGTCATCATCCTATATGTGGATGATTTGGTCATCGGAGGAAAGGATATCACCGACATTAATAAAATCAAAATGTTCCTATCCGAAAGATTCGAAATGAAAGGCATGAACGAGCTCCATTACTTCCTCAGTATCGAAGTAATTCGAACACCAGTCGAGATATTGATCTCTCAACGGCACTACATTCTTAATTTTCTCTACAAGTTCAGAATGACCAAGTGCACACATGTGTCTATCCCTCTCGATCAAAATCTCAAGTTCGATGCCGATTTGGGGACAAAAGCATGCGAGCTGACTCAGTACCGTCAATTGATCGGCAGCTTAATCTATCTAACCATCACACAGCCCGACCTCAGCTATTCAATCGGCCTACTTAGCCAATTCATGCAAAACCCTCAGAATGTTCATTTCGATTGCTAAGAGGGTACTTAGGTACGTATGTGGGATGATGGATTTCAGCATCAAATACAAGTTGGATACGATCATTCGGCTCGAATGGTACACATATGCGGACTGGGCCAACTTTAAGGCCGACGGGCTATCGACTTTTGGATTTGTCTTCTCCCTCGGCAGTGGAGCGATCTCCTGGATCAGTAAAAAGCAGTCGACAGTCGCACTGTCGAGCACGGAGGCCGAATACAGGGGTGCAACAGTCACGGCGTGTGAAGCTGTCTAGCCCAAACGCATTTTGAAGGATCTGGGCGTTCCTATCAAGGATCTGATTATCCTATACTGCGACAACATGTGTAGTATCTACCTGGCTTGGAACCCCGTGTTCCACCGGCGGACTAAACATATCGAAGTGCACTACCACTTCATTCGAGAGCGCATTCAAACTGGAGATGTCGATTTACAACACATCAGCACGACAAACCTTGGTCTCTCGATCACCGACCAGCCAAGCTTGAGGGGGAGTACTGAAAAATAGCAATAATCGTCGATGTCGAATTGCAGCTAATCAGTCAATCGAAGCCGACCAAAGGAGTCGAAGTACGATGATAATTGAGCCGAACAAGGAGCACAAAGCAATCGAACAATTGAAATCGTAAGTCGTGTCGACTAACCTTTTGAAAGTTGATTCAGCTGAATCGAAGATTCTCAAGGAGCGAACCGAACTAACTTCTCGACATCCGGAAGTTGTATTTGAAGGGGAGTGTTGAGAATCGAACTTAACTTCCCATGGAGATAGTGTTCACACTAGTCAGTGGACATCATACTAGGCTAGTTTTGTAATTGGTAGAAAGGGCACTTGCCCTAGATCAGTTGGTATTTAAACCAAACTTTTGTAACTTAGTTATTGTTGGATGTAATTCTAGGTTTTTACTAATACAGTTTCTTGTTCAAGCTGTCCCTCTCCCTCTCTCTCTCTCTCTTGCCTTATGTGTAGTCACATACACACACACACACACACACACACACAGTTCGCTTCTGTTGCATAGCACCACCTACGTCTCACCTTCTTTACAAGCCCTTACACTACTTCGCACTCGATCACACAAGTTAGGTATTGAAGTTGCATCATGGTATCAAAATGTAACAAATTTGAAGTCATGCAAAGTATGCAATTAATGTCACTTGCTCTTCACATGGTCGACATATAGTTCAATTTGTTCAAGATATGCTAACATACTAAGAGGGAGTGATAACGTAAGTGCCATACTTAAGACACCGTTGAGAAGGTCGAGCTCATATGCGTATGCTTTATTCACACATAAAGACTTTGTGCTTCAATATCAAGAACACATACCCCTTCTTAGGAAGGAGACACATATCAAGAACACATGGATACTTTGGTCCCATAGGTCAAATTTGGCCTCTTTATGGACGATAAAAATTCTAATTCTAATACTCAGAAGTTCTAGTTTTGCATACTTCATTCTAATTTATATGTTGATTAGAAAGGACCATCCGTTTCATGTCGCCTCAGAACTGTTCTTATCACCTGGAGAGCATGGGACAAGGAAATAATGATCATGGAATTTTGCTTCCGAGATCACCATTCTACATTCGTTGTGGAGCTGTTGAAGGATTGTGCAAAGAAGAAGGATGTCTCGAAAGGCGTTCAGCTACATGCTGGCATTCTGAGAAGAGAATTGCTTCACAAGAACCCGTATGTAGCCAGTGCTTTGATCAATATGTATTCCAGATGTGGTGAGCTTGGACAAGCCCACAAAGTGCTTGAAGAGCTCCATATTAGAGATGTTGTCTCTTGGTCCTCACTCATTTCAGGGTATGCCCGACAAGATCAAGGCCATGAAGCACTAAAATGTTTCGAACGGATGCGGACAGAGGGTATTTCTCCTAATGAGGTCAGCTTCATTTGCGTCTTGAAGGCATGTGGTAACATCAGAGCTATTGACAAGGGTAAACAGATTCATGAGGAGATTATTGATATGGGCTTGCTGGATAAGAATATCATGCTTGGCAATGCTTTGGTCGATATGTACGCCAAATGTGGCATGCTTGCAATAGCACAAGAAGTGCTTGAAGAGCTTCCGATTCGAAATGTGGTCTCTTGGAATGCATTGATTGCTGGGTATGTACAACAGAACAAAGGCCATGATGCTCTTGATTGCTTCTCACAGATGCAAAGGGAGGGTCTTTCGCCGGATGAAGTGACATTCACTTGCATCCTCAAGGCATGTGGAAGTGTTGGAGATATCGAGAAAGCAAAAGAAGTCCATGATGAGATTGTGAACAAAGGGGTTTTGGAAAGAAACGTTATGGTTGGCAATGCGTTGGTTGACATGTATGCCAAATCAGGTGTTCTTTCATTGGCACACCAAGTGCTCGAGAACCTTCCTATCCGAAATGTGATCACTTGGAATGCTTTAATTTCAGGGCATGTCCAACATGACCAGGGCCATGATGCAATCCAATGCTTTCTATGGATGCAAAGGGAGGGCTTTTCACCTGACAAGGTGACATTTTCTTGCATCCTGAAGGCCTGCGGCAGCATTCGAGATATTCACAAAGGCAAGCAAATCCACAATCTTATTGTGACTGGGAAGTTTTTGGAAAAGAATACTGTGCTTGGTTCTGCATTGGTGGATATGTACACCAAATGTGGGCTTCTTACATCCGCAAGACAAGTGCTTGGAGAGCTTCCCATTCGAGATGTAGTGTCTTGGTCTACACTAATTGCAGGGTATGCCCAACACAATCAAGGTGATAAAGCACTTGCCTGCTTTGCAGAGATGAGAAGAGAGGGTTTATATCCAAATGAGGTCACCTTCACTTGTATTTTAAAGGTTTGCTCAAACATAGGAGCTATTGAAAAAGGCAAACAAGTTCATGAGGCAATATTTAGTGGGGGTTATCTAGGTAAGAGCATTGTGCTTGGCACTGCTTTAGTGGATATGTATGCCAAATATGGTCTGCTTGGGAAAGCGCAAGAAGTGCTCCAGGAGCTTCCAGTTCGAGATACAGTCTCTTGGAATGCACTTATTACCGGATATTCTCAACATGGGTGTTTCCATGAAGCACTGGACTGTTTTGAGCAGATGCAAAGAGAAGGTCTTTCTTCAAATGAAGTAACCTTCGCGTGCATCTTAAAGGTCTGTGGTAGTATACGAGCTATCGATAAGGGTAAAGAAATACATGATACACTTATCAGTCTGGGCTTGCTTGAGAAAAATATTATGCTTGGAACATTATTGGTAGATATGTATGCAAGAGGTGGTCGGCTTGTAGTAGCACAAGAAGTGATTGATGGGCTTCCTATTCGAGATACAGTCTGTTGGAATGGATTAATTGCTGGATATGTGGAAGAGGATAAATGTATGGAAGCACTGAATTGCTTTGAGCAGATGCAAAAGGAGGGCCTTGCTCTGAATGACGACACATTTATTTGCATCTTGAAGGCTTGTGGCAACTTTGGAGCTATTGATAAGGGAAAAGAAATTCATGAGGAGATTGCCACCCTTGGCTTGCTAGAGAAAAATATATTGCTTGGCACTACTTTGGTCAATATGTATGTCAAATGTGATGCATTTGAAAAAGCACACCAAGTGCTTGAAGAGCTTCCCATTCGAGACACTGTATCTTGGAATGCCCTTATTTGTGGTTATGCTCAAGAGGAGCATTTTCAAGATGCATTGAATTGTTTTGAGCAGATGCAAACAGAGGGTCTGCTCCCAAATGATGTGACCTTCATTTGCATTTTGAAGGCATGTGCTTGCCAAGGGGCTATTGAAAAGGGCAAACAAATTCATGAAGAAATTGTCCGATGCGGACTGCTGGAGAAGAATATTGTGCTTGGCACTACCTTGGTTGATATGTATGTCAAATGTGGTGTTCCTTCGAAAGGTTCGCAAGTGCTCAATGCCTTTTCCACCCGAGACATATTTTCTTGGTCAGCATTAATTGCAGGATATGCACAAATGGGCAAATGTCATGAAGCATTGTGTTGTTTTGAACAATTGCAAAGGGAGGGCCTTATCCCGAATGAGGTTACATTTGTTTGTATCTTGAAGGTATGTGGTGAAATAGGTGCTCTTAACACAGGGAAAGTAATTCATGATGAGATTGTCCATAGGGGCTTACTAAAGAAAAACATTTTACTTGGCAATGCTTTAGTGGACATGTATGCCAAATGTGGATTGCTTGCCAAATCTCGGCAAGTGTTCGAGGAACTAACACTTCGAGATGCAGCCTCTTATAACGCATTAATGGCTGGATATGCCCAAGAGGGGCAAGGTCATGAAGTACTTGATTGTTTTGTAAGGATGCAAAGGGAGGGTATTTTTCCAGATGAGATAACATTTGTGTGCATGCTGAGTGCATGCTGTCACTCAGGGAATTCAGATGACGCCCAAATATATTATGACAATATGTGCCAAATATATCATATCACTCCAACGATAGAGCACCATACATGCATGGTGGTCGTCTTTGGATATACAGGATGCTTTCATAAAGCAATGTCAGTGATTAAAACAATGCCATCCTCCAACGATTCTTCAGTTTGGACTGCACTCCTTAATGCATGTAGAAAATGGGGCAATGTGAATCTTGGCAAACTGGCTTTTGATCAGGTGATACAGATGAATGGGAATCTTGCTTCTGCTTATGTGATTATGGCCAATATTTATGCAGCTGTTTGTATGCAAGAAGAGGCTGACAAAGTAGACGCAATGAGAGGGAGAAACACTAATTGGAAGAAGGATGAAATGGGCACGAGTGTGATTGGACAACTTTGTACCATATGATACCGACTTAATGTCCATTGCGACATATTTCACAGAGTCCACACCAACAGGTAGTTTGCATGCTTGGTAATTGTGATATAAAGACAAAGGAGTAAATATAAATGCCTAACTTATGAAGAGAGAGAAGAATGACTTCAGCAAAGAACCCACTGTTCACAAGTCTGATTAGAGTATTCTAAATGGGGGTGAGATGAATGGAAGAAACATGGTCATAAGAAGGTTTTAAGAGAATTCAACTATTGAGATCTATGGAGCAAGCTGCCTATGCTTTAAGAGCAGATTCAAATGTACATACTATTAATCTTTGTTAGCGAATTCACGAAACCTGAGCACATTATACTAATAACCAAATAATTAGGAGGGTGTGAAGTGTCGATGCTAGTCCTCAGGCCAAAAGCTAGTGAAATGAACTAGAACTTGAGTCACTGATTGGGGCACATAATCCAGGCAGTAGAATGATCTAATGATGAGCATTCAAGGATTCCCATTCATGAACGTAGGGTATGGTAGAGGAGGGCAAGTTTAGGATGATTGTGTATTATTCGATGATTACTACCATTTGTAACATGTACATCAGTCAAATCATGTATAGAGTCACAATTTAATAAGGGTGATTCATATTGGTGGACTACCCAAAAAGGAAACCAAACTATTTAGCCACTTCAAGAACAATTCAGTAGCTCAATGAGCTTTGAAATTGTTTGGCTTTGCCTTGGTTTGATACCAACATATTTGTGTGCTCCGCCGCGATAATGTGGAAGGGTACAAAGAACCCACTTAAATTTAAGGAAAGTATTAAGCCCAGCTTTTTGGCTTTCATAACATCTTTACTTTTCTCACTTCAGGCTAGAGCATACACCTTAATCTTTCTCTCCATCTCCTTTACATTAAAGAACTTAGAGTATTCTATTTTAAAGTACTTGCGCTATCTAGTGTTTATTTGGATTAACTTAACTAAAAGGAAGTGTATGGGCTCCCTTATTATGTTTTGTAGTTTCTTACTCGGTTAAGTCTCATGATTAAGTCTTTGGGATTGAGTGTAATCATCTCTTAGTTAAGTTAGTATAGTAGAGAGGTTAATGTGAAGTTCATCAAAATGATTACCACTCAAGGTTTTTGGAGGAAGATATTTAATGATTAATGAAGTACTCTTATGTCTACACACTACTTGGTGCTATAATTTGTTGAAAGTTAAGAAGCAATCCACCTAGGCATTATCATCCATGGAAATCGAACTTGCAACCATACCTCTAGTTGCGAAAGAAAGCATTTAGATTAAATCTATGCTCGAGGAACTGCACTTACTATCTGTTCACATGATGTTTTCATATATTTGAAAGTGTATATAGTAAACACTAAAGAGACAAATAATGACATGAAGACTAGGATGAGATAGCTAGGAAAAAATTTTAACATTATAAAGAATTTTGGATCTTTTGCTTTGTGTAGTGCAATTGCCTAGCCACCATAAACTAGTTTTTGATGGTTTTCATGTAAATGTAATGGAAAGCACCATTTTACTAGATCACAACATTTTTGTTGAGGAAACCTATTGAATTGAAAATATACAATGGATGGGAACGCTAAAGATAGAACCCTCCAAAGCATTTTATGGCATAGGATTATTTCACCATCTTGTATGGAATGGGGAAGACTAAAACCTCATACAAGATTTGGGCATACACTGCACTTTTATGGTGGAGGTCTAGACTCTAGAGACGTGCCAAAGTTCCTTCGTTTGTGGATCCAACACATCAGTTTGGTTACCCAACATAAAGACAAGTGTAAAAATGGTCAAGGTGAGCACACCATGACGCAAAAACTATTCAATAGTTCCATCTGAAACAACCTTTGGCTTGGCAGCAAGCAGCATTACGTGGTTCCACAATGACCTTAATGGCCTCTTGTCCATTCACCCACTTCAGGCAGGCGGGGTCCTCGGGCCAGAGCGCTGCTTGGTCATGTTGGACATGCCCTGAAATTAATGCATTCCAAGTGATCACATTTTGGATAGGAAGGTTCTCAAGCACTTGGTGTGCCAATGCAAGAACACCCGATTTGGCATACATGTCTACCAACGCATTGCCAACCTAACATTTCTTTCCAAAAGGCCCTTGTTCACTATCTCATCATGGAATTCTTTTGCTTTCTCGATATCTCCAACACTTCTACATGCCTTGAGGATGCAAGTGAATGTGACTTCATTAGGTAAGAGACCCTCCCTTTACATCTGTGAGAAGCAATTAAGAGCATCATGGCCTTTGGTCTGTTGTATATACCCAACAATTAGAAGCTCTTGAAGCGCTTCTTGTGCTATCTTGCAAGCATGCCATATTTGGTAGTCAATATGATTGGATAAGTTTTGGCATTTTTTCTTTGTATTGGAAAAATATTCCAATATTCACATTTTTTCCTTGTATTGGGGAAATAGTGACATTGGCAATGTAATAATCCAACTCTAGCATTTTAGCATCTTGCCACTTCATCCTTAGTACCTTGACTGATATATCTTGAATGATCATATCATAGCATCACATGAGAGCTACATTAGATCTTTTTATTCCTCATCTCTTAAACCATTTCATAATGTCAAGCACCTAGTTAGATGAGAGGATTCACCTCTTATTAGCTTTTCATACCTTGCATCCTATGTTCAAAGATTGTTTGGGTAATGTATAATTAGGCATATTCTTGACTTCTGTGATATGGTTGCACACCATTTGCTACGCTAGTACCTCTATGGATCGAGCACCTATTTCATTAGCATGAGAGGATAGGATATGAGGATATACTCTAATGACATTTCGATCTCTATCATTCTTTTCCAAATCTCATTCCTTATTATGGTGCATGACTTTCTTGAAGTTCAAAAGACAAAAATATAGGTTTTTCCCCTTGGAAGTGAGGAGGTGAGGTATATCAAATCAAATTGCTAAGGGATCGAGGTTTAGGGTTTGTCAATCGGCGAGCCATGCGCCTCACACCATTGAATTAAGGACATTGGGTGATACCTGAATGAGTTGAAAATAGACCACTGAGGTCTTTGTAGAATTGGGTAGCATGGAATCTCTTTTGAATTTGAATAGAAGGTACGAAGGTGTCATCGTGAAGGGTTGGCAATGGCAATTGTTGATATAATGTGTGATGTGGGTGAGGAGGTGATTGAAGCACAAGGATAATGTTAATGAGGTTGCTGCCATTCCTTCTAAGCATCATATGGCCGGTAGCAAATCTGAAAAGGTACAGTTATTGTTAGGGAAGTATATAGGATAGTCAAACTCTCAGATCATGAAAACAATTTCTCAATCATAATTAAGCCAACCACATCAATCTTACAGTTGAAGAGGTTTTGAGGTTAAACTCCGAACCTTGGCATGATGTGATCAGGAGAGTTCGAAGCAAACTACATGTTGGCTGTTGCTATTTTCAATCTCATCGTAACAGTGAACCAAGTGACAGTCCCAACGATATCGGATAGGGGAATGGGAGATTATGTAATAACTTATGATTGTTAGAAATTTCAGGGGAGCCCTAAAATGGTGGCCACAAACATAAAACTAGGAGGGCCAATGACTCCATCCAAATGCTTTGAGTGATGATTATCGGCCCCATATCGAAAGCAGCATGACAAAACAAATCTAGCACTACAACATCAAACCATTTTGCGTGGCTAGTCAATGACCCAGGTCGAGACTTCCAATGGAGACAATAAAAGTAATAACAAGAATACAAGAAATGACATTGACAATAAACCACCTCCACCATCTGATCACTCACTCCTGTCTTACAAGAAAAGAGTGACTATACCATACTCAAATAATAGGTGCAGATATGGTTTGGTCACATGAAATACATTATCCAAAAAATATCCCTTCCTCCCCATCATCATCATTGCATTTGGTCTCCACCACATCCCACAGTATGCTTGGATTTGCAGTGCATTTGAAGCCAAATCAACTCCACCAAATTCCCCAGTATGTGAAGTGGATTCAATAGGCTACAACTTAATGGAGAAATCAAGGAGAGATTCAACACAAGTGGATTGTAATCATCACACGACAAACCCCCATTGATATTTCTATCATAACTCTCTCATTTCCTATTTGATGCATCGAGCCAAAATGTCAGCACAAATTAGAGGAAAATAGGAGCTACAAAATTTCTAATGAAGTTGATGTTTGACATGAATTTGGATTTGCTTATGCTTAGTAAGATCTAATGTCTTGAATGTTAATCATTCAAAAGCCTTTTATCTTACCAAGCTCCCGTTAAAAGACTTGGTGTTGGCACTACACTATGTACCGTAGACTTTCTGAGCCATATAAAGCAATGCTCCAGATCAACAAATGTGAAGTAGTTCACCATCATGCCATTGTAAAAAAATACTCATGTTTGGTTGGTTGTGGGTCATTTATATACATTTATATACATTTATTTACATATATGTTGTGTTCTATGCTTGAGATTTTCTTTTTGACAGTGTTATTCATTTGTGCATCCCAAACTAAAAACGGATCAATGTTCGGTTTTCTCAATCCCTATGCATCATTTCATCAAAAGCCAATAAGGCAAGCCTCAAATTACCCCATCTTTTGCAAGCACTCAAAAACGTGAGCCAACATGAAGGATATTCATTGAAAGACACTGGCATTGATTTGATCATCGCCATTGCCTCATCAGAGCATCCCAAAACCCCCACCATGCATGTATGGTGCTCAAGCATGGGTTTCATCCTCGTTATTCTCCTCATATCCTCATAATGCTTTTGGGCCTCATCTAATTTGTGTGAGTGCCTACATGCATTCAGCATGCACAAGAATGTTATCTCGTCTGGCAAAACACCCTCCATTTGCATCCGAGTAAAACAATTCAAGGTTTTATGTCCCTCTTGTACATAACCTCCAATAAATGCATTCCAAGAGACCACATTTCGAAACGGAAGATTTTCAAGCACTTGTGCTGCTTTTGTGATCAAACCACACTTGGCATACATATCCACCAGAGCATTGCCAAGCATGATGCTCTTATCCAGAAAACCCCCACTAAGTATATCCTCATGAATTTTTTTTCCATTATCTATAGCCCCGACACTGGTACAGGCCTTCAAAATGCAAGTGAAAGTGACCACATCCGGATAAAAGCCCTCCTTTTTCATCCTTTCAAAACACTCCAACGCTTTATAACCTTGTCCTTGTTGGGCACACCCAGAAATTAGAGTAGACCAAGAGATTGGGTCTCGAAAATGAAGCTCTTTATGTATTTCCTCTGCTTCAGCAAGCCTACCACATTTGATATACATACCTACCAATGCAGTGCCAAGAATAATATTTTTGTTCATTAAGTATCCATTGGTTATATCTTCATGAAGGATTTGCTCTCCCTTATTGAACGTTCCTGTATGCCCACAGGCCTTCAAGATGCAGGACAATGTGATTTCATTCGGAGACAATCCCTCTCTTCGCATCAGTGCAAAACAATCTAAAGCCTCACAACCTTTTTCATGTTGAGCATATCCAGCAATTAGAGCAGTCCAAGCCACCACATTTCGAACCGGAAGCTCATCAAGCACTCGTAGTGCTTGTTCAAACATACCACATTTGGCATACATATCAACCAAAGCATTTCCAATTACAACATTTTCTTTCAACATGCCCCTGTTCACAATCTCCTCATGAATTTGCTTGCCCTTGTCTATAGCTCCTATGTGGCCACAAGCCTTCAAAACGCAAGAGACGTTAACTACATCTGGATTGATGCCCTCTTCTTGCATCTTTTCATAACAAATGAGAGCCTCATGGCCTTGGCCCTCTTGTACAAACCCAGATATTAGTGCACACCATGAGACTCTGTTTCTAATGGGAAGCTCTTTGAGCACTTTTTGTGCTTCCAAAAGAGCACCGCATTTTGCGTACATATCTACCAGTGCATTTCCGAGCACAATATTTTTCTCTAATAACTTCCTATTGACAATTTCACAGTGAATTTGTTTTCCTTTGTCTATATCTCTTGTGATGCCACATGCTTTCAGCACACATGTGAAGGTGATTTCATTTGGAGAAACACCCTCCTTTTCCATCCTTTCATAGCAGTCCAACGCTTTAAAACCTTGACCTTGTTGGACATACCCTGCAATGAGTGAAGACCATGAGACTACATCTCGGACAAGAAGCTCTTCAAGTACTTGCTGTGCTTCTGCAAGCATACCACATTTGACATACATATCCACCAAAGCAGTACCGAGCACAACATTTCCCTTTAAAAAACCTCTATGAGCAATCTCCTCATGAATTTGTTTGCCCTTGTCAATAGCTCTGAGGGTAGCACATGCCTTCAAGATGCAAATGAAGGTGACCTCATTAGGAGAGAGACCTTCTCTCCGCATCTTTTCAAAACATTCTAGAGCTTCATGGCCCTGCCGATGTTGGGCATACCCTTCAATGAGTGAGGTCCATGCGACCACTTCTCTAACATGAAGCTCGTCAAGCACTTTCTGGGCTTGTCCAAGTTCACCGCATTTGGCATACATATTGATTAAAGCACTGGCTACATAGGGGTTATTTTGAAGCAATCCTCTTCTCAGAATGCCAGCATGTAGCTGAATGCCTTTGTACACATCTTTCTTCTTTGCACAAGCTTTGAGCAGCTCAACGTATGGCAAGCCTTTCTTCTTCTGCTGCTCATACACATCTCTATTTGTGCTGCTATTCCAGGAAAGAATAGGGGAGCACATTCTAAGAGCAGCAACATTCTAACAAGAAGAAGGACAGGAACACCAAGGCTGTTGGCTTGGTGGTGTATATGTACCGTATCATCAAAGACAAACAAAGTATGGCTCCTGGAATGTGTATGTATTTGTTTTGTTTTACACAGATTCATACTAGCATAGTTAACATGGATTTATCAGTTGTCCGGTGGTGAGGGATACCCAGAAGTTTATATCTACAAGTGTAGGGTTCTATTCTATTAGTGGCATGCCCGAATCCCCGCTTCAATGGGTGTTTGGTAATGTGCAATCAAGTATGTTGTCTCCACCTTTTGAGCTAACCTTTTAATATCTAAGGTATTCGCGATTATAGCATGATTGGCTTATGTGGAATGCGCAAATTACAACAATCTTCCTCAAGCCATTGTTATAGAGGCCTTAATTGACAATTGCTGGTTCAACAAGGATTATCCATGGTTCGATGAGTTCACCACACATTCTACAGCCACAAAAGTGCCGTAGTGGACCTCGAGGACATATACATTGACTTTTGTATGTTTACTAGCAAGGAACACAAAACAATGAGAAAAGATGGAGGAAGAGAAAGGTAGAGAGAAAAAAGGTGGGTGAGGGAGAGAGATGAGGTGGGTGACAAAGAACACGTTGATAAATTCATGATAGAGAAGGAATAGTAGGTTGTATATGTATAATGTTAGATGTATTAGAAATATTGAGAATCGAGTAGATAGGTATATAGAGTTACAACTGCAGAGATGGATATATGAAAACAGAATTTCTATTACATATGAGAGTAGTTCAAAATGGTAGTTTTCCCATGCGCTCACACCTTAGAGCTTAGATAGGATATGGACCGGCTCACTACAAAATTAGTGGGGACTGGTGATCAATCTCTCCACTGTGTGAGAAAAGTGACTTATAATCTATGTTTGGTCTTAGTATAAATGTGCAAGTCAGTTGACAGTAGTGGAGATATTCCTTTTCTGTCAACTGACTTGTCATTTAATATGACCCAACTCCCTAGGTACAGGCTAGTGCTAGATAATACTTATCTTGAAGTCAATGACGCATACTTCAAGACTAAGTACATCGTAACTTGCCCACAAAATATTCTAGCTGACTTGATTAGCCAATCCTTTTATCTATTTCTCTCTTTCCTAAATATATTGTGTCCTACGCATCTACGGTTTCCTAGATTAACACCTTATCGACCCATATGGTCGAGTTGCACACTAGCCGCTCCTCATTTGGGGCGCTATCACAAAATGTGCACTCTAAGAGCACATATGGGGATAGATTTACAACTTGGGGCTGATCATTGATTATATCTAACACGCCCCCTCAATGATCAACCCATTGAGTTCACTTGGAATTGGGCCAACACCTAGTCGTCGAAGGTGTTGTTGCAACTGTTCTGCTCCAAGCGCCTTTGTGAAGATATCTGCAGCATTTTCTGATGTTGGACAGTACTCAAGCTCCACAATCTCATCATTTATTAGCTCCCGCACATAGTGATACTGAATCTCTATGTGTTTAGTACGTGCATGAAATACGGGGTTCTTGGCAATGGCCATGCAACTCTGATTGTCACACCTCAATACCGTTGCCGTCCTTATTGGGACTGCCACATCCATAAGGATTCTTCTTAGCCAAACTACCTCGCATGCAGCTATGCATGCTGCTTTGTATTCTGCCTCCGTTGAAGATAGTGCCACTGTTGGTTGTTTTTTACTACTCCATGAAACAGCTCCAGATCCTATTGAAAAACAATATCCAGAAACTGATTTTCTGGAATCACTATCTCCAGCCCAATCGGAGTCGCAATATCCACTAAGTTGGTCAATTGTTGGCTTGTAGAAGATTCCATAATTTAAAGTACCCACAATGTACTTTAATACACGTAGAGCAGCTTTCCAATGAGTCTCCTTCGGCTTGTTGCTGAATCGACTCACCACATTGACTGCAAAACAAATATCCGGCCTAGTGTTGCATAGGAAAATTAGACTTCCTACTAGTTGTCTATACTTCCTTATGTCAACCATTGGTGATGAGTCTTCTTGGGATAGCTTGCAGTTTGACTCCATTGGAGTCGACTTCGACTTGCTGTCCATCATCCCGAAGGTCTTCAAGATCTCTGTTGCATACTTTCTTTGTGACATGAAGATGCCGACCGAGGTTTGCCAAACCTCAATTCCAAGGAAGTAGTGTAGAATCCCCAAGTCTGTCATTTCAAACTCAGTTTTCAAACAGTCTTGTGTTTGGCCAATGCACTCTTCATGGTCACCAGTAAGTACTAGATCATCCACGTAAATGATAATGATGACTTGTTTCCCGTCCTTCATTTTGACATACATACTTGCATCCGAAGCACATTGCTTAAAGTCGATTGATCGTAAGAAGCTGTCTATCCTCTTGTTCCAAGCTCTTGGTGCTTGCTTTAGACCATATAGTGCCTTCTTCAGCTTGCAAACTTTGTTTTCTGAATTCGGTATCTCAAACCCCGGTGGTTGTGTCACATATACCTCCTCCTTGAGATGCCCATTCAGAAATGTTGATTTGACATCCATTTGATAAATCGGCCATCCTCTTGAAGCAGCCAACGCTATGACCATTCGAATTGTTGTCATGCGAGCTGTCGGGGCAAATGTTTCTTGTACATCGAACCCTTCAATTTGGGAGTATCCTTGCGCTACTAGCCTGGCCTTGAATTTCTCCAAAGAGCCATCAGCTTTATACTTTACTTTCCATACCCACTTCGTGCCTATCACCTTCTTCTTTGTTGGCCTCTCTACCAACTCCCATGTGTCATTTTTCATGATGCTATCATATTCTGATATCATCGCCTCTTTCCACTTCGGGTCGGCCATAGCTTCCTCCACCGAGGTCGGCTCACTCACTGAGCCTATGATGTCCACCATCAGAGCCATGTTGACAATGTGGTCAGAGGTTCTTCCTTGCTCCTGTATTCTTCTTGATCTTCGTAATCCATCAGTTGAAGTTTCAGGAAACTCAACTTTAGGAGTATGATCATTGAAGAGTTGTTGAGCCCACTTAGGTATTTTCTTTACATGTGGGACTGGCATAGGCTGAACTAGTGAACCATTACCATCAGATGGTTCAGCTTCCTTTTTTGGATAATGGGTCGGGATTGGGTAAAATACTTCTTCAGTTGATGAGATAACTTGAGAATCGTTGTTCTCAGCTAGTTGTGGTTGTTCCTCATCGAACACCACATCGCGGCTTGTCAATATCTTTCTTGCCTCTGGATCGTAGAGTCGATAGGCCTTTGACTCTTCACTATATCCGAGAAAGATACACTTTTTGCTTTTAGCATCCAACTTCTTTCTGCTCACATCTGGAATATGTGCGTAGCACATACACCCAAAGGTTCTGAAGTGCAGCACTGAAGGTTTCTTGCCTGAATAAGCTTCTTGGGGTGTTTTCCCTTGAAGTGCCTTCGTGTAGCTCCGATTGAGGATGTAAACTGTTGTGTTCACTGCTTCAGCCCAGAATGGGTCGGGCAGCGCTTGTGCCTTCAACATACACCTAGCCATCTCGACAACTGTTCGATTTCGACGTTCGACAACGCCATTTTGTTGTGGGGTGTAGGCAGTTGTAAGTTGGCGCTTAATTCCATGCTCTTTGCAATACTCACAGAATTCTATTGATAAGAATTCTCCACCTCGATCAGAGCGTAGCTCCTTCACTAACTTTCCAGACTCTCGCTCGACAAACTTATGCCATCTTTTGAAGATTTTAAAAGCTTCAGCCTTCTCCCGAAGGAAGTAAACCCACATCTTTCTGCTGAAGTCGTCGACTATTAGCATATAGTAGAGAGATCCACCCATTGCAGGAGTCACCATTTTTCCAGAGAGGTCAATGTGTATTAGTTGTAGAGGAGTCTTTGCCCGATTTTGACTCTCTTTTGGAATGGCTGATCTTTGATGCTTGCCCATCATACAAGCATCACAAACATGACTTAAGTCAGATAGGGTTGGCAACCCAACTACCATATTCGACTTCTTCATCTCCTTCAACACAGCAACGTTGAGATGCCCAAATCTCTCATGCCATTGCTTTGTGTTGGTACTTGTGCTGTGGTCAGTAGAAATGGTAAACGCGCTCAGCTCATAGAGATTGTTGCGCCTCACCCCTATTCCTACAACCTTGCCAGCAGAATCTGTTATTTCTGCACCCGACTTCTTGAATCGAACATCAAGACCCTTGTCAGTCAGTGCAGAAATGGACAGTAGATTCTTCTTCAGATCTGGCACGTACAACACTTGAGAGAGATGCTTTGTCCCACCGGTCGTTGCTTTGAGGGAGACGGTTCCGGTTCCTTTGGCCGGACATCGAGCATTGTTTCCGACCACAACATTGATGGGCTCTTGTAGAGGTGTCCAAGAACTGTACCAGTCACGATTACTGGTCATATGTCGGGATGCTCCACTATCGAGAATCCAAGACTCATCAACAACTTGAGTGTCAACTGAAGAACACACTTCTTCAGTTGCGACCCATAACTCTAGTTCATCTACGACATTGTTAGCGGACTCGGGCTCTCTCCAAGAAGTCTTATTAGAACCATTCTTCTCATCCGCCATCTTCTTTCGACAATCCTTGATTGTGTGACCCTTCTTGTCACAGTAGAAACACGATCCATTGAACTTCTTCTTCTTCGGTATCCTATTCGCATTGTTTGAATTGGATGCCCCTTCACCCTTAGTCCTAAAGACAAATGCTGAATCTTCCCTTTCTTCTCTTGTCTTCAGCCGAAGCTCCTCTTCAAGCAGCATTGCACTTAGTTCATCAAATTTTAAAGGAGTGGATCGAACCTGAGTGTTCAATGCTGTCACAATGCCATCATACTTGAAAGGAAGTACTCGAATGCACCGACGAGCCATATCCTCTTGAGAGACGACTACTCCAACAGCCGCCAGCTGATCTTGAAGATCCTTAATCCTTTTTACAAAGGATTCTACTTTCTCTCCATCAGCGAGCTTCTCTGCAGCAAGCTGATTTTCGAGGTTTTGTATCCTTGTATAGTTTCTGGTCTCATACTGGCTGGCCAATATGCTCCAAGCTTCATGTGCCCTAGTTGTATGTTGCACTAGTGTTAGTACAGAGTCACATACACCAGTGACTATGGTACATAGCGCATCAGCATTCCTTCTCTTCCAGGCTCGAAGTAGATCAGCATTTGGAGGAATTGATGTGGTAGGGTGTGCAGGGTCAAAGGTTGCCATGGGCTCAGGGTCTCCCCCTGTGGGTCCCATGATTGTTTCCAACAACTCGTAGGAATCCAAAATGGCAGACATTTTGAACTTCCATAGAGTGTAGTTGGTTCCATCTAGCTTTCCATCAGACAATGGAGGTGGGCGAATGCGCAATGGAGCAGCTGCAACATTCGTGGACAAGGCCATTGATACTCTGTCTCTCTCTCTCTCTCTCTATTTCTCTTTGTTGCTAGACAGCAACTACCCGTATATACCTAATCTAGATCAACCTCTTCGCTCTGATACCATATTAGAAATATTGAGAATCGAGTAGATAGGTATATAGAGTTACAACTGCAGAGATGGATATATGAAAACAGAATTTCTATTACATATGAGAGTAGTTCAAAATGGTAGTTTTCCCATGCGCTCACACCTTAGAGCTTAGATAGGATATGGACCGGCTCACTACAAAATTAGTGGGGACTGGTGATCAATCTCTCCACTGTGTGAGAAAAGTGACTTATAATCTATGTTTGGTCTTAGTATAAATGTGCAAGTCAGTTGATAGTAGTGGAGATATTCCTTTTCTGTCAACTGACTTGTCATTTAATATGACCCAACTCCCTAGGTACAAGCTAGTGCTAGATAATACTTATCTTGAAGTCAATGACGCATACTTCAAGACTAAGTACATCGTAACTTGCCCACAAAATATTCTAGCTGACTTGATTAGCCAATCCTTTTATCTATTTCTCTCTTTCCTAAATATATTGTGTCCTACGCATCTACGGTTTCCTAGATTAACACCTTATCGACCCATATGGTCGAGTTGCACACTAGCCGCTCCTCATTTGGGGCGCTATCACAAAATGTGCACTCTAAGAGCACATATGGGGATAGATTTACAACTTGGGGCTGATCATTGATTATATCTAACAAGATGTGCACATGGTTAGAGAGGTGGTGTTATGTACACATAACGTTGGTGAGGGTAGGTCACTAATATTTACATTAGTGAAGGGTATGTTCACTATTATTAAAAAGGGGACTAATGATTGGATAGAATGAATGATATGTGCATGCACTATCATGATTTAGACAACCAATGAATAGAGAGCCTTTTAGAAAGGCACATCTATTCAAGGGGCCTAGGAAAAGGTATAAATATGAGGCTTAGCTACCCTCATAGAGACCATCACGTCGGAAGGCTGCTGTCGTAGACACCGGTGGTGCGGGCTAGGCTTTCGTCTCGACGATCGTGTTTATCTCTTCCAAGGTATTAGTCATCCTAATATCCGGCGGTATGGGACGTCGGTGGTAGGTTGGCTATGTCTAGATCATAGCTCGGGGGTGGTCGGGTGGAACGGGTTCTTCTATCCAATCTATTTTCTTCCTTTTTACTTGATTTGGTCTATTGATTAGTAATAGACTCTTAACAGTGGTATAGTAAATCACCTTGGGGTGCGCCAGTTCTATTAGTCAAGAAGAAGGAAGGTTCGTGGCGAATGTGTATCAATTATCGCCGTTTGAATAAAATGACAATTAAGAATGCATATCCATTACCTCGTGCCGATGATTTGATTGATCGTTTGCACGGGGCTCGATATTTTACGAAAATTGACTTACGAACTGGTTATCATCATATTCGCATCGCCGAGGATGATATTCCTAAAACCGCTTTTCGTACGCGCTATGGCCATTATGAGTTTTTAGTCATGCCGTTTGGGTTGACTAATGCTCCAGCCACATTCCAACAAGCGATGAATGATGTTTTCCGAGATCAACTCGGTGATTTTGTTGTCGTCTTCTTGGATGATATTTTGATATATAGCCGTACCTTGCAAGATCATGTTCAACATGTTCGATTTGTTTTGCGAAAGTTGCGTGACAACTCTTTCTATGCAAAACATTCAAAATGTGACTTCTTCCAAAAATCTATTGTGTACCTAGGTCATTTAATTACAGAAAATGGCGTTGAAATTGAACCTTCTCGTATTGAAAAGGTTAAACTTTGGCCCATTCCTCGTAATATTCGTGAACTTAGATCATTCTTAGGGTTTGTTGGATTTTTACGAAAATCAATTCGTAACTATTCCAAATTGACTACGCCATTAACTGACCTTTTAAAAGGTCATCCACGTAAGTCTGTCAAACCAATTTCATGGAATGAACAACTTGACAAATCATTTGAGACACTCAAGGAGCATGTGTGTCAGGCTCCCACTCTTCTATTACCAGACCCTTCTAAGCCTTTCTCAATTGAAACCGATGCTAGTGATTATGCTATTGGTGCCGTTCTTTATCAAGGTGGTCACCCTATCGCTTTTGAAAGTAAGAAGCTTGATGCTCCTCAATCTCGGTATTCGGTTCAAGAGAAAGAGTTGTTTGCGGTGATACACGCACTTAAAACATGGAGGCACTATCTCTATGGAAATAAATTTGTGGTTACAACAGACCATCAATCATTAAAGTATTTTTGTGACCAGCCCGATCTTGTTGGTCGTAAAGGCCGTTGGGCTGACCTTATGCAAGATTTTGATTTTTCCATACGATATCGCAAGGGTTCTATGAACACCGTTGCTGATGCTCTTAGTCGCATTAAAGAAGTTAACATGCTTAGCTTCACGGAAATAAAATCTGATCTTTTAGATCACCTTCGAGGGAAATACCTTGATGACAGTTATTTCTCAAAATACTGGACGAAAGCCGAATCTGGTTTAGATGCCGATACTAGCACCCTACCCTCGAAGGCGACCTTTCACATTACAAACGGTTTGCTCTACCGTAGTGGAAAGGTCTGTGTTCCAGATTTACCAAATGTTAAACAGAAAATTTTTCATGAATGTCATGATGCACCATCTGCTGGTCATCCTGGAATACAACGCACACTCGTTCTCATCTCGTGTACTTTTTTCTGGCCTAAGATGCGCTCTGACGTGCATAAATACGTAACTCAATGCTTACAATGTCAGATTAATAAGTCGGAACGACTTAAAGCTGCTGGTCTTTTACATCCCTTAGATATTCCCAACAATAAATGGGAAAGCATCTCGATGGATTTTATTGTTAGTTTACCTCGTACACAAAGGGGTCATGATGCCATATGGGTTGTCGTTGACAGGCTAACAAAATTAGCTAGATTTATTCCTACAAAAACCACGGTAACCACTCAACAGTTGGCTTATCAATTTGTTGATGAGTTATTTCGTTTTTATGGATTACCGATGGATATTGTTAGTGATCGAGATTCCAAGTTTACTAGTGACTTTTGGACTCAGGTCTTTAAGAAACTAGAAACTACGTTGAGCATGAGTTCCGCAGATCATCCTCAGTCTGATGGACAAACTGAACGAGTTAATCAAATTATTGAGGACATGCTTCGAGCTTATGTAGCAAAAACCCCTTCTAAGTGGGAGCAATACCTTCCTATCTTAGAATTTGCCTATAATAGCTCTAAACATACATCCACTGGATATAGTCCTTTTATGTTGATGTATGGTTTTCAGCCGCGTGCCCCAGTTGATGTCACGATTCATCGTGATACATTAGACAGTACACGCAATTTTTTGCAAGACATGAACCAAATGTTGCATATTGCCAAAGAAAATGTCAAGACAGCTCAAGATCGTGCTCGATTTTATGCTGATCAGGATAGACGTCCTCGTGCATTTACTATTGGTCAAAAAGTTTTTTTGCGTGTCCCGACTGATTCTACGTCATTATCTACGGGCAAGTGCGCTAAGTTAGCCCCACGATATTGTGGCCCATTTGAAATCCTTAAGCGAGTTGGGTCATCTGCTTATCACCTTACCTTACCTCGTAACGTTGGTATTCATCCTGTTTTTCACGTCAGTCGTCTAAAACCATTTTTAGGCTCTGGTGATAACACCATCACAATCCAAGATCTTGTAACATTAGAGGATTTTTCTTACAAACCTCATGTTCCTGAACGAATTCTTGATTCTCGTACTAAACGTTTACGTTCTAAAGAGATTCGGCTATTCAAGATCAAATGGATGGATAAACCTATTGATGATGCCACATGGGAACGCGAGCATTCGCTTAAGGCACAATTTCCTCACTTTATATTGCAAGAGTGCAATCTTTTGAAGTAGGGGAGTATGTTATGTACACATAACGTTGGTGAGGGTAGGTCACTAATATTTACATTAGTGAAGGGTATGTTCACTATTATTAAAAAGGGGACTAATGATTGGATAGAATGAATGATATGTGCATGCACCATCATGATTTAGACAACCAATGAATAGAGAGCCTTTTAGAAAGGCACATCTATTCAAGGGGCCTAGGAAAAGGTATAAATATGAGGCTTAGCTACCCTCATAGAGACCATCACGTCGGAAGGCTGCTGTCGTAGACACTGGTGGTGCGGGCTAGGCTTTCGTCTCGACGATCGTGTTTATCTCTTCCAAGGTATTAGTCATCCTAATATCCGGCGGTATGGGACGTCGGTGGTAGGTTGGCTATGTCTAGATCATAGCTCGGGGGTGGTCGGGTGGAACGGGTTCTTCTATCCAATCTATTTTCTTCCTTTTTACTTGATTTGGTCTATTGATTAGTAATAGACTCTTAACAGGTGGGGTTTTCCACGTCAAAGGATGTATGAATCCCACCTCGCACATACTTGGGGTCCAATTGAAATTAGAGTGATGTTGGCCTACGATAGAAGGTCATCAAGAGGATATGTCTTTATGACACCAATCAATGAGGGGATGTGCCTTCATGCCACCAATCAACGAGAGTATATGTGATCCAAAAACTAAGCTATAGTTGCATTTGCCTCCATGAAGTTGAATACATTGTCGTGAAGTGCATGTTGTACATGTGTGGACAAGCATTGGCCCCTCTATCCACTAGTGGCAATCAAGGAATGAAAAGATGATTTGTAAAGATGTTTATTGGAGTTAGATCTGGAACCCACAAACTTCACAATAGGTTATATATATATACTTCACCACTAGATCACAACACATGGTTGAAGTTTGAACCCAACATGTTTATTTGTACTTATTAAAATAATAACTCATAACCTTTAGGCTAGATTAGATTATCCACCACACAAGACTTACATCAATGAAACCAATGTGGTTATATTTATTGAAGTATTGACTTACACCTAAGGGATATCTTCCCTCTTCTTGAGAATTTGGGAATCACATTCTTCTTGTATTCTCCGACTCCCACACTTAAGATAATTGTTTTTTCTTCCTTTCGTGCCCACGCCCTAGATGAGATTCCCATGTTGCCATTGAGTGATCATGTTTTAACTTACAAACAATGATTAAATTGTCTACGTCTATAATAACATTTTTATGTAATACATAATGGTTAGTTTAGTGGTTTTTATATTCCTTCATATAGGAAAGGTATCAGGTTTGAAACTTAAAAGTTATACATCATGCTTATTTAACAAGGAATAGTTTCTCATTTTGGAGGTGATTCCACATCGTGGCATTGGCAACATGACAACAACAGAAGAGGTAATTGGGGTTTAGTGAAGTAATAATATAATTATTAATAAATATGATAAATATTCATTGTTAATATCTACACATGTGTGTATATGTATGTAATGAATGTTAGTGGAGTTTTATGTGAAACTTCAAAGGGAACAAATTAAAATATGTATAAAAGAAGGATCTTATGGTCATTTTTTACAAGAAGTTGTTTCATAATAAACTATCACCTACGTTGTCCTACCTCATACTTCTTGTTGATGATAATAAACTTAAACTAGCATTCACAATAAGTCTAAAACATTTCACCTCTAGGATTGTTTCCTCCTCCACCATATGATGGCATGCTTTAAAGTTTTCGGGAGCCTCGCCCTTCTCTTTGAGGAACATTGTCGTCCATGTAACCGTACAATAATTAACTATGATAAAACATTTGCCTTCATCGTCATATTGTAGTGTCATGCATCAATAGTGCCAAAAATGAATCAAGAATGATAATAAAAAAATCCAAACTATTTTTATAACTACAAAAGTGGTAGATAGTCTAGTTTGTTAAGGTATTTTACTAATATTCAATATAATTCCTAAGTTTAATATTCACCAAGTAAATCAAGAATTGATGTGAATGGGCACATTAGATGTAGCATAGAAATTCTCACATGTTCCCAAGTAGAGCACCAAATGTTGAACTAATCCAAGGATGATCACTCATAAATAGGTAACCATAGAACGTATCTTCAAAACACAGTTTTTAACACCCATTATCACATGAACTCCATCAATTGCCCCACACATAAGTTAAAAGTGAGTTGAATGTTCTGTTTACGTTACACCCATGTTTTCATGGCTCGTGCAAAAGCTTGCCATCTCTATCGAGATTCACCTAGATTACATCAAGAGTTTAATAACATTACATAAGGGTGAATGACAACATTACATAATTCCCTCTCCCATATTTCTTGTTTGGTCTTGGCATTATTGGAATTTATGTTGCTGGCCACGGAATAAAAAGGATTGACTATGTTAAACAATTTCAATTCAAGAAATGTTTGTGGAGCTGCTGAAGTTGTGTGGCAAGAGGAAGGATCTCTGTGAAGGAAGAAGGTTGCATGCAAATCTTCTCAAGAGAGGCTTTCTTGAAAAAAACCCCTATGTAGGCAGCACTTTGATCAGCATGTATGCCAAATGCGGCATGCTTACAGAGGCTGAGAAAGTGCTCGAAGAGCTTCATGTTAGAGATGTGGTCTCATGGTCCTCCCTCATTGCCGGATACGCCCAACAAGGTCAAGGTCACAAAGCGCTAGAATGTTTCGAAAAGATGCAAAGAGAAAGCAGCTCTCCTCCTAATGAGGTCACATTCATTTGCATCTTGAAGGCATGTGGTAGCATTGGAGCTGGTGACAAGGGCAAACACTTTCATGAGGAAATTGTTGATAGAGGCCTTTTGAATCAAAGTGTTGCACTTGGAAATGCTTTGATTGATATGTATGTCAAATGTGGTATGCTTCTGGAAGCTCAGGATGTACTCGAAGGGCTTCCAATTCGAGATGTAATCTCTTGGTCCACACTCATCGCAGGATATGCAAAACAGGAAGGGCGAGGCCATGAAGCACTCTGTTGTTTTTCAAGAATGCAAAAGGAAGGTCTCTCTCCCAATGAGGTGACCTTCATTTGCGTATTAAAAGCATGCGGAAGCATGGGAGTGATTGCCAAAGGGGAGGAAATTCATAATGAAATTGCTGATAGGGGTTTGCTAAAGAAGAGTATATCACTCGGAAATGCTTTGGTTGATATGTATGCCAAGTGTGGTATGCTTAAAAAAGCACAAGAAACCCTTGATGGCCTTTCAGCCCGGAATGTAGTCTCCTGGAATGCCCTTGTTGTTGGGTACACCCAACAGGGCCAAGGCCTTGAAGCTCTAGATTCTTTTGAAAAGATGCAGAGAGAGGGTCTCTCTCCTAATGAGGTCACCTTCACATCCATATTGACAGCTTGTGGCAGCATAGGAGCTGTTGAAAGAGGCAAACAAATTCATGACGACATTATCAGTAGCGGTTTGCTGACTAAAAATGTCATTCTCGGCACTGCGTTAGTGGATATGTATGCAAGATGTGGTTTGCTTGACAAAGCCAAACACGTGCTTCATGAGTTGCCTGTTCGAAACACAGTCTCTTGGTCGGCACTAATTGCAGGGTATGCTCAACATGAACAAGGCCATGAAGCTCTCCAATGCTTTACACTCATGCAAAAGGAAGGCTTCTCTCCAGATGAGGTCACCTTTGCTTGCACCTTGAAGGCTTGTGGCAGCATAGGTGCTCTTGATACGGGCAAACGAATTCATGAGGAGATTGACAATCAGGGATTTTTGAAGAAAAATATCATGCTTGGCACTGCATTAGTGGATATGTATGCCAAATGTGGTATGCTTGTTAAGGCACAACAAGTGCTTAAGAACCTTCTCGTGCGAGATGTAGTTTCCTGGAATACCATAATTGCAGGTTATGCTCAAGAAGGCCATTGCCATGAAGTATTGAGCTGTTTTGAAGAGATGGAAAGGGAAGGCCTCTCTCCGAATGAACTAACCTTCTTATCTGTGCTCAATGCATGTAGCCACTCAGGGAAATTGGATGAGGCCCAAACTTTCTATGAGAATATGAGTGAAAAGTATGGTATCACACCCAATCTAGAGCACCATACATGCATGATCATGGTTTTTGGATGTGGGGGTCTCTTCGAGAAAGCAATGTCAGTGATTAAGACAATGCTATCTTGTGATCATCCTTCAGTTTGGCTTGCACTGTTAAGCGCTTGTAGAAAATGGGGTAATATGGGGATGGGGAGGTTGGCTCTTCATCATGCATTACAACTTGATAATGACATTCCAAATGTCTATGTTCATGACTCTATGGGATCGAATGATTCTGTAATAGTTTGTACAAAATGAGCATGTGAGTTGTCGAACCAGGAGACTTTTTCTCTAAGAAATCAACCTTTGAAGAGATCAAAACATGAGAGGAAACATTACATATTTTGAGAAGCATTCCGCTGTATAGTAACCGTCATACTGTGCAACTTCGATTTTTATAAAGGTCAAAGAAGCAGAAGGTTCTAGTTACGGAGCTAAACCACATTCATTAAAAAGCAGGACACAGAGAAGAACCTATATTAAACAATGTAGAATCAATGAGCAACCAGTGTACTTTTATAAATCATGTCAGACTGCACAAGAAAGATGAATTAAGGAAAACAAAGAACAAGAGGACAGAACAAAACAATTAAGATAACAGCCATAAACAATGATGAAAAATACATATCACACTGGGGAGATCAAGGTGTTAGAGCTATCTCAAATGCCCACTCTTGGCAACTCAAATTTTGTATGAAACAATTATTAGGGGAGCCATTATCAACATTGCTTGGTTACAGGATACCCGGTTTTGACAATGATGTATCCTGACGTCATATCACACTCAGGCTACGTGCAATTTATGGGCCTGCCAGGGTCTGTGGCACTTGAAGAGGTCTAGTTGTTTATAGTCCATGATGGTTATAAGGTGATATTGACTGATTAGTACCCTCTTATCATACCTGAAATGGGAAATTCACACCAGGCCACGGGTGATAGGGTTGCCACATATATAAACCAAGCATCACCACTCCTTGAATCATCATTACAGGTGACAGTCTTGCATTTCTCATCCAGATCACCATCGAAAGCTCAATAAGAGAACAGTAAATGGGCGAAGCAATCTATTGTTTCTCATATCTCTTGGCAAGATCAGTGACAGATCTTGAGTCTTGTTGGTCTCTTTCCATTTCTCACTGTTATCTTCAGTTGTGTTTTCATTTCTTTCAAAAAATAAGGAATTAATTTTTGGTTTTGTAGCAAATCATGAAATATATTGATTCATTGCATAGGAAGCTTCTTGTTATATATTAATCCCATCTAAAACGTTCAGTTGTATGTCTTTCCATGTGCATTAACTTTGTATCATCAATCTTCCATCACAGAAATTGTTTCACCAAACTTTTATGCATTACAGATACAATCACCACACAATTTCCTTGTTCATTACCATGTCGTACATTTGAGTCTCCTTGCAGTTATTGTATATCCTTTTACCAGTGGTATAACAGCCTACATAAAGCTATTCAAGCACTTTGCAAAACACGACAGTTTGCAAATCAGAAGAATGGGATATGGACAATTTTACTTCATAGCAAAAATATGTCCTAGGAAACAAGAGAACCTTCATACAAATCCATCCAGGAACCTCAAAGGCATCAGTTAATCTGCATCATCCTGGCTTTTCCATACAGCATTATTAGCTCTAATGGATTCAATCTTCTCTGCATCCTCTTGCATACCTGCGGCTGCATAAATATTTGTCATAATGGCAAAAGCAGATGAAAGATTCCCTTCCAATTGTATTGCTTGATCAAATGCCAACCTTCCCAGCTTGACATTACCCCATTTTCTACAAGCAACCAGCAGTGCAAGCCAAGCTGATGGATCGTTGGAAGATGGCATCGTCTTAATCACAGACATTGCTTTCTCGAATTGCCCAGAATAACCAAAAACCACCACCATGCAAGTATGATGTTCTAATCTTGGTATGATTCCATATCTTCTGTTCATACTCTCAAAGTACCTTTGGGCCTCATCCAATATCCCTGAATGAGCACATGCAGTTAACAGACATACAAAAGATACCTCATCTGGAGAGAAACCCTCCCTTTGCATTTCCATGAAACAGTTAAGTGCTTCATAGCCTTGCCCCTCTTGAGCATATCCTGCAATCAATGTTGACCACAAGATGGCATCTCGCACGGGAAGCTCTTTAAGTATTTCTCGTGCTTTTGGAAGCACACCACATTTAATATACATGTCCACTAAAGCTGTGCCAAGAACAACACTTTTTTCTAGCCAGCAGCCACTGACAATTTCATTATGGATTTTTTTCCCATTGTCTATGGCTCCTAAGCTACCACATGCCTTCAGGATAAAAAGGAAGGTGACCTCATTTGGAGAGACGCCCTCTCTTTGCATCTGAACATAGCAATTTAAGGCATCATGCCCTTGCTCATGTTCGGCATATCCTTCAATTAGTGTATTCCATGAGACAACATTTCGAACCGGAAGGCCTTCAAGCACTTGATGTGCTTTAGCAAGCACACCACACTTAGAATACATATTGATTAAAGCATTGCCAAGACAAATATTCTTCCCCAGCAAACCCATGTTGACAATCTTATTCTCACTTTCTTCACCCTCATTGATTGCTCCAATGCTACCACAAGCTGTAAGGATGCAAGTGAAAGTGACATCATCAGGAGAGAGACCCTCCCTTTGCATCCTTGCGAAACAATTCAGTGCTTCATGACCTTTCCCTGCTTGGATATATCCTGCAATCAATGCATTCCAAGCGACTACAGTTTGCACATGAAGATCTTCAAGCACATGTCCTGCCTTTTCAAATGCACCGCATTTCGCATACATATCTACTAGTGCATTCCCTACCATATGGTTTTTAATTACCAAGACTCTATCCATAATCATACCGTGAATTTTTTGGCCTTCCTCTAGAGCCCCTATGCTTCCACAGGCCTTAAGGATACAAGTGAAGGTGAACTCATCGGGGGAGATATCTTCTCTTTGCATTCGTTCAAGACAATCAAGCGCCCTATGGCCTTGACCATATTGGGCATACCCTGCAATTAATATATTCCATGAAACTACATCTCGAATAGGGAGCTCTTTGTGTACTTGGTGTGCCATTGCAAGCATGCCAAATTTCGCGTACATGTCGATCAAAGCATTGCCAAGCACAATATTTTGTTTCAACAAGCCCCTTGCAGTAATTTCATCATGAATTTGTTTACCCTTTCCAAAATCTCCTATGCTACTACAGGCCTTCAAAATACAAATGAACGTGATCTCAGTTGGAGAAACGCCCTCTTTTTGCATTCTTTCATAGCAATTCAAAGCTTGATGTCCGTATCCATGTTGGACATACCCAGCAATGAGTGACGACCACGAGATTATATTTCGGATAGGAAGCTCCTCAAGCACTTGCCGAGCTTTTGCAAGCATTCCACATTTGGCATACATGTACACTAATGCATTTCCGAGAACAATGTTTTTCTTGAGCAAGCCCCTATTCATAATCTCATTATGAATTTGTTTTCCTTTGTCAATGGCTCCTGAACGTCCACATGCCTTAAGAATTGAAGTGAAAGCAACCTCATCTGCACAGAAACCCTCCCTTTGCATCTCCATAAAACAATGGATTGCTTCATGGCTTTGCCCATCTTGGGCATATCCTGAAATTAGTGAGGACCAAGAAATTATATCTCGAACCGGAAGCTCTTCAAGCACCTGGCGCGCTTTTGCAAGCACACCACATTTGGCATACATATCCACCAATGCATTACCAAGAATAATGTTTTTCTCCAGCAATCCTCTATTAGAAATCTCATCATGGATTTGTATACCTTGGTTAATACCATTTGTGATGCCACATGCCTTCAATACGCAAGTGAAAGTGATATCATTAGGCGAGAAACCATCACTTCGCATCTTTTCAAAGCAATCTAATGCTTGATTACCTTGTCCTTGTTGGGCATACCCTGAAATTAGAGCATTCCAAGAGACCACATCTCTAACAGGAAGGTCTTCAAGAACTTTCTGAGCTTTTGCAAGCTCGCCACATTTAACATACATGCTTATTACAACACTGGATACATAGGAGTTTTTTTGAAATAAGCCTCTTCTCAGAGCATCAGCATGTAATTGGATGCCTCTGGAGACATCCTTCTTCTTTGCACAAGCCTTGAGCAACTCCACAACAAATGCAGAATCTCTCTTAGCATCCTGAGTGCCGATGATCTCTTTCTCATTCTTGAGTTTAGCCATGGGGAGCCCATCTCTCTGTAAAGAAGAGGCCGAGGCTGAATTGGGTCTGTACAACCATAAGCAGTCACTCCCGGTTTAAAGCCTTTGCAATTTTATGCTTCTGTGTACAAGAAAAAAGCACGGTATGCGATGTCTCTCGAAAGAAATACTTTGAAGTTTGGATGTTCCCTGATGGCATTGTGAGAAACTTGGGGGGCATCACGAGCTTTTTCTTTACTTTTGTTCTATATAGGGCGCTCTATAAGGTTGAGAATATGGGAAATTGGAATGGGTCGTCAGCAAATCTTGACCACTCAATTCGAGTTGCTCCGACGCTTGATGGACAGGAACACTCATATTGAATCTCAACTTTACCTCCAAATATGCTTGAGAAGAAAAATAATTGCTTGTTAAGGGCAATTCTCCTTTTATAAATATAATTTTTTCCCTTGGTCATAAACTAGTCTCGTGTCTTAAATGATTTAAAAATACAAGTATTTTTAGCATTAAAAGCGTAGTGAAGCTCCAAAAGAGCCAATAACGTTTAGATACATGGGATTCTATAACGCATGGGCGAGAGTGTCTTGGCAGTATGCCCCAAGATAGAACTATCTATTTTAATTTAATGTTGATTGTTGTCTTGCTATGATGAATCCATGATCCAGAAGAATAAGCAAGTGTTAGACAACTAGAATGGCAGCTTGTTGATTCTCATTTTATAGATGGATGATATGCTCATCACTAGCAAAAACAAGGATTGAATTGATGCTTTGAGGGTGAAGCTCTATGAGACTTCCATCATGAAGCCAAGAAAATTCTTCACTTGAAGACTACTTGTGGAGGAAGGGCCTCTTATTGATTATCTAAAGTAAGTTTATTAAAAGTTGTTAGACCATTTCCATATGCTAAGAGGGGATATTGGTAAATACATTGTCCATTCCCACCATAGTTTGAACTAGACAAGATTGATTATCCCAACTCCGTTGAGAAGGTTGACATAGCCAAACATTGCATTTGCAGTAGGAGTCATTAAAATATGCACAAAATATGGGTGATACAAGATTGGCAATAAGCTATTTGTTTACATCTAAGGCCTTTAATGAGCATAGGATAATATTTTTGTATATCTTGGTGGACTCCAACATAGGATTTCGTACATTTTTACCTTAGCTCTTTTTTCTTGACCTTTTTGCCGTACTGTTTTGCAGATTGGCCTTTACATGGGAGAACGTTCAGATAAAACACTAGCTTCAAAGTGAGCCATGGCAGCCCATCAACTATATATTCTTTGTTACTTAATAAGGTGCTGCCATTGCATGTCATTATTGTGTATTCTCTCTTGCCCTTCTTTTTCTCTCTCACTTCTGATTGACAATAGTTCATACTAGAGTTTCGTAGTTTCCTTGAGTTAACGCCCAGCATCAGAAGCAATGCAATGCACATATCAAAACACATATGTGCCATTTGATTGTCAGTTTACTCTTTGATTGTCGATGGAGAATGGTAAAAATTTATTGTTTGTGATTGGTAATCCTCTACTCTAGGTTACATTCCAGAGTATTCCTGGTGCCTTTTTGGATGAGAACAATTAGGCTACATGTATGTACACATAATTCCAACATTTGTGCATTGTATTCTTAAAGTCATTTAATTCTCATCTTATACTTCCTTGGTTGATGCTACTTTTCAAGTACTAGATCAAGATGACATGGCCCAGTCTTGATCTTGGTCTTGCTCAAGCCCTTCAAATAATTTTCAAGGAAGAAGTGCATAGTTATAGCCCCAACCACCCATGACAGAAGTATAGACTGCATATAATATGTGAAGTATCATCCAAAACACACTTCGAAATATCCGTCATCTTTCAGAACAAATGCATTCCTCTTTGTATATGGATGAAAACAATGTGCATCCATCATCCAACATCCTCAACCTGGGCTTTTTGGGGTCATATTTTTTACCCTCAACATCGTGGCTTTTCCAGCTTTTCTGCATCATGTGACATGTGGTATGCCAGCAGCTGCATGGATATTAGACATAAGCACGTAAGACGCTGAAAGATCGAAATCATACTGAATAGTTTGATGGCAAGCCAATCTTCCTAGTTTCACATTACCCCATTTTTTGCAAGCACCTAATAATGCAAGCCAAACTGTAGGATGATCACAAGATCGCATCATCTCAATCACCGATAATGCTTTATCAAAGTGACCTCCACATCCGAAAACCATCACCATGCATGCGTGGTGCTCTAGATTGGGTGTGATGCCGTATTTTTTACTCATATTCTCATAATACAATTGAGCCTCATCCATTTTTCCTGAATGACTACATGCATTGAGCACACCTAAGAAGGTTACTTCATCAGGGAGCAAACCCTCCTTTTCCATCTCTTCGAAACAACCCAATACTTCAGAGCAATTTCCCACTTGAGCATACCCTGTGATTATCGTATTCCAAGAAATGGCATCTCGAACAGGAAGGTTCTTAAGTACTTGTTGCGCTTTCACAAACATACCACATTTAACATACATATCCACTAATGCAGTGCCAAGCATGACATTTTTCTCCAGAAAACCCCGATTGTCAATCTCCTCATGAATTTGTTTGCCCTTGTCAAGCGCACCTATACTGCCACAAGCCCTCAAGATGCAAGCAAAGGTGACCTCATCTGGAGATAGTCCTTCTCTTTGCATTCTTTCAAAACACTCAAGTGCTTCAAGGCCTTGCCTATGTTGGGCATAACCTGCAATGAGTGCATTCCAAGAAATAGTATCTTTAACATGAACCTCTTCAAGCACCTTGAGCGCTTTTGCAAGCATGCCACATTTTGCATACATATCAATCAGAGCAGTACCAAGAACAATGTTTTCCTCCAATAGCCTCCTTCTCAAAATCTCATTATGGATTTCTTTGCCTCTTTCAATAGCTCCTATGCTACTGCAAGCCTTCAAAATGTACACTAATGTGACCTCATTCGGAGAGATTCCCTCTTTTCTCATCTGTTCAAGACAAAAGAGTGCGGTGTAACCCTCTTCAAGTTGCACATACCCTGAAATGATTGCATTCCACGCAGTTATGTCTTTAATGGAAAGTGTTTCAAGGACTTCCTTTGCTTTAGCAAGCATACCACATCTGGCATACATATCCACTAAAGCAGTGCCAAGCATATTGCTTTTCTCTAGCAGTCCCATGCTAACAATTGTGTCGTTTATTTGTTTGCCCTCACTGACCGCTCCTATGCTTCCACATGCCTCCAATATGAAAATGAAGGTGATCTCATTTGGAGAGACTCCCTCTCTTTGCATTAATGCAAAACAATCCAGTGCTTCATACCCTTGCCCTTGTTGGACATACCCTGCAATTAGTGAAGTCCACGAAACTACATCCCGAATGTGAAGTTCTTCGAACACTAGGTGAGCTTTCTTAAGCCTACCGCATTTGGCATACATATCCACCAAAGCATTGCCAAGCATGACATGTTCCACCAATAAGCCCCTATTTACGATCTCATCATGAATTTGCCTACCCTTCTCAATATTTCCAATGCTTCCACAAGCTTTTAAGGCGCTCATGAAGGTGGACTCATTTGGACTAAAGGCCTCCTCCCTTTGCATTTGCATCAAGCAGTCAAGAGCTTCATGTCCTTGACCCTGTTCAGCATACCCTGCGATTAATGTCGACCATGAGACTACGTCTCGCACATGAATCTCTCTCAACACTCGATGAGCTTGCACAACCATACCACATTTCGCATACATATCCACCAAGGCATTGCCAAGCACAATACTTCTGTTAATCATGCCATTATTGACAATCTCATTGTGGATTTGTTTTCCCGCTCCAAGAGCTCCTACACTCCCGCAAGCCTTCAATATGCAGGCCAATGTGACCTCATTGGGGGAAAAGCTCTCCCTTTGCATGCATACAAAACAGTTTAATGCTTGATGACCTTGGCCCTCTTCAACATACCCGGCAATCAATGCATTCCAAGAGACAACATCTCGGATACTAAGGTCATCGAACACTTGTTGAGCATTTTGAAGAACCCCACATTTGGCATACATATCAACCAAAGCATTTCCGAGCACAACATTTGTCTTCAAGAAGCCCCTCGCGGCAATCTCATCATGGATTTGTGTACCCTTATCAAAAGCTCTGATGCATCCACAGGCCTTAAGAATGCAAACCAAGGTGACCTCATTTGGGGAGATGCCCTCCCTTTGCATCCTTGTAAAACATTCTAGTGCTTCATGGCCTTGCCCTTGCTGAGCATATCCAGCAATGAGTGAAGACCAAGTGACTATGTTCCGGGCTGGAAGCTCTATGAGCACTTGCTTTGCTTTCACAAGCATTCCACACTTGGCATACATATACACTAAAGCATTGCCAAGCACGATGTTTTTCTCCAACAAGCCCCTACTAGCAATCTCACCATGAAGCTTTTCCCCGTTCTGGATATCACCGATGCTACCATAGGCCTTGATAATGGAAGTGAAGGTGACAGCATCTCCACAGAGGCCTTCCTTTTGCATCCTTTCAAAGCAAGCAAGTGCTTGGTGGAATTGGCCATGTTGGGTATACCCTGAAATGAGAGCAGACCAAGGGACCACACCTCTAACAGGAAGCTCTTCCAGCACTTTCTGAGCTTTTGAGAGATCCCCACATTTGGCATAAGCATGAATCAAGGAGGTGGCTATGTAAGGACTCTGTTCAAGTAGGCTTGGGTGGAGGAGGAGGATGTGAGCATGTAAAGCAGTGGCTCGGTGCAAGTCCTTTGTCTTGGCACAGGCCTTGAGCAAATTCACCAACGCAAACTCTTGCCCGTCTCTATCGTGTGGCATTGCTCTGTCTTCTCATTCTCTGATGCCCTAGTATTAGAATTTAGAACCAACCCCACTCCACTTGCTGCATTAATGCACACACACAAAAAAAGCAAGTAGGGATCGGATCCAATATGTACATATACATATACACCGACCATACAATACAATGAAATTCAATGCATTACTGCCGATATTTACAGTTGAAGAGAAGAGACCATGTCACTTTCGCCACATGTGGATGGCCTAAGCTCACTACTACTGCCACAAATAATAACTAGAATCGGCACCCTTCCATCTAATTCAATTGTTAGAGCTAAGTTTCATGTGCCTAGAATTGGTGCGATTAAAACACTTGGCCCATATTTGCACAAATTCAATATGTTTCTATGTTGCCAACGTGAAAAACTCGAATTCTGAACTCAAGTAAAGTAATCGGCAACTAACATTTTCAAATACATATAGGCATTGGATTTCAAAAATGAAAGTAATATCTTGTAATCCTAAATTTTGTATATTACCAAAATCCCTTGTCGAACTACCATCATATAAATTCTGTGGTGTTTGTTTAGTTGACACTCTGCCTTGCTTGATTGGTCATCAAAATGATGTGTTTGGAATCTACTCCATACATATATCTAACGGGAAAATTCATCTTTGTACAATAAACATATTCATGTTTAGTGATTTACAATAGGTTACAAGTTTACGGATTTACAATAGGTTGATCTTTACCAACACCACATAGGTGGGAAAGATTTTTCGTCTTTCTTTCCTAAACCTGAACAATATCCATACGCGAGGTAGTCATGAATAATCTATGCCCAACTCACATGGGCTTTTAAATCATGTTTATTATCTCGTTTGGATTCATTGATGACATTTGTACCACTCCATGAGATTTTAAGGCTATAAACTAGAAGTGTTAAATGTACACATTTTAATCCCTTAACTTATCTTTTTCGAATGACTAATAAAGACGACTTGAAGTGTCCCTTTCTTATTCATAGTCTCTAGATATGGTGGTAGGCTATCACTTATTGTGACGCTTAACCAAAGTTGATTGTTTTGATTGATTACATTAAAAACATATTAGTCTTGTATAACCTTGCATTGAGTTTTATGTTTCTTCACATATTCTTAAATTGTGGAATGTGAAACGCTTAATAGGAATTCTTATAACTTCCTCCCTGGATTAACGGCACACCTTCATTCTTTTTCCTCACTCTAAAGAATAAAAACATGTGTTGTATTCGTGGGGCCATGGGGAAATGACATAGTACATTTCTAGGAGAATTTGAGTCCTTACAACATGACATGCAACAAGCATGACCAAAGGTAGACACCTCACTTGCCTACAAAATTAGGTACTATTTTATTTTTATTTTTTCAAATAAAGAGATACTACATTAGTATTAGAAAACGCCATAAGGCTAAACATACAAGATATCCACAAATCCCCTCTATTCTTCTAAATTCTAACCATCGGCTTAAATAAATACTTTTGGTGTTGAGTAAAACCACTCCACCTTATCAAAAGCCGTCTATAAACAAGTACAATTTTTTACACAATGGTGAATTGACTAGTAGTCAAAGGTTGACCTTTGAAAATATTTTTTCTTTCTTCTCTCTTGATTTAGGGAGGACATCCTTAAGGAAAAGCTTACTTGAAAGGAAACTTGTAAAAATACAATGTTGGAAATCATAAGCTAATAATAATCAACAAGCTCCATGTAGAAATTTATATTCATACAATATAAAATTCATGTAGAGAAGTTGTAACGGAAACATTGCTCAAACCATAGCAACTTTGCAAGTTCAATATTGAAAGACTTAAACTTAATTGGTTAGGGCACATCCACCATACTTTAGGCTCAAAACATGTTTAACATTTTGAAAGCAACATCAAGAAACTTACTCATTCCATTGTCATGTCGTTTAGGTTATTGCCAACTAGATCCATTTTCATCCGTGTAGGTATTGTCATGTTGATACCTTGGCCTAACATATGTATTAGGATGATTTAATGAAGGATTTGCATTTAGTCGTTTGGCAATGGGAAATTAAGCTCGTTTATGATATCCCAACAATAAATAAACCCCATATATATGTTTAGTGGAATATATAATAAATTATGGAAGGAATTTATTAATGTGTAAGAACTACATTGTTAAAGGCTTTTAAAAATATAAAGTAGGCAACAATTTTGTTTTCTATTATATTATGGAATCATGATTAGGATATTAAGTACAATGGACACTAGATTGGAGTTCAATGATTTATGTGCCAAGATAATCAATCAAAATTCCATCACCAACACATAACAATCTAATCGCAGAAAAATAACTTAAGTATATTTATGCTCATATGGTCGATGGCTATTATTATTATTATTATTTTCCAAAAAAATGCCTATGGCTATTATTACGTTCTATAGATACACAATTAGCTTGATTATTTATTCCTCGGCAATGATTTATAATGGTACATTAATGTATCAATCTATGATGTTTTTGTTTGTTTCAAGGAGTGAATTTATATACGAATTAATGCATGATGAAGGCACAACATTTGTGATGTCTTAGAGTGTGGCAATATATGTACACCCACCCTTCAATAATACCCATAGACTATGTCAATATAAAACACCATAACGAGCAACAATTACACGATCTACATCATTATGACTTTCTCTTTATATTTGTTCTTGTCGATGAAATAATAATGTTATATTAAAAGTTCTTGAACTATAATATATTAATTATAGATAACTTTGATAATTAGTATTGGTCTTTTGGTTAGGTGTTGGTAATTAAGGTTAGGAATAGATACTGTAATGGGTCTTGGTAATCACGATTCAATAAAATATTGGGCAATGGCATTCTTCTCAGATTCCTTTTTAAGTTTAATTTTTGGAGCAAAAACCAGGTAGTTTGAAACCCATAGATTGGCTCACAACCCACTCTCATTTGTCATCTTTCTCTAAAAATTTAGAAATTTGGAAACAAGGTCAAGCGGGGGGGATTGTAAAAGGCATTTACACAAGTTTATCTCCATAAAAGAATTCATATTCACCATTGGATCATGGCCTTTACCAATTGAAATCCAAATCCATTGCTTTGACATTGATCCCCTTAACGTGCTCTTTTCACCGCATCAAATTGGGGTAAGTGTCTTGCTTGTTTCCTCCACACTTCCATCCATTTGCATTTTATGAAGTGCCTGTGTAGAGCACTCACCTTTCTTTTGATGAGACGGCATTGGCACAATTATAGCCATCAACATACTCGTGACTAACGTCCATGGAGATTTTTGAGATAGATGTTAACACTATATATTTATGGACGGTTATGTCAATACCCCATATCATGTATGGGCACTGAGAGGATGGACTTTCCAATCATCTACCCCATTATTTCCGTCCTTACCTTTTACCATGCCTATGCTCTTCTAGGTTGAACTATAGATATACATCACCTCCTATCCCAAATACATTGAACTTTTGACTTATTTCTATTGTCCATGAGTCACATTTATATCTATTAATTCCATTGTCTAATATATTGTGGTGTGCATGAATGCCCTTGTGCCACTCTTTTAGCACGCCCTTTTTAGGATGCATGTACCTAAGCCGACCCACCCTTTTAGCATATCCTTTTAAGCTAAGCCAACCCAAATGGGTACCTTTGTATAAACTATAAATTGAGTAAGAAGTAAGAAGCTAACTAGATTGGTTTTGATCTCTTATGTGCATTTCACATATTGGTGGAGAAGTGGGGTACCAATCCCCCACGTCCAAGCATCTGCCTCTTCCCCCTCGACTTCTTGTCCCATGAGTTTCTCCGATCCCCTTCCTACACAATCCCCGATCCCCCTCTGACACGATAGCCCTCCTGTCCCCCACCTCAACCAAGTCCAGGAGCGATTGATCTTCGCCGCCATATGATCTTTCCTCGATCCCCCTCCGACATGATAGCCCTCTTATCCCCCACCTCAACCAAGTCCAGGTGGCCCTCAGTCCACAGGAGCGATTGATCTTCGCCGCCATATGATCTTTCCTCGATCCTCCTCCGACACGACAACCCTCCTGTCCCCCACCTCAGCTAAGTCCAGGTGGCCCTCATTCCACAAGAGTGATTGATCTGTATTCGCCGATTGATAGCTCGTTTTCCATCACTAGCCCCGTCCAACTATCAAGGCCAATAAATCCACGGGGGATGTCCTCAATGTCGTTGCAACTCAACTACGTGTCCGTAGATGTTTACATCCCCACGCCATCTTCACCGAATGTCTCAACAAGACCCTCAAGCAGGAGGTTGCCGCACGAATCAACCCTTTTAGAGCACTCTATGGGTGTAATCCTCACCTCCCACCAGAATCGTCCATTGACGTCCATTCCGAACCTGCCAACATGCCACCCTAGGCCCATCTTCTGACCCCCATCCTTTCCCTGTGTTGTAAACCTCCTTGTTTCTCTCAGGGGGGAAATGTGGTGTGCATGTATGCCTTTGTGCCACTCTTTTAGCACACCCTTTTTAGGATGCATGTACCTAAGCCGACCCACCCTTTTAGCATACCCTTTTAAGCTAAGCCAACCCAAACGGGTACCTTTGTATAAACTATAAATTGAGTAAGAAGTAAGAAGCTAACTAGATTGGTTTTGATCTCTTATGCGCATTTCACAATATTACCCTTGTGTTATAAACATGTTGCATGCCCTAAATGACAATGCATTATTCATGTTTTCATGGTTTGCCCAATCAAGTGAAGATCCATGGTTCAAATAGTCAGATTGACATCGAGTCTAGAACACAAGGAAGTATGGTTGAGAATGTATAGTCCACACGGAAAGTCCATGCTTCATTGATTATAAACTAATAAATTTGCACACTATATAAATCCAATTAGTGACCATGTAAATCACTAGTCCGTGAATTGCTCTCAGGACCTACGTGGAGTGATGCATACTTACATAAATTCGAATTGTTCATCTAGTTGGCTTTCCATACACAATACCATGACATATATACCTATAAATTTATACATACACACATGCATGGTAACCCAACAATATCAATCATTTTCTATTATCAACAAAACAATAATGATTGCATCGTTCATGATAATGGCAACTACATGATAAAGCATTGAAGGTCGAGTTTCTCGATTACAACATCCCATGCTCCATACTTGAGTGTGTTTATTTGAATATGCATGCTTTTCAAACCTAAAATCACTCATGTGAAAGTCGAAGAGTTCCCTAAACTCGTCCATGGAACAAGCATGACAAATAACACACACCAAAGTGGAACTTATCAACGGTAGGGCCGGAAAACCACATAATAAAAGCTCTATAGATAGTGTTCCATTCCTTTCTTATCATTTCCTCCTTCGTGTCTTTATGCACATGAGCCATTAGGTGAACCAACTTGTAAATTGACAACAAAAATTAGTTGGGCCGATAAAAGACAACAGTTTTTTGCTTCTCCCTCATGTATTGTTTCATTGTGATTCCATAATAGCACGAGAAGAACCTATGATCATGTGACGAATCACTATTATTTATTTATTTACTAGATATGAAGTGAGCCATTCTTTAAAAAAAAACCTCTAGAATTCATTTAGTTCTAAATCTTAGGTACCATCCAATCTTGATAAAAAAGCTATTTGGAGACTAGGGCCTAGGCCCTCTAGATAGATACATGACAATTTGTCACTTCTCTTTCTCTACGCACGAGGTGCATGAGGCAACTTCTTGAGATACGAGGAACATCCATCAAGAGGGGATACCAACTAAATAAGTTGATTCCTACTTCTCATTAATGAAGGTTGCCATGTGCATTTTTTGTTTGCAAACACGTCATTCCTCATAATGCAAGAAGGCATTGAAGACACACAAAAAAAAGTATCGATATCTATCAAATTGTAATTCTCTATATGTTTGATGAAAAGTGAGCATCAACATTTTCTTGACATGGCACTAGCACTTTGATATCTGAAAGTTAAGGGGAACTATATTGGAAGGGGGAGTGGGGGGTGATAACGTATTCCATAAATAACACAAGGATATGGGATGTCTCCGTCCATGGAGGGTGGCACCGAGAGGGATGGGGCCCATTGGTAGAAAAAGCCAAAAGCCCCTATCTGGGGAGGCTTGGCTAGGTGGGTATTTTGTAATTAGGGTAAGGTGGGGACTTCCTGGCGCTCTGAGCTCCCAAAGTAGACTACAAATCTCTTTTTTTTTTTACACTACTAGCATTACATGTTAGCGTTCGGAACCCTTCTCACCTCTCTATTACTCCATAGATATCTCCTATTTCACTAGATGCCACTTTGGAATGTAGGGGTTGAACCCATGACCACTTGGTCTCCATTGGGCAGCCTTACCAAATGAGATACAAATCTCTCTCTCTCTCTCTCTCTCTCTCTCTCTCTCTCTCTCTCTGACACACACACACACACAGACATAGACACACACACATATGTATAATGTATATATGAACTTATTTATTTATTTAGGGAAAAGAGAGTTAAAAAGAAATCACGTGATAAATGCCCTGTTCTCTTCTCCGCAACAGAGCTTTATTTTTAGATCACTCTCTCTCTCTCTCTCTCTGTGCGTGCGTGCGATAACAAGCCCTACTAAGAAGATTAGGGAAGAAGAAAGAATAAGAGGAGGATCCTACGTTCCCCTTTGCTGCTTCTCCTTTCAATGGACGCCGTTTCTCTGATCGTAGGTCTCTTTTCTTCCTCTCTCTGCCGTTTCCTCGTCGATTTCTTTATTGATGTTTTTCTTTTGCTGTTGTTTTTCCTAACTAGAGAATGGAAACTCCCGTTTTTGGAACCATGCGCATGCACACGTACACCAAGCAATGCGATCTGTAAGCTGAAAAACGCCCCCAGGGATCCAGCTTCCATTTTTATCCCATCTTTCGTGAAGCAATATGTCAGTTTTCGACAGATCCGTGAGGATTCTTTGGCTTGGTTTTCGTTGAACTACTGTTTCATGGCAAAAGGTGCAATATGAACTTTACATCATGTTTGTTTAATATTCCCTTTTTCTAACTGAGTGGATCTCTGAACATAGGACAGATGTGCTATAGAACTTTCCAGTTTCTTTTGGGGTCACCTTTTTTGACAAGGTTAAAAGATCCCTCATCATTTCCAGATTACATGATGTCTTGATCCTAAGTTCATTGTGTGTAGAATTGATGACTAGAAAGGACTATAAGAGAAATTCACCCTGGACAAGAGAAATCCGACAGGGGCACAGCCATGTACACGAGAGTGTCAGATATATGTCAACAATGGGGGATCCCAATCTATGAATGGGTTACAATTTCTGTAAACTTATAACACGTAGAAGTCCACTTGCGGTGGCATTGCCCTCGAAGCATCGACGACACACTGATGTCAACAACCATCATCTATGAACAGGATGATCCAGTTGGTGTGAAAAAGTAATATGCATTGATGCACAAGATTCCATTTTTAAGAGGAATGGGTGATGATCGAGGATCATCAAAGATGTTTGTGAGTTGTAACATGGGTTGTGTAAGCCAAGCCCAAGCCTAACATACTTCGTTGATGCTTCACCTTGATTGTTTATGCCGGACAATGTAGTCCAACCTGAAAAAGAGGCCAATGTTCAAAAAGGGGTTCCATACTCTTGTTGTAGATTGAACATGCACATAACCAAGGACGCGGTACTTTTGTCCCACGTTATCAATCACCATATTAATAAAAGGGATCTAATGAGTGAGTGAATTCGATACCAAAGCCATGGGTTTCTCAAGAGAATCTTGTGTAGGATGAACTTCGACCACTTCTCGTGCTTTTGCAAGCACACCAGATTTGATATACATATCTACCAATCTGTTATAAAACGCGTTTCTCAGAAACCTGTGGCGGGCAATCTCATTGTGAACTCATATGCCCTTTCCAACAGAACGTAGGTTACGGCAAGCCCTTAGAATGTAAATGAATCTCACTTCATTGAGAGAGATTCTCTCCTTTTGCATTTGCTCAAATTATGTGAATGTTTTGTAACGTAGCTCTTTGTTGGACATGCCTATAATGGTTTTGTTTCCCTTTTTCAATTGCCTTTTTGGTGCTACAATCTTTGAAGGATGAGGTTTGTCTGATCTGGAGAAAGATCCTCTCTCTGCATCTCTGCTACCTAAATGCTTCATGATCTTGCTTGCGTTGCACATACCCTGTCATAAATGTATTTCAAAACATCGTGTCTTGAATGGGAGACTGTTCATGTACCTTTCCTTTTGCAAATGCCACACCTAGCGTACATATCCACCAAAGTATTACCAAACTCACCATTCTTCAAAAACAAGATCCAATAAACAATCTCCTCTTGAATTTTTTGATAGCTCCAAGACTATCATGTGTTTGCATTCAGTGAGGGTCCTGGAATTTCCATATTTGCAGAAAACCACATCTTGGATAGGAAGCTCTTTGTGCACTTGCTAGTAGATCACATTCAGCATACATGCATACCAAAGTATGACCAAGCACAATGTTTTTCTGCAACATCCCCAGTTCCAAATCTTATCATTAGCTTCCCTTATCAATATTTCCTATGTTTCTGCAAATGACCTCATGCAAAGACAAGCCCTCTTTTTGCTTTTCATGACAATCTCTTTGTGAATGTGTTTGCTCTTATGAATAACACCTATAATGCCATAAGGCTTGAGAGTGCAAGTGACAATGACCTTGTTGGGAGAGCCATGGAAACAAACATATCATTTTCATTTTAGAATGATTGAAGAAATTCAAATTTGCTTGTTGGAAATCGTATATGAAGGCTCGTTTTATTACAATGTGCATCAGATTTCAGTTATTCATTGTAATAATAACAATGTCCAAGACATGGAAACAAAAAGTACATTCAGAAACAAAGACTAGATAGATAGATAGATACATGCATGCATGCATAGATATAGAGCTTTAAATTGTTACTTTTTCCAATTCAGTATTTTTTGAAAGAAAATGAAGTAGTTGATAAATAACAAACTGTTACAATAAACAGGTATTAAACCCACCGATAAGAGTCTAATTCTAGCAACATGATACCTATGTCCATTCATCCCACTATTGTGAAACTACCTTATAACCTTGTAGACCTTTAGTGCAAACAGTTCTTAATTCTACCACCATGTACTTTTTCCAATTCAGTATTTTTTGAAAGAAAATGAAGTAGTTGATGAATAACAAACTGCTACAATAAACAGGTATTAAACCCACCGATAAGAGTCTAATTCTAGCAATATGATACCTATGTCCAATCATCCCACTATTGTGAAACTACCTTGTAACCTTGTAGACCTTTAGTGCAAAAAGCTCTTAATTCTACCACTATGTGCCAATGTCATTATACATAATGTTCATATTTCGATGAGAGAACCTGATTGTTATCTGATATGCTCTCTTCAGAGATAGAATACTTTGTATAGTCTGTTCTAGAAATTCTCTATCTATTGTTGTACAGGATTTTTCGGCCAACTTAAATAAGATATCCTATTGAGGAAAAGACCGAGCTCAAATTTCCTAGTGCTCTAACTGTTAAGCTATGTGTTTTTATACCCGTTGGTCACTAATCACGACTAGAATACTAAATAAGATATCCTATTGGATAAAAGACCTAGCTCAAATTTCCTCTAAGGTCCATGAATAGTGCTCTAACTGTTAAGCTATATGTGTCTTTTATAACCTTTGGTCACTAATCACCATTAGAACTCTATTTATAGATGCTCCACTAAATTTCCCTATTAATGAGGTAGAAGATCAAAACCATTTAATATGATATTAAAATTATACTATATAGCTTACCAGTAGAGTGCTGATTAATTTTAAAACTGCCCAATGGAAGTGTGGAGTTTATCAGTATTCCATTAATCTTTCCACGGTATACAATAGGGGGCCACTTAGAAATGCTGAAGATTGGGCTTGACGAAATGCTGGAGTTTCCTTATCAATTAAGTATGCTATTGGATGGAATGATATACCTTGCTTAGTCCTATTGGCTAGTTAGGGCCATTGCTCAGTTTGTTTCCTCATGTGCTGGATCCTCCTCCCATCCACTTGAACCCTTTCTTCCATCCTCTCCTTCGATGATAATGTTGATTTGATTAGTAGTGAAGGAATTTATCGTGAAGCTACTTCGCAGTAGAGTGCTGATTAATTTTTAAAACTGCCCAATGGAAGTGTGGAGTTTACCAGTATTCCATTAATCTTTCCACGGTATACAATATAGGGCCACTTAGAAATGCTGAAGATTAGGCTTGACGAAATGCTGGAGTTTTCTTATCAATTAAGTATGCTATTGGAATTTGGATGGAATGATATACCTTGCTTAGTCCTATTGTCTAGTTAGGGCCACTGCTCAGTTTGTTTCCTCATGTGCTGGATAATCCTCACATCCTCCTCCCATCCACTTGAACCCTTTCTTCCGTCCTCTCCTTCGATGATGATGTTGATTTGATTAGTAGTGAAGGAAGTTATCATGAATCTACTTACCAATAGAGTGCTGATTAATTTTTAAAACTGCCCAATGGAAGTGTGGAGTTTACCAGTATTCCATTAATCATTCCACGGTATACAATAGGGGGCCACTTAGAAATGCTGATGATTAGGCTTGACGAAATGCTGGAGTTTCCTTATCAATTAATTATGCTATTGGATGGAATGATATACCTTGCTTAGTCCTATTGGCTAGTTAGGGCCATTGCTCAGTTTGTTTCCTCATGAGCTGGATAATCCTCCCATCCTCCTCCCATCCACTTGAACCCTTTCTTCCATCCTCTCCCTCGATGATGATGTTGATTTGGTTAGTAGTGAAGGAAGTTATCGTGAAGCTAGAAACAAAGCAAATCTGTTTGTTCTTGGTTAGGGAACATTGTTAGCTGAAGGTTATACATAGGATGGATTGAAACATTTGGAATATCTGTACGTAAACATTTTTAATTATTTCACTTAATTTACCTCAAGATCCTGATCAAAACTGAGTAATTGCGAGTGAAACTGGATTAGTAATATATTTAATCTTATCTTAGAACTTGATATGTTGAAATACAGGGTTGCTCATGATGTCAGAAAATGTTATGGAGAGGCGTTTTCATCCCGAAGGCATAATTCTTGTAGCTGCACACTAATAGGGTAAGGAAGATTAATGTTTACAAAAGTTGATATGCTCAATAAAGATGGCTTTTAAGGTGTTCTATGTGGTTTTGACTCAACTTTTAAGGTGAAGAAATTACGTGTTTTTTAAATTGTTCAAATGTTGGTTTTAGATCAGTATAGGAACTCTATGGTCTACTGAAAATTGATCTCTTTCTGATTATATTTTAAGAAAATTATGTTGGATATGTACATTTAATATTTCAGGCTAAATTTCAAATCTCTAAGGTTGAACAGAAGAAATCATATGTGAATTTTAAACCTATTGGGCAGAAGGACAGAGGGATAGTACGGTTCATGGTTGTGAACAATATGGAGATCTATGGTTGTGAATAATGAGAGGAAATGTGTGAATAGATAACTGAATGAAAGAAGTAACCCTAGCTAAAAATCAGGTGTCCAAGAAATATATAACAGAGCCAGGTAGATGAGGAATCCAGTGCATAATGAACATTTTTGAACAAATTGGGAAAATATGTATTGGATGACGAGTCCTCATTTATCAGATGTTTATGAAAGGAAGGCCCCAGAATCAAACATTCTTGAAGGGAAAGTCAGTAGAAGTGGAATATTTTCGAAAGAATAAAGATATGGATATTTCAATGCATGTGGATGATCATATTCACATCCCAAACCTAGCCTTAAACTCATCATGCTAACACATCTCATTTATCATGGCCAAGCAGACTTTGAAAAAATGATTTTCAACAAGCCAAGGGTTTACAAGTGATTTTTTTGCCTTATAGAAGTCATGCTAATAAGAGATGCTGCTTTCATTATTCATCTTTTAGTTTGAGATCATGTACACTGTAATCCTCAACATTCATTTCTCACATCCCAACGGTTTAAAATGAAGCTTTTCTTTATAAAATGCAATACTGTTAAGTAAAATATATCAATCAATGCTGAAACTCTATACATACATCAAAATGTTCAATTGTAAGATTATATTTGATGTTGAAGTTGTTCATTGTGTGCTAGCAATGTGTTGGAAGTTGCATGTTGAATGAATAAATTTCTCATTTTGATTTCACTTCCTCTGTATTACACATGAAAAACATCAAGAAAGATAAATGAGTTTATTTTCGAATGGGTTTCATAATATGATGATTGAAGGCAATACCATAAATTATGAATTGTTGATCAATGTGAAAGCTCTATAGAACGTAGTGCTCTATTGTGAGCAATAGATGTATGTTGAGGGGCCCCATTGTGTTCTGGCAAGTTGTTTAGAAGTTGCAGATCCAGATGGAAAATAAGTTTCTCACATTGATTGCATTTCTTCTCTCTCGTACACTAGAGAAGCTTAAAGAAAGACAAAGAAAGGAGTTTAGTTTCAGGATAGGTTTCAAAATGTGGCAAATGAGTTATTTTTTAAAATTGTGTGAAACTGTATTTAGGTTTACTAGTTTTGGCTGGGGTTGAAATGCAGTTTCATGCTACCATGGAAAGGTCATATTTTGAAATTAGTTGTTTGATATGTTGTTTTGAGTTGCAGTTTAGACTTGTGGTCTGATATTAGGAGTTGGCATATGTTGGCAATGGTATCATAAGATATATAGACAGACAGAAAGAAAATAATATTATTATACAAAAGGACAAAGGACCTGTGAGAACAATGCATTTATATAGAACTGGCAGAATTGTATCTCATGTTAGTTGCTTTTCTGTCTAACGATGCTAATATCTTGTGTTTGGTAGACCATGATTGCTCTAAAGTAACCTTTGAATGTACAACATATTGGTATACTTTTGTGTTTACTAGTTATATTGCTTTCTTTGCAGTATCATCAGTTGCACCCTTTTGTGTTTGGTACATCACAATTGGTCTATAGTAGTCTTTGAATGTAACAACATATTGCTATACTATTAATCTTTGTCTCTTTGCAATATCAGCAGTTGCCTCTGTCTAAAGTCCTTCTTTTTTTCATAATTCCAGCTCTGCATGGAGCCTTATGTTCAAAAATCAGGTTTTAAGCCTTACATTGGAGAAGGGTTCATAAGTCCAAACAGGCAGTTAGTAACTGATCACGTGAAAGATCTGGTTACAGAGCATCCTTCCTTTGCTAGGGCTATTCAGAAAAGGTGTCTTGGCCCAGCTGGAAGATTGGTACAATAGCCTAACCCTTTCAAATTGTGTTTCTTCAATATAGTCAAAGCCCCGCATCCTAATACTGTCTTGTTTCAGGCACTTCCAATAACTTTCATGAGCAAATACTTGACAGGATCACAAGGCCAAGTTATACTTGAGGACAAAGATGGGGTAGTATGGAGTATTGACTGGATAGCTTATATGCAGTCTGGGAGGAGGCTTACATTTACTCGTGGTTGGCCTGCTTTTGTTTCACGTCATGAAATCAAAGATGGTGATATATTTGTTGCAGAGATTGTGGCACCTGAACATTGGAAAGTTCAAGTTATTTGTGCTGAGGTTGCATATACAAAACCATATGTTTTGCGCTCGGTGAGTTTATCATTAGATATAGAGGTATCCCTCTGTTTCTATGGGGCTTAATGATTTTACTCGTACTCTCTTAAGGATCATGCTGCAGAGGCTCTTATGGATGTCAATAGTGGACAAAGTAACATGGATGACCAGGAAGCTTGCCTTGACGTGACCTCTGATCGAAAATCTCCATTGGCATTCTTGGCTGCGGAAACCCAAATAACAAGGCGTAAGAGGTCTGGAAAACGAAAAAGCAGAGAAGACTCATATCCTTTTGCAGATAGCCCAGAGAAGGCATTGAGACATAAGGATGATGCTTCTCCTTCTGAGAAGGTGATAGCTTTGGGCTCAGATGAGGGCAGCGAACCTTCTCTAAGTGACTCTAAACTCTTTGAATGTATTGCTGACAAGGAAGATGATGAAAAGCTTTTTGTTTACACAAGGAAGACTCAGACACAATCTTGTGTCGTGTCTGGAAGTGGTATCAGTGCAGTGTGTGCAGACATGAAATCGTTTAACAAAGGAACGACTTATGGGGTTCGATATTGTCAATCTTCGAAGGAACAGTGTTCTCAATATGTATTACATGGATTTCAGTACTGTATACTACATATTTTGGAGGATACATCAGCCCCTTACAAGCAATGCGATTTTGTGGACAGACAAACCTATGCAAGGTGTGGATTTGCTGTTTGTCTCAACATCGTAGATACAAGGTTGGAATATGTTCTCTCTTTTTTTCCATAATTCTCTCTTTCATTCTCTAATGCACGGACATATATAGTCTCTCCTTCAACAGTTCCATTTTCATTTCATAGGATGCTAGTTTTCTCGAATGTCTTATTTAAAAAACATGAAAAGGAATGACAGTGTAGTTATGCAGGTTGTGTCAGATCCATAAGCAACATAATGCTTCTACTCCAGATACACCGAGCCTAGCTAAAGATTTGTGGAGTATCCTTCCCAAACTAGGAAGCCTTTCTTTATTGATGATGGCAGCAATGGTGGCTCATCAATGTCACAACGAGGCAGATTTCTGGGTTTTAACCAAAATGCAATCATCTTATGGCAATATTCAGATTCCAGAGGCCAAAGATGGAAATTTCAGGTTAAATTTACCCGTTGAAGCAAGAAATGTTTGTGTAGACAAGCTCACATCTCCAATCAATATCAGTAGAGTGGGGGAGAATTTAGCTAATGAGGGTGTGCAAGTGCTACCTGTAAAAGTCAGTGAAGAAAATATAGTGCGTTATGTGGGTTGGAAGTTTTATGCTGCTAATAAAGGTAATCTAGCTGCTACGAAAAGTGTTTTGCCTTCTGCATTACAGAACACTGAGAAGCTTTCTGACATTCGGAAATCAGAACCCTGTCGATCTATATCAGTGAATGCAAATAATAGTTATACTGATTTGAAGAGAACGTCTATGCTAGATATGGGTTTCATGGAGTCCATGCAAACAAGGTCAGATTATGCTGTAGATGAGGCTTTATGTCTTGCAGGTCAGCAGAGAACATTATGTGCCATGCATATCCAGGGTAAAAACATCGGTTTCTCTCGGTTTATTGGTGTTTGTAAACGTCCATGGATTACTGGGGCTGAGATCCATTTTCCTCAAGGGAAGCATCAATGGGTTGGTGCATTCCCTACTAAGAAGGAAGAAGCACATACCTATCATGATGATCCTCACAGTGCAGTTACCCATTTTGATAAGAGAGAGGGTGTATACGATCTATATGAAATAGGGAATGGGTCTTTTGCTAAGCAGCAGCTTGATGAGATCATATCTGAGGCTCCGAAGAAGAGAAACTTTACATTTGATGGGAGTAATAAGTTTGACAGAAAAAAACCTGATAGATCAATGCCTTTTACTCTTGCTTTTGATGCAAAACATGTGGATGCTATGTCATCCCAGTGTGAAAGACCCGATCACTCTAAGACTGATGAGATTGTGAATCCAGAACAGAAAAACGGTTCACAATGTCTGATCAGTATGAGAACAGAAGTTAACTTGCCAAGCTCCTTGGCCACAGACCTTACTCTTGCATCAACATGCTGCAAAGAGGAACATTATTCAAGCCTAGAAGAGTGTAGGCATGAAAAGGGGACCCCCTTTGGGGCTTTCAAAATTCAACCTACAATTCATGAAGGTACTAAGGAAGCCAAAACCTTTGTCAATCATGTAGAGTCAATGGGTGTAGTAGCGCCAGAGGCAAGCAATGTTCTGCATGCTGCCAGCAGGACGATAAAAGTTTTCAAGAAGCTGTTCTTAGCTGTTCCTGGAGTAGAAGAGTATGAATCCCAGTCAGATCTATCGGTGGATTCCTTATCTGGACCAGAAGAACCTAGAGTTACAGCCCAACTTCATAAACGCTTTTTGGACCTTAATGATGTTGGGCATGGTGATAGCAAAGATAGCACTGGAAGGTTAAAAGTAATGGAGACGATGAACATCCTTTGATGGGTGATAAGTTCGGGCATACAAATCTCTGCATCTGATGATAGCAACAAGTCACAAAGTTCCTGTCTCTCATGCATCATTGTGGTTAAAGATGTCTATGATCAATGCATATTAGAGGATCATCTTTTAAAGATATGGCAAAGTTACACCATGCGCAGAAGTATCCAGTATGCTGGTGGGAGAAGTACTGTTTTTATACACAGTTTTATCTTGTAGTGGGACAACTCCACACCAAGTATGTATTTAACCTTACTACCTCTGAGTGAACAAATTTGATGTGGCGCCAATGAACTTTCAGCTGCCACTCAAATCAAAGAGTTCATGTGCTATCATTGGACAATCTGTGGCCAATTGTCCTGTTCTAGGTGCTAACCATTCTCGCTTGGAGAGAGATTCTAACCAAAAGCTTATGCCATTTTTTATGATTCATATTTGGGTCAAACGTTTCAAAAAATGGTCTTATAAAATGGTCCTCCATAATGTACCCAATTGGCTTGTTCAGATTACCTTATTCTTTGAGCTTATGATCAAAGCAAATGCAGTGTTTAGTGTAACTGTTTTTATGTGCCCATTCTTCGTGGTAGAACTTGAGTGTACTCTGAGACGTGTAAATTTTTTCTTCAGTGTACCCAATGGTTTGTTCAAACAGTATTATTCTTTCAGATGATAATGAGCAAAGCTTGTGTAAGCCTTTATATCTTGCCATTCTTGGTTATAATGTTATATCGAATGATTTGTTATAATGAACATCTTCAAAGTCCAATATAACCTATGAGACCAAAAGTTAGTGTGTGAATATAAGAGAATGTTCTGTAGGTGCCCTATGTAACAAGGATGTAACCAAGTTACAATGATATTGGGACCATGGGTAGTTGTAATGTGGGGTATACAGTGTACAAAATAATACACGCCTGGAAGAAGTAGAATATGAGTGCATCAGCCTGTGAACACTGTCATAGGATAATACAATGTGGTGTATGTATCCTTCTGTTTGTTGATCTGCATATCTTCAGGTAACAAACCAAATGAACTGTTAGGTCAAGCAATTTTCCTCTACGAAGTGCTGATTGTGCTTGCTTTCAGGTATCATGGTATAACATTCAGAAGAGGTCAACTTTGTACAAAACTTGCTGGCTGTTTATACCATGAGCTAGGAGAATGTGTAAAGTCTCTCTAAATAGGCTGTTGAAGATTCATGTAGTAATCCTTAGACTTTGACTCAGTATGCAGTAGTTATACATCCACTTGCCCATCTATCTCTATCTCCATTGATTCATGGAAGTGTATGACTCCAAATTAGACCCTGAAATCTGCACCCAGATAGTTATAACTGAGTCCATTGCATTTGGAATTGATTCTTTGAGTACATCCGTCGTACTTCTCCTTTTGTGCAAACACCTAATGAGTTCTACATCAATGTAGGTATATGTCTACAACTTCCACTCTTTGCTTTGAGTACTCCGAGAACTTGGGTGATAAACTTTTATGTACAGTTTTCACCCCATACCGAGGTTCCCTACTAGTAATATTAGAAATCACTAAAAGAAGAAAGACGGTATATATGACTAAATAATTCGCACTCCCCTGTTTCCATACGTGCTAACTTCTAAGGCATATATGGCTACATAATTCACCCTCCCTTGTTTCCATGCATGCCAAGGTATATATGACTAAATAATTCACCCTGCCATGTTCCATGCATGCTGAGGTATATATGACTAAATAATTCACCCTCCCCTGTTCCCATACATGCTTGGGACATTGTCATTCATTCAGATGTAGTGGTAAACAACATGAGCTCAATTCTCCCATAGTTCTCTCGAGTCTACAACTATGTGCAAAAGAATACAGAGCATCCCAAGTGTCTCTTTAAGCACACTCGATATTCTGATCTTTAAGCACGATATGATCTGCATTTAATAGAAGAGGTATCCAAAGCACCCGCCAACTGAACAAACCTCTTTCCCACCTCTAACAGTAAGGTCATAAACATGGAGTATCCCTATCCTATTCCAATTGTGGAATGAACAGGCTCTGGAACCCCCTTCTAAAGTCTGTACTTTTGTTTGCCTATTGCGTTCTAATAAGTGCCAAGATCCCCATGAACGTCCCCAAGGACTCTTGTGACAACCGCCTTCTTACCTCTATATTTCTCTTCATTTTTTCACTAACCTATTTTCATCCATCATTCTTTATTCCATCAAACCATACATTGTTTTTTCGAGTTTTCATCCTTTTGTCTTCATCCTCATCACTTAAAATATGTTATTATGAAGTCTTGTGAGCCTTGATTAGTGGAGACAAGAATTTCATCTAGGAGTTTGAAAACATGGCATCTTATATGAAGTTATTCTTGAACTTCATTCAAAGTCTTGACTTTATTTTTCAGATTCATTGAATGGGTAATCAACGGGACACAATTTTCTTATAAATTGTTTCATTGAATTTTGTCTTATTTTACGTATTTGAGTTTATTTAGGGGAACATGCTACAAATTGTTCATTGAAGGTCATGCAAGAGTAGACGTTGTGCATATATCGTGGTAGGGGCTAGATGTATGGGAGAGATTATTATAAAGTAAACAAGTAGAGGGTGAGACTCAATTGCAATAAAAAAACCCCAAAAACATAAAACATTTCCAAACTATGTGGACATGATTTTAGCATGCACCTCTCACAATGCAAAGAATTAGAAAAACATGCAGAGATGATTTTAGCATAAAGAGGATCCCAAATTGCATTTCATACATATTTCTTTAGTCTGATTTTATGAGTATGTAACTGTTTTGGGGGCAAAGGGGACCTGTTAAAGAAAACAAAAACAAACAAGTTACACCTTTGAACCATATAAACATTTTTGTCATTTTCAAACACTTTTTAGACTAAATGCAAACTCTTAGTTATTTGTTGTTATCGTAACACCCATCTCATTGGAAATCATTATTGGCAATAGGGCAACAAGAAGATCCGCAATTCTAACTCTATATTTTAATGTTAAAAAAGTTGTTAGCCATTAATGGATGCATGCAATTTGGTCATCTATAAAGTTGGCCTCTCCACTTACATCTCATAAAGATTGCACAAACTTAATTACATACTATTGAATTTTAACATATGCTGGTAGTTGTGCTTTTCTAAAGTGGTGCCCTATTTACTTACAAAGACATATGTACATCAAGGATGGGTTATTTGAAAGTCAATACTAAATTGTAATGTGGATGTCTTTGTTTCTAATATACAATGTTTTTCACCTAATCTTGCTTGGGGGTCTCTCACATAGCACTACAATTTATGAGGTTTTAAGTCAAGATAAAAAGTTGTAAATATCAATCTACACTGGAGCCAACCATATTGGGACATACAAATAGACAAAAAGAGATGACAATGTATTGTGTCCTCGAGAGGTCGTTAAGATGACCTATTGAAATCATGGTAGATTCCTCCTGCAATCAATGGCAATGGATGAAAACCGTAGTTAAGTTGGCTATGTTAAGCTTGTAGAAACCAATAGGGTGTTGATAAGTTTATACTCAAAAGATGTTGGCAATGAGGATATTAGCTTGAACACGACATTGCACGCTTTGAGTTAACTTTATGCCGAAAAGATGTCGCAATCGTAACTTTTGCAAATTGTTGAAAAGGTTATGTCGGTTTCCTTTACAATTATACGTCAAGTTAATTTCCTAACATTCTTATAACATTGTGAGAAATAGCCCCAATCATGCCCAATGATCATTCTGCAGCTTCAAGAGAACCTTTCCACGAAGGGAGAGAGAAAGAATGAAAGAAATTACTTTTTATGGAGACCAAAATTAACCTAGTACATGTGTATCCTTTGGATATCCATAGCAATTTTAGTAAATGACAAAAAAGGTGTCGGCAAATAAATGGGTTTTGCCCTTTTTAACAATGTCCTTGAAAAACTCTATCAACCTTCTTCCTCTCAACACAAATCAATTGGGCCGGATGCAAACTGTATTGAAAACAACTTTGCTCATTTTTCTCCATTGCTCATCATAAAGAGTCATTAGTCATATATGTAAGTTGTAATGAGAACAAGCGATGTACTTGTCTATAAATGTGCAATTTAGATAAATGTGGATGAAACTTACCTTTATATAAATTGCTTTTAAAAGGCAATATAATGTACGATATCACAAAACGTGATTTGTTAAAACCTATGATGCATCAACACAACACATAACAAGGACCTTGAGATCTCCTAAAGCTAATAAGCTAAAAACATTTTAAGTTCAGAGTATAGAGATGCTCCAAGACAATATAAGAACTATCACAAGCATGTAAAGGCAACTCCACGATCTTTGGAAAGGTCTTGGATTCTAAATTTTCACCATCAATATTTAGAAACAGAAGAAAGGATACTATGGAGATAGTTTCTATGGTGCATAGGAGTGCTTTTCTTTTTCATCAAAAGAGCATCACTCTCTAGGCTATTATTCAATGGAAGATTCCATTATGAATTCACATCTATACTATGTTGACTTCCGCAACATACTCCTACCTGGCTATTGCTCAATAGAAGATTCAAATATGAAATCACATCCATACTCCTACTGCCCAAACTATTCTCCAAACAAAGGTTAGAGAAAATCATTATTTCTATTTCTCCAATAACACATGTTTTCTTATGAGGTTGTGGCAATTGTTAAGCAACTAATTCACACGACATCTACCAATATTACTACTCGAGGACATAACCTTTCCCAACATGCACTTACACAAGTTTTGCAATGCACATACCCCCAAATTTCTGGTTAAAGCTAGAACGACCTTTACTCTTAAGTTGGATAAGAGGGGCAAAACAAAATACTTTTCAAGCATGAGTGTGCACAAATGTATCTATTCACCAAAATTTAGTAATATAGCTTTTCCGGTCAACATGAGGCCATTTGAATTGTGAATATTTAGGCCCACTTACATTCTTACGGTACACAAATATTCCAAACTTAAGAAATTACGTCAAGGCATTTTATTTCACTCTCTTATAATTCTCTCATGAGGCGAAGGAACGAGTGGCAGATATAGTTGAATATCAGCAATAAATATAGTTGCATGATTCTCAGTCGGGCATGAAGTTGCCAAGTGGATAACTTCATATTTTTTATTTATCTTCTCTAGTACCTCACTCAACTAGTGCTCTTGCCGAGTTACACCATACTAGAGAGGATAGCCAAGATGTGTCACCAACTCTTTCGATTATACTACTTGAGTAGGGTGACAAAAAGAATGTCAACTACGAAGACAGAACTTTGGATTTTGATAGATTGATCCACAATCTCACAACTAAAGCAAATAACTCAAAGTTTAAAACGATTCATCGTAAATCACACAGTTTTTATAGATAAAAAAAGAATGAATCATCAACGTATGTTAAGGATGACTTGCATAAATTTCACCACTTTGACTAAAGGGTGGTACACATGAAGCAGTGACAAAGTAAAGTACTTATGACCCACGATAATGGTTATGTTAAGAACTCGCGTAATTGGACATTCAATTGGTAAAGGAAACATTCGTAGCTCAAAAAGCAATGTCTAAACGATTGTGGTGCCATACATACCGGCCATTGTCTCTATGCCAATGTATATATTTCAAATGCTCATGACTCATATTGAAACAAAGGAGCATCATGATTCATAACGCATTTTCAAGCTTGTTATAAACACCATAATTTAGAGTTGACCTCAGCAAGCAAGAAGCTCATGATTTCTCTTTCTCCTCATTAGCATGCAATTCAAGATAATGTGTTTTAGCGCGCATAATATTTAACCAGCAATTTTTTACTAGGGCATGCTTGCACATTACCAGATGACAAATCGAGATCATGACACTCTCGATTGTGAGGAGTATGCATTTTTCTTCAAGAGATGCATATAAACTCTTATCATTTTGTTAGAAATATGTATTAAATATGCACACTCCATTGTGTCAACAACAATAGCATTATAATAGTTGTGTAAAAATTACATAGTATGTGGGCTCTTTGGTGCATTGTTGTTACAATAAGACAAGCCAACCCGAATTGACTCTAATGCATTTATTATGATCTAACTACCTGTGCATATATTCACATTACTCTTAGTGTCCTCACATTTTTGCTTTCCTTCTGACAATGTTCAAATGCTTGCTTTTTCTTTTTCGAGTTCAAGCAAACTATGCCTCCTTTTCTCAATACAATTACATCACATTAGTATTGCAGTTTACACCAGAACCGTGGCATGATGCAAGGCTTCATCAGTCACTTTTTAGCTTACCCGAAAAGGTATCCGAAGTTTTGTCAGTCAATTTTCAGTTCATTCAAAATGCAACTGAAATCTGGCAAAGCACTAGGATTGAAAACAATCTCATGCAATGACAGAAATGGACTTGAGGAGAACTGAAAATCGCATGGTGTAGGTAGCTTGGTTTAATCTTTAATTTGTATAATTCCCCTCCCCCCAACCAACAATTGAAAGTGAATCAGCCCACCCACCAACAAAACATAGACATGCAGGAGAAGTGATGTATGTGGATCTCAGAGATTCAACACAGGTTGGTATGCAGCATAAATGCAACATAAAGCATTGGTAGCTTGTTAAGATTGGGAGTCCAAAAGAGCTTTTGCATCAACCCAACAGAATTAATGGAGCCACCTACCTACCTCATCAACAATGTTGGCCATCCGCTTCCTTGCAGACTAGTTTGCGTAAAAGTCGGAAAAACAGCCCATTATCAAAATCTCATCTAACCACAACAGAGAAGATTATTCGAATTGCACTCCATCTCATGGTGATCCATCAATGCATCTCAATAGCCAGTAACTACATATATATCCATCTAATTACTGGTACAACTATCGACACACACACATATACAGAAATACAGGGTTCATTTCCTTCGGTCACACAATATTGAAGAATTATTGAATGCAATAAAATTAATTCTGTTGAAAGTTTTTTAAACATGTATGTATGTTCTCACCAAGACGCCGCCCATGAAAGGATCAAATCAAAGTAAATTACAACTACCCATAAACATCTAACAACAACCTGCCTTTTTATGTAGAGGAAAATTAACAGACTAGCAGAACACTAATATGATATAACAATGGCCGAGTCTGAAAATTTGTTCTCTGCGTGCAATATTCATTCACTCATTCACAGAGTGGACATGAATAATCCTGAATACCAGAGGTTCAGAACAAGCCCAAGGTTAATAATTCAATAAATCAAATGGAAATTACAACGAGATTTTTAACAGATTTGCAGAAAAGATAAAAAGGGTGAGTGGGTGGGTGATTAATTACGGCAATACACAAAGATTGGAGATTATATTTAGCCACTGATGAGTGGAGAGCCATGATGATGATGACAATGACGATGATGCCAATGAGAGACGATTATGTTAATTACGAAATGGACATTGTAGTTGCAACCATCAGATTCTTATTGATCTAGAAGCAAACACTGATTAAATGAAGAAATAGATATTTAGTTTCTTTGTACTTTTATAGCCCAAAGATAAAGAAATATAATAAGAGATAACTGTGAAAGATTGAAGGTTTGTATCAACGTGTAAAAAAAAAAACGTGAGGTAAGTAATAGAATAGAGGAAATTGAGAGGATTTCTGTGAAACATAAGGGAAATAGGGCAGAAAATAAAGCTGTGCTCCGAGAGAACGGAAGAAAGGGAGGGAAATTTTGAGCACTGCCAAAATAATAGGTACCAGCAGCAGTTGCCCCCGGATTAAATCAATAATGAAGAATCGCTTACTTAGAAGAAAAAGATATGAGAGTGAAGGTGGAGATGGAGATGGAGATGATGAACTTACATAACAGCGGGGACGAAATTATTGATTTATCGAACCAAAAAAGAAGCCCAGTTTACTTTAGTTGTCATCGAGCTCAGGGCAACTGTCGGGGACATGGAGAGGGTACGAGAGGAGGCAATCGCGCCACGGGTTGTGGACGGTGCACTTGGAGTCCCACAGGGATTGCCAGACGGCGCTGAAGCACTTGAATCCCGAGCCGAGGCCGACCTGCCAGAGGCGGTCGCCCCTCTTCACCTTCTGCATAGCCTCAGCATACGCCATCTCGTACCACACCGAGGTGGACGACGTGTTGCCGAAGCGGTGCAGGGTCATTCTCGAGGCCTCCGTCATCGCCTCGGTGAGCCTCAGGTTCTTCTCCATCTCCTGGATCACCGCCTTCCCGCCTGCGTGGATGCAGAAGTGGTCGAAGGCCCTCTTGAAGTTGGGCTGGTATGGCTTGCACTGCACCCCGAACACAGCCCTCGCCACGTAGTTCCCCGCGTACCTCGCCAGCTCCGACACGGGCAGCACGAATGGAGCCATGGCCGTCATGTTCTTGGTCAGGGCCGCCCCTGCCACCTGCATGAGCTCCTTGGACAGGGAGACCCCCACCCTACCGTGCTCATCCTCTCCATGGGTTATGCAAGAGAAGGAGCGATCGTCGGCTGCAGTGTTGGTCCTGGTCGTGTGGAGAAGCCTGTACTTGGCCCTCCTCCTGTCGGATACCCTGTTGGACAGGAGAATGGCTGCTCCTCCCGTCCGGAATAGACAATTCGCGATCAGCATTGACTTCTTGCCCCCCATGTAATCCCTCCCTGACATGTTCTCGGAGCTCACGATGAGCGCATACGTCTCTCTGTTCACAGACAGAAGGTGCTTCACCATGTCCACCGACAGCAGAGACGCCGCGCATCCCATGCCGGAGATGTTGAAGGACTTGATGTCAGATCGCATCTTGTATTTGTTGATCACCATAGCTGAGAGAGACGGAGAAGGATAGAAGAGGCAACAGTTGAGGACCAAGATCCCGATCTGAGAGGGAAGGACTGCGGTCTTGCTGAACAGCTCGTCCAGCATGGTGAAGAAGACCGTCTCTGATTCGTGGCGAGAGAAAGACATGCCTTGGCTGCAGGGAATGTAGTGATAGGATGGAGGGAGCGCCGTCAGCTGAGACAGGCCAGAGTGCTGAATGATCTTCTTCTGGAAGTCTCGATTGCTTTCGGACATGCCGTTGAGAGCAGAATGCTCTAGGAACGTGGCATATGAAACCCTCCATAGATCCGGAGGCCTGAAACAAGCATAATCCAGAAGATAAACCTGCTTCGATTGCCATCTCTTCATCAACAACGCCCACACGAGCACACAGGCTACAAGGACGAAGGCCGCCATGGCCACACCTAGATACTGCTCCTCGTTTCTGTAAAAGGCATTAGGACCGAATAGGAAAGACTTCACCTTTTCTGCATCAGTACTGAAGAAGAGGTCATTGGCGCTGCTTGCGGCAGAAGAGTAGAGGGAGCGAAGGAGGGGAGGTATGCCATGGGTATGAAAGACAGAATCTCCTTCTGCCATGACCAAAAAAAGAACGACTTGTGGTAGAAACGTGTTACAGAAAAGTAGAATGAACTTGCATGTGGATCTTCAGAACAAGAAGAGAATGACCAGTAGAGGATGAAGATGGTCGGATGAAACAGAATCAATAGTAGATTGCTTCTGTCGTTGCTGTAGAAAAAAAAGGACATCGTCACAGAAGGATGATTTTTATTTTATACTTGAAGAAGCAGAGAAACAAAGAAAAAAGCATGGGAAACCTAGAAACAGTAGTAATGGTTATGGTTGCAAGTGTCATATGAAGGTAGAAAATGGAACTAACTTTGCAGAAAAAGGGAGAAGAAGAAGGATTACCTGTGGGTGATAGTCGATGGGATAGGTAGGAAATAGCGCAACCAGATGACGAACCAGGAGGTCGATATGCTTGAAGAAGAAGTAGAAGAAGAAGAAGAAGAAAGGAATCGGAGGACCTGTGCAATAATCAGCAACGGTTGCAGAAGAAGTAGTAAATGGCGATGGCGGATGGAGGTGAGGGCAAGGCGGAGGAATTGAATGAATAGAAAAGACTGAGATAGAGATGGAGACAGGGACAGAGACAGAGAGGGAAGGGGGTGTAACGAGCAACGGACTAGAGTAAATATAGCGTGTACAGTAGTACTACCGCAACTGATCGAGCAGCCATGGCTACACAACAGTCAATATGACTTAGACCAGTACGTCCTTGTCTGAGCAGTTAGGCTCTAACTCTAACGAAGAAAATCTTCTTCCCCCCTTCTTCCTTTCTTCTCCTTCCCCCTTCTTCTTCTTCTTCTTCTTCTTCTTCTTCTTCTTCTTCTTTCCTCTCTGCTGCTACCTCCCTCCCTTAGGTCTTCCTTCCTCTGTCTGTCTGTCTGTCTATATGGTTTTCCTTTTAGGGTTTAGCAGAGACAGAGACAGAGACAGATACATACATACATATTGAGATGGGGGAAGATTCAATAGGGGAGGGAGAGGCTGTTTTCTTTTCTGTACTACTATATATAATTAATACATAGTCTATTTATTTAGTTAGTTCCTTTTCCGTGTATGTATTATATAAATTACACTTTTTCTTTCCCCTGCCCTGTTTTTCTAATAATGAATCAACACACACACACACAACAATAACTCAAACCCAAAAAGCAAAGTTTTTTGGGGGTTTGTTTTATTGAAAAGAGGTGAGGGAGACATGTAACATGACCTCTCTCTATTCCATCTCCGTGTATATATTGTATCAGTATGTATGTATGTATGTATGTATGTATGTATGTATGTATGTATGTATCATGTATGTATTTATTGCACATGAAATGAATGGTGTTGGTGTAGTGGTGATGATGAGACCCATTGATCTCTACACCTAATCAATCTATCTACCCCTTATCATCTTAGGTGGCCATGGCAAAAAGTAAGGATGGGTTGATGCCAATGGGGCCCCTCCTTCCTTTTTGCCCATCCACCTAACCACCCTCTCTCTCTCTCTCTCTCTCTCTCTCTCTCTCTCTCTCTCTCTCTCTCTCTCTCTCTCTCTCTCTCTCTATGCATGCATGCATGCCCCACCCCCATCATGATCACCCATGACATGCATCTAGCATCATCCATCCTCGATCCATCCATCATATGCATTTACGAACGGGTCATCCGTATCCTACCCCCCCCCCCCCCCCCCCCACCTCCCCCCTCAGTGTTTCCCTACTGTCATTAGCCTAACTTGCTCCATGAAACATAGCCCACACACTGTGTGATCGTGTATTGTTATCTTGTGACGTGTCTTTGCACATTCATTGATGATGCTTGTCCATGCACATGCATATCCTTCGACATGCATGTCCATAAGGATCCTTATTTATGGCATCCACAAAGTATATATACATCCTCGGGTCCGGACGTGTCTAATCATCTGTTGTCATCGCAGCTTAAACACAATCTCACCATACTATATTCTGCTCAAATTGGTGAACAATACGCCCGCCATTCATCTACCCCCCTATTCATTATTCATTGTGTGGCAAATGACAAACCGCCTACCTACATAACCCATGTTTCATGAATACGATGCCCTTTCACCACCATTTATGTCAAGTAGATTCTTGGTGGCAATAGGATACAATCATTGCAATAAATTATAAAAACTTAAAGTCGAATCATTGCCCTTCCTTCCCTTGAGTATACCTCTTTATCAACAAATGAAAAAGGAGGTGAGATAAGTTACAATTCTTAAAGATGTTTAAGAATTTGTGGGTGAGAATTATAAGAAGTTATTCCCTAACTCAACACATTATTGTTCCCTAACTTACAATTTAACATGAACCTATTTGACTGGGATATGAATCTCGTATGCTCATTGAGTCTCTTACCCACTAAGAGGGGGGTAAGGGGAGTGTATGCTTATAGGTAAAAAAGTGTGTACAATGGTGTTTGCCATTTGGCCAATCCTTGGAAGTAACATGTGTGTCATTCATTCCCTTATGTATTTTAGTGTTTGTGCTTAAATTTTTCTTTGAATGGTATGAATTTACCTCAATGGTACATATATCATGGATACAATAGAGCCCTACAAGAAACATTTTTTCTATAACCAACTACAACAAACTCTAAGAACTGATTATTACACCCTGTAATAAGAAACGTAATATACATAACACACAATTTTGCATATAGTTTTATGATCATATCCTTGGGCTCGCCCATCCTCATTGATGTTCACAGGTGCAACCATATGCCTTCAAGGTCCATCTATGAATGCCTCTTTTAATAGGTGAGCATTATTCAACCATAATCCATGAAGTATGCATCTCTATTATATTTTTGTCATTATGCGTTGACAACGATTTATCCAATATAAACAAGTATCATCACATAATATTTTATACAAGTTGCTCTTACATCTTTCAAAGGGGATTTCATTCTTTGGAGTAAAGGTAATATTTCTTTATGCATCTTCTTATGAACTATTGTTTTAAAAATGATCATTTCTGCATTTACAAATGGTGCAACTTTATATGTTTAAGTTGTACTTAAAATTTTCAAATTTTATATGGTTGTATGTGAGAATGGGGCTATAAGGCTCACAAAACAAGAACTCGAGCTAACAAACGATCCAATGATGCATGTCTTCTTATACATATATATGATAAAGGTTATCATATGCCTAGTTTGAGAACAGTTATTGCCCATGATGCACATTGGTTAGTATCTTACCAATAACAATGTATATTTTCAAATTTGAGTACTAGAAGGGAGGATGGTCAATGTTGATGAGTCATGGGCAATCTATGTTGTGGGTATTGAATATCCAAAAACATTACAAATCACAATAGCTCTTTTCTGGACATAATATATGCCTTGCAGCCTTTGTATTGGAAACAATGACAATGACAATGTTTCTCAAAAGTTACGAGTCATTGGTTTATATTTTCCTTCCCACCTTTGTTTGTTGGAAGTGTTGTACAACTATCATACCTGCTTGATTGCCATGACTAAATCCTTATGGATACGTATTATAGCAAAAGCACATTGTACAAAGCATTGCCATTATATATTATTAAAGAGCATTTCATTCTTGATCATTCTTGCACATGTTTTTTAGTAGATTTACAAAAACAATTTATTAAAAACCTAATATTTAAATATATTACGCATTATTCTATTGAATCTCCAACATGCGCTCGATGATTTACTCATTATAAAACTTGACACATTTTTTGTTTAAGATCATGCACATTGACAATTTGTGGTTGAAAAATGACTTTACAATATTGAATTTGATGCCATTTCTACAATGCAATGACTTACAATTCAAATGAAATCACACATATCTTGTTATTAATCAAACAAACAACCTCCAAGAGGGCATTTCTTCTTCATTAGCCTTGTGCCAATTGATGACTTTGTAATCTCTCATGGAGCTCTTTGAAAAGGTATTGGAAACTTAGGTGTATGATGGGAAACATCTAAATTTAGCCCTCCCTCCCCCAATAAGCAATGCCACCTCTTGTGAGTTTTCGGGTAAAGCTAAAATCAACTTCTGCTTTTCTTGAGATACATAATCGAAGATAGAAGCTAGAGGTTGGGGAAATTACCAAAAAAACGCATAGGTCAGGTCTATGTAGTACAAGTTTGAAATTTATTGCTTGGTTATTTTCACGATTACTCACAATAGGCTAGGTCGACCAACATTCAATTCCTAATCGCATGAAAATTAAGATTGTAAATGATATTATTAGCTTTAAACATAAATTGGAGTTGATGAAGTCCACTTTTTTCACAACAATTAAAAAATATGTTATTGCAAATCGCAAGACTTAATAATTATTGTTCCTTAACAAGAAAGTCGGAGCACGGACAATGTAAATGTAAAAAGTGGGCATGCCCATGATTGGCAAAATCATAAGCATAAGTTGTTTGTTTTCTGTCTAGTTTAAAGCTCAACGGCATGTTCAATCTTTAGTATCGTGCCATTAAAAGCTCTACTTTGACGATATATATATATATAGGTGAATCATGTAAGCAAGCCAATATACTATTATGATTCATGAGATATACACAAGTATGATAAATTTTCTCTTCAAAGTTAGGGGGGACAATAATATAGCATACTTGTGTCTCTCTAATGGTAATTTTATTCCTTTGGAGCAATTCTCCTACTTCCATTGGGTTTATATGTGAAAATTTTAGATATCGGTCAAGCTTGTGTAGTTTGGTCCATGTCTAAAACGTTATCAGATGCCTTGCCATCTAACAATATCGAGCACATAGAGCAAAATCGGATCCCCTTCCCACAACTCTTATATCAACACAAACATTATCCGATGCCTTGCCATATGACAATATCAAAAGTGCGTAGCCCAAAAGCAATTCCCGTTCCCACAAGTCTTATATCAATGTAAAAACTCTTTTCTCCTCGGTATCGTGTCCTATAGTGAGTGAACATCACAAGTTTCCTTCACATGAGACGTCTTGCGATTCCACACCTGAGGTGGTAGGGCGTTAGAGCAAAAAGGCATAAAAAAGGGGGGGTTAAAAGGGCAACGCTCTAGATATAGATAGAAGAAGGGGGGGGGGGGGGGGGGGGGGGCTCCGTTTCTGTCTGTACTCACAGCTTAATACTAAATGTATGTATAATGTATGTATATAGATGGCATCTATGTCTAAATATAGACATGAAGGCGAAGGGGCATTCGCGCCCCCTCACTCTACTCAATTCATCGATCTCCATTTCCATTTCATCTTCTCTCAACCATAACAATACAGGCAAGACAGGGGTGCCCCCCCCCCCCGCCGCCTTCTTACGCCACCATGGTCACATCATCACCTCGCCCTTTCAATGTATGTATATTCCACCATTTCTTCTTCTTCTTGGTAAGCACAAATATGCATTCTTCCCCTGTAGTCAATGAATGAATGCAAGCATTTTGTGTTTATTTGTTTGTGTTTTAGACTTGATCTTAACCTTTTCTCTTCTCTCCCCTCACAGTACTCCCATTGGAGCATGTATCGGGGATCGGGCGTGGGAATCATCTAGCCCGCAAATAAACTCCAGGCTCGAATGCTTTGCTTGTTGCAGCAAAATTGATTGCGGTGTCGCGCTATTGTAAATCGTCACTCAATATTACAATCCGTGCTTGGCAATCAGGGGCCTCTTCCCGGAACAATATTCCAAGAAAACTCAACTTGCAGCAGTCGAGCCAAAGCTTGTGGGAGGATCTGGAGCTAGTAGGCCTATCATCTTACTTTGTGGCTTGTGAATATCTGTTCATTGACATGTTCTGTTACACATATAGTTAATGCATGCACGAGTCAAATTTATTTGTAGAGTCACAAGCTGTTTGGGAATTGAATTGATGGGAAAAACATTAATTTCCTGACTCAAGGCAATATACAGTCTCTATAAAGGAATCACAGTTCCTTAGCTTACAAAATAACTAGGAGCATCATTGTTGGTGCGACATGACTCTGAGAACCCCACAATGTAGTTGGCGACTAGGAAGGGGCAAAATTTACATATGAGTAAGTATGAATCCCCTTGCAATACATATACATAGCTCGCGACCCTTAGACTGGGAGGGGCTTATCATATTATCTGTGAATAAATGCTGAAGACTCGCAACCAAGTAATATCGAGATCAAAGTTGGGAGTCTTGGGCAAATAAAAACTTCACCATCATATCCAAGCTCTTTATGAACCCTAAGTGAGCAAGTTGCATTATCTGTCTACCATGGACAGTGCTGTCGTAACAAATTTTCTATCTTGGCCTATTTCGTGTATACAGAAAATTGAGGCGCCACATTGCATTAATGTATGCATGCTAAACCCCTATTTTTATGCGTTTCTAATTTAGGGTTGTGTCGATTTGGCACAAGCATGTGCCATTCTGAATCACATTTTTGTGTGACTTATTAATAGGGAAGGAAGGGGTTGTGCAATATGAAGATTTGGGACTTTGGAGTTACAAATTCATATGTGTATTTAAATGTGCAATATTCACTTCATGAACATAACAATTATCATTACCATTGTAGTTACATTTGTTTTCCATACTCCTTTACTTAGCATAATCTTTACGTCAATTGTGTACTAATCTTCTTTGGTCCATCGTCGCACTTCAATTGATACCTGACCAACATAGTAGAGTCAAATAGGTTGTTTTATTTTATATATCAATAAATGCATGAGTAATCATTTATTATTCTTTGTGTATTTCTCTGAATCCATTTAGGGTTGTTGAACTATTTGTATTTAGGGCTTCAATCGCAAATATTCATCTCCTTGCTTTCACCAAATCTTACATGCATACCTTTCCCTACTAGCTCCACATCTATTACACATTTGTACCTGCTTCCCTTTGAAAAGCTACTTTTCACACCATATGAAATTCTCTTTCCCTGTTAACCTTTTTAGAAATTCAAAACAGAAGAGAAGATGTTATAAAGGAGCTCCTGATATGACGAAAGGACCATACTGGAATGGTTTTGTTTTTCATGCATTATTGACGTTGACATTTTTGTTAGATGACTAGGACATCTTGTTTGGGCTATGGTTCAAGGGAATCTTAGATGTGAGCTCACAATAGTGTGAGTGCAACATGACAGCCAATACCCAATAAATCAAACTATGGGCATACAATTGTTTAAAAGATACATGAATCTTATTGACTCATTTGGTTTGGTATTAGAACATGCTTAGGGTTATATGTGTCCTCGTAACTAGTAAGTAGTCAGTGTTAGGGTATCATTATTGAGAATTTGTTGGCATAGTGAGTTTAGATCCCCCCCATGTCTGATGGCATGTTGAAAGCTATATTTTGTAATATCTTTATTTCTTCTCTCCTTTAGTGATATTGACATGTCTGATGGCACTGTGTTAGATATTTGGTTTAGGCATTCCTGTTGTTGGAGCTAAACGATTTTGCATGGTCACATCATATTAAGTTGCTTGATTCTGCATATTTCATATGCATTTACAGACTTGTATGGATCAAAATGTTTAGTGTTATAAAATATTCATAGATCTACCCTTGATTAGGGTGCATATCTTCGATGATCCCTTGATGGTAGACCATTTTGATTTTTGCCACCAAGATAGGGAGCATGTTTTCTCTTGTTTGTTAATATAGCAAGATGCCATCTTAATATCTATAGACGCCCTTGGTCTTGGAAAGGGGCCTTTGGGGTTAACCTCAATGGAATTTGACAAATACTGAGAATGCAATGGGGAAACATAGCTCGTTAGTTAGGTTTCTAGCATTGTTATAGATTTATGTCCCTAGTTCTCCCTCTTTATTTCCTAGATGTCCTTCCCAACCATTACATCTATTTCCCAACCCTTTATCTTCACTGGAATGATTTTGTATATTTCCATTCTCTTTTTTTTTGTATTTTGTTAATGTATAATACTTTTGGACAATTACTTATGCAATCACTTGTGTAGCCATACAATTGAAACTTAGCTTCATTGTACATCAACATCTTAAGTGTGCTTCAATCATAGTGTGCAAGATACTTGGGTAAAAGTACTTGGAGACATTGGTGTTCATTAACATGTGGGTTTAGTACAGAGACAGAGAGAAATAAAGGCATTTAGGTTATTATGTTTTGCAACTTTGGGCATCATCAACTGGGATCTTCTTCTCCTTTTAGTGGGCTTTCCCTCAAGAGCTAGAAACTCATCTTAAGTATTGGGCTGTAAGGTGATGCTTGATTACCCTCAGCATTGGGGTTTATGGTAAGTTTTCGGGTCTATGGAGTATGAGAAATCAGTTTTTGTTTGATGGTCTTCATGGAGTACCAGAACTGGTACGTGGATTGAAAGGAAAATTAATTGGGTTGCCCTGGTAAGCAAGTTTTGTAGACACGTTGTCCGCAATGGAGTTGCCTTATACCAATGAGTCTTATAGAAGCTTGAAGTTTGTACCATAACATAAAGACCTTCACTATTGTGGCTGGGTCAAAAAAAGGAGTCATATATATATATATATATATATATATACTTTTGGGTGTTATCTTAATTTACATGCTATTTTATGAATTAAAAAAAGGGAGGGAACAACTTCAATATAAAATGTTAAATGATATGATGCAGGTATATGTTTGAAAAACTCAAACTAAGTCGATGGATGATAAAGAGAACATAGATCCTGGCCTAGTTGTCTCGCAAGCCATTGATCTTCCTTCTCCTGTGGCACCCATAAATAGTAATCTTGATCTACCAGCCCTTGCCACCTTGATCACAATATTGAAGGCTGACATTGATCCACAACTTGTTGCTACGATTAAACCTACGTCGAAACCTACATGCCATATACCTGATACTACCACGACATTTGATCAATTGTATAGTGACGATGCAACATGTGGGGACTCAGTTCAAGACTCTGCATTGGACATGCACGGCAAGCCTGCGTCCAAATCCAAGACTGGCAACTGGAAAGCTTGCTTCCTTATCTTCGGTACAAACAATTGTGAATTTATTTACAGGCAACGAATCATAATTAGGGAATTTGAAATAATATTAATGCCAATGCTCTGAGCTGACAAAGGGAGTTATTGCTACTACTCTGGGAACAAATCATTGTAATTGTGAATTCTATATACACATTTACTGCTACTAGTGTTAGTTACAGCATCATCAGCACCATACTATTTTCTAATTTCTAGATTTATTTGATTATTAATGTAATCCACCTACCACTTTTTTTAACTTGTTTCTTCTAGGGTGTGAAGTTAGTGAGAGAATGGCATTCTATGCCATCTCCTCGAATTTGGCAATTTATTTATCAAGAGAATTGCATGAAGGTATAGCCGAATCAGCAAAGAACGTGAACAATTGGACTGGCACCACCTTTCTTACGCCCCTCATTGGAGCTTTTTTGGCCGATGCCTTCCTTGGCCGCTATTGGACCCTTGCCATTTTCCTCTGCGGATATTTGTTGGTGAGTTGTGTGTAATAAGCACAAGATAATGTGTCATCTTATTATCAGGCTAATTGACACATTATTATATAGTAAATTGGAACTCAATATCAATATCTTTATGTATACACACACAAATGTATTGCCTACGTACATGCAGTTGTAGACATATGTTTTAAAACTCATCCATTTTCAATAGAAAACTACTTCAAATAATCTGAACTAATGATATTAATAATGAATCCTTTTGTTTCCAATGCAGTCACTTGTTTTTGTGACCATGGCAGTTTCATTCCCGTCATTGAAGCCTCCTTCATGTGAAAAGCTTGGTGACAACTCAATTTATTGCCCCCCTGCATCAACAGCACAAGTTGGGTTCTTTTACTTTGCTCTATATTTGATGGCATTGGGAGCAGGGGGCATCAAATCCAATGTCTCTGCTTTTGCTGGTGACCAATTCGATAAGACGGATGCAGTGGAAAGCCGGAGGAAGATCTCATTCTTGAATTGGTGGTTGGTGAGCATTAGTTTTGGGACCATGTTATCAGTGAGCTTGTTTGTGTATGTGGAAGAGAATGTTGGGTGGTCGTGGGGATATGGAGCTGCAACTTTTGTGACAAGCATTGCGTCCCTTCTCTTCTTTGCGGGAACACCTTCTTACCGACATCAAACTCCCGCAGGGAGCCCGTTAACTCGAGTCGCACAAGTTATCGTCGCTGCAATTCGCAAATGGCACATGACCTTACCAGGACACTTGGATATTGGATTTAATCTTTATGAGCCTGAGGGTTTATCATTTTCTCATAAATCTAGGCTTCCACATACCGATGAGTTTGCGTAAGTATTTATGCTCAGATCGAAACTTAAAGATTTGCTCATAGGATATAAAATTTTCTGCAATATTGGGCACTTACCTTCTCTTTGGCAACATGGACTGATGCTCATCAAAGGCAATGTATCTCATGTTGTGTGTAATTGTTCAACAAGCTGCACTGAATGGGATGAGAAGAGTTTGCATATAGCGAAAGGAAAAGAAATTCCGCCCACTTAGGCTATGGCAATTTTCACTATGTACTTCTGCAGGTTTTTGGATAGAGCTGCTGTGATCATACCTAGTGACCAATTACTCGATGGGCTTGGCATGCTGAAGCCGAACCCGTGGAGGTTGTGCCCAGTGACACATGTAGAAGAAGTGAAGTTGCTCATAAGGATGTTGCCGATATGGGTGACAAATCTTGTATTCTCCGCCGTGTTTGCTCAAGTGGGTACCTTGTTCTTGAACCAAGGGACGACAATGGATCGAAGGATGGGCCCCCACTTTGAGATACCTGCAGCATGTTTCCCTTTCTTCATCACACTCACTATCTGCATCTTGCTCCCACTCTACGACAAGTACTTCGTTTCATTTGCCAGGAGGTTCTCAGGAAATGAGAGGGGTCTCACAATCTTACAGAGGATTGGTGTAGGGCAAGCTATCTCCACGATGTCTATTGCAGTGGCGGCCATGGTGGAGATGATGAGGTTGAGAGTTGTGAAGGAGGAAGGATTGCTCGACCAACCCATGGACTCTAGTTTTGTTCCAATCACCATCTTTTGGCTCCTTCCACAATACATTCTCACGGGTGTATGCGAAGTCTTCATATCTGTAGGCCAGCTAGAATTCTTTTATGATCAAGCACCTGATTCCATGAGAAGTGTTGGCGCTGCTCTCTATTTGAGCACCATATCCATTGGTAGCTTCATAAGTGGCCTTCTTGTCACCATCGTGTCTAAAGTGACTCGAGGTGATGGAAGTGAAGGATGGATTGGGAACAACCTCAACAGAAGCCATTTGGACTACTTTTATTGGCTTCTAACAGGAATCAGTGCTGTGAATTGTTTTATGTATGTGATGTGTGCAAGGCGTTACACATATAAATCTGTTAGCGGCTCGAGAAGCTCGTCATCGTCATCGTCTTCGGTAACTTCAGTGTCTTCATCAGAAGAAGACCCTGTGATCATCACTTGTGATGCACCTTTTACATCAAATAAAGCTCTCAGCTACAAGGAGCTTGGTCCATCAGATCAATAAGTGTGTAAATGGTGTAGGAAGACATCGGATTAAATCAAACATAGATATATGTGAAGGGATGCAAAGCAAGAAGCTCCAACTAATTCCAACTTCAACATAAACGAGGTGCGCATCATTCTTAATTTGTACTTATATTAACAATTATTAGTACTACTTGTGAAAGATGGTTTGGACTCTAAAAAAAAACTAAAATCTCTCTATTTTCTAGAGTTCAATTTGAATTGCATTCTTTTGTTGCACACATATGACTTATGTGTACTTAATATCACCTTGTGTGTGATGCATGCATAACATAAAGAATAACTATCATCAAACAAAATTTACAAATGAGTGTGACTAAATTTTCTGGAGCTCTGTAGGGTTGGTTGTCCTTGGTTAACTTATGATGTTTTGGTACCTTTATCTTGGTGAAAATACTATAATCGATTATTAATAATAGAACCAAGATATAAAAGCGAAAGCAAAAAAACATTATATGACTGCAATATGAGTAAGAGGTTAGTTTGCATAAGCATTACATTATTGACATGTTCATGCTATATGCTTGGGAACTCCTTTCTTCTTGTATCTTCAATCTAATATTAGAGAATCAAATCTATGATTTACGGTTGGCTACTTAGTTTTTAATACATTAAAATTATGGATGTATGTTGAATGCACCTTTTTTAATGAGCATGGTTTTGGGAGTATCTATATTGTCTATCATTCAATCGAGCATCTTAATGTACTTCACTCGAAGCTAAATCTTAATAATAATCCCTTTTAATGAGCATGATTGGGATTATCTTTTTCTTGCCGCTCTTCTGATTGTTAGATCAAGATTCTTAATAGCATAGAAACCAAATCATGAAAATCCAGGTATATAATCCAAGAATCGTTATATAATGGAACTTAGCTATTCTAATGCTGTTACATGTATATCTTATGGTTAAGATTGACCTTGTATTCTACAATTTCTATGATGCCTTTTATAGGCCTGGCCCCTCTCTTATGCAAAATCACTAGGAAGTGTCTCAAATAATGAAAACTTGTATTTATTTTGTAAATGCAATAAGACCCATAATTGATTCTCATTGTTTGAATGTTGATTATAAAAAATCCTTAAACATTAGATTAGTTGCAAGTAGAACTATAATTGATAATATTATGTTTTCTTACCTCTTGAGTTTGCTTTAGGCTGTCGTAATGTCTGATTTCAAATTAAGTAAAAAGTTTGCTCAAACAATTCACAGAGACATTGATGGCTCATGAGCCATGTATAAAAGAGAGATACAAAACAAAGAGAGTTTGCTATATATATTTTGCTACGCTATTGCAATATCTTTATAGGGTTAATCAATATTCAAACCACTACTTGAAGTTGGTGGTTACATAGATTCAGATAAACATGAAGGCCAAGTATCTTCATATATTATAGCAGGATGTGCACTACTTGAATTCACTTTTCTACTTCTATATATTTGGATAGCTTTGATGTACATGAAAGCTTAAATTTATATTGCCAATGAAAAATAATCAATCTTATCATGATTCATCTATCGCCAATTATTGAATAGGGGCCCAAGAATTATACATTGCAACTACTAATTGCCAAATATAGTGAAATCCATGAGGTATATGAAACTTGGTGCACTAAAATAATGTTTTGCATTGTTACCAAGCCAAGTCTTGCTATATGATTCAACTCAAATTGAGATTTTCATTTCCATATTGATGAAATAGTGATGAAGATGGAAACATCTTGGTTGGTAGAGATTTATATCTTTTTCGCATTTGGATGGTTGCCATTGAGTAGCAGAGCTTGAGCACTTGAACAATTTGTTCTTGTTAGTAACATGCCACCTTGAAGCCACAATCCTTCTCTACAAAATAACAAATTATATGTTAAAGGACAAGTTCAAATACACATACATGTAATGAATTTAAATCTTCAAGCAACCAAGCGATCCTCCAAATTTGGAAGGGATGCCCATTGCAAGCACTCTATGTGTAGATATGCCTACACCAAATCCACTCATGCCTGTTCTTGAGTTTTTATGCTACAATGTGACTCTCAATGAACAAGCTAAATGATAAGAGTGATTTCTTTGTCCATAGTTGGCATATATAAAAATAAGAAAAAAGGTAACCTCTCTCTCAAGTGTGTGCGCGCGCGCGCGTGCATACACACACACACACAACACATGTCAAGTTTATCTATTTGTGGCAAATTTATACATCTAGTTCTCTACGTATACAAATGTTTGGCGCATAGTTAGCACAATGATTTTAATACAATGGTACATATAAGTTACCTAATGGCTCTAATAGCTAGTAACTACAATAGCGTAGGGTTGGGCATGTTTTAGCCAAAAGTTATGGATTTATATTGCAATATAAAGTAAGTGAATGGTCTAGAAAACAAGCAAGATTAAGGAAAAGGCACATTATTATAGATCATGTCTCACCCTAAGAGGAATTGTGGAGAAAGGCTGCCCTCTCCCTCCCAACGAAAGGAGGGTTGGTTATTGTGTGAAGGTGTTTCTTTTGCAAAGAAGACGAGGAAGGATAGGGCTTTAGGAGAAGACGGAAGGGTATTTTGGGAGTTTCCGTGAAACAGAGGAGGGGTATATCTGGAATTTCGCAAAAACGAAGAGCTTTTTTTTTGGGAAAATAAAAAATCGAATTTAAAAAACCTTCGTTAATTACAGACGAGGTAGGAAATTCAGAATCGGCCGGTGATCTCCGTCTCCGTCTCCGTCTCCGTCTCTATCTCCGTTCCATCTCCGTCTCCATCTCCATCTCCATCTCCATCTCTATCTCCATCTCCATCTCCGCTCATGAATTCTGTGGCGAGTTCTGCATTCTCCCTCTCCTTCTCCTCCTCTCCTTCCTCCCGAAAACGTCCCTGCTCTCGAACGCTGATCATCGCTCCTTCCGCCTCCCTCGGTTTCAATGCTGATCCTCGACTCAGGTGAGAGCTCTCTGCCCGTTTCTCTCCGCCATTTCTCTACCTTTTCAGCTCAATAACCCGCTGTTCCTTTGCGCTTCTGCTAGGTCTACCTCCTCCCTTTGTTTCCTGTTGCTTTTCTTCTCCCTCATCAGGACTCTCCCCTTTGTCCGGCGAATGTTTTTCGTTCATTCACGTCTCTGTCCCATTCATTATCAGGGAAAGGGAAGCATTTGCGATTTCCCTTCACTTTTCTGTTCAGGCATTCCTGTCTAGTTTTTTTTGTTTCTCCCATACCTAGTAAGTATTTCTGCCGCTGTGCACGTTTATCGCGGGAAATTCCTTCCTTTCGAGTGAATTTCCACGTTTCTGCTTTTCTTCAAGTAGAGTGTTTGCAGTTTCTTCACGTTTCTCATCTATTTATTGTTTTTCCATGTTTCTCGCACTTAGTTGTTGCTCCTTTTCTTCTTTATCAGGCAATCACTTTCTGTTTCTCTCAAAACTTTGTCCCTTATCATGCAGTTATTTTCCACCTCTATTATGAATATCACAAATTCGTCTCACTTGCTGCACGTTTTTGTTATTCCATCTCCCTTTTTCTTTATCGTTTGTTTCAGAACTTCTTCTTTCGTTTTCAGTATCGAGAGAGCAGCAAATAATTTGTTAAAGGATGCTTCAGCTCTTCTACTTTACCAGGAAGTCCTTCGAGTTCCTCCTGCCCAAGCTTTCCTGAAGGTTCTTCTTTCTCTCCGTAGAGGTGACGGTAAGGACCTCTGCATTCTACACTGCCTTATGAGATTACCAAACACAAGTTTCGTTTTGAGAACATTATGCTGATATTTCTATGTTCTCTTCACTGTTAAAGTCTATTTTGTAAGAAAATAAACCAAATTTCATATTGCTTCCTTATAGCATTCTTGGACTGACTGTGATTCTAAATTAAAGGTTGCTATATATATCCTGAATATTTACGATTCAATAAACTGGATTCTGCATTAATCTAGAAACTTGATGTAAGCTTTAAACTGTCCAAAGTAATAGATTTTTAAGAGGTATATTCATCATCCTTTCCTGTCTTGCTTCTCTCGGTCACCATGATTAATTAAATAGGAGAAAGGGAGGATGAAAGTTGTGACTGAACTAAAACATCAAACTTAGAATGAGAAGGAAATGGAAAAAGGCTCACTTGAGTTTTAAACTGTCAAGTAATAATGAACCTTGAGGAAGATTCATGCGGAATGACAAGATTCAGGATGAAATAGCTGCATAGAAAATGTGGGGAATAGGGAGGAAAAAATAGATTGGGGGAAACAAATTATGTCTTTTTTTGATATTCGATAGAAGGACAAAATTATGAAATTTTAAGGTTATGTTTAAATATTTCAGATTTTTGTATCATTGTGTATAATCATATATGATGTATCTATGGTGATGAATCTCTTCTTGCCTCATATGCAATTTTAGCTTCTTTAGAGGTGATAATCAACTCTCTTTTCTTCGTTCGCTCCTTTCACTCTTGTAGGTTAATTTGATCTATGATAGAATACCAAATGCTATATACCTCAGATTTCCCAAAAGGTGATACCAAAAATTTTCTGCAGATTATAATTGCATTTCTTTTTGCAGATGGATGGAAGCAATTAGATACATATGGAGAATTTTACAAGCTTATGGCTGCAGGGCATCATCTCAGGTTGGCTAAAAGCATATACTTTCTGTTTCATATGTGCATGAAGTTAGAAATTCTTCCATTTTAAAATAAAACTAGCCCTGCATAAAATGTCTTGTTCTGCCAAGTTTCTAGAGATAGAAAGATACTCAATTGAAAACTATGAAAATCACACTTTGCATTGGACAATGAGAGGGCATTGTGAAAATTGATTGGAGAATCTGTTTATGTTGATTTTCTGATGAAGGGCACTGGATTTTATCAACCACAAACGGGGCCAACCTTGTTCGATAAAAATGGCTTCTGGTGTCTTTGGATATCTTTGAAGTTCCTCCTTTTTCTTTTGCACTGAGTATGAATATTATGCAAATTACAACTGTAAAGGAGGGAAAGGCTGGAGCTGTAAGATTCAAGGCATCTCCAAGGTGGACTAGGAGGTGCCTCTTTGGACTGATGCATGCATCAAGAATGCAAGAAAAGTACCTTGCTAATTGTAGATATCTACTTGCCCTGAAAGAGGCACTATCCATAAAAAAGTAATTGATAGCAATGCATCTCGAAACTTTTTATTTTACTCATCCAAATTATGATAATCTTTGGAGCTCAATCCATGCCATATGGTCTTGAAATTAACCTCAAAAAAACAGTAAGGCAAGGCCCAAATCTAAGCAAAAGTTTGCTTGAAATGGAATCCAAATTGAAGGAACTGTACCTTGAGCAAGTGAAATTGTCCACCAATGGAGAGCGTTTCCTGTTAGAAAGGAAGCTGCTTTCCTTAAATTCGAAGATATTTTGAATTTCCTGTCAGAAACAAGTACTAAAATTTTCTTGGCCTTTTGCCCAATTAATATCTTGAATGTGACCGAAGGACCTTTTGTCACAGCTAATATAAGGCACTATTTTTCAGAAATAACATCACGTGCAGTAAAATGTAATTATGATTTTTTTCCATGTTCTGCCTATATAAATGAATTGATTAAATTTTGATTTTCATGGGTTTAGTAGGTCTAACGTAGAGACTGCTTGTTTCTATTAGTGAACTGCTGGATTAACATGTATCCTATATCTTCAATATATGTGTCACATGTATTAATTATTGTTCTGTGCAGCTGGGAAGACTTGATTTTGGAGGGAATCTTAGCGGGGGAAGGAAATCCTTTTGCGGAGGCCTCAGCCAATGTTGGGAACCCTAGGAGTAAATGGTCAGGTGGACCCCCCCCTTCTCTGCAGACTGCAGCTGGTGCAGATCTTGACAGTCTTCAGCGTCTCAGCGTTACAGAAAGCACGCTAGTTGGATGGGTAACTGCCACTGGCTTTACTAGAATTGAGCTATCATGAAACAAACTTCGATTGATGTTTTTCAATTCGGAGACAATTATAACTTAAAATACAAACAAATCATTTGTGTTTACATTCATCTTATATCAGGTGATGGATTTAGTCCCTGATGTTAGGCCAGAGTGGAGAGTGGCTGCTGAATCCACCCTTAGTAGTCGAGACATAAAGCAAGAACCATCTCATTTGAATCCATTAATCCCAGGTATTGTTCCCACATAGATTGAAATCGATGAGGATTAACTATTCCCAGTGGACATCCCATGTAGGAGGAATTTGCCTAATCTAGGTGCTTCCTGGATCTATTAAACCTGGTTATATCTCTTTATCTATTTAATTGGCTGTTCGCATCTGACTAATTAAAGCTATGATATTGCCAATACTGTCCTGTCTTGAATATGCATCACTCGTTCCAGGGTAAATGTCGTTTGACTGACCTTTGTTTACACACGTGTCCTTGGTTTATCACACCTAAATCCAGGTCACTTGTTTGTCGTCTAAGTAACACTACCTCATATGACTATCATCTTGTTCTGTGTGCCAAGACAACTTTTCAAAGAGAAAAACAATTGGGCAGACGAACTTGCCATAGATTGGAAGGTTTTTTGATAGAAACGATTATCATCCTTTCTATACACTCCTAAAGACATGAAAGGTGGAGTGTATAGAAAGGATTAGTCATCTTTTTTAAAGATGGCTATTTATGTGTCTATATGTATGTATGCTAATCTGAATTAGTAACTTATAATTGAAGGTAGTCCCATAGAAGGTTTAGGGTTTACCATTTATTTCTTCTTTATCTTTTGGCAGATGGATGTAAACTTCTAACAAAAATTGTTTTGTGGCAGATGACTCTATTTCCAATTCAAAAACTACTTCGACTGCGGGGATTTTATTGCCAAACAATTTGAGCAATAACATACTATCTAATGGTGCGTATTAAGGTTGTTTTAATCCTTTGACGTGAGTATGCAAAAGCTTAACTATGTGAACTCTCAAAATATGTATATATGTTATGGAACCTAGTATTTGACCAACGAAGATAATAAGCTGAACATTGTGTGATTATTAGTTCATGCACACACTTTCTCTTTGATTTTATCATCTTCTATTGCCTTATGGATCACCACTTGTACTCAATTAAGTTTGACTGTGCACAAATGGTGACTGGAAGACTTTATCAAGAAAGTATCATGGAAAGCTCCAATAAAGCAAGATCATTATAGTTTGTTCCTTCATAGAGGTTCAGGAAATTCTGGAACACATCTTATACTGGGGCACTCTATAATCTAAGCTACCAAACTGGATTCAAATCTCAATGGCTGGTTTGAGAATAGATTCTAGAATGGCTAAGGATTGACATCAAAAGCGTGATAATTAAAATGCTGTGGGTGAATTGTGCATATCTAGTGAAATTTCAAACAATGACTGTATGTCCTTATGAATTTATATTTGTATTATTTGAGAAATGTGTGTTTCTTAGGATTTTCTGATCATAAACATGGAAAATGTTTGAAAATAACTTGAGAAACATATTTTGAACTTTGTTTTCTGCTTAACAAACCAAGAAATGGGTAAATAAAACAAGCATAAACTTAAAAAAGAATGCCTTAAGTATCTCATTAGTATATTTCCTCATGGTGAAGGGTGGTTTTGGCTCATTTGTCAATGTCCAGACAGGGAAAAATGGCGCAAGAAGATCGGTGGTTTATGGCGATGGTCGGAGGCTGTTCCACTTTTAAAGGAGTACTATGCACTGAATGGCATTGGAAGGCTTGGATTTGAACAAGGTTGTGAATCATGGCATGGTCCTTTGTAGTTTCACAGTTCTTTTGAACTAACAAGGTCCTTTCACCTAATCTCGTCTTGAAATGCATTTAAGATGCAATAAATTTAGTTAGCTCAAACTTTAAATCACGAGTCTTGGTTTCCAAATAGCTATTTAAGGAAACCTAAAATGTGAAGAAATATAATGGTTAAATCTGCTGGCACTTATATGTGGGTGTTATTTGAAACCCCAAATTGTTTCGTAGAAGCATTTAAGTTATGCACATTAATTCTGTAAACGTGTTCGACAGCCGCAGAATGGATATAGATTTCCTTTTAAAACGGGAAAAAATTAGGATTGCCAAAATGATTGGCATGAAAACAAAACTATTATAAGGCAGGAGATATGAAACCATTATTATGTGTTGATACACTCTACAATTGGAATCCTCAGTACATGATCTACAGTACAATGCTGATTCAAGGCTTAACACATGCTCCATATGAGGACTGTAAGAACAAATGGCATCTGGGAAAGTATATGAGTAAAGTTTTAGGTTTTATTCATAAAGAATGTCCATTCACTGATTCTTTGCTTATATTAAGAAAGCTTTTTGATCAGTCATAAGAGAAAAACTGAGGATCAAAATAGAGAATATTTCTGTATAAAATTCCACTAATATGTGGAAAGATGATGACTGCTTTCACATACTACAAGGTCAGACATCAATAAAACAGGAGTTTCTACTGCTCCCTAGGATGAGATAAGTCACGGATAATGCTTTGGAAAAGCAGGGATAGAATCTAACCATTGAACTTCGTTCTCTTTCTTCTCAAACTTATATGTCATGGTTGATGGTTGACATGTCATATTTGTGTTGAGATACCCGCTATTCGCTCAGTCTTGAATCTTAAATGCCCATGCCTGAAACTTCGTTTTCTCCCGTCTCTTTAATTGTGTATCTTCATTTTTCTTATCCTTCTCTGAAAGAGACTATTCTGGTGATCTTTGCAGCACTGCTGTGCAAGGGAGGGAAACTGCTTCCTGATCATGATTTTCATAGATTTGGACAAGCTTGCAGACTGAGTATTCATTTAAAACATCATGAGAAACTGTTAAAGGAATTTGAAAGGCATTCTTCAAAGCAACCTGCCTTGCATATATTGGTGGTGCGTAACCTACTGTAGGTGATGAAATAATAATGGAAAAACAAGAATTATAAATTCTAAAACCATGCGTGTTGTTGCAGCAAGGTCCAAATGGTTCTGGAAAGACTTGGCTGGTTTATTCAGCCTTGTATGGCTTTGTAATAGCTGGGAAACTTAGAGCAGTGTTTATGCCGAAGAATGAAAGCAAGTATCTGAAAGTAATTGTAGAGGAGCTGGCAAAGAACTGGCAACTGCGCTATGTTTTGGTGATTGAAGGAGGCTCAAGTATGGAGGAAATAACTATGATGGTAAGCTAAGCTGAACCTTTATCTTGATATAGCTTCTGGTTCTTTGGATTGCCTCTGATATGCCAAGAACAAAATTACATGTCTATCTTTAGATGCAGATATTTTCAAATTAAATATGTAGTCAATTGATTTGCTAGATTGTTTGCGTAAAAAAGAAATTGAATATATTCCTGTATAATTTGCGTGCTATAGTGGGCTGAATTTGGGCATGATTAGATGTACAAATTCTACATCTCCAATAGCAGATCATAATCTTGGGGTACATTGGATAGATTTAGATTGTTAACATGATATGATCCTTTGCCATTGCTACAAGAAATCTCTTTGACCTAAAGTAAAGGTAGGATCGGCCAATCAAGAATCCTGCATCATATGCTTTTCAAAAGAAAGAGTGTATATTTACGAACAAAAGACAAAAAGAGGTCTGGTTTTGCAGGATTTACCTGAAAATGTGATTATGTGTGTGATAAACCTCACATCAAGTACAAAGGAGATTGATGACCAGGAATTTGATCTGTTTGGCTCAATTTTGACCTTACATCATTTAGATCTACAGAACTTTCTCTTATGTGTCGAAGAAATGCAGACTTCTAAAGAAAGGGCTGGTCTACCACTACTAACTTTTCATGTTGACCGTGAAAACCTTATGAAACAAGCTGGCTCCTGGGCTGAAGCGCGGAAAACACTCTCTGTTCGTTATGCTGCCCAGTTTGTAAGAAGTATTCAATTGTAATATACTGAAATCGAGATTTTTGTACATCTTTATTCATTCAGTTAGTAAAGCCCCAACAATACATCTTGAAAATCTGAGTTACAAAAAATCTTCTTGAAGTCTTGACATCTCAACTGCTATAAGCTTAAATTCTCAACTGCTATGTAAAAGGTTGTAATTGCTTGGTCACAGCGTAACAATTTTAATACATGGATATTGGATAAACATAAAGGTTGATTTGCAAATCATATTCATGAATTATTATAGCTATTTTCTCACCTCACAATATAGTTATAGCTTCGGATAATGAATTCTCATATGTTAAGCCTTACTGAACTAGCTGGTTAAAGTTGACATTGTGGTTAACGATGGCTCATCTGATTTTCACTACTCTCTTCAAGCTTTTATCATGTCCTACTTAAGACTGTCGGATTTTGACTGACAGTTTCATATTTATAGAGTACAATTTTTGGAGTTGGAGGATGTATTTTCAATGAAATCAAATTCTTGCAACTAAGTTTAGAAAAAGGAAAAATTAATTAAAAATGTGGATGCCTGAAAAAGTGGTTCTCGATCTAAACATTGTAACAATCATTATGAATATGTTGCATCTGGGAAGAAATTGTATTTTCTTGTTAGTCTGGGCTTATCTGTATCATAATATGTATGTGAAGTCATGAGGGAAGCTGTTGTGTACAGAATTGCATATGTAAATGAAGAAGGGAACACTATTTTGTGGCCACATTCAACTTCATATGATCACACAAATGTATCCATAAACCTTTCAACCGAACCTCAAATTTTATTCAGCAAATTGTCACCCATTTGTCAGTTAGATTTGTGGATATTTTATCATTATAGAACAACTTCATGGGGATGTAACTGTTTCTCCTAATTTTAAATCTTGAAGGATTTTTGCTATGTTAAATCCACTATCTTGCATGCTCTCTATTTGACTAAGCTTTGGAATGGGCTGAACTGAATGGCATGACAACCAACCTCAAGATATCTGAATTGCTAATATTGATAGTTGGTCTAAGCTATAATGCATGCTTACACTTGCACATGAAAAGTTAAACAACCATTTTCATAAACATCTTTCTTCATACTATGATCAAAAGGCATGAATATTTTTCTAGGATGAATATAAGTGTCCATGCAAATGAATAAATTGAACAATATCATATTGCATGTGCAATTATTAGCATCATGTTAACTGTGGCATTCATCTTGTCACATCAATAATCGTAGGTTCAGGTTGTGCAAGGGTGTTCAGAAACTTACAAATCTATAGATTTTCCAAGAGGTAATTTTGCCACTATCATAGGTGCATCAAATCAACACTAACATATCAATATCCGACATAGAACACTGCTTCATCAAAAGATATGTGTATGCCTATACAACCTTATGACTAGAATTTTAACCAAACTAGAAATTGTTGACTATGCTACAAAGCACTGATGTACAGCATAACGTAATTTTCTATGTCAAAAGGCACACATCACACAGTGTATTTTTATATAAAAAAAAGACACTGTCCATCTAAACACCATGTCATACAGTGTATTTCTATGTAAAAAGACACTGTTCATCTAAACACCATGTCTGGCATTTAAACCATTACAAAAAACATCCCTTCACGTGCGTACATCAAAGATATTGCCCAGAATTTAAAACACCCATACAACATCATGTCAAAGAATGATCAACACCTATACAATACCATGTTCAGTATTATAACCACCTAAAAATACATGTTACCACCATATTTCTCTTTCAAAACCTAATAATAAAATTTGTCAACTCACTCTCACACCCCTAGCGCAAACCCAACAACATTATGTCCGGCATTCAATCGATTTTCAATTACCAGAAAGATATCTTATTAAAGGATTTCTAATCCATAGCTTGATTTAGAAAAGGATTGCAAGCCTATCAAAGATTTATAGTTTGAAACATAATTATAGAAAATCCTCAAAGTTACGAACATTGAATTAGCAGCACATGCTTTATTGATAAGCCCGAATCCCACAATGATGGATATCGGTCACAATCACGCAAAAAATGCTAATTGAATGCCAAACACAACGGTAGCTATGAGGAGACCAAGTAGACCAAGCATGCCCCACGCACCTCTCATTCTTTTCCTTGGATCTCCAGTGTAATACCTACATGTGAAACACCATTTAATGACATCAGGAAATGATACCAAAGCAATAGTTTGAAATACAGAATTAACGCGGGTAACAACTAACCCCAAGGAATAGAAGATCCTTCCTGCAATCCAAATCATCCCCAATCTGCAAATCACAAAAATAATGGACACAATGATTGCATGCAAAATACATCAACTATCAGCTGACATGGTCATAATAGCAAGACTTACATTGATACAATTAAGGGGTAACCTATGCCTCCTAAGAGAAGTAGAATCAAGAATGCAGGGTAGGATTCAAGAGTGTTCTGATGGGCACGTTGGTAGCAGTTGAAAATAGAATCATCTTTGTCTTCATACATCTGCAGAAGATGCAGTTTTTTAGAATATCAACAATAACAATTATGCCGTGCAGGACATCCTGCATTTGTATGTGGCCGAGTGGACAAGAACTCTCTAGAGTGCACATACCTTGGGGTACTTGAGGCCACATTTCTTCCTCTGCCTTCCAACCTGCATAACACAATTTCAGGAAATGTAATATCATTTCCTTAAGATTGAAACATCGTGACATTCTTAAAACGCCTCCAGTATCTATGGCTTGTGAGAATTTCATTCATGATTCCTAAATCCTCATGAAATTTTACGTGTACTCAGAGCAGATGGGTGACAGAGTCACAGGAGTGGCCTTAACAGTGGTTGGTGCTTTGCATGAACAGAGGCACTCACACACACGCACACACACATTCATAGACGCACGCACATGCATACATACATATAAATACCACATATGCATATACATACATATAAATACCACACATGCAAATAAATACACACATGTATACAAGCATACATACATACATGCATACATACACAAATATGTTATCTGATTCTCATATCTGTGTAAGCCTAGAGCCTAGAAGCCCTTACATACCTATGCACCAACCAACTCTATGCAGTACATAAGTAAGGATCTGAGTCTGCTAATTTGGGCACGGGGGGTATTATTTCTATCAATCCTCCCTCCAAACAATTTACATACAAGGGAAGGGGGCTAAGGTTACCCTTTCTTTTTCTTTTACCTGGATAGCTTGCCACTGGGTGAGGAGTGTGCTCGCCGCTGCAGTGAGGACGACGTAGCCGAACTCGGGAGGCAGCGAGAACGAGATGCCAACCATGCTTGTCTCTCTCTTTCTCTCGATCACTATATTTCTCTGGTTTATGTCTCTGCTGCTCCCCCTCTTAGAACCTCGCCAGTCTCTCTGTGTGTGTGGTTTAGTTGCAAGAAATTACTTAATTGTTATGTGTGAGAGAGAGTGAGTGTGTGTGTGTGTATGTGTATATACATATAGCGAGTGATGTTTTTGAATCGGAACAAGTCAAAAACTTGCCTCTTCCCCCAAGTCATGACTTTGGGTGGGTTGTTTATTTTTTTGGTGTGTGTGTGTGTGTGGTGGGGTGGGGGATGGGAAATTGAAGGAACCTTCTGTAGAACCTTCCTGCTTAGTCTACTCCATTATATCCACGTGAATGCATGTTTCTTTCATCATCAACTAACTACTCTCGCGTACGGTAATGGTTGTCTCCCTACCCATCCACTTACTACTTTGTTACGGACACTTTGTCTTCGCACACATGCAAACGTACCCTTATCACCGTTGTGTGCCCCAAATATGGAATTGTCTCTCTTCCATATGGCATGCCTTTTCTAGAAAGTGTAGTTGCATTGAAGACATAATTATATGCCGCCTTCTATTGATTATTAGGAGGACGCAATCATGAAATTCCAGTGATTTGTGAATGGTTTGGTAAAATACTTTTCGGCCGAGCCCAATGTTGTCGTTCTTTCAGGAGGAGAAGGTAGGTCGTCGAGGTGAGGCGAGTGAATCAAAGGGTGGAAGGGGGGACTCACCTCCTCAGATCGTGCCGAATAACGTTAAGGTAAAAAAGTGTTCGTTACACAGGTGCAATTCTAGTGTATGTAACACACGAAAGCTTTGGGTGGGGCAAGCACGAGTGGCGATGTAGTAGCACGAGACACCATCTCATGGCATCGAGATAAACTTAGGGACTCAGGGACGAGACAAGAAAGAAACGAATCACTTCTCTCCTTTCACATATGCATATATGGTATGTGTAAGTATTGTATGTATACAGTACTGTACATGTATATGTACATATTGTATGTATTGAATGTATGTAGTGTGTGCATGTATATTGTACATATGTATGTACTATTTGTATTGTATGTACGTTGTGTTTTGCGGAACACAGAAGAAAGAGAGAGAGAGAAGAGAGAGAGAGAGAGACACACACACACAGACACACAGAGGCAGAGGCAGTCCCCATCCATCAAACAAACAAACAGAAGATTGAAAGCCAAGAAAACCACGATCAGACAGGAAATCTGAAATCTCTCTCTCTCTCTCTCTCTCTCTCTCTAGTTCCATGGGCCGCCGCCGCCGCCGCCACAGCAGTGACGAAGACGAAGACGAAGACGACGCTGCTGCTTCTTCCACCTCATCATCTTCTTCTTCGTCTTCGTCTGCATCCACGTCAGGCTCCTCTTCTTCTTCTTCTTCTTCTTCCTCGTCTTCCTCGCATGATGATGGACACGGTAGCATTCGTGGCACCAGCAGACTTCATCATCATCATCATCATCATCGCAAACCCCATCAGAAGTCAGAATCTCGTAAGATCAGAAGTAGCAGCACCGGTTCCAAGAGGTCTACCTTCTCTCCTCCTCTTTTTTCTTCATAGTGGTAATCCGAGTTTCTACTTATCCATGCACTGGGCGACCGAATCTCATTGTATATTCACACACACACAGCTTTACTAAATGTACCTGCGTAATGTAGGGGGTCGAACACAAACACACCAAATTCTCTCTCTCTCTCTCTCTCTCACTGTCGAGAATGTCTTCTCTCTGCTTTTGTTTCTAATCATGGATGAGTGTTGTATATACATCCTATTTCTTGAAGCTCATTCTTAACTCATTGCGTGTTTGGTATCAACGATGAATAGTTATAAACTCATTCCTTTTCATTTCATTATCTTGGTAACCGCTCTACACATTTCCTTAAAACGGTAACTGATAGAGTAAAAAAAATCTTATCTTGCTACTGCATGTTTATTCTCAGATATTCTTACTTTTGAACCTGTTGCCTTTTTTTCTTGTGTGTATTAATTGTTTGTCTGTAAAAAGATCGAAGAAGAGGCGACTGAAGGATGATCATTCTTCTAGTTCCAGAAGGGACAGGATGCAAAGAAAGAAACGTGATTACCAGTTTAAAGAGACATTGAAAAAGTCAAAGCAAAAGAAAAGGAGAAAAGAAAATGAACATGATGAGGCAGACAGGATATCTTATCCTAAGAAGAAGAAATCCCAAAATTTGGCTGAGGATGCTAGAGAATCAAATTCAAAGCTTACGACTAACAACCCCTTACAAGTATGAAATGCGTGCTGACTTTCTGTCCAACTTCCCTTTGTTGTGGGAATTTATGTTTCATATGATATCGATGTTTGTTTTGAATTCCATCCCAAATGTTTGTTTGCTCATTGAGAGTCGCTTCTATTTTTCAAATCCACAGATTGCATTAAGTGTTCAGGAGCAGCAGAAAGCTATGATACGCCACAATGCAGAGATAGCGAAGGTATGTCTGTCTCTTCTAATATCTTGAAGGAAAATATTTTATAATCGTCATAAGAAAAAAGAGAAGTTTTCTTATCTAATATCTTGAATTCTTTTTTATAATTATCATAAGACAAAAGAGAAGTTTTCTTATCTAATATCTTCAAGGAAAATCTTTTGCAATTATCATAAGAAAAAGAAATGTTTCCTGAGAATCTCATTTTTAACATGTCCTCCTAAACTCAAGGAATTATTAGGCCTATCGCTTTGAGAATGTCCTTTGTAAAGCCTGTACCCCAGCATGCGTGCTTGATGTGTTTAACTCCCAGATTAAAAATCCAACCATGTTTTTCTGACAGGCTAGGTTGGCAAGTGGAGAGCTTCAGAGAGCCAGGGAAGAACAAGCGAAGATGCTTGAGCTCTATGGCACTGTTGATTGGAGGTCTTCCATGTTTCTAATCTTCAACTTGTTTCTAGAAATTTTGATTGCATCACTATCTTTTGTCTTAATTTTGGGGTTCCATGGAGTTTTATGACACGTTGAAGGTTTTTCATGATCATTTTTTGGATTTGAAGCACACCAATGCAGTTGGCATACAAGATAAGATGCATTATATGAAAAAATATATGCAGAAGCCACAGGATGTCCCTAATTGGGAACATGTGACACAATTTTGTTAATACTTTGTTGAATGATTTTTACTGCCGGAGAGTTTGATGTTGAAGATGACATTAATGTTGATCTGGATATTAGATATGTACAAGCTGTTCTATGAGCAGGCAACCGTGCTGTTGTACGAGAAACGTTTCTTTGATTTCTTGGGCTAGACCATAGTTGCATGCACTGTTAAAGGAAGAGTGTACCTGCTATTTAAATGGGTCCTTTTGAGTTGTGATGGTGAAACAAGAATCAATGTACAAAAGTGTATTTTCATCCACTAATAGGAATGGACACAAAAAAACAAACAGCAGTACAAGAATGATAGCAATAGAAACGGAGATGTTTATATGGTCTTGTGGTAGAGAGATGACAAGGTATAGCAGCTCCTAAATCTAGTTAATGGTTATAAGTCCAACTTAGCACAGTGATGAGATCCATATTGTATTTCCGCTGTTTCATTCCTTGCATGTCCTTGCTGAAATGCTACTTCGTAAACCTCTCGTTCCACAGAGAAGAGTTTGCTCCACTCATACATTGAATACCATTGCTCTAATTTCCATCTAGGAGCTGTGCTTAAATGCACACGTTTTCAAATTCATAGGATTGGGCTGTGTCAGCTTCCACCTCCCTACTTAGACACCTGCTCCTCATGTGTTGGCTTGGTGTGCCACTTGCCAAGGTATTTGAAATTGTGAACCACTTCAATTGAAGCTTGACCAAGCAAAGTGTCATGGATCAGCTGTCTCCATCATTTGTCAAATGGTGGAGTCTGCATAGACAGTGTAAGCTGGGAATAGTCTTCACATAATTTGCGAAATCTTGCAGCTCTAGTTTTACAAAGTGCTCACCCTGTGTCAATTTTTAATTGGTGGGGGGAAACTGAGTTGGCGTATTGCTTTGCAAGCACTCTATGGTATGAATCCATCCTCCGAGAAGTTCATGAAATGATATTAGCAACCTATCTGAGAACAGAGACAGAGAGATAGAGAGAGCGAGAGGGAGAGTTGGATTAGCAACATGCATTTCTTCTTTTGCACTCTTCAAGTGGAAGAGTATGCATCGTTTCATACAATGTCTGATGACTCATCAGATTTTGGGTTACATTTCTCAGACTTGGCAAGTTTTTTCAAGTTGTTATTAACACCAAGACAGTGAGTGATTGCAGGAATCACACAGTTCGACGCAGGATCAGAGATGGAGATCATTTTCCTTTTGTTTTTGATGGTAGACATGGAGTTAGAACATATCTACAGAAGTTGAAGGAAATATTGATGTAGCAGTTTTGTTTATTGGTGCAAGGGAAAATTCTTTCCATTATGTTCGTCTTGCCTATCAGAGATTCAGCATGCCCCAATACCCATGTAGCGGTGACCACCACAGTTGTACCATTGTAGAATTTTCACACACATTTTGTTAATATTATCGTGTGTTTTAACCAGAGAGAGGGAGAGACAGAGGGAGACAGAGAGGGAGACAGAGAGATGTCTTTGTTTACAGAGCCAAAAAGAAGCTTCGAACTGAGAAAAAGGTAAATTATGGGAGGAACCTTTGCTTAGTTGAGTTAAGCAAATTGTGGCATATTTTTTACTTGATTTTCATGTATGCTACTTGATTTTCATGCCCATCCATAAAGGAATGTGAATCTCTTTTCATGATCTAAAAGAAGCAAATAAATGGGTAGAGTTTTCATTTTGCCTAAATTTGATTAAGTTTCTACTATATGTATTGAATAATTTAGTAGATGGCAAATTCTTGTATTTAGCTCTAATGCTAGTGAACTGTATGTTATTGTGGCATTCTTTTGACTTGCTTTGTTGCCTATCAAGCCATCATACTCTTAAGAGGAATTGACAGTTCTTTTTGTTTTATGATTATGAGAATGATTTGTCAGCATTAATTGAATTAGAGCTGTGAAATTTGAATTTGTTCTTCTTTTGCCAGAAACTTGAACAGACTGTTGCTGCAGGAAAGAAACTAGCATCTTTGGAAGAACGTGAACATGCTCGAATGGATGCTTTTCGAGTAGCGGTATGGAATTGAGATTTTATCGTTAAATTTATATGCCTAATGATATGTAAATACCACACTATATCGTTAAACTCAAATACCTAATGATACGTAAATATCAGTATCTACCATAAATTTGAAGAAGATTGATAGGAATCCACATAATAAAATGACGGATTTCTTATTTATACTTCATGCTCATTGGGAGAGGAAACGACACATTGCTTGCCCATTATGTCTAGATAAAAAAATTGCTCCTAAGAGAAAGTAGTTGTCTCAATAGATGACTCTTGGAGTGAGAGATTTCTCGCTTGAGATGGAGAAAGATGCAATGCTGGTTATGCTTTTACTTTTTAGGGGTTGTTTGCTGATAGAAGCACTTAAAACGATGGTTTACCTCAAGTTCAACATGATACCTCCACTTCCATGGAATGGATGTGTATAAACTGTTGGATTTTTTATGAATGGGAATATTGGAGGAGGAGATTTTCACATAACCTCAGTTGGCAGCTTATAGCTCTAGCAGTGCATTTGCCTCGCATGTCTTAAAATCATTTCCATGTGTCGCGTTTTCTGTGAGAGCTGCAGGCTTGGATTGGCAACACCCACATCCTTCACTTTACCTACAGATTCAGTCTTTAGGACTTCAAGCTGTATGAACCACAAATCTATGAAGTCAATAGGACTTCCAGCATCATTTTCTATGAAGTTAATAGGCTTGATCCTGAAGTGGCATGCTTTGCACATTCTCAATATTGTTCCTGGCAGCCTATGATTCCATATAAGGCTAATGCTATTTGTCCGGAGAGTTTACGTAGGAGATAAAATATAGCTCCAATTAATACATTGATCATCATTTTAAACAAAGGGAGAAAAAGTTCAAAATGGTCAAATGATTTAGTGTCGGTTAGTATGGATACCAACAGGCAGAGATGATGCATCAATTTAGGCAGAAAAAAGTTCTGATATTAATGTTGAAGTGGTATCATGTTTTGGCAGCATGGATAAAAATACAGATATGAGAAGCATAAGTTAGAATATAATTCATAGAGTTGGATGAGCACATAGTTGATGGCTGAAGTTGAAGCAACTTTGAAGAATGGTCTAGCTTGTTTGACATTATTGTAATTGGCAGCCAATAGTGAGTGAGACTGGTAATGCATGGGGAGACCTTGGCAACATGGTGGAATGCCTGGAACGGGAGGGAATGGGAAGCAATGTTCTTTAGAAATAGTATAAAGTAGTTCTGTTCAGGCTTCTAAACAGTTCTGACCATGGTAAAGCTTATCTTCTTCTATCTCTGTTAGAGTTGGGTGACCTTTGAAGGTAAAACTCACAGAGTTTATTGTCTTTTTAGTTGGGTGATCTTTGAAGATAAACTCACAGGGTTTATTGTCTTTTTAGTTGGGTTTACCAACAGCTGAAGCACAGAGGCAGGCAGAATGGAGAGCAGAAGCAACCCAAGCGTTACTTGATCTAGAAAACTCATCTGAAGTGTCTATGCAGAAACGGTCTAGATCAATGAAGAATGGGATCATAGGACCAACTCTACCCCCCTAAGCAGGTCATATCTAATTTCTTGTTTTCAAAGAGTTTCAATGTTAGGTATTTCATGGAATGTAGCTAACTTGTTTTTTTTTGTGGCTTCACAATGATGGCAAACAAAATTGCCACAACATGCTGGGTGACATCACAGCTCTATCATGAATACCCATACCATTCTTAGTGAAATGGACTCTTTTCTATGACATGAGGGAGACTTGGAACGATAACTCTCTTTAGACAGCAATGTAATTTGTTGGCTTGGCCCACATTTAATATACCACAGTTTGTTATGATTTGAAAGTGCATTCTATTTTTTATTGTTGTTTATCACTACCTTATCTTGCTCACAGAATATCTAGTGTCTTTTTACAATCATGAACCTCAAAACTGAAATTATAAATAAAAAAAACTATCCAATTCTAGTTAAGCTCATCAGAGATGGATTGTCATTTTCCACAAGTTGCATTGTGAGTAGCTTCTGAAACTTGTGATCTAGTAATTATATAATTTAACTCTTGGGGTGTTGTAATTGAATACAAACATTTGAAACAGAAGAATAGAATCCAGAAACAGAACTGTTACTTATAGTTTCTCTCTTAGGATCAGTTTCCAAGTACATGAAGTGTTAAAGTTGAAATGCTTTTGTAGATTATGATGTATTTACACCTCTATACACTTGGCCTATTTCTTTTTGCTCTAGGAATCTTGGGTCCATTTTACAGGGCACAGTCGGTGGCCTATAACAGAATTTCCTACTATGTCTAAACATGAGAAAGGTGGATGGATGTGCACAAAGATAAGAACTGCATCTAGATTTTTAGCTACTGGGGGAATTTTATGAGTTTGTGCATGAGTTCTCGTGTTTCAGTAGGTTTTTAAATATCCATGGATACAGATGTTTTGGTACTACAAGGACTTAAGGTATTTTGGTGTTTGTCTCTTTATATATTTTAATAGGTGCATAAATAGGTTTTAATGTGCATAATTGAAAATGCCTATATACCATACTGGAGAACTTTTTTGGGCATGTATGTTCTGACTTGGTTTGGTGCTTGGTGTTTGGGAGTGTTTTAGGCACTTTTTTGAAATAATAAGGATTTGGGGAATAGATGCCAACTTTTCTTCAATTTTTTGATTGATGTATTTGGATCTTTCAATAATAAGATGCCAATATGTGACCTCATAGTAAGGCATCCGGAATGGAAAAATATTGTTAGCACAACATTAGAATCATTTTTTAATTCAGGACGCAAGTAATTTGTATGCATCCTCAACTGAATTTGGTTGTCAAAACAATTTTTCTGATGCTTCCTTCATATACTTTTAAGGAGAGCTAATAGTCTCAGATTAGAACACCATGAGTAAGTAATTCTCTCAAGTCAACGTCTGTAGAAATATTTTTGAGGCATACATTGGGATTTCCCTCTTGGGTGGCATAATAAGATGTGTCTGTTGGAAAGGAAAAAAAACACATGACTTCCAAAACACTGAATGAGTGGAAGAGTTTCTTCAGACACTGGCACTCATGTTCCAAATCCATGCTTTTCACCTCAGTAAAATGAAACAGAATAATTTCCTACCCTTGAAAGCTAAATCAACTTTGACCGCAAGAGATGAACCACCTAGAATCCATATTACATAGCTGCCTGCCTTTATTCACCAAAATCCCATTTTATCCCACAACCACCAAATGTTGTTGTTAACCCTCAACCCTCAGATGGACATGTATCCAGGATCAAACAAATAATTGGTTCTGTGAAAACAGCTTTCATGTTAGCACTTTTTACTTCGTAGATGATGAATAAAAATGATATGATCTGTGAGGTCAGCCACAGCATCAAATTGCAGCTAAATCGTTCTAATTATCTGTCAGCCCTCTTTCAAACATTAGTTTCCAAATGTTTTCTGCGTCATTTTGCCTGTCTTCCGAAGAATATATGTTGGAAAGGAGTATGTATGGGGAATCGATCCGTGAATCCAACTTAATTGCCCATTCTGCAGCCCGTTTTCCTCGATCCACATCTCCATGAACTCGGCATGAGCTTAGAAGTGACTCCCAGATTATAGCATTCGGTGGAATTGACATTCTGTTTATAATACCCTCTGCTTCCTCTAACCTTCCAGCCCTTCCAAAAAGATCGATCATGGCTGAATAGTGCTCGATGGTGGTTTCTATACAATAATCCTCGATCATAGTCTTGAAGTAGTAGCATGCTTCATTTACCATGCCCGCATGGCTACATGCAGATAGAACATTGACAAAACTCACATCATTCGGCTCCACGTCTTTCTCTTGCATTCTTGACACAAGCTCAAGAGCTGCAACAGGACAGCCCAAATATGCTTCTACCTCAATCACGGCTGTCCATGAAATCACATTATGTAAAGGCATGGCATCAAATACTTTCTTACTATCTGCAAGGCAGCCGCACTTACCATACATATTGATAAGGGCATTCCCTATGGCCACATCAGTTTCCACTCTGCATTCGATGGCATTTGTGTGGATGAGCCGCCCATGTGTTAAAGCTGACAAGTTGGCACATGCACCAAATATTGATATGAACAAGACCTTATCTGGTTTTAATCCTTCCATATGCATCTCAGAGAAGAATCTCAATGCATTCATGTCCTCTCCATGCTGTGTATTCACGCATATCATCGCACTCCAAGAAACTAAATCATGCTGTGGCATCCTCATGAACACGCTTTGAGCATCTTCTAGGCTTCGACAATCACTGTACATGCCCACAATTGAGGTCGAAACAGAAAGCTCTGCCTCTAGACCTTTTTCCATTATTATGTGAGCATGTACCAGCATACCGCATGCTAAGATTGCCAAACCCGAACACGCACCCAAGGCATTCAGAGAGCTCACCTTTTCACATTTAACATCATGACCTCGCATCTGGTAATACAAAGTGAGAGCCTCCATTCCATGCCCGTGGGAGGCATATGCTGCAATCATGGCATTCCATACAACCCCATCCTTACAGGATAGTGTATCAAACAATCGCCGGGCATCGGCGAGGCTACCACATTTTCCATACATGTTCACCAATGCAGACATGACGAAGACATCCGACTCCAGCCCTGCATCGGTCGTTGCGATATGGATATTCTTGCCCTCGTGAAAACATTCAAGGGTTGACGTCGCCGCAAGGACATTAGCAAACGTGAATTTATCCGGGTGGATCAAACCCTCATTCAGCATACGGTAGAAAAGCTCGAGACTTTCTCGAGCACGATGATGCTGTGTGCATCCAGAGATGATGAAGTTCCACGAAAATACATTGCGGTGGGGGAGGGCGCGAAAAGTTGCAAGAGCATCGGCCAAAGAACCACAGAGGGCATACATCCGGATGAGGCGGTTCCCCATGAAAGTGCCCCTCTCGAAATTGTATCGGATTGCATGCCCATGCACACATCGACCGTCCAAAAGAGCCTGCGAGGCACCACATTGCTTGAGGAGGGAGCAAAATGTGGAGAAACTGGTGGATATGCTTTGGACATCGCTTCTCCTCTGCACAAAAACGTCAGTGCCTTGGAGAAAATCGACGCCATGTAATCCCTTTTCCTTTGGACGACAGGGGCTGCTATTTGGTTTTGCCGCCAAGGACTTATTAGGAGTTTCGGGACTTAGCTGGTGAGTTTGAGGAATCTGAACAAGCTTACCTGGTTGGACTGCACTATGGCTGAGCTCGCGTTGGTGTGGCACCTGTCTCTGTTTCTGTCTCTGTAGTAGACTTAACTCTTTGAACAACATCGGCTTTTGTTGTTTTACCACATCATCATGTCTGTATGTATGTATGTATGTATGTATGTATGGAACGTTGGTTAAAATCACCTAAGCAAACACACATAAGGTATTTCTTGTCTTCTTGTACACACATACTACATACATGGCTTTCTTGCTTCACTTCGAACCTACCCCATACTTCCTTGGTTCTGCTCTTGCATCATTCACTTTGTTGGTGATCTCAAAGTGGCATTATTCATGATCCTTGCACGCTTACAACCATTCTGGATGGCTAGAAAATGATTGCCGAACTTCACTGCTTGCATGATATTGATGTCCACATTGATGGTGTTTGACATCAATGTTTCAATTTGAACAATGGAATAACAACCTACATACATCTAAACCACTTTGACGTAAGTGATCTAATTATCAATCAACTAATCGACGATCCAAAATCCTCAATTCAATGCTCACTTAATCAACATCATCCCACAACACTAATCGAAACAATAATCACACATGCAATCGTAGGAGTTTTAACATAGAAAGGTTTGTTATCAACACATCATCAAGACCATTGAACTCAAGACTACTGATTATTGAATGCGTATTTTCACGATCATTCCATGTCAATAATTAGGTAGTTGTGTCCCACGTATAGGTTCAAGGGTTACAAGATTGTTCACATTTGATAGTAATGGATGAGTGGCAATTCTGTAGGGTAATTTTCAGAACAGAGGTGTTCATGAGAGTAATGAGCTCATGGGACAACCTTGCATTACTAGATTATATACCATGTATAAACCAATCCATATTAAACGACTTTTGACATTTTAGGGTTTAGACCATGTATAAACAAATCCATGTTAAACAACTTTTGACATTTTAGGGTCAAATCCATATTGCATGTTGTAGCTTCCTTAAAACTCAACTGGGTGGTATCAAATGCTTTGTCAATTCAATCTCCACTTGCATTATCAGTAGTAAGTAATACATCTTAAACTTTGTGTAATTTGCATACTCCAAACCAACATAACCATTTAGTTTAATGGTATCAAATATTAGGTATTACTCTGCGATGTGTCTTCGTTCCACCATAGTATGGGATGACACGAGGACATCGAGAGAAAGTAAAAAAAGATGAGAGAGAGCACGATGGGTGAACATGGTGTTTAACGATGGGTGAACAAGGGGGTGGGGTGTTTACCGATGAGGATTGGGGTGTTAAGACGCAAGGGCAGAGACGTATATATACATATGTATGTATAGTTGATGGGGGGGGGGGGGGAGGGGGTCAGGCGAGGGGTACTTTGTGAAAATAAGAGAAACCCGATTAATAAATAAACAAATACGAGTAAATAGGAAGAGAGAGAAAATTTAAATAACGATGAGACGCACCGCTCAAACAAGGGAGAGAGAGAGAGAGAGAGAGAAAGAGAGAGGAACACAGACACAGATACGGTGGAGATGGAGGCGGCGGCGGGAGGAGTGCAGGCGGCGGCGGCGGCGGAGGTGGAGGTGGAGGCGGAGGCCGCGGAGGCCGCGGAGGAGGAGGAGGAGGAGGAGGAGGAGGAGGCTCAGACCTCCTCCTCTACCTTCTCCTCCTCCTCTGCCGCTGCCGCTGCCGCCGTCGGAGTCGGATCCCACTCCTCAGAACCCTCCTCCTCCTTCTCCACCTCCATGAAGAACCACCTGGACCGCATCTTCAACTGTAGCGGCGTCTTCTTCGGCATCCAATTGAAGAAGCGCAAGCCAGCCAAGAAGCCCAAGCCCCGCATCGACCAATACTACTACCAAGCCGAGATGAAGGTCAAGCTCGGGGCGGGCCATCGTGGTCGACCAGCCGCCGCCGCCAACGCCTACGCCTGGATGCCGCCTCGTAACATCTCCTTCGGCTGCTATAACCGATCCGTGCGCACCGCCATGCGCGCCTACAATTTCGGGGCGCGCGTCATCGACGGGAGCACGTGCGCCAAGCTCCACGTCTTCCCGGGCGGCGACAACCGGGACCCGCTCTTGGTCCTCTTCCTGTCGCGCGCATGGAGCCAGCAGAGTAGCAGGGCGGCAGGCGGCGACGCGAGTGCCGACGGCATGGCAGCATCTCGCGAGTACGAGGCGCAGGTGCGGGCGGGGGTGCTGGCGGGGGACGCCGACGCATGCGAGCGACTCAAGAGCCACTGCAAGGCGTACGCGCAGTTGATGCGGGAGCCGGAGGACTCGGAGGATCACGTGGACCGCGTCTTCTCCTACTGGGAGCGCTACCGACAGAAGATCCGCGGCGGCGGCGGCGGCGGCGGCGTGTCTGCGCCACCGTCCGATCATAACGGCGCCCGGCGCCGGCGCCGGCGCCCGACGGTAGGTAGTGTCCCACGTCCCCTCCTCTCCGCTAATAATAGTAATAGCAGCATCCGGCAGCGAATCCAAATCCAGGGTGTCGATCCCACGTTACGAAACCCTAGTGTTGGATGGATGAATCACGTTAATCCTCCTCCTCCTCCCCCTCCGATTAACAGTAGCATTGGACGAATCATCATCGATAATGCCCATCCTCTCGCGAACCCTGACAGTATGGGAAGGTCTCCAAGTAATCTCCTCCCCCCCCCTCGCAGTGACATGACAGTAGGAGCTAATAGTAACCCTAGGCCTGGTGTAATAACATCAGACTTTAGTAATGATCAGCACCTCATTCCTAATACTCCAGCTAGGGCTTTTAAAACGAATCCGGAAGTGGGTAATGCCACTCGCCCGCATGTATTTAACATACCGCCTCCCATGATTATTGACGTGGATCGAAGGAATCATGAGGGAAATAGTAGTCGTAGTAGTAGTATGAATAGCAATCCCCATGGCCCCCCCATGAACGTTTACTCGCACCTAATCAACGCCATTCGCTCGCCTCCATATTCGACACATACAAACGTTACCAATCATGGCAATGACGTGACCCTGAACCATCAAGCGTTATCTACTAGTTATAACGATTTAATGAATGTGAATTACCCCCAGCTAATTGATCCTATTAATCCTTCGTTCAGCCCATATAGGAGGAGTAGTCTTAGTGACGACGATCACATTTATTATACTTACAATTACCACCCCATGAATCTCACCAATCCGCCGACAAATCTAGTCAGTTTGCCAACAATTCGACATGCAACCAACGCTAATACCAGCGATAATAACAATTACAATCCGGTGACACAAAATATATCAATGGACCCAGGTCAATACATTTACGCTAATCGATTATATGACCGAATTTACCCGCATTCACCACATGACAATACGGCCGCCCCGGCTTATGCTATGAATGCCACACGTAGCGGTAGCGGTAGCGGTGGTCATAGCTTTGGGTCGGCGGGCCATGGTGGTGGCGCCACCCTTCCCTTGGTTTTGTCTCAGCCTTCTCATGGCCATCATCCCATTAACAGCGATACCGCAGACACTAGTACTAGATCACGTGCTGAGATTCAGGCTGATTTACTCTACAATAACCCTAATGATGTGTGGTCCCCTAATAACAACACCAATAATGTATGGTCCCCTGGCCTCTTTAACCACCACCTGAGTAATCCTGCCACGTGGTGCGCGATCAACGGCTCTGCCACGTGTCCACCTGATTCACCGCCGGATTGCGCCAACGTGGCACCCGCCCAAATCCTGGTTCACAACTATAGAGAAGAAGCGCCCGCACAATTGTCGCCCGATTATTATCCGTTCCCATCTGACCTTCTGAGGGTGGACAGAGAAGTTGGGTTGGGGCCTGGGTCCAGGTCTCGGTCTGGGTCTGGTATACCTGGCCCACACAACCCAGCCCATAGTCTTGGCACCTTTACTACTGACCCATACCTGCCTCACGATTTCGAGCTCGATATGGCCGCTGTTGATTTCCACGGGGGACATACCCCTCACACTCACCATGACAATGCCACCTCTATGCCCCATGCGGAATGGCTTGACCATACGAATCACGCTTTGGATGGCAGCGTTAGACACGAGGTCATCCCTTGGCATGACGGAGGCGATGACACCTTCGATATGTTTGACATCCTTGGAGACACGGAACAACGATCGCTCATCTTTAACAACAATAGGCTAGGTTCCAATCCTAGTAATTACGATTCTCGCAAGTACCATACATGAGGCAAGCTGGTCTTCATTTGGTTTCTTGTCGTTTGATGACTAGAAGTCTGGTCTTGTCCATGTGCTTTTATTCCACTAGTGCCATTGTTAGTCATCGTGGAACGTTTGGCTTTCACCTAGGAATTTCAAGTGCCTTATCATGTGTGGACTATTCTAGTTCATATATAATGACAAGGAGTTGATAGGATATGTGGAATGTTCTCCTCCTTCTTGGACACTAGAGCGGCCAACTAGCTTCAATTAGCTAGTTTTGGTTCTCCAAGACAATGCTCAGCCAAGATGGTTCTCCTTTTTGCCCTTCAAAGTGTTGTGGCAAGCTAGAAGCTTCTCAATGTTGCCCGTAGGATCTTGATTTTGTAATTATAATGACTCTTGGGCTGATGGCTCAATGGAAGCTACTTATGCTTTTGTTCGGGGTTGCATTCCTTTTGCAAAGCTTCTACCTCATGTATTCAACAACATGGCTTAGGAGATAGTATTAATTGTTTGGATCCATTAATATAGCTACCTACTAACCCTTGAGGTGATGCCTAAGCTTGAACAATTGTTTATTTCAACTTTGATGTAACTACTAATTTTTGTAGCTTAAGGAGATACTCAATTTTAATCAAATTCAACATTTAATGTTTTACCAATTTATCCCACTTTTTAAACGCAAGCTTGATATAATTATACATGGTGTGAGTGGTGACTAGTTTATATATTCCATTATTGATCTTGAGTTGAACTACATATACTTTAAGAGTGTGTACCGAGTTAATTTAAGGCATTACTAATTTTCATTCTTTTTGGTAAAAATGTTTGAGATCAAATGGTTAAAGCAAAAAGGGGTCCATGCTATTGTTTTAAATCACTCCTTATATTGTGGAAGAAATGTGGGCAAGTGTGTAGTTGATGTTTATATTAGGAGCAATTCATCATTTGCAAGATCTCAAATTAAAATAATCATGAGTTTTTACGAGTACCATTGCAAGAACTCAAGCTAGGTTATATGTCTCTATATTAGAAATCCGGTAAGGAAACTTCGTAAATTTCTATTTGTAATTGGCAATGGCATCTTAAGTCACTTTTTGCATCCTCTTGCTTGTGCGTGTGTTGATTTAAAAAATTTTACAAGCCAAATCTTGAATGATATTTATTCACTCTTATAATAAGCTAGTTTTGATGGTAAGATGTGCAAGGTGATATACATATGTGCTTAAGCTAGCTACAAACATTTTACTTTCATTTTCATGTGCTATTTATTGCACCTTATGAGCTGCATTTGAAATCTATTTTAAAGATTGAGTAAACTATTATGGACATTCTAAAATTTTGATTTCCCAATTAGTGTTCCTTTGGATTAAAAATTTCACATGGTCCATACAATAGAGAATTCCCTTGAAATCAGTGAGGCACCTGATAAGAGTCTCATACTACAGCCAACAGAATGATTAATATTATATACTCAAATGAGGAAGAAATTATCCAAATAGGTTACAACCCTGCCAATGTTTTCTCTCTTAAACTAGCTGAGGTCTTGGGTTGAGGTGGAGGGTTGGATAAGCATTGATAAGTTAGTGCAAGTGGCATTGGTATGCACTAGGAGAAAGACACAAAGATGCCAGTCTACATGCAAAGAAAAGCCAGCAAGTATTGAAAACTAGAATATATGGAATATCACATCTTTAAAAGGTAGTTTGCAGGAATACCAATTCTTATTGCATCTGCAAGAATGAATAAAAAAAATTGTTTTCTATAATCTTAAAATGCCAAAATCTCAGACAGTATTTGATTAAATTACATTAATTTCAGCTTCCAACATAACCAAACACTCCAGCTTCTAGTTTATTTGATTTAATTTAACTCTTAAAGGCAGTTTGCAGGAATATCACATCTTGTATCTGCCAAAATTAATCAAATTTTGCTTTCAATAATCTTAAATGTCAAATCCCAAGGTTTAGTTGAACAATTTGCTAATTAAGGAATTTACAACCAAGTAATCAAGATTTGAGCACTAACCAAGTTATCAATTTCATCTAATCAAGACCCATCAACAAACATAGTTACCATAATCAATGTATCGAGTCATCATTGATTCACAATTTTTTGGATCAATCTGCCACTAATTAATTAATGTCCTTAATGACCAATGGTGGAAAATCTACCATTTTGGCCGATACAAACAATGTGAAATATCAAAAAATACACATAAAAGAGTGGATTTTGAGAATATTCTGTATACTTTATTACCCTTACAAAAGCTCATAGTGGCTCTTAAAATTGGTGAAAAACATCTCACAACTATTTGTTTCAACCGAACAACCTCCTGTACAAAACCATTTCCAATCATTTGCAAGACACTGGATTGAAGCCTGCCTCACAACAACATATGATGCAAAAGAGAGCAATAACATGTTACAATCTTCTGACCTATCCATAGATCCTCCCATATCTAATAGTATTTACATGTACTTTCCTAAATTTAGCATTTTTCTAAGTGATTAGTACTTACCCACAAAACCAACATAACAAACATGACGGATATTGTTATACCTAGAGAATTTTGATGTATTCCCATTCATTGTTCATCCAGTCAATTGTTTATTCCCAATACCATTATGCACAGCCGAAAATCGTGAAAAGAACCACTTGGGTTAGAGTACAGTATAATGAGGGGCAAAGAAGAACCTTCAAAAACCCCTTGAACTCTTTTAGCATGATTCCAAGACTTATTGCAAAACCTCATGGGCAAATGATAAGCAAAAGTAAAACAAAAATTACCATCTGGGGAGGAGGAGAGAAATGTTCCTTAGCTAGGTGTAAAATCAGGAAGTGGCAAGAAAGGGAAAGGGGCAACTGAGAAATATGCTACAGGAGGTCTTGATATTTGTTGAGAATCCAACAAAACCCTGTGAGCTTGTGCACTTGATGTTATAATTTCCCCATTCATTGTAAGGTCCTCGTCAAGATCAGATTCAGCCACATTAGGATGACGATGAGAGAGCATTCCAACCATCACAAATGGCAAGTATAGCAAACTGGCTCTGAATAGCTTCCGGGCCCTATCATTACTAGGCTTAAAATAGAACAAAGCTGCACTAGTTCCCATGCCAGCAGACAAGAGAGCCGTTTCCAATCCAAACCATTCTGAAGTCATACCACCTGTATACAAAGCATGGTGAGATATTGACTAGCTCTAAAAGTTATTTAGAGGGTTCAAAAGACATTCATTGAATATGACTCAGCATCAACTCCCATACTTTGATATGCTAAATAACCTAAAGGAGCCAGATAACCACAATTACGAAGAGCTACTAGAGCTGTTCTTCGTCCTGAAACATCTTCCATGGAGAGCATTTTGAAGCTGAAACAAACCATTGAATTCCGATCAATAACTGACAATTAAATATGAAAAATTAGAATATAAATAGCATTACCCTCCAGCTGTATAGTCTTCACGACACATATATGCAATTGCCATGAAATGTGGTATTTGCCAAAAGTACAGCACACTTGCTAGAAGCCATCCACCCATGCTGACTTCCCCAGCTGCTGCTGCCCATCTATTTCCAACAAAGACTAAATAAGTATCGTTTCATTTATTCAACTGAAATGATAGGACGAAATAATGATACATGTGTGAGGGAGACTATAGGCACCACTTTTGTCGGGCAACATGTGGCATCTAGAACCCACACACTAAACTGCACCTTTTGACAGATCAATCAACCTAGTTATTTTTATCGAGAGAAAATATTTGGGAAAATATCCATATGTTATCACAGCAGCTCAAGAAAAACATGGCAATACAGTATGTAAATTATAACTAGTTCTAGAACCTACATAGCAGCATGCAGTAAGTACATTGTAAGTAGTTTGGATGCTAAATAACTCGCTTGCTTTTCATGAAGTACCTTTTACTTTAGGCCATGTAGATTCTATACAAATTCTTATGTCCCACATCTTTTTTATTCAACAAGATATCCTCATTCCTAATGCTCCACCTTCAATTCAATCATTCCAACTCCCCAACATAGAACTAAATGTATCTTGAGAACAACCACAACATGTTCTCAATAGAGATGGGCTAGAATATTTATAAGTGATTTTCAAAACCTTTGCCAACATCACACAAAGAATAGTAAGAAAAATCATAGAGTTTAGCATACCCTAGAAGAGGAGGAACAGCGCCAACAACTGCTCCAACCCATGTGTTTACTGGATGAATTTGCTTTAAAGGTGTATACACAAGTGTGTATAGAATGAGATTAATAGCCCCAAGCCCTGCTGCAATCATATTTGCCTGTAAAATGTCCCAATATTGCTAAGCAAATCATTATCCATTACAGTGGTCCCTAATAAGGGCCTTATCATTTGTAAATGTAGTACTACTCTGTGTGTGTGCATGGACCTGGCTTCCCAGCAAGGCAATGCCCCCAATACCAGTCGTTAAACCCCACGCAATCGCATGTTCTGTAGTTATACAACCTGATGGAAGTGGTCTCCTTTTTGTTCTTTTCATTTTAGAATCGTTCTCAACTTCAAGGATCTGAAAAAAACATTGAGTCATCTTAATTGATCTTTTTCTCATAACAATAGATACTTCTAAAAGATGCTGGTTAACAGGACATGACATAAGTGATGTGATGAATTCTGTTGTTCAATCAATTCAGGACAAGAATCTCAATGAGTGAAAATAGGGTTAAATTGGAATCCCAAATAAATAAAAAGTGCAAACATTAAAATATTATAGTTATCAATGTTAATACACCATATATTAAACAAACATCATGGTTTTCAATGTTACTAAGCAATATATTGACCATTATATTGATTTGTAAACATTAGATGATCTAACATTGGTTGCTAAAAAGATATAAACATTCTTCTTTATCAAACTCAGCATGTTATGCTACTGTGCCCCATGCATTCATATACATGATATATTTCAGGCAACGTTTCGTGTTCCACAACTGCAAGGACTGCATTTTTAACCGCCATAGTGAAAGTACCAATTCCCTGTTTCATGATTGTAGTAAACAAGTTCCTTTGCTAAGTTACCTGGTTGAAGGTATTGGCAGCAGCAGCAACACAGAAAGTTCCCAGGCAAGTCCAAGAAAGCCCACAATAATTTATGGCTACTCCACTTCCCATAACATAGCCCGCCCCCGCTGTTGTGACAACCAACATACTGTCCAAAAAGAAACATTCTATTAGGTTGATGATGTTCCAAAATGCAAAATAAGCATATTTTTTCAAATCTCCTTTGGAAACAATATATACAACTTTTCTGATGAGTGCAGTACAATCTCCAAAAAGATAGGGTTATCCAATGGTCACATAAAAAATCCCAAGCCTCTAATAGAATAATATCATACTCCTACTTCAAGCACTTTAAGATCATTCAACATCTATTTGTCGAAGGTTTGTCTATGAAAGATGTTATCATTCCCAAAGCTACATACTACAATGTATAAAGCTTTTAAAGCAATACTACGGAGATTTACGATGCATAAACTGTGATCACAGTGGGTCAATTGTAATGTTAACAAAAAAATCCAAAAAGGTAATAAACTTTCATGAAAATTGTGGGAATTATTTATTATTAGATGTCCCGATATTATGTCTAAACATCTTAGGGCATCCCATGCCTTGCGATTGTTATTTCTTGCGAGAAATCAGTTATACAATTATCCATAGGATTAAGATAGTTGGCTCTGTTTAGAATGTCAGGTCATAGAACTGCTACTTGAGTGTGCAAACAGGATCCTTGAAAGACAGCAGTTTGTATCATGTATATTGGAGTCTCAGTTTCAATTTTAGGGTGCTGCAGTCAAGATCTCAGATAATAGGCTTCAATTTTGGATTAACCTTTATTCATTTCATAGTAAGGTTTTTACATTTCAGTTGTAGGGTTCTGTACTGAAGTTGTAGGCCGCCCTAATAGATGTGATTTCCCTAATTTGACTAGTGATCACTTGGCTGGTCATCACACACCTCTTTCTTTTTTTGCTTTTTTTATTCAATAATTTGTTGATACTTAACCAGCTGTGGTGTGTACACCACTGTTGTACTTTCTTTAAAAAACAAATCTCTCTCTATAAACATCTCTAGTTGTCCTTAAGTTTTTTTCTTCAGTTTGTGGTGCACTAATAGCTTAGGTCGTTACTCCTCTGTTCTAACAGTGTAGCATGATGATGGTTCAGCTACCTAGATGACACAAGCTTTGGAGAGCTTTCAAGTTCAAAATTTAAAGGTAATTTTCAAACAACTGCAAGTGAAATTCACATTAAATCTGAGACTTCTTTATAAACATGATAATGATAAGGCATTAACCTGAGGAAAGCTTTGGAGACGTATGTCAACTCCAAAAACTGAATTTTGAATTTTGAATAACAAAAGTGAACATTACATTAAGCTCAAGATTTTGTTTACAAACATGAGGGTGGCAAGCTTCACAGGCGTAGTCCTTCAATACATCAGTTTCAAGTCAATGCTTTTTCTACTATGAAAGGGAGGAAGGAGTTTAGGAGATGGATGTGTACCGTCAAATTCAAAATTGTAAAGATGATTTTCAAGAAATGCATGACTAGCATATATTAAACTCGCATTTCTGTCTGAATATGATAGTGATGTAATTCAAAAACTATATATGCCTTCAATTTCAAACATTTTGCAGTCAATTTTAGTCTAATGCAAGTTCACATTTCATGGAACTCAAGATTTTGTTTTCCAACATGATAGAGATGAGTCACCAACTCAAAGTATTTGAAAAATGCAAATGAAAATAGTGATGAGGTATGTTTGAAGAGGTATATGTCCCTATTATTCCAAAATTTCAACTTTTGATTTTCAAGATTTACAAAAAACCTGTGCAAGAAAACCTTTTTAGTTTTCGAATAAAAAGATTTTCAAGAAATACCATGGCAGATTATAATTGACATAAGCAATATTTGATTAATGCAGGTGAAATAAATTTACAGCTACACTGAACTTGAGTTTGCTGGTTTCTGTTTTTTAAACATGAAGATAGAGCAATAAAGAAACTACCTGAGGCGAGCCTTGGAGAGGTCCCAGTAGCACCGCAAATAATGCCTGATTGACTGAGAAACTGCATTTGTTTGAAACAATAAGCCCCCTGATGAAACTTCCTGCGGTAAAACACATTCATCTTTCATGCATCTTGCCACAGAAGAGAGTTTCCGAGAAAAGTCAGAACCTAATCCGTAATTGCAGACAATCTTTTTTTCCGGATAAGATTCTTCAGAAAGCTTTCTTGTGGTCTGAAACCCTAATCCACCGCTGTATAAAATGTTCACCCTCGGGCAACATGTTTGGGAGGGATTTATAGAGGTCTGAGGCCCTGATCCATCGCTAAATGAGATGAATTTTATTTGATGAGCTTCATGGAGAAGCTTTCTGGAATGCCGGAACCCTAACACAAATCCATCGTTGCACAAGCTATTTCTTCCCTGATAAGCTTCCGCCGCGAGAGCAGAAGCCTTTGGATTTCGGAAGACGACCTTTTTAGCCCTCGAGAGGAGCATCGGCGATGGCGAATTTCACGCAGCAAGAGAGAAGAAGAACTCGATGAAGAAGAACATCATCCCCCAAAATAAACACAGAAAAAACTCGGTAGGAGAAAATGCGCTGGTCAGTGGTCTGTCTGTCTGTCTGTATGTATGTATGTATAATGTACGTATAGAATGAACCATACGTAACATACGTGCATTCGCATTCGACAATGACCCAACCAAACGTGTATGGTAAATCATCTCAAAGTTGGATTGGATTTATAAGGTAGAAAAATAAATAAAGATTGGAATTTCAGAAAATGACTATGGCCTATTCAATCAAATGTCAACACAATTGAAAGTTCAAAACTTAGGATTTACTTAACTACTAAACATTAGAAAGCACGAACATAAGAATCAAATAATTCAAAGGCATAATTGTAATTTGTATTGATGATGAGCTCATCTTGTAATTATCAATGGTTTACAAAAAAATGAGTATGAACTATAGAGATCGAATCAAAATATGACATTATAAATTATAATCAAACGTTCAAAAACACATAAAACGTACATTCGAGAATATGAAGAAAACATGACACTAACATAAAATTTTATTATGACATGACACTAAAGAGAGAGAGAGAGAGAGAGAGAGAGAGAGACTGAGGGGGGGGGGGGGGAGGGAGGGAGGGAGGGAGAGGTGAGAAAATAAGCAATAGTAGCACAACAACTTACCACGAGGGTTAGCTAATTTCTAATAATAGAAAAGGAAAAAAAGAAAAAGAAAAAAGGAATACGTATTTTTCCCTTTTCAAACGTATTCGTTTCCAAACGTTTGTATGCTTGCACGAACGCGTTTATTACGTTGTATGTATGTAATTACTTGCGTTTTTTTTTTAACCCAACATCTAAAATGGGCTTGGAGTGTTTTGAATGTTTTGTAACGAGGATGTTGTTAGTCATTCGGGTACTTGGAAATCTATATATAGCATATAGAATAGTTAAGGTTGCAAATGGCAAATGCTCTATATAAATAAATAGAGGACTTTGGAATGAATGAATGAATGAATGAATGAATGAGTTCGCACACCTCTATTAGTCATGGTGACTTGTACGATGATCATACAACAAAAAGCTTATAAAATGTGTATATGCATTATTATTATTGGCAAGGGCAAAGGCAAGGGAAGGGGAAACCAAAACTCATTGGGCGTTCAAGACATTACTGTGTGTCAGTCGCAGAGAGACAGAGACACACACAGAGAGGCGCAGAGAAGATGGATAGTTCGTGCTGCCAGAGGAAAATGAAACCACAACAGTTTATGTCCAGCGGGAAGCGATGATTTGACCGCAAGAAGCAAAGCCGCGCACACACACACCCACACGCTCTCGCTCTCTTCCTCTCAATTTGCAAAGAAGAAGAAGAAGAAGAAGAGAAATCATTCTCTTTTTCTTTCTTTTCCTCGGCGTCGTTGGCTATGGCATTCCTTGCAACTTCATTCGGCTGCGATGTAAATCTCTCTCTCTCTCTCTCTCTCTCTCTCTCTCTCTGTTTCCCGTATATGTTACCGAATTCATTGTGTTAGAGGGAGAGAGTGAGAAGAGAGAGCGACACCCTATACTAAATTTCTGGAATTTCCTTTTCATCATCTTGAACATACATAAGCGCACGCCCACAGGTGATGACGAGAGAGAGAGAGAGAGAGAGAGCGCACTATTACAGGGTCCTCCAAAGAGAAACATAACAGTTAAGCTTTGTAAGAAAAAGAGTATTACAAGGGGTTAATTTTAATGTGCCATTGTTTCAAGTCTCTCAAAATGAAACCTTCTAAAGACCAAAGATGATCTACGAGACCAAAGAAAAATTAAATCCAGGTGAGAGACTTGGTATTATGTCTTTTGTTGCTGCTGTCAATGTTTTAATATCCTCGAATTGAGAGAAAGTTCAATAAATAGATCAATTATTAATGTCCACTGGAGACGCAATATGATCTATGACCATGGGGTTGACCTCATTGCTAGAATCAAACTTTGGTTTTCTCAATTTTATGACTTTAATGCTATGAGAGATATATTTACATACTCTGTTAACCTTCTTTCACGTTGTTTGGGAAATAGATAATGTGCCTTCTGGTAGTGACTCTATTTGTTACATGAATTAACTCAAATATTTTCTTTCACCATCCAAGTAATGATGCACAGTGACAACCTAAAACAGGGATACAACCCATAGTTCACAAAGGGTTTACATATTTCTTTCACTCCAATAATAAGTTAAGATCACCATGTACATAAAGGAGATACAGCCTCCTTTAGTAACCGTTTCTGTTGACGTAAACATTTTGTTTTTCATCAGTTTGGACTCAAGGAGAATTATATCTATCTATCTGCAGGTGGGATTGCGGTTGCTTCTCTCCCCAGTTTCATCGACCATTATATCACGGACAGCATGGTATGTGATGTTATCCAAAACCACATTGTGAAAGCATAATTTTGAAGGTAAACTTTTGGATCAGTAATATTTTTGAAATGTTCTCTTGTATGTCTTAAAATGCACATTCTCAGTCAATAATGAGATTTATGCAAATTGATGATGTTTGGTATGTTCTCATATGCACACACTTTTTTGGCATATTTAAAGAATGGTATAAACGGTTTCCAACTTGTTACAATCTATATCAGCATTGAAGGTTTGCCTTTCTGTCATGACCAAAAGTGTCATGGTGCCATTCTCAGATATCACTTCGTATGTGTGTGGACAACGGGTTGGACATGCACAAGAGTCCTTATGCATGGAGGCCACTATATAAGTGCATGTCCTATGGTTGTGAGGACATGCCTTAACATGAACAAAAATGTTTTGGTGTCGTTCTAAGATGTCCCTGGGTGTGGGGCTGGGGGTGGATACAAAACCTTAATTGCATGGGCAAGGGAATGGACATGTATAGTAGCCCTTATGCATGGGGGCTAGTCTATAAGGGCATTTCCTATGGTTGCGAGGACACACCTTAACATGAACAAAAATGTTGTGGCATAATTTTAAGTTGTCCCTGGGTGTGGAGGTGGATAAAAACCTTAATGTTGCATGGGCAAGGGAATGGACATGTTTAGCCCTTATGCATGGGGGCTACTATATAAGGGCATGTCCTGTGGTTGCAACATGTCTTACCACACACCCACACTGTGCCTTTGTCAATCATCGTTGTCGTTGTCATCATCATCATCTTCTTCTTCTTCTTCTTCTTCTTCATGACACATTTGATCTATTCCAAGAGAGAGAGAGAGAGAGAGAGAGAGAGAGAGAGAGAGAGAGAGAGAGAGAGGGAAAGCACACGACTATATCTTGACACATTCTTGTCTGCTGCATGAGCCGACGACTGTGCACATGGGCATTGATAATGTGAACTTGGATGATGACTTTTTAAATCTAGGCTATATATTCAGAACAAAGAATAACTTGCAATTGTTGGTGGTACCTAAATTACGGAGAAGATAATTTATGTCACTGACCCTCCTAGGCGTCCACTATAGGATGTACTTAATACCCATTGTGTTCACGTTCCTCTTATGCGAAACCCTTTTTCTTTGTGTCTATTTGCAACTTGAGCCAACATTTTGTGTCTATGTGACATCACCGTCTTCACCACTTGTAAATACTGAATTTCTTAGCATGTTTCCTGATAGGTTTTTCTCATTGAGGTGCTCCTAGGACAAACATTTAGATTTCCATACTTTTGGATATATATTTTTCATTATTAACTTGAGTCTTTACAAATTTCAGTCATGTTTTTTCAACCTCTAAATCTGTGGCTTTTTTGGGTGTTTTTCAAACAACTCAGAATTGCAATAGTTTGGACTGATTTCGTTTGTCTTATACATGTAGTGTTGCTGTTGGAGTAGGTTTTCCAGTGTATTCAACTTTCAAAGCACTTGAGCACAAGCAAGAGCAAGAGCAAGAGAAATGGTTGATTTATTGGACAGGTAACTTTTTTCATTAAATATTTTGAATGGCAAAGTATTATGTTTGTTCCAGGGTTTGACCTGGTTGATTGAGGGCTCTTCACTTGGTTGGTTATGTGTACATAATTTCAGGTAGGATCACTGCATTATCCCATCTAGAAACTTAAAAATAGGTATAATACAGATTCATTATATAGAAGAAACTACTTTGACAGACATCATATATGAAGGTAGGGAGGGGGAAAGAGAGGGACAGAGGAGAGGATTATTATGGATGGTTTAGTTCCTAGGTATTTGGTTTCTTTATCAGATATAGTTGTTTGTGATTTTTGGACAACATTGTAATTAATACAACCACCCATAGTGAAGGAGATGGAGAGATGGAATTTTATGACTTCGATTCTACAGTGTAAACCACCAAGGCAACAAGCAGAGATAGATAATTCGATGGATAGATTTTATTATTGTCTTTGGAGGTCAAACATGACCTATAAAATATAAAATTCACATAATATATGTGAAAGTGAGTAGTAACTCTCGATGTTCAAGAATTATAGTAATGAATGTCACAATTAAGGGTGCACACTTCGACTGAGAGAGAGAGAGAGAGGTTTTAGTAACCAATGCATGAGATTCTAATTAATCATTGGCTGCAGTATATGGTTGCTTCAATGTAGTCGAAATTTTCTCAGATAAACTGCTTTCATGGTACATCTGTTGGCGCAAGCTCACTTTTCCTTTCCTCAAGTTAAAAGATTTTATTTGTAGTTCTAGAGATGTGGACCAAATGTTGTATTTTTTATTTTTCAACAGGTTTCCATATTATTATCATGCAAAGCTTGCATTACTGATATGGCTTCAACTTCCAATAAGTGATGTGAGTTCACGCTCTTTTAGCCATTTTTCCTTTGCATTTTGGGGGCAGGGATAGACAGTGACATTCCATTAGTATGAAAACCCCCATAGGATTGGTATATGTTATATGCTATTTTAGGGTCTGTTCAAACTTAAATGAATTTGGCCATTATATTGACACAATTTGTTTCATTGTATGCACTAATTTACTGCAAAAATTGGAACTGGTGCTTGGTTTTGAAATGTTGATTCTTTGAGAACATGGGACATCTCTTGGATCTTTTCCGATCTTATTCATTTTTCATCCACATTTTTATTTTATTTTAATGACAAGAGCATTCAATTTACTGCATTTTAATCCTTGCTGTTTGCATTTTTATCATGAATTGTAACTTGTTTGAATCTTTCTTGCTAATCAGTGGTGCATGTCAGTTGATGTTTGTAGAAATGCCAATGTGCTTATATGTTCACTATGAACTTTTGATGTAAAACTTATTGTCACAAAAAGTTAATTCATTTATGTAGGGTGCTCGATATTGCTTCATGCATCATGTGCGCCCCTTCCTTATGAAGCATGAAGTCATTCTAGACAGAGTCGTGTATGGAGCTCAAAATGCAATTGTAAGTGAAGTTTGATTTGATTGTGTGTGTGTGAGAGAGAGTGAGTGTTTTGATTAGGAATTCCTCTTGTTCAACATTTTTTAACCTTATTTTTGTGTGTTTTGTGATTTCTATTGATGAAAAATTGGATTAATTGAAATTGTTGTTTCATTCCCATACAATTTTGGGGTTTCTTAAGATGCATCGTGTCTTTAACGTTTTTTAACAATCATTGGGGTCATGCTTATCCCATGGATAATGCATTTATTCATTGTTGGAAATGAGAGAAACATTCTATCAATTGCTCAATGATTGAAATTTTGAACTGTGGCAGCAAAGCTGTTAGTGAAAGATGAAGGTGTTTTATTTCATCGAACACCTCCCTTTTTAGTGTAGGCCTGGATGATATTTTAAACAAATAAATTTGTTGTTATTGCGATACCTAGAAATGTTATATGTTTTTTCACTCACAAAGTCACAATTACAAATTAATCTGATTAATGCAATTTCATCAACAAGAAAAATTCTTTGTAGATTTATTTAAATAGAAACAAAAACAATTATTTTACTGAGCTTTTCATGAGTTTCTTTGCTTCTTTTGTTGCTCTCACAACCTAACTTCATTGGAATAGTTATTTCTTTTTATTATTTTAGTTTATGTAATAGATAGCTATATCTTACATACAACTTTATTTTGTTAAACTGCAAACACCAATTTTGTGCAGACCAATTTTGTGGTTTCACACCAGAAGGAGATCGACCTATTACAACATGGAGCTCAGAAATTAATGAAATCAGGTAGACTTCTTAAATTAACCTAAAATTACTTTACCTTCGTTTCATCAGCTTATAAAATACCTTTCATCTGGTTTTCTATTATTAAAAATTGCGTTTCACCTTGTTTTCTCGTACAAATGGAGAGGGTGGAAAGGGCACGCACGGGCCCTGAAACCACTATGTCAAAATCTCTGTAAAGCTGAAATATTTGGAGAGATGAAATATTTAAAAACTCTTAATTGTTTCAGGATAAAGGACTCCCTTTTTACTTTTTTATTATAATAATTCAATTTTTAGACTGGTATGATTTTGTTGCTCTTTCTTTAGTTCAACATAGTTTCTTGGGGCCAAGCTCATCATCGTCAAATCAACCAAGACTTGACAGATCTCCTGCACCAGTTGCAGATGATGTTCCAGATGCGGAGGGTGATGGCATGGTTCCAGTCGACACCAGTAACTAAAAGAAAAACAAGTTGTTAGTTTAAACAAACTTGTCACGTATATAATTGTTTTCTATGTATGCCAATATTGGTTATTGTAAATAGTAACAAAAAATGCATGAACGTCAAATCTAGTGAAAATAGATTATGGATATCATTATATCATATACACTAGAAATTAGACACATGTTCTCTGCATTTGTTTCAGAATATCACTGTGGAAATTTGCTCAGATGTTACATAAACTTACTGTAGGAGTGGCAATAAAACTTCAATTATCGCAAAATATGCTTCTATTTATTTGACTACCATTTTGTATGCATATGGATGTGTGTCTCTGAGGGTTAAGCGTGGATGTTACTATGTTACATGTGTACTGGAGCAAAACTTGAATATCATTTGAATTTATATAATATGTACGTTTCTTTACAGAATCCTAGTATTGAGGAATTGTTTTCTGTGGATGTACAAGTGTGAAATAACATCAACTATGTTAAATGTGTACTGGAGCAAAACTTGAATATCATTTAAATTTATAGTATATACGTTTCTTTACAGAATCTTGGTATTGAGGAATTATATTCTGTGGATGTAAAAGTGTGAAATAACATCAAGTAATCTTCCAAGAGAAGCTCATTAGATGCATAGAACTTTTTAATGCTTAAGCTTATTACTTAGTTTTTCATCTCAAGTGTAGTAATATCAGGAATTTATTTGTACAGATTCATAAAATAACTTAATTTTCTGATCGAATAGAGTGTTGAATGAAAAGAAAGTAAATTTGTATGTCATTTTTTATGGTTTACCTTAAGCAATGATATAATTTTTTTAATTTTACTTTGTTTTGTGTTTCATGTCAAACTTAACCGCATCCATAATTTCCTTCTGTAGACAATGGACAGGCCTTATTTTCTGATAGAGTAGAATATTGAATGAAAGTTGATTACATCATTTACTTAGTTTTTCATGGTCAAGGTTATGCCTTGATTTTGCTATACAAAGAAACATAAATTTAACTTTTGCACGGGCTATGAACTTTCTTAATGTTACACTATCACAGGATAGCTGATACTAACCTAATGGTGTGGTGGTTGGTTACCAAAAATAGATATAATTATCTATATGCATGAACATTTTTGCCAATTTGTATACTTTAGGTATTATTATGTATCTGCAAGGTCAACAAGTTCACTTCTCTATACAATTTACAAAGGAACCAAATGTACATGAAGATATGCAATGATACACTACTTGAAACTTTTAACCATAAAGATACACAAGAATAAACTTCCAAATAATGTTTTCATAAGAATCCAGAACAAAAGTTACAGCTTGACGATTCCTTTTAGGTAGTTCAATGAATCCATCAATGCCAGTTTGATACACAGCTCCTTTTTTAAGCTCAAACCGATTCTTCTGCAAAGTTAGGTCCAAAAATTGCTTAGGAAGTGTATTCTGTTTTATTATGCAATTTCTTAGTTAGAAAGGATTGCATAATAAAAAATTCTCTCTCTCTCTCTCTCTCTCTCTTTCTTTCTCTCTCTCTGACAACATGCTTTTGTACCTTGGAATCATCTCAACACACAAACCGCAAGAACCCAGAAACAGCAGTGCATAACAGGATAGCACGTTGAACCCTTTGCATAATAGGATGTGGTCATCCACAACATATTGGGCATATCTCTCTAATCTAATTTGACACCATTAATTAAGGATTCACTTTTGGCAATAGATTAGACACCATTAATTAAGGATTCACTTTTGGCAATTTTTCAATTTGCATGCCAAAAGAACCAGAACTTTCATAGTCAGATTAGTAAGCTCCATCATACCTCGCACACGTGACTCAAATCCGCAATTTGATAAATGCTTTGCGAGGGCTTGTCCGATCTCTCCTTTTGAGCTACCCGAGGAAGCAAGTGATACTTTCACTTCAGCTGACTTCGTGGCTAGAATTACTGAAGCATCAATAACATGCGGCTGAAATAAAATCCACTTAGAAACACTTAATCCACATCCATATAATATCGAATTACAGAAGATAATTGCACTAATAAGAGCACAAGTTCTGAACAGGAACACATGGAATGGTTCGAAGCCTCTGTTATCTTTACTATTATTGGCCCATTTGAATATCAAGTCTACTTGTTTGAACCCTATTACTTTTGGTCACGTTTTTGAGGTTGAATGCTATTTTCATCGAAGTAATTACCAAGTTACTATTGGTTGCCTTGATGAAAACTGTCTTCTGTATCTATTATGAATTGAAAGGGATTGAAATGGAGCCAAACAAAATGAAGAATAAGAATTATAGCCTTTCAACATTCCAAGATCATCAAAAGCCACAAACTTATAATTTTCTAACTGACTTACAGTTATGCAAGATAAGAGATTTTTACCTGTGACTCCAGAATCTTTTTTACAGACGATGTACAACCACCACACGACATGCCCTGAAACAATGTTTCCATGTGATGTGTGAAAACTTAATTATATGTCTAAAAATCCATCTAGAAACCCATCCAGAAAACTGATTTATATATCATCACAACCCATCTAGGAACATTTCTTCCTTAGTGTGCACATGGTTATGCGGGGAAAAAAAGTAGGCATTTCAAATTCCTTACCACATGTATATATTGCAACCCTCTATATTGTTGCAATCCATGTAGTTTATTTTTAACGAAAGCAATCAATTTGAAATTGAGTATCCTTCTATGGCAACAATACACACATGATGAATTATACACCATACAAATTCCTCTCATAAAGACCAAGAACAGAAAAGAAACTGATTCATAAATGAGGCCAAATTCCTTTCACATAAACAAAGAGTAGAGTTCCTTCTACAGTTGCAACATATATATTTGTATATGTAATGTATAAATAGATCTTTCTTTGATCAATATTATAGGTTTGCAAATACTGAACTTCATAAAACATATTATTATTGTAAGCACACCAACATAAATATTCAGTTGAGACATGCATCAAACCAAAATTTATTCGATGAAAAATGTACACAAGAGAAAAAGAAAAAAGAAAAAAAAGTGTCAGGTGAAAAATGAAACATACCTCCACATCTAGGAAGATAAAGTCATCTTCAGAAGAAATGGATACATCAGAAACTGAGCATTTTGATTCCTGACCTAAAAAACCATATCTTCCTCTAACTTCAGAGTTCCATGGCCGAGCTGCTGCCCTGTGCCTGTGCCACTGACTTTTGGGGTTTAAACTAGGAAGGGAGAGATGAGGATGTATAGGAAAGCAAGAAGGAACGAGCCATATCCGAGAAGAAGAAGAAGAAGAAGAAGAAGAGAAGGGAGCAGGAGGAGCAAAGGGGAGAACTCTCTCCATTGTTTTGATAGGCCGAGGGTAACAATAGTTTCTCCCCTCTTTTCTTTCTCTCTCACATTTGTTCTGTCTCCTTTTCATGTTTGGAAGAACCCCCGAAATACCCCCAAGTTTCTCTTTATCTCCCCCATATGCCCCTGAGTTTTCGTTCTACCCTCCTCGCACATGGTGCTATAACTATTCTTCAGCAACCACATAGGGGCATTTTCCGGGGAAACAAAGAATCAAACAAAACAGGGGGAAGGCCTTTCAAAAGTTTCCCTCCTGCATTCTTCTTTAGCAAGGCATAACTCTAGTCACAGGTATACAACCATATATATATGCGTGCTTGCCTGTGTCACCAAACACATAACAAAAGAGATGGGGTTTGTTCGAGATGGTATGCATCGCCAATCCATGGTTTAGAATTTGATTGCCCCAAAATTTGTATCCCATAAGTGTCCAAAATCGAACCCCACCAATGTCTTGTGTTGAAATGCAAAGCCAGAAGAAACTTTCAGGACCTATAGTCGAGGAACACTAACTATGTTCCATTATGGATAACTTGCTATAACAAAACATATCTTAGGGTGCTTGGGTAAGTCTGAATAATGGTTTCGTGTACTTTTCCTCTATTGTTACATATCAACTAGGCAAGATCCCAATCTCCAACTTCACGCAAATGCCAAGTTGAACATCCCACTTATAGCTTCTTAGTTAAAAAGAGTGGTTAAGCTCTTATGGTTTCGAGAGAGAGGGGGGAGGGGGAGATAAATGTCTTGCTAGGGTGGTAGATTTGATTTTAGTAGGCTAGATCAAAACATTTCTTGAGCAACAATTAAAACGAGAATTCCTTTGTCTTAAGTTTTTAGGAATGTGTGGTTAAGGTCTAGACTAAAAAAAAGAAGCCATGTGGACACTTGTTGAACCAATCAAAGATAAGGTTTTTGTGCCTTGATACTTATGTATACTCTTTGTGGCAATTCATAATAAAAAATCTTATCCTTGTAAAATGGTGTTGCTATCTTTTTGTGTATCAATGTTATGCACAAATATTGTAAATTTGGATCATCATGCAATTTGGTTGTGAATTTGAGATTGCATTCTTTTTTATCATAAGAATCTAAGATTGATATAATGATTCAACCCATCTTGCTTATATAAAATTATGCAAAGTGAAATCAACCTTAAAACTTTGGTTTATTCATTAAACTTTACATACAAAGAAACTTTTGCTCCGACATCTCTTGACAAAGGGAACTTGAACTAAAATGCATGAGGTATGGAAGAGAGTGATTCATTAAACTTCTTATACATATAAAGACACTTTTGTTCAAGTGACCCCCTTGTGGAGGGACCTTGGATTGACATACACAAGTTAGGAAGAGAGTTGATTGATCAACAAAAGATAGGTCCTAGAAGTCGGTGTTGCAAACCAATCCTTGGTTGAAGCGACATGCTAGAACGTATATTTTATTTCTTTTCAATTTAAGATCCACTAATTGCGGGAAAGGGGGGGGAACAATATTTAAATGAGTACCTCACCATGTATATGATCAAATAATGAGAACACAAACAGTCCTGCCGCGATTTGGTTGAGAAAGGGATGTTCAATCTTGTTCCAATACACAAATTCAAGATTGTAGTTCATCAATCATCATCTATTTGGTAGCACATGAAGACATAATTATGATAGGTATAGTTCAAGATCGTATGATAAGACATCAAGAAACGTTAGACTTTATTGTACAATGGTATGTTGTATTGCATTGTATCATACTTGCTTTTAGTGAGTTAACAATCATCTCCAAAATCTACAAAGTGATTATTGATTGACCAACACACTCCCAAAAGCTTGCACCTCCCAAACACTTAATGATTATTCTTGGGTTGACCAAAGTGGGCTTTCATGCATAACCCATTGCTAATAACTACCCAAATGATAAATTTAACAATCTAATTCCAAATATTCCAATGGAGGTCCCCACGTATAATTGATTGTATTCTTGGGGTTATGTTTTTTAAAAGTTAAATATATAAACATGATGGTACGATGGTGCAACTTTTGTTTTGAAACATTAAGGTCATGGGATGGTTATGTTTGGGCCATTGGGTTTGATGTTCTATTGTTTATATGAAGTGTTCATAGTTTAGTTTGAGACAAGTGCACCAAGGCAATGTTTTCCAAAGAAGTAGGCTTTACAACACAAGGAGTCGAAACACATTGACACCTTTTTCACAACCCAAATCAAAATTATAATGAAAGTTGGTGTACAACATGTCTATTCGATTGGATATAGTGAATGTCTTATTGCAGTTATAAAGTCACATTTGCATTAAGACTTGCACACCATCATATAACATTCTTTTGAAGGCCCTCTTGTTAGAGAGCACTTGGGTGAAATTTAGTTTTGAGTAAGAATCATTTTTTTACTGAAATTTTAGTCTCTTTGAAGCATTCGCAGAAAAATCTCACTCTATGAATGATCGATGTGTTGTTTTGGTTAGCATTGCCTCTGTAAGAGTACATAATTGAATTGTGACAATTTTGAATTATGGAAAGTTTTTATAAAGAAGGATTTGTTTAAGAATCCATTGGTGATAGTTGGCATCACCATCTAGTTGCCACCATTCACTTCCTTTTCTCCACCACATGTCACTTTCTATGTTGTCTCAATTATGGTTGTCTCACTACCTTGTGTTGTTGGGGTGGAGTTGTAGAGAGAGAACAATTGTGGAAACCTTGATTGTTGTTGTGGTGAGCCCATAGGATATAATAATCAATTATCAACCCATTATTTTTTGGACTTTGTTGATGGCTTTTGTTGCTATAGTTGTTGGTGGTATAGGCTACACTCCGTGATCATTCGCAGTTTGGGAGGAGTAGAGCATAGTAATCTTGGCGATATGGTATACAAATATGTTTGGCTATTGTATATACACATCAAATCGGCCATGATGTGGGTCTAATGGAATGGGATGTTATCTCTGTTTCTCCAACACAACTTTTGTACCTCTTTTTTGTGATTTTATAATACCAAGGCATATCTTTTACAAAAGAAAAAAATATAACTTATTGAATGATGAAAGATTGGTCAATGATTTTCCTTAAAATGGCTATCCTTTAAAAGGTCTTTTAGGCCAATCACATCCGCGGACCACATTCATCAATCATGATGAGAATGAGAGGACTTACATGTAGCATTGATACATATCCCTCTCTCTCTCTCTAATTGAGGCTAAGGATATCTTTATGTATAACCAATCATGCCATTAGCTAACAAGTCCGAGTCTTGCTTAAATTAGTTGAGGTTATCTCTATCTCTTGATCTCTATAAGCCCCCTCTTTCTCACTCACTTCTTGGCCATATGAAGATATTAACGATCACAAGTCTTCTTTATTTTCACTTTAGAAATTTCCAATTATGCGCTTATAAACATTGATTTCATACCCCTAAGAGAACATGTTGTAATTCTAATCGCTATATCTCTACTTTCAACTATTGCAAAATCAATAACCTTTTAGAAGTTTTTCAATGATCTAGTTTCAAGTTTCATAACCTAAATGAGTTAATAACATTGAAGAGGAATTTTGTTGTCTCAAGGAGCCTTGTTCATGAAGTTGATGGTAAATCTAATATTAAGTCGATAGTTATAGAATATTCCTCGTTATTATTTCCTCATCATAACATTAAATGCATATAAGCGTACACATTGTGCTTTGTGTGTAACATCTTCTTCTCTACATTTGGAACATTTAAAGAAAACCATGTCTCTATTTCAAGAATGTGGAGTACATTAATAAGGTCAACATGTAATTGTAAAGTTGTAACTTGTGAATTCAATTGCAAATTCACAAACCATACGATTTTGCTTCATGACCATGATCATATTGTCAAAATAGTGTCTACTAAAAATTATTCACAAATGATGTGTTGGTAGGAATCTCTACGTCATCCGTCCTTGTCTATATATGTTTGCATAAACTAGTTGCTTTTGCATTGATCTCTCAATTAAACTACTAATGAGTAAATTTATACAAACGGGCCAACAATAAAGAAAAAAGTTACATTAATTGTTTAAACCTTACATTTTCATAAAACATAAATTTTAAGTTTGCATTATGACTTCCCCAATTATATATTGTTGGCTTTGAAGAAGTTATATATCCAACAAATGAGAGATCAATGACATGAATTAATCACTCTATTCAACTAATATGCTACGCTTCAATAACGAGCTTTCTAATAGCAACAATACATAGACATAGGGAGATAGATAGATATAATATTGTCCTCAAAGACCAAATAAATAAATAAGTACATACATATACATATATATATATATATATATATATAGAGAGAGAGAGAGAGAGAGAGAGAGAGAGAGAGAGAGATTTCATGGTGTTGTTTTTTCACACTCCCAAAGGACTATTTGCATTGTAGACTAGAGAGAGTTGTCTCATAAGACAATGATGACTAATGTTTTACTTAACTATAGTTCATGTAAAAGGAGAATATATGCACATTCCTTGGATTTAAATGATATACAAAGGTTACATTGAACTTTAAAAGTGATGATCATGGAGTGACAACATAGGTATTAAGATGATAACAAGCGGGAATTCATGCATAATAGGAAATTGTTGGATGCATTATGAAAGTGGCGAGCGACTGATCATAATCACATAAAAATAAGGTTGAGTGTGATGCCATGCAAAATGAAACCATGATGCATCCAAGACATGATAAACCTAGAGAAAATGCGTGATATTGCAATACGAGTGCATTTACTATGGATAAAATTGAGATATATATATATAAGTTTGGCATAAAGCTTTTGAACAACTCCAAAGGATTAAAGGAGTTACTAACTCCAAAGGAAGGTGCCCATGGCAAAGTGTTGTTTGTGGTGTAGGGTGCCTACAATAGGGAGGCCATATTCTTGGAGGAGACGATCCAATTGCCACTCAGGCATGGTCTCATAGTCCTCCCTATTGAATCGAGGGTAGTGCAATGGCATCTCAAACTTACATGCCACTTCCGGCCTCTCCTTACATGCATTATACACCGCTCTATCGTTACTTATGTTACTTCGCTCTCCACTATCCTCCTCTATATTCCTAATATTCTCCTTAATCTTCTTCTTCTTCTTGTCATCACTTGTTGATAGTTGCGCCATATCTAATTTTTTGTATGATGCCCTCTTCATGATCCTCTCCTCTAATTTGAGTATCCCCCATGATAAATTTTTCCATGAGACATTACCACCACACCATTGTTGTTGATCCTTCATGAGACTACAATTTTGCAACCTTTCCATTGCTCCAATTTCTCTAGAATCTTATCTCTAACTCTCTTAGCAACAACCTTAACCTTCTCTCTATATATAATATGTTGTAGAAGGACATGAGAGAGAGAGAGAGAGAGAGAGAGGAGATATGGATAATCCACTATTATACTAGTCATTTTGTCTCTACCCCCAACCTACCCCACTTCTACTACATACCTCTCATTTGGCAAGACCCACATTCCATACATTGTGGTAAAAAAATGCACAAAAGGATACATTAACCATATAAATAATTGTAACCGGTGACCTATTCCATTGTGTAGACAAATACAATTTCAAGTTAGTACTTCTAGACTAGATATCAATAAATGGGATGTAACCTATATAATCACACCACTTGCAAATCAATCAAAACCTTACTACACAACTTTCTATTTAGCTTAGGTCTAGCTACTAGCCATTATTCAAAGTTTTTTAATTGATGTTGCATGTATGGCACCTCTACCAAATGGTTTTGCAAGTTGATTAGGACTAAATGCTCAAACGTTGGGTGGGGTCTAAACTCTAATATAATTTTATAGCTACTTATTTGTTAGTGCCATAGTTTAATGATAAACAAAGTACACTACATCACCCGCATATTGAACTGATTCAATGTACGCAACATTAAGCATTCAAGGAGAAACAAGAATTACATTTTGCATCATGCACATTTACGTGAAAGCCCTTATACTTGCAGCAATGTATAATTATTGTGGTGTGCAAGTATTCTTTTAGAAACACACTCACACATCACCAACCTTATTTAAAAGAATGGTTTTCCCTATTTCTAGCGAAGGTTATACCTTGTGGAGATCAAGTGTCAACACAACCTACGATATGCTAGCAAAATATACCTTGAGTGTTCAATTATTAGCATATGGATGTGAGATGCAATCCAAATAAAATATATTTGATTCTCCATATCAAATTCGTAGATAAATCAAACACATGCCGAAAAAAATGATATTTTTTTCGTAAGGATAAAGATCCAAGATTATCCCTTTATATTTCTATTATTTTCACATTATAACGTTATTGGGTCCAAAAGTAGAAACCCATATTTTTTATTTGCGAGAATTTTCATTCTTATGCGAAAGAACACGGTTGGCTCAAAAGAGGTTTTCTTTTTGTATGTCTTCATATGCCACTATTTCTTGCAATGTGGCATGTCCAAATGTGTATATATAAAACACAATCCATGCATTGACCTTTTTGAAAATTTCGCATTTTCTCGTATATTGTTTATCTTGTTCTCGCAGTCTTTCCTTGTGGCTCCATTGACATGACCTCTCGATCAACCCTTCACAAACGTTGCACATCATGGCGTCCTCCTCATTTATTCTATGTTCAAACATATTATTGTCAAGAGGAAAAATAGCCTTTTGGATGTAGATGGTGTTCTTAGGTTAAGTTTTTTGTAAGTGTTGTCAATATAGTTATTTCATCTAAGTTTGATTTAATGTTCTAAATCTTTGCATTTTTCATTTGATATGAAGCATATACTCTAAGGCTGCTACTTTCATACCATTGAGAGGTGCATTAGGATTTAAACAAGTCATTTGATCTGGGATAACTATTTTTTTCATCATTTTGATGCCATATTATTTCAATGTTTTAAAGCATAATTCTCGTTTCATCGTGCAGAAATTGCATTTCTCCAGGAGATTTTGTCGTATTCGTTATGAACATTAAATTTTCTATTAAAACGTAATGTTATCATTTCACTACTTAATTGTGGAATGGTTCTTGATACTTAAATTGGATTGTAGGATTCCACAGTTGTCTACCCATACAAGGCCGACTATGGAAGATGTCACATGATATGTAGAAAAATGTTTTTGAAAGAGTCATAGGCAGCAAATAGAAAACTTTTACTCATCAACATGGGTTAGGGAGAAATATACCTCTCATCCATAGACAAGTAACTTTGTAAAGTGCCCCACTAAAACATAACATATCCCATAAACCGATAAGGTATACGACGGTTATAGTCATAATCTATAATGTAGGTTCATAGCTTGTTGTAACTAATAGATGTGGTTCTTATGATTTGTCAAGAAACAATACATTAAAAAATATGTGTCAAACATTTTACTCGTTCATGATGACCACGTTCTCCACATACTTCTTATGCATAACTGAATTATATTATTTTTTAATACTTGAGGATTGAAATTTATTATCTAAATTGTAGATTTCAAGAAGCAAGATTAACATCACGAGACTTCTCAAATCATTTATCAAAACATTCCATTTGTCACTCCCTATAAATACATTTGCTATAAATGAATTTTCTACTAGATATTTCATGAGACATGTATGTGTAGCATAACAAGAATTGAGGCATGACTTTAGTTTATGTTGAAGGCATTTCACACCAACATCACCAACTAGATACATTCACAAGAGATGGTTACAAGTGTTGCATCAATCATTTTGGGAAGGATTCGCATGCATTGATTAATCAAGGAGAATGTTAAGGTGAAAGACGATACTTTATTATACGGTTTTCTAAGTAAACACTTCAACAATCTATGTTGTCATGTGGATTCTTGAAAATGTGTTATATTTGCATTTTTTGAACAATTTATAATTTTTTAGAATGGCAATGGATGGATTGCAAACTAAGAATTTTGCGGATTGATGTTATGATAATCATAATTACTATAATATTAAGGTTTCATATCTAGTATTATGCAATTGGGCAACTCAATTGGGCAACCATAATGACCAAATGTTTTCATATAGAAAGTAGAGGTCACGGATATAACAATGTTTTTCTAAAGAGCATTTGCTTCTACCCACTTTGTGCAATATTACGTGAACATGATAATGCATTTGTTGTTTATTTAGGTGGCTCCATGTGTAGATGGACCATTGAAGTCAAGACCCCGTTAATGAAATAACATGAGTGAGAGAATTGGATGGTGGGGCTTGTGGGGCTTGGCCTTTTGGTTACATACATATCCTTTTGCACCATGGGCCATCCTAGAGTACTTTGCCACCCTTTAATGTGGGTGGTACCTTGATCTGAAATGGGTTAGGAATGAAGTCAATTGCATATAAATAAGAGCATTTAAGAACACGACCTTGTATTAGGATTTTGGTAGTTGGAATTCGATCTTTGTAGAAGTTGGTTGAGTCAAAGCACAAATTAGGCTAATGTCTATTGTAGTTGTGGTGTGCCAAATTCTTGTCTTTAACACTTCAAATTCTTCAATTCAACTAGCACAATACCTTTCATGAGTCAATTCGCCTCACACATTACATCCTATGAAACTTCTCTTAATTTCCCTTCAAATAGGTTCTCAGATTCTTCTTTAGGCTCGTACAATCATTAGGGTTGAATGTTGTATACATCCACTAATGAGGAGATTGTTGATAATTGGTTGGGACTATCGTTGTGCATGTGAGCTCCATCCAACAAGGTTGTGGGTTGCTTCTTGGCATGTTTGAAAGTGGGTGTCATAGTCACATTGCATATTCATTGTTGATAATGTATCACCAAGTTTGACGACATACATCATGTTCGTCTGTCATTTGTTGAGCATGTCATCGTGGCTTGCAATGTGTTGCTTGTTTTGCAACATGAGTGGTTCCATTCCTTAGCTTACACATACTTTAATCCTAGTGATAAGTTGTTGTGTTCAAGCTCAAAGTAGAACATCCTTTTTTTTTCGAATAAAGATTCACCTTGGTATTAATGGAAAGATGGCCAAAGGCTACAAAGAACCTTTTCATGCACCCAATGGATGGTAAAGTTTACTACTATAACATGCATCTTATTATATATATATTTATTATAATTTATTGTATGTACTGATGTGATAGAAGATACCTACCAGCTACAATACATTTTTATTCGGTTTTGTTGTGAGACCAGTATAGATAATATACTATGTTTAGTGATATAATTCATAGACATGAAATATATTTAGTGGATGAAGTTTATAAATTTTTATTTTGCATGACTATAATGAGAAAATGAACATTAAGTATCACCAAAATCACAACATTGTTCACATTCACATTTTCATGACCAATCTGACATTAAGGCATGTAATTTAGGGGGGTTGAATATCTAACTACTTTTATAGTTAATTACAATCTTGCCTCAGTTTTTTATCAAGGGGACATTGATTGTTAACTTTCTTACCCTTACAAGGGACACTTAAAATATTATAGGTGCATGATCTTCTAACTAAACCATCACATCACTAATCTCTTTCGATAATAATGATGTTATTACTAAAAGTCTACCTGTGGTAACAACATAATTCAAGGCAGATTGATGAACTCACAATGAATAGTGAGTCTGCTCTATAATTATTCCAAGGATGAGATAGAAATGCAAAAAATATGAGAGAGATAAGCGAAAGTGTTGAAATACTCTTGAATGTCTCACAATTTCTCCAAATACCCTTGATCGATTCTTGAGAACGTGAATATACGTGTTATGCAAGCAATTTATGGTCAATTCACATCCTTTTTCATCAACTCATCCCGTTTTCCTCTTTTTTGGGGATAGAGAAAGGGTTTCGAGGAAAATAATGTAAACATTGGGCAATTGAGGAAACAATGAAAGGCTCTCTCTCTCTCTCTCTCTCTCTATATATATATATATATATATATATATATAATACACACACACACACACAAAGAGAAAGTGAACCGACTTTGAGTGTATGAGGGCAAGAGAAATATTACGACATAGATTTGAGACAGAGATGGATAAGATATCATTACAAAGAAAGTTATATTTGTTAAAACTTAAAAGTAGATCCAACTCATTTTACATTGCAACTTCAGTACATATTTTTCAAGTTAGGACACTACTTTTAAGAAGAAGCAGAAAAGCACAAGACCTCTAAAGATTGATTTGTTCCTTGTTAATTAATGTATAGAAATATGTCACATGATGCAACGTAATAATGTTGGCAAAAATCGTAGGATTATTAAAAAAACATAGAAGGAATATTAAATGTTGTAGGCATAGAAACCGAAAAAGCCTTTAAGTGTGTTTGTGGTGTCCTTTCTTCCCATTTGCCATTTTTATCCCCATGTCATTATGTCATAGAAATGCACTATACTCAAATTTCAATGTAAATGCACAAGCTTGAAAACTCACAAAGAAGACAACACCTCGAGAAAATGGCTTAAAACTAGCACTTAGCCTTGCCATTAAATGGTACTTGTGAGTTGAGTGAGCATGATCATGATAGCAATGTTGAACAATTATAATTAAGAGAGCAATTTCAATTGGGAACTCAATTCGAGGGAATCTATTTGGTTGATATAAAACCTCTTGGCAACAATTTAACATCCCCATCCATGATGCACTAAATGCGCAACAACGTGGTTGTCGAGCATAAGTTTGACCACCCATGAAAAAGGAGTTGATTTGTTTTCTCGTAAATGAGTTGGATGTATAGGATTGATGGCAGCCACAAAATGATATATTTGTTACATACATATGTTTAGGAAAAATAGTGTGGTATGATAAAAATAATGTGTCGGTAAATTAGTACACACGTATGTATATCAGGTTGAGAAAAAGAATTTAGTCTGTAGTTGAAAAGAGGTGGTAGGAGTGTTTTGAACTTATGATAATAAAAGGACAGAAAAAGAAAGAGAAAACGTGCATAGTGACCAGATTCTAAAAACCTTGCAATATCCAACTTATTAACATGTTGACATGACTTTGCGAAATATAGGAATATAGTTGTCTCATACAATATTGATTGGAGTTTTGCCAATGCAAGATCCTTAGAATGGCGTTGGTCAAGAGCTTTAGGCAAAAGATGCAAATAAATGGATCATTGGATGTATCAAATTACCCTATCCATTAATAAAGGCCCATCCAAAGAACCACAAGCATCGGAATAGAGACATGCGTGCATCCTACCTAACCTAGAACACGACTGCATGTAAAACGTTGTTTAATCGAGTAAATGAGATGTAAGCAAAGCTTACAAGATCCACAAGTGAGACGACTTTTCGTAATCAGTGGTGTGATTATGCAAAACGGAAGATGCGATGGTTATATGCATGGTGTGATTATGTAAAATGGGTGATGGCACAAATGGATGGACAACAAACTCATAATTGAGGCAGGCTGCAAGACTTAGCACGATAGTAACAAGGCGATTGTGGGGTACCCATGAATGTTGGTATGCATCCAAAACCAGCCAATAAAAAGCAAAAAGCAAAAAGCAATCCAATTTCCTTGTCATTGGCAAGTAAAAGAAACTCTACCCTTTTTCTTTCATTGTCACACCGACACAAGACAACAACACATACATACATACATACATACATACACACACACATACATAGATATGTACATACATCCATATACATACATACATACATAGATGTGCACACACATACATAGATATATACATACATCCATATACATACATACATACATAGATGTGCACACACATACATAGATATGTACATACATCCACATACATACATACATACATAGATGTGTACATACATACATACATACATACATACATACATACATACATACATACATACATACATACATACATACATACATACGTGCATACATGCATACATAACACACATACGGACAGGTATGCATACATTCACATCCATACAGTTGGAGGTGTGCAGCTATGTTTTGCTGGGATAGCTCAAAGAAATATCACGTTTTCCTGTTCTCTCTTTCTCTGCTCTGATCTAACTCAGATCTAATTCTGTATCCCTTCATCTCGTTCCTCCCATCTTCTACTTCTTCTTCTCTGCCGAAGAAAGCAAAAAACGCAAAATGCCGTGTGATGTTAAGCAAGCCGTAGCAGCCGTCTTGACGACGGCCATGTTCGTCATGCTTGTCAATATGATGAGCAACGATCGGTTCTTCTCCCTATCCACCGGAAACAAGGTAATGTATCATGTCGTTAAGGTTAGGTTCTCCTTTGCGATCAATGGATTCTCTGTTTCAGTTCGTGTTGCATTTTCTCTTCTGGGTAATGGATTCTCTGATTAGGTTAGAATTAGGGATAGGGGCCACATTTTCTATTATGGGTATGGATGCTCTGAATCGGTTGGTTAGGTTCTGGGATACGTTTGTAATAATAGGTTTATTGGCTACATTAATCTTTGTGGATATGACTTGCGTAATTGTGTTAGAGCTACATGCTCTGTTGATGGTATAGATTCTGAGTAGGTTTAGGATGATTACATTTTCCGAGGTGGGTATGAATTCCCTGAATTCAGGGTTATGGATTAAAGCTTTCCTGTTGTTTAGCTATGGGTACCATGATAAGGGTTATGGTTGTACCGTTTCTTTTGTATTGGCTATGTCTCCATTGATTAGGGCTTGTAGGAGTTCTACATTTTGCTATTTTGTGTCGGTGCCTTCTATGCTTAGGCTTAGAGCAAGCTATACATTTCTTGCTGATACACAGGCTACGGATTTTCCTGATTCAGGGTTAGGGTTTACAGTTCTCGTTGTCTTTTTTCTTTCTTATTTTCTGTTGTGTAGGAGACAACAGAGGAAGTGAAGACCGCTGATCCCCATCTGGAGGAGCTATGGGGTAAAACGGGACCTCATCTACAACAATGTTGGAACAATCCTACACCAAGTGAGTTGTAGTCTTTGCTATGCCAAGGTTGTGGGTTCAAATCCACATTTTCCACAAGTCTTACTTGTTGGGCTTTTGAATCGAGTTCACGGGTTCAAATCCTTATTCTCCACAAGTATTTTTTTATATCATGCTATTACACTACCAACACAAGGTTTGAAAATCTATTTCCCTTCATCTTTCTTACACAAAGCTATTAGGTCATAGACACAGGGTCGTGGGTTCAAATCCAAGATGATGTATTTAATTACCCATTTCCAGAAATATTTGTTACACGAAGCAATTAGGCTGTGAGCACAAGGTGCTAGGCCCAAATCCTTGCTTTCCACAAGTCATTGTTACACCAAGCTATTCAGATATCAACACAAGATTGGGAGTTCGAATCCCCTATACTTTCACACATCTTGGTTACAAGTCAACATATTAGGCTATCAAATTCTCTTGCTTTCATGGCCACAACCATAGAACATTGCCAAATAGCTGACACAACCATTTCAACATGGCAGGATTTCCATTTATACCTGATTCAAGTTATATTTATTAGAATATAAATATATATGAACGATAACTAACACCATCTTTAGCTATCTTGCTTAATGTGTGAATGTGATTATGGGCTAATGCAATGGCATGGCACTGGTGTTAGTGAATAGTAAGTATGTTTAGTTGGGAGCATTGGGAAAACGTTAAAAAGAACTATACAAAATTATTGATTTAGAAAATTCAAAGTTATAGTCCCAAGGATTTGAATATAGATAGATGGATTATGTAGCAGCAATGAACAAAATGTTTATGTGGTGAACCTTTGGGTTTTCATGAGATTTGAAGTGCACTAACATGAATTTGAAGACTTTAGGCTTTAGTAACACCTCAGTAACTATCTTTTCTTTTTGCCAGTTAGACAAGGTCGGACATGGGGTTATGTGGTGGTCATGTTATCTAATGGCCCCCAATATCATCCATTGCAAGTAATGCTCTTAACTACCTATATAATGAGATTTCCACATGGTAGTTAGTTCTGTCAGTTAATTTTGCACGTCACTCATCCTACCCCAAGAATGGTCATTTCGAGTGTATGGTAAACCCTAAACCCTACACTCTCTACAGGTAGCGGATGCTATTGTCGTAGCCCGACAGCTCAAAGCCACTTTATTGCTTCCAAAAGTAGCAGAAGCTTCGACGGAGGGAGATGGGTAAGATCTTGACACCTTTTTTTAAAGTTTTACAAAATCAAGACTCTTTGGAGAGATTCATGTCATAAAACATTAAAATAAAAAATGAATAAACGCATAAATCACTAATTGTCATGGGATAACTAAGTTTTTAAGGCTTTTAAAACCTTTTTGTTTTGGCTTCATTTTTATGAGCTAGAATTTTCTTGAAAGATTCATTGAAACTCTATTAAAGTTTGAAAAACTGCAAGTGATATTCCCTGAAAATAAGCTCATATCTTTTTGAAAAGAATGATCGAGGCTTTGAAGTTAAGTCAAAAGTTACAAAAAAGAACAACTAAATCTTGAGAAGCATTTGCCAAAAATAGCCTAAATATGATGGAAGCATTAAAGATTTGCCCGGTCTTCTATGCTTTCTTGGGTTTCATCAAATATAAAATCGTCATAATCTTAATTCGACATCATGCACACTAGTTACTACTCCTTCAGAAACTTTGATAGAAAGATTTGTTACAAAACTAGAAAGTCTAAATTTTGTTCATCAACATATTAATATGTATAAGTGTGATACAAAAAAGCCTATTCTATTCATAAAGAAACAATATGATATAATGATTTTATGTACATCCATTAGTCACATGGCACTATGACAACACAATTGCCTTTCTATTTCACAAATGTTATATATATTTTGATATTCTAATAAGTTTAGCAACCCTTATAAAATTTTCTTGCTTTGGGAGGTAGTGAGTTTGACAAGATTTATGATGTGAATAACTTCATATTGAGCCTCAAAGACATCGTCAAAGTCGTTGGAAAATTGCCTGACGATGTGAGAACTATTGAGCCTGTAGTTGTGAAAGTGCCTCATCGAGTAACACCAAAATACATAGAGGAGAATGTGGCACCCATCTATAAGCAAAACCGCATCATCCAACTTACCACAGTTTTTTCGCCATCAAGTTTGAAAGATGAAGAATCTTCTGTGCCGGAAGATGTGAGATCGATTCAGTGCTTAGTGACTCATAATGCCTTACGTTTCCACTCCAAGGTGCAAAAGATAGGAGAAAGAATGATAAGGCGAGTTAGTAGAGGCAGCGGTGGAGATAGATTTGTTGCTGTTGATTTGCGTGTGGATGTGCTCAAACGGAAGGGATGCTCTCAAACATCATCTAATGGCAAGAAATGTTATGATGCTGATGATGTGAGCACCTTCCTTAAAAGGCTGGGGTTTGCATCGGATACACCAATCTATGTGACACAATCGAGATGGGATGATAGCCTTGCTCCTATCAAGGAAAACTTTCCGAATGTTTATACCAAGGTAACAACTTTGAATTTTGGGTTTAGGGTAAATTATGCGTTCAAAGGTCATGGTATAATGTTTAGAGTTTCTAGTAATTGAATTTTGGGTTTAGGGTAAATTGTGTGTTCTAAGGTCACGGTATATAGTGTTTAGAGTTTCTAGTAATTGAATTTTGGGTTTAGGGTAAATTGCATGTTCTAAGGTTAAGGTATAGTGTCTAGAGTTTCTAGTAAGTGAATTTTGGGTTTAGGGTAATATATATATATATTTATTTATTTATTTTCAAAGATTTTCTTCAATAGTATTAAGAAAAAACGCCCGAAGGCTACAGTTTGAACTGTCTGCCTAGAAGGGTAAATCTTGTTTTCTAAGGTCAAGGTGTATAGTGTTTCGAGATTCTAGTAAAGATGGTCTTATATCGCTAATCAAAGGATTTTTAACTTCAAACTAAATTTAGGCTGTTTAGGATTTTGAGTCTCTCAACATACGACACAACAATAATTTAACATATACGTTTTTTTGTGATGTAGGAATACAACATGCCAGTTAATGAAGAGAGGCAAAGCCTTGGGAACACACAATTTGAGAAGGCTATCGATATGTATGTATGCATGCATAGTACTGTATATGTACCCGCAATATCGGGATTATCCTATCTAGGTATTGCGGGGGGGCGCATTGCCATCGGGAAAACACAAATACTTGTCCCTACCATCAAAGGAGAGGCTTCTACCAACCTTAAAGTTTCTCAAGTGCTTTCAAGGTTTGTTACACACAAAGACCACCGTGTCTACTCATGCTTTTGTAAATCTTCTACCGATTGAAGTAAGTGAAAAGATGAGAGCATAGGTCCTAACCAATCTCATATTGGATGGATTAGACCATTGGTGGGATACTTGATGTTTTAGTGCTCGTTTGAGATAACTTTGGCAGTAGGTTGGGGAGGTTGACAGGGAATTGTATTGGCAAACTCTTTTTTTTGTGTGTAATGTCAATAAAACGATTCTTTACAATTTCATCATTTAAAGGAAAAGTTGCTTTGGGCAAGAATCTTTCCTCGCATCTAACATGTGAGCAAAACTCTTTCCCCATGTCTGATACTTTAATGTCATAAGAAAGGAGACTAAATACATACAAAAGGTAGTTAAAAATCATGCATCATCACCACACAAGACCATATTAACAATAGGCTGTCAATATGAACGAGTAAAATTATGAGCTTAATGTAGAGCTAACGAGTCATAGAAAGGTGTTATATAGAATAATCTCAAACATAAATCCTAAACCTTATGCCTTACATTTGTAGAATCTAAACCCAAAAATGACAAATGTAGAGAAATATTCATAAATTGCATTAAGATACCTAGGTAGGGTGGTATGTTACCTAAGATTATCATTGAATGGTTCTCAAGTACGAGTGTATGGTCTTGTCAATGGGTTAAGTTTGCTAACCCAACTAATGAATTGCCAACAATCCCCTACTAAGCTATAATATTATCAACTGATACAATTCTAATTGTACCTTAAGAAAATTTTTCCAGAGCTTTTATCAATTTATCTTTTCTTTTTCTCTTTTGAATAAAGAGTCGCATTGGTATTAATGGAACCCAAAGGCTACAAAGAACGGATACAGTAAAATATAACCCTCATACCCACATTGTCACGGATAGAAAATATGCACAAGGGAGTAGACGCTAATCAAAGGGATGAGTTGATTAATTGAATGACTCCGTATCTAGATGTGACACACATCGGCCAACATGTTGAGTAGCAAAAGCCCTCATGCATGGTCTTTCCAAGCCATTTTGGTGGATCATATCTCCACTTTATTCTATCCCCAAAAGAGGTGAAGACCTCTGCCTTTTTCCAAATTTCTCAAAAATTCTGTTGCTTATGAAACACAACCTCAGGCTCACCAGTTATTGCCTCATTGACGTTATCAATTTATCTTGATGAATGGCAAGTCAAATAAACAATTTAGAAGCCTATTTATTACTTAGGAAATATATGTACTTATAAATCCTTTTGCAAGAGCTTTTATCAATTTACTTGATGCATGGTAACTCAAAAAAACAAGCTAGAAGTCTACTTCGGTCTTATGACATATATGTCAAACTATCCAAAGAGGTTCCTTGCTCAAACAAAAACTCTAAAATTTATTTCTTATAAGTGAATGGTAAAATACTTACAGGAAATCGTTGTGTTTATGTCATAACTGTAAGTCAAGATATTCATATGTTATTGTGTTGGGATAAAAGTCCCACTCTGCCCACTTTGTATCTCTAAACACACAGTTAACCTAACTATATAAGTGGGTAACTGACCTTGTAAAGACAAATTGAGGGTTAATGTAAGATAGTCTTCTTTGAGCACGTCTCTCTCTCTCTCTCTCTCTCTCTCTCTCTCTCTCTCTCTCTCTCTCTCTCTCTCTCTCTCTCTCTCTCTCTCTCTCTCTCTCTCTTTGTGCAACTGTCTGCTTTCATCTTCTTGAATTTTGTCATAGTGCATATCTCTATCTTGATCACTACTTGTGTTGTTTGCTAGACTCACTAACAGGTCCTCAATCTCGTTCCACATCAACAATTCTCCACATATTGTATATGATATAAAGTTGTTAGAAAATATTGCAACATATGGCATGCACGAAAGGAAATGGTAGAATATAGTAGAATTTGCAAGTATAAAATAGCAGTATCACTAGCTTGTAAAATAGAGAAATTGGTAATTAGGATGAAGACAACGAGTGTGACACTAATAAAATGACAATAAGACGAATGTGAACCAACTAAATGGCATATTATATAAAACAACAACCAAGTTGTGTTCAAATGGATACACAATGATGAAGAATGTGACTTATCGTTGTTTGAAAGTAACCAAGCATGTTGTAAACCATACCATCCTTGTCAAACCATTGTAATCAAAGCGAGAAGTTTTGTAGTACTTGATATCTTGCATATTCAAGAGAATGTCAATGGTAGAGTACTTTGCTTACCAACCATTTGCTCTTAGGTTTCACTCCTATTCATGATACTCATACCAACTTAAAGGATTAACATTATTAAAAGATTGACTTATTTGGAGAATTCCCCAAGTTTCAACAAGATATCCAAAACAACCGGATGAGTTGGCTACCATAGACATTATAGATCACATAAATTTATAATTTAATTATTCTTTGTACTCTTGTAAAATAGAAATATTCACTTAGGGAATGCTCTATCAATATGTTTGCATTCCTTGGACAAGACAAATAAACCAGGAACTATGTGGCCATCATTGCTAGTCTAGCACATCATCAAAACATTGGAATATTGGTTATGTGTAAAACTTCACATTATCTACTCGTAGGTTGAACTTTCAATCAAGGTGCATATGGTTATCAATATAGGAAACCACAAAAACATTAATAACATATGTTTGAATCCAAGAATCTTACGACTTAGAGCCAAAGCATTACATGTATTGTAAAAGAAAAATGGACACTTGTAATGAGTATGTTTGCCCTTAAGCCCCATAGAACATCCATGGATTTCCCTATGTATACATAGATATCCATTTCTCTGAGGGTCTATGGTCCCCCAAGTTTTTTAAATTTAGTGTTATCGCACAATTTCGTAATCACCCTTTATTGAAATGTAGATGGTAGAATTGAGATTTATGAAACTCCAAGATGGATATTTGGTTACAAAACTTATCAACATAAAATATCAATGGAGAGCATCTGAATGAAGAGAAGCATACTCCAAAAGCATCCAAACCTGAGATGAAAAATATTTGTTGTTATATCCAACTTAGGATTTACAAGAATTGAGGTGCATCACAAAAGGTTACAAACAATGGAAACTATGAGATAGTTTTTTTTTTCATAAGAAACTATCCTCCATTCGTATTAAAATTAAAGTGGCTAGAGGCAATATACAAGATAATCCAATATTATAATGAATGTTTTATAGCCATGCCAAATGACCGTAGCCAATCTTTCTAGGTAAAGATAAATAATCTTTCTAGCCAATCTTATTCATGTTCGGCATATCCAAGTATAATGTTTCATCTAGTAGCCCTTTTCTTTCAATCTCAGCATGCATCTCACTATGAGATAGTTACCAAATACATTAAAACATAGATGTTACTCTTGGCTTTAATCTAGAGATGTACAATTTGGATCTTACCTAAATAGAATGTGTGGATCGAGTGAAAGTACTGAAACACATTTCCCATTGGAAATATAGAAAAAGGATGAAGTAGATTCTAGTTATAGCAAACAAAACTACCCATCTTTAGTTTTGAACTCAATGACACATGTAGACGTCATAGCCTTTTCAAAGCTCACAAAATATCGTATTATATCTCCTAAGCTAGTATTTTATATTTTATACCATTCAAGAAGATGGACATTGATAAAAAAATATATTAATTATAATATTCTTGTAGAGTGAAATTCAAGAACACAATGGATGGCCATTGAAGATTATTGAAGTGAGAAACGGGTGCATTGGACGGTTGATTGTTAATACATATGTGTGGTGTTCAAATTTGAATCCTTGCATTTCATTACTAGTTAACGATTACTTAAATAATGTGCTCGAGTTAAGCCTTGTCTAAGTTATTTAGCTTTCTTTTAATTACGAGAGTTAGCTAGCAAAATTAGTAGGGAGTTCACCAAAGTGAGTTAATCACAGCATTGAACCCACTTGAATACATTTGACAAATATCTTCCATCTTTATCCGTCTTGCTAACTTTAGGGTAGGTAGAGATCTATTTGAACAATTCACAATGAAATGGTGTGAAGGTAGTTGTCACATCAATTAAGTTGGAACGCCCTTAACATTAAGATTAAACAACGTACTTGTGGAACAGAACACCATATTCTTTCTTTCTAGATTTCATCACTTAAGGTACTACAATTTTAGAATAGATTCCTGCAAAGTACCGAGTTATAAGAATAGATGTTAGTGTACCATGTGTGTGACAGGATATTCAAGTTTTAGTGTGATGGATTCATGCCATGTCAACTTAATAATAGGACTCAAGTAAATTAATTAAAAATTTGCATCAGGTTTGCGCATGAAATTAACATGAAACGTATCCTTTCGAGAAGAAAGTTTTGAATTTTGCAACTTCATAAAACAACAAGAGTGTGATGAACCATGCTATATAAAAGCCTATTGTGATAATGGAGCAAAAATGTTTTCTTTAGTATAAGGAGATTGATGAAGACTTTACCAGACCACCACGATTGTTGGATACTTTGTATTGTCGCACATACTCTCGTGCTTCTATTTATGAGATTAAAATAGTGTGTTAGATCATGCATGTATAATATCTCGATCATTATTGTATTATTTGAATTTTCTTGACCTTAAAGACATTAAGAAGGATTTGAATTAGAGTTTGGTAGCAATTTTTTTTGTTAAAGAATTGAAAGTAAAGACTTCATGATTCCTGTTCTAGTTCTGTGTGCAAGTGCATGAATTGTCAGTCAAGTTATGAAAAAAAATTAAGGCAATTTAAAAGTATGATCTATTATGAAAAAAATGCACCCACATTTAAAGTGTTACAAAATGGTACACATTATTGGTCCAGAGGACAACCTAGGGTTTGAATGCATGCAACGACGAATTAAAATTCTAAAGAATGTCATGCTTCTCAATTTTTTAGGCAAACTAGATTGAAGTTATACTGATGGGTCGGCTTAGGACGTGCAATGGATTATCCACCAAATGAATTGAATAATGATGTTTTAAGATTGCATTACTTCGTTAACATTAGCTTGGAAAATCTAAGGATTCTTTGCTTGATAAACATGATGATGACAATGATGATATATTTCCCTAACTGAGGAGGGATTGTTTAATTGATTGTTACGAAAATGTCTTTCTCATGAAGATATAGTCTACATTAGGGAGAGACTACACAAAGGCAATACAAGAAAAGGGCATAAATTTATTGGAAAGGCTTAATTCATTAAAAGAGGGACGTATGGAAAATAATTGAGTTATTCATGACCTCAACATGACCTATATGTATTTTATCCATAAGCCAAATCTCCATCTTTTCCTCACAATGAGCAAAAATCTTGAAAAAATGGGATACTTGACATTCAAGAAAGGTCTGTCTCCTCCTAAGATCCGATATTGGGTGGTATCTAGAACTTCCATAGTGGTCTCTAACCTCAACTACATTTAGTTGCACATCTAATGTTTGTCCTTGCAAGCCGGTCCTTGTAAGTGATGTGCCATTTATTATTTTTATAAATAATGTTACATGTCTTCTTCTACAAGTAGTTAATGAACATATTCTATCATGGATGGGAACATTAAGACATGTGGAGCCATTTCTAAGGTTATCCATGGTAAGTAGATGCATGTGTATTTTCTACATGAAAAGAAGAAAGTTCTTATTTTTTTTCTTTTTTCTTTTTGAAAAGAGATATGCCTTGGTATTGTAAAATGCACGTAAAAACAAGGAGTTTTACGACATGGGGAAATGAAGGGTGCTAGAAGATAGGCTTGGGGTAGTATAGGGCTTGATACAGGCAACATGGGCGGAGGTGAATCGACCGTTGGAATCACGTCGGAGCAAGTAAGTAGTGGATTTGATGGCGCGAACTACGGTGAACGGGCCGATCCATCGGTGCATGAGGGATTTGCTAAGACCGTGCCGTCGGACTGGGAAGTAAACAAAGACTTTGGTTCCATCAAGCATAAGTTGGGGTAATTCGACCCACGTCGTAGTACCGCTTCTGACGTTGTTGTGCGACTTGTAGATTTCGGGATCTGGCTTGTCAAAGGAGGGGGAGCATTTGCTGGAGATAGAGCCCCCAAGTGACACTATCCATGTTAGCAGGTTTGGAATGGATGTCAATGGATGATTTTGTTGGGAGCTAAGGGTCGCGCCCATAGAGTGCTCGAGAAGGGCTGATCCATGTTGAGGCTTGTACAGATGTATTGTAGGTGTGGGTGAGAAAAGGCAAGATTTGATCCCAGGTTTTGTGGCATGGATCGATGTAAGCGGCAATCTCCTGCTTGAGGGTATTGTTGAGGCGTTTGGTGAGGTCATTTGTTTGCGGATGGTAGGGGGATGTAAACACTTGTTGGACACCTAGTTGAGTTGCGATAGCATTGAGGACATCCCCATGGAACTGACAGCCTTGATATGATAAGATTTGGATAGGGCAACCATGCTAAAAAATTACCTTCTACAAGAGTTGGGAGGCAATTGTTGGCGCAATGATGTCAGGGATGACAACAATTTCAGCCCACTTGGTGAGGTATTCTGTTATGACCAGGATATACCTGTTGCCCCTCGAGGTTTCGGGAAAAGGTCCCATGAAATCCCATCCGACCAGCTCAAAAGGTGACATGACGGTGATGGGTTGGAGTGTTCCAGCTGGCTTGCCCGCAGGTTTGATATGTTGACACAAAGCACATTGTTTGATGTAGGTAGAGACAGAGTGTTGTATGTTGGGCCAGTAATACTTGAGGCGTAATTTTTCAAGAACCTTGTGGAAATCCAGATGGCCCGACAATGGGTGGTCGTGATAAAATTGGAGATACCTATATTGTAGGGCGTATTAAGGGATGTAGAGACGAGGCTCGTGATGCGCTTGAATGAAGAACACCAAGTTATCGCAGAGCATGAACTGCCGTTGTGAGGGAAACGGTGGGAGAGAGCGCAACTGATGGGTTTTCTCTTGGATGGCAGGGTCATGTTGTTGAAGTGTAGCGAGTTGTGGCAATGGTAGCAGAAGATTAGTTGTCTTAGGGAGAAATTGGATAGCCTAGAAGTCGGCGCAAGAGAGACTATCAGCGACCAAATTGGTTTCACGTTTCCGATAGGACAAGGTAAACTGATAATCTTGGAGTGCCAGCATCCATCGCAACAAGCGGCCTGGGGGGAGGTCGAGGGATAAGAGGAAGCAAGGGCTGGTGGTCAGTCTCAAACGTAATTTGTCCACCATGAAGATATGGGTGAAGACGCTGGAAAGACCAGACGATCTCAAGTAGCTCCTTCTCGGTGGTTCAGTAGTTGCATTCACACAACGTGAGAGTGCGGCTAATGAAGACGACCGCCTTTTCTTGCCTGTGGCAATCGGCTTGCAAGAGGACGGCTCCTAACCCATGGTTTGATGCCTCTGTCTACAACGTGAACGGTTGGTCAAAGTTAGGATGGGCAAGCAACCCCGATTCTTGGACCATGGTTTTGAGGTGACGAAAGCAATCTTCGCAAGCATGATCCCAAATGAATGACAAACCTTTCTTCAAGAGTTGGTGAAGCGGAAAAGTGACCAAGGCGAGGTTCAAGATGAAGCGAATGGAAAAGGTGAATCTCATGCCCAGAAAACTTTGCAATGATTTTATTGAGGTGGGGCGGGGGTAGTCGGTGATGGCTGCCACCTTTGCAGGGTCCATACGGATTCCGTCGCAAGAGATGCTGAAGCAGAAAAAACGGAGTTGCAAGTTATGCTTAGTTATGCAAGCGAGGACTTCGGTGAGAGATTGTAGATAGTCCTCCCACTTGGCCGTGTGGATAAGGATGTCATCCAGATAAACGAGGAGGACACCTTTGATGATAAGGGCGGCAAAGATGGAGTTTGCCATGCGTTGGAATGTGTGGTCGGCATCCGACATGACGAATGGCATGCGGGTGAATTGGAATAGCCCGCGGGGTGTGCGAAATGTAGTCTTCTGGGTGTCAGAAGGCTTTAGGGAGATCTGCCATATCCCAAGGCTAAGTCCAGGGAGGTGAAATAAAGGGAGCCACCGATTTGATCCAAGAGGTCGTCCACGTGAGGGAGCGGGTAGAGGTCATGGATAGTCACTTTGTTGAGAGGCCTGAAGTTGATGCAAAAGAGGAATGTGCCATCATCTTTCTTGATTAGGTGAGGAAGGAATGATAATACCTTTAGTGAGCATGTCGGTGACGATAGCATCGACGCGATCGTGGTCGAGGGGGGAGTGTCCGTGGGTAGCCATGCGGATCGGAGTGGCTTCCCTGGTACAAATGGCATGTTATACCGGGAAAGAGACAGTTGGAGCATACGTGGGTTAGAGAGTAAAGAATTGGGTATTCAATTCTTGTTTAGCAGTAAGAGATGTGTGTTATGTGTTTATGTATGAGAGAAAAGATATGAGAGAAGAGAAAACACAAGGTAGATTAGATAGAATGGAAATAGAATACTGAAGAAGAAGAAGATGTATATTCACAAGTAGAATATGAAATACAAAATGTAGCATTACAAGAAGTCACAACCAACTTGATATGAAGTATGAGGAGGTTGCTTTATATATAGTTAACTAACTACAACAACCACTCTCTCTTGGGGAATGTGAAGACTCATAGTCATGGGGAATATGTAACTCATTAGTTATGTGTCATAGAATATGATTCTATGACACATAGTTAATGTGTAGAGAGTAGTGGTGTGCCTCTTGACCTTTGAGTAATCATAGATTCTCAAAAGGTGTGTTCACACATTGCACTATGTTGAGCTTGATTCTCAACACACCCCTTCAAGCTCAACTCAGGTCGGTTCCTTTCGATTGATGTCCGCTTCGGCTGGTATCTGGTTTTCGCTTGTACTCCCCCTCAAGCTTGGCAAGTCAGGCATCGTCAATCCAAGGTCTGACGTGAATTACCGAAGCTTGTTAGCTCCTAGGGCCTTGGTGAAGATGTCAGTTGTCTGAAGATTTGTGTTGATGTGTAGAAGATCGACATCTCTAGCCCGAACATGCTCTTGAATGAAGTGGTAGTGCACTTCGATATGCTTTGTGCATGCGTGCAACACCGGGTTCCAAGCCAGATATATACTGCTCATGTTGTCGTAGTAAATGGGAATCAGATCCTTGATGGGAACACCCAGATCTTTCAAAATCATCTTGAGCCATAAGGCTTCACATACAACTAGGGGTGCGCCCCTGTATTCGGCCTCCGTACTTGGAAGTGTGACGGTAGGTTGCTTCTTACTACTCCAAGATATTCCTCCGCTACCGAGCGAGAAGACAAATCCGGAGGTGAATCGTCGATCAGCTCTGTAGCCGGCCTAGTCGGCATCCATGTACCCTTCGAGTATAATTGGTGTGGCCGATGCGTAGAGAATGTCGTAATCCATTGTATCGCTCACGTATCATAATACTCGCTTAGCGCAATTGAAATGGATATCTCGTGGAGTTTGCATGAATTGGCTAAGGAAGCCAACCGGATAGTTGAGATCGGGTCAAGTGATTGTGAGATAGATGAGGCTCCCGATCAGTCCACGATATTGAGTCGGCTCGCACTCATCTGTGCTGGAGTCAGCGTCTAGTTTCAGGTTTCGATCGAGAGGGGTTGCCACAGATTTACACTCAGTCATCCTGAACATGTATAACAAGTTGAGGATGTAATGCCGTTGAGATATCATGATGCCTAGGAAGCAATGAAGCTCCTTCATGTCTGTCATCTTGAATTTGTTGGAGAGGAGGGACCTCACCTTGTTGATGTCAACTAAATGCTCACCTTCAATAACTAGATCATCCACGTATAAGATGATGACAATCGAGTTTCTAGAGTCGTTTCATACGTAGAGGGAGTTGTCGGATTTCGACATTCGAAATCCATTTTGATGAAGATATTGCGTAATCTTCGAATGCCAAGCACGTGGTGCTTGCCTGAGGACATAGAGTGGCTTCTTGAGTCAGCACACGACTTTCGGATGAGTACGCAATTCGAAGTCAATTGGTTGTACCATGTACACTTCCTCTTCTAATTCGCCTTGAAGAAAGGTGTTCTTAACGTGCATTTGGTGGAGGTGCCACGTTTTCGCCATTGCGAGTGCGCACAGAAGTCATGCGCCGCCTGCAGATCTCACGACTTCGTTTGCCGGGGGTGGGCCTAGCTCAAGCCACCTCCTCGTTTCTTCCATTCAGGTCGGTGTCGGCTCGGCTCTAGTTTTGACAGCTGGTCCAGTAGGCGAGGACCCCTTCTCTTTCCAATCTCGGCGTTTGTTAATCCTGTTGCATACTTCTTTGACGGTCGCCTAGTCAGTCATGAGACTGCGGTTGGTTTCAAGAAGAAGACCCACGCTTTCTCGGACGCACAAGTCAAACGACGTAACGAAAAATAGGACTTTGCTCGTTTTGAGCTCAATTCGGTCCAATCAAGAGAGCCGCGCGAACCGTGACTCGAACTCCTGGAGGAGTGCCGAAGCGTTCTGACCCTTGTCGGGGTTGTTGACCCAATCCATAAAGTCCTTTCTCGATAGTTGGACCAAGTCGTTGTAGCTGTATCTTTCAAGAACTTCCTCCGCGAATTCCGCCCAATCACGTCAACCCGCTTGTATTTCAGCCATCTCCATATGGATGTGTGGTGTCACGACCCGGGGAAATCCTGTCAGTTGTCTATCGTCGGGTATATTCCTCATCTGCATTTAAGATTTGTAGGCCTCTAAGTAACTCATGGTGTCTTTCCCACTGAACCGGCCTATCTTGTCGACCATTGCTTCTATGGCCTTGTCGAGGGCACTCGCGCCCTTGCGAGCGCTAACCAGGTGGTGTACTGCCACCGCCATTGCTTTTGCAAGTTCGCTCCCTCTCATTTTCAGATTCCTTTGCCGCTCCTCTTCACATCGGGTTCACCAAGATGTCGAGGAAATCCTCGCGGATGCGTAGAAGTTGGGCAAGACCACTGGGGTCTTGAACCAAGGAATCAAGAAGTGAGGAGGAAGAGTCTGTGGTTTACGTAAACCCTGACACCGCGATTAAACAAAGAAGGTTAGCGAAATGAGAGAGATAGTGTCAAAGGATCGTGTGTAGACACAGGCGCAGACAGAGATGCTAAGAACAACTTGCGCTAGGTAGATAAGTTTCTATTAATAAAAAATATGTGCGTAGCACTGTGGGTGATTACAACCGAATTTGTGTCGGTGATCGAGCGTAGGGCTCTACAGTAGTTAGTTACAAAGATGCGCTAGCACGGAGAAGGTCGATCCCCTAGTCGGGAGCACTCGGGCGTCTGACCCGAGCAGGGGAAGCGCCTTCCGGTGATCCGTCGTAGGACTCCTCGGCTCCCCTCCCCTCTGTTTCTTTTTTCCCCTATGCTTCTTTTCTCCTCTCTAGATGACATCCCCAAAAACAGTCACAGGTCGCCCCTTTTATAGCACAAGGAGCGACCGTTTACAAAGCATTCATAACCTGTCGCTTTCCCTTCCTAGATTCTTCCCCCTGATTCTCTCTCCACGTAACTCTCCCTCCTTACACGATGTCTGAATCCCTATTGATGCCTTAACTACCTAGTACACCTCTTTCTACCTAAGCTTAGTCCTTACACTATTTATTTCACTAGGTGTGTGCACTCGTGCACACCAGTGTTCCTGCGT